>NC_135974.1:7073659-7692560 GCF_053455715.1 Rhinoraja longicauda
AGATACAGCATGAAAATGGGGCTTTAGGCCCACAGAGTCCACGCATTGATCACCTCCTTTCACACTAGTTCTATGTTGCCCCCACTTACTCATTTACTCCCTACACACTAGGAACAAGTTACCTAGGCCAATTGACCTATAAATCTGCATGTCTTTGGGATGGGGGAGAAAACCAGAGCACCCGGAGGACATGCAAGCAGTCACGGTGCTAACTTCACACAGCCATCGTCGATGGTCAGGATCAAACTCAGGTATGAGTGCTGCCCTGTATTTACAGATTGGAAAATTTTAATCACTATGAAATAAGTAAGAACTAAAGCAAAGTTCCTGATGTGATTTTTCAAACATTCAATGGTTGATCTTGAATCAAAATCATGTCGGAAAATAACTGCAGATGCTGGTACAAATTGAAGGTATCACAAAATCAAGTCGTTGTTTCTCAGATGCACATTCTAAAGCCTGCACCAAGAATTAAAATGAATAATGAATTCATGGGCCACTTTGGAAATGCAACCAGATTTAAGGAGATGGAAAAAAAAGTTAATGGATCAATGGATGTGAGCTCAACTTTCCCAGAGGTGCAATTATTCTTGATCAGGTGATGTACTTGCTTTAGCAGAAGCAGGAGGTGCAGCCAAAGTATTCGAGATTAGGCTGATGAAAATGTCAAACCCTCAGGCATCCTGTCTCCAGCTCAGTCCTGGGAAGGGGTGAGGGTCGATACTGATGGTCAATCGGAACTAAAGAATACAAGCCAGAATGACAGGGCATGTGGGTGCTAAAGTGGATAACATAGAGCTGGTGTGGATGATAACATGAGCTTGCAGACACAGATTATGTGACAAGCTCAAGCCATGGTATCAAGTCCTCAAGGCCAAGAATGGCTGTGGCCGACAAATGCACCATTAAGGAAAACCTACCATAAGTGATAAATGCACCATGAACCAGATGGAGCAAAGCCAAGCTCAGAAACAGTTGCAGCCAATGTAGAGATAAAAACACCAAATGACAAGGGAGAACTTACTTGACTATTCCAAACCATAACATCTTTAATCCCTCACATTCAGAACGTGGATAACCTGTGAGAATAGATGAAAGTGATGGCTCACTACAAAAAGCCATGATCTAATGATGTGATGTTCAAGAAACCCACAAGACGGCTCGGTGGCGCAGCAGTAGAGTTGCTACCTTACAGTGCCAGCGACCTGGGTTCGATCCTGACTATGGGTGCTGTCTGTACGACGTTCGTACATTCTCCCTGTGACCGCATGAGTTTTCTCCAGGTGCTCTTGTTTTTTGCTCCCACACTCCAAAGATGTGCAGGTTTGTAGGTTAATTGGCTTTGGTAAAGATTGCAAATTGTCTCTCGTGTGTAGGATAGTGCATGTGTGTGTGAATTGCTGGTCGATGCAGACTCGGTGGGCTTCTGAAGGGCCTGTTTCTATTCTGCATCTCTAAATACAAAAACAGAGGAGGTAAAGGTTAAGGAGTCATAGCCAGTAGCAGGATGTTACTGGACAATAAGTGATGACATTTAACTGGAAATTAGCTTTCTAGCAGTTGGATCCAGATCTTTAGATCCAAAGAATGCAAGGAGCGATATTTCAAAAGACCATATGGGACCATTGAAGTGTAAGGTGAGAGCTAGATTGACTGTCGCCTGGATTGAAGTTTAAAGAGAGAAGAGTAGCAACGTAAGCAATATGTCAGAATTCCAGAGGATCACATATAAATCAGAGCTAATGGAACAGAAAACATCAAGAGGAACAACAGTGGGACTGTAACGTCTTCCGTAACAGGAATAACTAACCATAACCTCATCAAAGCAAGGCACCAACACCTCACAGACGGAAATGACCACAGTCAAATTAACAAAATGGAAAGGTAATATTTCATCGTATTGGATATTTCAGGAATAGAATTTTGGTGGTGAGTGTGATAAAGATCAAATAAATAATTGAGGTAAAATATTATGTTAAAAGAATGGAAATAAAAGAGAGCAAAGGGGATTTTATAAATTGTAAAAATAAATAGACAATTGTAATAATAAGCGTACCACTTTATGTTTGTACCACAACACACATTGGTGCATTGCACTAAATGGAATGAGTGCACATTATATCATTTATCAAAGCACATGGTCAGAGCTGGATAGTTAAACAAGTTTTGAACACCTTAGTCTGGAATTTTAATTAATAGTTCCCCGGAAGACAAACAAGATGTAACGCATTGAATCAAGAATGGACTAGTCAGCACCTCAAAGCATTCCAACATTCACTTAGAACATTATCGATCTAATCCACTGCATTAAATTGTGAGCTCATGTCATTTTCCTGTATTTTGTGCAAAATTGAAACAGAATTTGAAGCAAGCTGGTTTCCAGACAACTGGCAATAAATGTGAATAATGTGGTTCATTCATTAAAAGTGCAGGAGCGTCTGATTGTCCTAAGGATCCTTTCAACTGTACGATATATAGCTCAGAATCATTTCCTATACTTACACCTGGGAAGGCAGCACACACTAAAGTATTTCAGGGTGAAAGACTGTTCTCAACCTTCTCCCCCTACTCTGAAGAAGGGGCCTGACCCAAAATATCACCTGTCCATGTTCTCCAAAGATGCTCTCTAACCCGGTTATTCCAGCACTTTGTGCCCTTTTTTGGCAAATCAGCATCTGCAGTTCCTTGTGTCTACAACACTGTTCAGATACTCCATCCTCTTCACTGGATGCTCAATAGCTCTCCTGGGTTGGCTGACCACTTGTTAGCGTTTGACTCCAGAGAGAAATGTTGATCAACATAGAGCCTTAAGATACCCTTTGCTCCAAAAATAACGAGGACGTTCATAATATCTACATCTGTCTCCAAATCATCTCACCCTGTCTAGATTTGCGCTGGGACCATTGGATAGCGGAAGTGTTATGATTTGGGTTCAGTTCTGCTTTGCTCTATTGGCGATGACATTAGGTGAGGAGAGACGATTGGAAAGGACCATCCATTTTCTTCTAAAAATTTTAAAGATGTAAATTCCATGGAGAACAGTCCAAAGTTAATCTGTGTAGAAAGGAACTGCAAATGCTGGTATATACCAAGGACAGACAAAAAGCGCTGGAGTAACTCAGCGGGTCAGACAGCATTTCTGGAGAAAAGGGATGTGTTTCGGACCTGAGTCAGAATCGGACTGTGTTCCTCAGTCTGAAGAAAGGTCCCCACCCGAAATGTCACCCATCCTTTTTCTCCAGAAAAGCTGCCTGACTCGCTGAGTTATTCCAGGATTTTGTGTCTATCTCCAAAGTTAATCTGATTGTAATCATGTATAATCTTTCCGCTGAGTGGATAGCACGCAACAAAATAGCTTTTCATCGTACCTTGGTACACGGGACAATAAACTATGCAAAACTAAAAAAAAGATATATCGACTTTTAAACAAGTAAAAAAATTGCCATTGAATTCCAAAGGGATGTTGCATCAGCCCACATTCTGTGAAGGACACTGTGGATCAAGAATGAAAAGCAAATTTAGTTAACAAAGCGCAGTCAGATTGTATTTAAAACTATTTCCCAAGGAGCTTACTCATTGAAAGCAAGTGGAGTGTGGCATGAATGAACCATGAGGTACACTCACAGGTGAAGGCCAGGTCCGCCGCATACAAGTCAAACGATCCCGAGCGGTACAAGAACAGGGCCTTGGTGAGACCACACCTGGAGTATTGCGTACAGTTTTGGTCTCCTAATCTGAGGAAAGACATTCTTGCCATAGAGAGAGCACAGAGAAGGTTCACCAGATTGATTCCTGGGATGGCAGGACTTTCATATGAAGAAAGACTGGATAGACTCGGCTTGTACTCGCTGGAATTTAGAAGATTGAGGGGGGATCTTATAGAAACTTACAAAATTCTTAAGGGGTTGGACAGGCTAGATGCAGGAAGATTGTTCCCGATGTTGGGGAAGTCCAGAACAAGGGGTCACAGTTTAAGGATAAGGGGGAAGTCTTTTAGGACCAAGATGAGAATGGTTTTTTTCACACAGAGTGGTGAATCTGTGGAATTCTCTGCCACAGAAGGTAGTTGAGGCCAGTTCATTGGCTATATTTAAGAGGGAGTTAGATGTGGCCCTTGTGGCTAAAGGGATCAGGGGGTATGGAGAGAAGGCAGGTACGGGATACTGAGTTGGATGATCAGCCATGATCATATTGAATGGCGGTGCAGGCTCGAAGGGCCGAATGGCCTACTCCTGCACCTATTTTCTATGTTTCTATGTTTCTATGTTTCTAAGAAAGCTTGCGATGATCTTCGCAAAGCCATCAAGAAAGCAAATAGATAATACAGGGACAAACTTGAGTCCCAGTAGAATCATTTAGCCACTTGCAGTCTTTGGCAAGGCCTGAATACTATAACAGGCTGCAAAGTGAATTCAGGCAACATCGCCAGTGATAGTGTGGCTCTACCTGATGAACTTCATGCATTCTATGATCGCTATCAGCAGAAGGCCAATGGGAGATGATATCCGTTCCGTCTTTTTCTAGGGTCACTGTTGCCGATGTTAGATTGGCCTTCCTGAGGGTGAACCCATGGAAAGCAATTGG
Organism: Rhinoraja longicauda; assembly: GCF_053455715.1. Lineage (NCBI taxonomy): Eukaryota > Metazoa > Chordata > Chondrichthyes > Rajiformes > Arhynchobatidae > Rhinoraja > Rhinoraja longicauda. The sequence continues at coordinate 7,078,244 of NC_135974.1, forward strand.
CCCGGATGGAGTCCCTGGTCACGTCCTTAGAAGCTACGTGGACCAACGAACGGGAGTGTTCACGTATATCTACAATCTCTCCCTACTCCGTTCTGAGGTACCAACCTGCTTCAAGAAGGCCTCTATCATCCCGGTGCCGAAGAAAAGCAAGATTTCATGCCTTAACGACTACCATCCAGTGGCCTTTACATCCAGCGTCATGAAGTGTTTTGAGAGACTGGTTATGGAATGTATTAAATCCAGCCTACCAAGCAACTTTGATCCACTGCAGTTCACCTACTCTCACAACAGGTCTACGGCTGATGCCATCTCATGGGCCTACACTTATCCCTGAATCACATGTATAAGAGAGACATCTCCGTCAGAATTCAATTCATACCCTCCAGCTCTGCTTTCAATACCATTAAGGGGTGGGAGCTGCTTTACGTCCTCATCGTCCACCCTGGGTAGTTCTACGGAACTGGAAACATTTGCAGCAAAGCGTCAACTATGGTACTTTTGATTGTTGTAGTTGACATACGAAAGAAGAAAGAAAGAATACCATTAAACCATCAAGCTCATCTTCAAACTCGTGGGACTTCTAGTCAGCACTCACCTCTGCAACTGGATCCTCAACTTCCTGACCAACAGACCACAATCAGTGAGGATAGGGGACAAATCTTTCTCAACAATAACCCTCAACACTGGTGCCCCACAAGGATGCGTTCTCAGCCCCCTTCTTTACTCCTTATTACATCTTTGACTGTGTAGCCAAATACAAATCCAACTCAATTTACAAATTCACAGATGACAGATACCACTGTAGTGGGTCGGATATCAAATAATGATGAGACGGAGTACAGGAAGACGATTGTGAACCTTGTAACCTGGTGCTCAGACAACAACCCTTCCCTAATGTCAGCCAGGGAAAAGCGATTAAGATCGACTTCAGAACGTGAAGCAGTACACATACTGCTACACACCAATGCATACATACATGGACAGTGCCGAAGCAGAGATGGTTGAAAACGTCAAGTTCTTGGGAGTAAATACCACCAGCAAGTTGTCCTGGACCAGCCATGTTGAAGCAATGGCCAAGAAAGCACACCAAAACCTCTAACATCTTAGAAAACATGTAGGAAATTTGACTTGTCCCCAACAGCTTTCATCAACCTCTACAGATGCAGCGTCAAAAGCATTTTATGGGCATGCATCTCAGCATGGTTCGGGAACAGGTCCATCCAAGACCGCAAGAAATTTCAGAGAGTTGTGGACGTAGCCCAGACCATTTCACTAACCAACCTCCCATAGACTCCATCTACACTTCACGCTGGCTCGGCAAGGCCACCAGCATAATCAAGGATGAGTCTCATATGGTGACTCCCTCTTCTCCAATCTTCCATCAGGCACGAGGTACAGATGTAAAAACACATACCTCCAGATTCAGGGAAATTTCTTCCCAGATGTTGTCAGCCAACTGAACCATCCTATCACCAACTAGAGTGCGGTCCTGACCGACTATTTACCTCTTTGGAGACCCTCGGACTATCGTTAATCGGACTTTACTGGACTTTCTCTTGCACTAAATGGTATTCTCTTTATCCTGTAACTGTACACTCTGGATGGCTTGATTGTAATCATGTATTATTGCTGACTGTATAGCCTGCAAAAAAAGAGCTCTTCAGATGTGACAATAAACTAAGATAAACATAGGAAGTTTTGTTTTATGTGCAGGGTAGAAACACAGAAACATAGAAAATAGGTGCAGGAGTAGGCCATTCGGCCCTTTGAGCCTGCACCGCCATTCAATATGATCATGGCTGATCATCCAACTCAGTATCCCATAAAACAAGTAACACATTTAACTTTGTTCTTGCAGCAGAGCAGATTTCATAGATATGTTTAAAATCAAGGTGAGGTTAGATTGGTTCGGTATAATTTGCTCCCATTAGCAGAAGAGATGGCGCAGTGACACACCTAATAAATCTGCTGTTTCACAGTGCCAAAGACCCAGATTCAATCCTGACTCAGGTGTTGTCTCTCTAGAGTTGTAACATTCTCCAGTGACCGCGTGGGTTTCTCCAGTTTCATCCCATATCCTAAAGATGTACAGGGTAGTGGGTTAATTGTCCACTATAAATAACCTTTGGTGTGAAGGTGAGTGGTAGAATCTGGGGGAGCTGATGGAAATGTGAAGTAAACAAAATGGGATTAGTGTACGTTTAGTTACTAAGGGTGCATGAAAGTTGTCATGGATTCATTGCACCAAAAGATGTTTTTGTGTTATATGGCTCGAGCACTCTAGTTCAGTGGATATAGAATTAAAGTGATCATGAGGTCCAGGTGAAGCGAGTAAAAGCTTCTCTATACAGTGAGTAGTCATAGTCGGGGGATACTCGACAATAACTTACATGAACTCTCAGCAAAGGAGACACAGCAATGGTACGACTTGTAAGTCAGTTCTCTAGTCTTCCTGAAAAGTTTGCAGTGTCATTTAGATTTAGATTTATTTAGAGATACAGCGCGGAAACAGGCCCTTCGGCCCACCGAGTCCGCGCCGCCCAGTGATCCCCGCACATTAACACTATCCTACACACACTAGGGACAATTTTTTACATATTACCCAGTCAATTAACCTACATACCTGTACGTCTTTGGAGTGCGGGAGGAAACTGAAGATCTCGGAGAAAACCCACGCAGGTCACGGGGAGAACGTACAAACTCCGTACAGACGACGCCCATAGTCAGGATCGAACCTGAGTCTCTGGCGCTGCATTCGCTGTAAGGCAGCAACTCTACCGCTGCGCCACCGTGCCGCCCACTGTGGCGCATCTTACAATCATGTAAGATTAGTAAAGAGATAAATACATTTCTGGATGAAAAAGACATCAAGGGGTTTGGGATGTACGTGGTAAAATGGTATTGAGAGAGATGGTCGGCTGTGATCATATGGAATATGAAGCAGGCTTGAAGGGCCGAATGGCCTCCGCCTGCTCCTAGTTTCTATATTTCAGGAATTAGAAGATGGAATGTCTCTTCTTGTGCATCTCAGGAATAGTAGAACCACGCAGAAATCAAATTCAATAACTTGACCAGAACTCTGAAAGTTAGTTTTAGCTGTTATCAAGCTATTATTATTTTTGCTTTCATCTTGATGAACCAGAATTTGTTCAGAAATGTAAAGCTTAGTAAAGCCAATTTATCATTAACAGTTATCAAAGGTGACAATCTCAACAATGTTTTAAAGAAAGATTGTATCTCTTCTCCAAACAATGAATATGAAAATCAACCAGTAAATTAGTCTATTAAATAAAAAGAATGTAGATTTAATCTGCTCCAGCAATAACCACAGTATTATTCTTATCTTTCTGGTTAATGAATATTCTGGTTCTGTTGGCTTAATAATGCCTTGGAGCAGTAAATGATACCTAAGTGTGTGGTATACATCATGAAACTTACTCTGCCATTGAGAGCATGGCCCTGTAGATAGAAGATCCCAAAGACATGTCTTTTGTCACCTAATCAGATAAGGTAATATAACACAAAGTGCTGGAGAAGTCCAAAGAACTTCTGGAGAAGTCAGACTTCTTCAGCGTGAAGAAGGGTTCCGATCCAAAATGTCGCCTGTCCATGTCCTCCAGAGATGCTGCCTGACCCGCTGAGTTACTCCAGCACTGTTGTGTTCTATGCAAGATTTCAGCATCTTCGATTCAATAGTCAATAGTCAATAGTCATTTATTTATCACATACACATAAATGTGTAGTGAAATGAAAAATTACCCGCAGTTCAACAATAAGACCAATAAGAATAATCAATAAAAATGCAATAACACATACACGCATAAACTAACACCAAACAAAAGAAACATCCATCACAGTGAATCTCCTCCAGTCCCCTCCTCACTGTGATGGAAGGCCAGAATGTATTTTTCTCTTCCCTGCCGTCTTCTCCCGCGGTCAGGCTGTTGGAGTTGCTTATTGTTCCTTATTGTTCACAGTTAAGGTGATGTATATTTTACTTTCACTGGAAGACAAAGTAGGTTTTGGAATTTCACGGATAGTTGTTTGAAATCAGAGGGGGGGGGGGAAAGCAGCTCATCAGTCTGACATCAGTGTGATAATCCAGGAATAGAAATAGAACATAGAAATTGAACATAGAACATGGAACATAGGTACATGGAACATAGGTACAGCACAGGAACAGGCCCTTTTAACCACAATCTCTGTGCCAAACATGATGCCAAGTTAATCTCCTCTGCCCGCACGTGATCCATTTTCCTCCATTTCCAGCACATCGATGTTTATCAGCTGGAAAAGCTTGCTTTTCAACAATGCATTAGTCAATAATTCAAAAATATCTATTGTTTCGAGTGCACCAGATTCCCAGGGACCATCAGAATTTCTTCATTCTTTTAAATCATTTATTCTTTTTTTTTCAGGATCTGCATTTTTGCCGGTCAAGCCAGCATTTATTTCCCATCGCGAGGAGCCCGTGAGGTGCTGGTGGAGAGGCACCTGGTGGAGAGGAACCTCTGCAATCATGCCGGTGGAAGTTCTGCAATGCTCTTGTGGAGGGAATTCCAGGACTTAGACCCAGTGGTGAAGTACGACCCAAAATGTGTTTTCCATGCAGGATAGATCGCCAGCCTGGTTTGATACCTCATCTGTACGTGGGTACCTCTATCAATGCGGAATTCTTCCTGTATGGTAGAAACCCTACTGTCCTGTAGTACCCAACTAGTCCACATTGGACTGTTGGTCGGGATATGTTGTTAATTTATTCATATTTGTAACCCAAGCATTGCCAGCAACATCAGCATATAATTGCTAACCTTAATTGTCCTTGCGTAGGTTGGGGTGAGCTGCCTTCTTGAATCATTTTAGTCCTTCTGGTCAAGGTGGCCCTACGGTGCAGTTATGAAGGCAGTTCAAGGCTAACCCAATGTTGACGAAGGAATTGTGATATATTTCCAAGACAAGATGGACTGTGATTTGAAGGAGATGTGATTTGACTGAGATTTGAAGAGTGGCACGGTGGTGCAGTGGTAGAGTTGCTGCCTTACAGCGAACGCAGCGCCGGAGACTCAGGTTCGATCCTGACTACAGGCGCCGTCGGTACGGAGTTTGTACGTTCTCCCCGTGAATTGCGTGGGTTTTCTCCGAGATCTTCGGTTTCCTCCCACACTTCAAAGACGTACAGGTATGTAGGTTAATTGGCTGGGCAAATGTAAAAAAAAAAAAAAATTGTCCCTAGGGTGTGTAGGATAGTGTTAATGTGCGGGGATCGCTGGGCGGTGCGGACCCGGTGGGCCGAAGGGCCTGTTTCCGCGCTGTATCTCTAAATCTAAAAATAAATAAATCCAGCTGCTGTTCCAAAGGACTCAAGACAGACACAAGATGCTGGAGTAACTCAGTGATTCAGGCAGCATTTCTGGATAGAAGGAATGGGTGACGTTTCGGATCGAGACCCTTCATCAGTATGAAGAGTAGGGGTGGGAATTTGCAACCTTCACGTGGTCCACACTGTTTCGACCAACGCAATCAACCTGACGTGCACAGTCTAATAGATGTAATGTTTTGGTGTCACATTTGAGGGACATCAGGCCATCCGCCCAGCAACTGATGCTGCCCTGGCCTGGATGTCTACCCTTGGCCAACAACTTTAGGCTGTGCACACCATATGCAAGAAGAAGAAGAAGAAGTATGAAGAGTTGCTCCAGCATTTTGTGTCTAACTTCGGTGTAAACCAGCATCTGCGGCACCTTCCTACATGTTCCCAAGCCTCATTGCCTTGTCTATCTTGGTGATGGAGACCATGGGGTTCAGGAGGTAGAAAAGATCGGCAATGATGCGATGCACTGAAGGGCCTGTGTCTGTGCTGCACTCCTCCGTGACACTCAATATGGTGCTGCAGTAACATTCTAGTTACTCTCCGGGAAAAGACAGTTTGAATTTCCCTATTCGATATATTATATGGTTGGGCTCATGTTTTGTTCTTCCCTATAGTGGAAACATTCTGTGTGGCTGTTCATTAGAGCTCTCCATATGGTCACTTCTCAGCCAACTCATTTTGCATTTCTGGTACCATCCTTGTAATTATTTCTATTCCCTCGGCAGGGCCCCTCTAAATCTTTTATGGAACAAGTGAGAGAATATTTTAACCACGGAGCTTTCCACCCTGGCCAGTTGGTGCAAGTTTTAAATCCTATTCAACTAGTCTATCTTAAACTATAATTACCTTCCCCCATGATAACCTGGCATTATCTGTAATTAGTGCTTGGATGCAGCTGGATTTGGGGAGAAAGACTTTCCTGACTAAATGCTTTCTCTCAACACTAAGGTGAAATGTTCCTGTTGCCATTCTTGAGAGTGAGTCATGTCCCAGCCCTGCCTTGACCCAGCTCTGGGGTCCCCTCAGTTAGACAAGAGCTGGGTCTACTGCTTCAATGTGATGGTGGCCCTGGGTATCAGTGGGTAATCCCACAGCATCTCTAAACCCCAAGTATCTGAGGGGGCAGAGGCATTCTTCCCTGAGATTAGCTCCAGCAATTTCAATATATTTTCTGCTCCTCGAACTGAAGGAAGATGGAGGTGATGGAATCTGTTACAAGCAGATCTGATTATTGCCTCAAGACAATACAAAGGGCTGTTAGAATCAGAGTCGTAGAGCTATTCAGCACCAAAACAGGCTTTTCTGCCCAACTTGTCCATGACTAACTCAGTTAATCCCTCTTGCCTGTGTCTGGCTCATTCTCCTCCAAATCGTTCATATCCATGTGTCTGTCTAAGTGCCTTTCAACTGTTATATTTGTACCTGCCTCGACCACTTTACCTGGCAGTTTGTTCCAAGCACACACCAACCTCTGTGTGAAAAAGGTTGTCCCTCAGATAATTTTAAAATCTTTACTCTCTCAAATTAGACCTACGCCCTCCAGTTTTAGACTCTCCTCCCCTGGCAAAATGACCGCGGCCATCCACCTTATCTCTGCCCCTCATGATTTTATTTACCTCTATAAGGTCACCCCTCAACCTTCTACACTGTGTAGATGTAACATGATGTCCTAACTCCTGTACTCAGTACACTGACCGATAAAAGCAAGCATGCCAAACGCTTTCCTCACCACTCTGTCTACCTGTGTCACCTCTTTTGTGAAATCATGTCTCCCAGTTCTACAACACTCCCAAGGGTCCTGCCAATTGCTGTGTAAATCCTGTCCTGGTTTGTCATACCAAAATGTAACGGCTTGCGTCTGTCTGAATTAACCTCGATCTGCATTTCCTTGGCATATTGGCCCAGTTGTGTTGCCAGCGTAGATAACTTTCTTACTGTACACTGTACCACCACCAACTTCGGTGCCATCCACAAACTTACTAACCATGCCACCTACTTTTGCATCCAAAACATTAATATTAGTTTAGTTTAGAAATGCAGCATGAAAACAGGCCCTTTGGCCCCTCAAGTCCATGCTTTCCATTGATCACCTGTACACTAGCTCTATGTTTATCCCACTTTCGCATCCTACACACTAGGGACAATTTACTGAAGCCAATTAACCTACAATCCTGCTCGTCTGTGAAACGTGGGATGAAAATGAACCACCTGGAGAAAACTCACATAGTCACAGGGAGAACGTACAATCTCCGTGCAGACAGCACCCATAGTCACTGTGGGATCTCTGGGGCTTGAGACAGCAACTCTCCTTCTGCACCACTGTGCCGCCCACTAAATAACAAAGATTGTGAACTTAGCAATGATCCTGATGGTACAGCACTTGTTACAGTCCTCCAGTCCGAAAAACAACACTCGACCACCACTCTGTCTTCTGCCTTGAAAGTAATTTTGTATTGAATTGGTTAGCTCTCTCTGGATCCCATGGATTTCAGAACAGTTTACCATCTGGTACTTTGTCAAAGGCCTTGCAAAAAACCCATGTTGAAAACAACTACCACACCGTCCTTATAAGGTCATAAGAGATAGGGGCAGAATTAGTCCATTTGCCCCATCAAGTCTACTCCGCCATTCAATCATGGCTGATCTATCGCTCCCTCCTAACCCCAAGGAGTTGGCTGCGCCTAACGGCTGCGGCTCTCTGGCAGTCTGTTGTCTTTTTTTCTTTTTTTTTGTTTGTGTCGGTGTTGGGATGGTTTTTGTTTCTGTTTTTGGCTGTGTATGTGTGGTGGGGGTGTGTGGTGGGGGTGTGGGGTGGGGTGGGGGGGTGGGGCGGGGGGAAACCTTTATTTTATTAGGTCTCTTCCCCGGGGCGCGGCTCGGCTGCGGGCCTTAACATTGCCGGCGCAGCTCGGCTGCGGGACGTTTCAGTGCCCGGTGCGGCTCGGCTGCGGGCCTTAACATTGCCGGCGCAGCTCGGCTGCGGGACGTTTCAGTGCCCGGTGCGGCTCGGCTGCGGGCCTTAACATTGCCGGCGCAGCTCGGCTGCGGGACGTTTCAGTGCCCGGTGCGGCTCGGCCGCTGGACTTAACATCGCCCGGTGTGGCCGCGGGACGTTTCAGTGCCCGGTGTGGCCGCGGGACGTTTCAGTGCCCGGTGTGGCCGCGGGACGTTTCAGTGCCCGGTGCGGCTCGGCCGCGGGACGTTTCAATGCCCGGTGCGGCTTGGCCGCTGGACTTAACATCGCCCGGTGTGGCCGCGGGACGTTTCAGTGCCCGGTGCGGCTTGGCCGCTGGACTTGACATCGTCAGCGCTGTTCGGCCGCGGGACGTTTCAGTGCCCGGTGCGGCTCGGGCCGTTGGACTTAACATCGCCCGGTGCGGCCGCGGGACGTTTCGGTGCCCGGGGCGGCTCGGCCGGGGGGCCTTCCATCCCCTTGCGGGGGCTGTGCGTGTCGTTTGCCTCGGTAGGGGTCGAGCTGCCTGTCCGTGGGTGCGGGGGGAAGAGAGGGGAAGTTTTGTTGCCTCCATCACAGTGAGGGGGTGTCTGGAGTCACTGTGATGGATGTTTGTGTTGGGGTCGGGTGTCCTGTGTTTTTTTCTTTTTGCTGTATTTTGTGTGACTGCTGAAATTTCGCTCGGTGTTGTGCCGAGTGACAATAAAGTGTTGTTATGTTATGTTATGTTATGTTATGTTATGTTATTCTCCAACTTTCTCCCCATAACCCCTGACACCCATGCTAATCAAGAATATTATTCCCGGACATCCCTTTAAAAAAAGCAGTCAAATGTGAGACATGATTTCCCTTGTGCTTCCCTCATGATTTCCCTCATGCTGACTATCCCTCATGTACGTAGATCCTATCTCTCCGATTCTTCTCCAAGAACGCACTTTCCGCAGATGTAAGGCACACTGGTCTGCAGTTCCCAGGCTTTTCCTTGCGGCATTTGAGTTCATAATGTACATTTGGGGCTACTGTAATGTAAGAAATATGCTAACCAATTTGTAGTCAACATGTTCCCACACAGCAGGGAATCAATGATCGGCTAATCTGCTTTAGTGTGTTTGTACTCGGCATAGGGTGAAGGATACAGTGAGAACCTCACATTTTCATTCCAATCAAATGATCTTATGTTTAACATGCTGTTTGTGGCCAGCTCTGATGTGTGGAGATGTCTTCAAACTTGCAAAAGTCAAACACAATGGGAATGGGGTCATCTTAATTGGACTGATCTCTGCTTAGCTGGAATCGGACCAAAGCACTGAAACCATTCATGGCAATTAGTCACATATGAGCCAGCTCTGCAGTGGTCTGTAGAGTGTTGGTCTTACAGAATATCATGGAAAAGCCTTTGCTAAATTGTCACTTTTATGTTCTTTTAGCAACCGTTGCTTTTAACCTCATGTATATTTAAGAAGCAGTGCCATTTTGACCAGCTTTCTGCCTCCAGGGCTGGTGGCAATTATTTAATTGTGAAGCTTTTGCTGAATCATTAAGTCTACTGCAATGCCTCCCACACTTCACAATAGAAACATATTTTTTCCTCAATTATGCACTCCACCCTGAATAAAGATTAAATAATTTGAGTTGCGTAAATGCTGGTGTGTTGCCAAATTTATTTGTGATTTATGTTGTGGCTACAGCTCATTGAAAGATAGGTTCCAGAAAATAACCTCAAATGTATCTTCTATCCATTGTTAAGGTGCCTGGCAGGTGAAGCAGCTACAGTATCTCTGGCATGGATGGCTGCAACACGGTAGCGCAGCGGTAGAGTTGCTGCTTTACAGCGAATGCAGCGCCGGAGACTCAGGTTCGATCCTGACTACGGGTGCTGCACTGTAAGGAGTTTGTACGTTCTCCCCGTGACCTGCGTGGGTTTTCTCCGAGATCTTCGGTTTCCTCCCACACTCCAAAGACGTACAGGTATGTAGGTTAATTGGCTGGGCAAATGTAAAAATTGTCCCTAGTGGGTGTAGGATAGTGTTAATGTATGGGGATCGCTGGGCGGCACGGACTTGGTGGGCCGAAAAGGCCTGTTTCCGGCTGTATATATATGATATGATATGATATGATATGATAATTATTGTCCATTCTTGGTCAACTACAAGAAGATGCTGATGGGCCTCCTTGAGCGGACATGTTGAAAGTTCTCCCGTAGGGCTGTTATTTATTCTTTTCGGGCCTGTTTCCATGCTGTATAACTCGATTAATCAATGAATCTATTTTCTTCCAACTATAAAGACCTTTACATTAGATTTTGTAAGGCTGTACGACTGAGGTTTAACCCAAGAGACCTGGCAACCAGTCTGTACAATTTCTCCAAAGTCACTGCAAGACTTTGACCAAATTTCTTCACTATTTCTGAAGAGATTCATCTTTTTTTTTAACCTATCGCATGAGATGAAAGTAATTGTAATCTTGACATCTTTAGTCTGCAACCGATCACAGACAGTCCATCAGATCTCTGTCAACCCATCCGCGCAACTTGGGTTCGGCACATATTGTGCTGAAGAAGAATCCCAGACCCCTGAAACACTGACTCCCCTCGGCTGCTGGGAACCTGTTGAGTGCTTACACCATTTTCTGTTTCTGCTTTGATATCCAGTTTCTTACCTTTTTGTGCTAACCACCTTACTTGTAGCAGCTTTGCTAAAGTGGACTTAGAACCACTCAGAGGACTGTGAAGATTCAGCCATGGTCAGGATTTAGAATGGGTGAGAATTGAAAGTCCCCTTCCCTGAACGAAATTATTTCTTCAGCTGGGTTTCCCCATCAATCTAACAGCTTCATGTCCACATTTACATCATGCCTGTTCTCAATTAGGAAATCAAGTTCATAAACTGTCTTTGTAAGTTATGAACTGCTGTTGGAATACATCCTTACTGCTTTGGGAAACACGATGTGGTGAGGAGACACATTCAAACAAGGCATCCAGGGACATTTGCCTGCACATTCATGGTCTATGGGAAGAGGAGTGTGGCAAACTATACTAGGGGAATCTGCTTGGTGACCGAGTGTTGGGTGAGCCATTGTGAGGACCAGATGGACGTGCTAAGAATCTACCCTGACACCACCCACAGGTAAACACCCCATCAACAGCACCAGCACATGAAGTAACTTCTAACCTTTGGAGACCATTGTATGCCAACATGGTCTGCTAGAATGTATCAGGGATGTCTTCGGGCTTGCAGTACTCATACATACCGTGTGATAAAGTGGGTTTATATCAGCCTTCAAAACATGAAGCACTTTATAGCATGTTCATAGAAGTGAATGCCAGCAAGATATTTAATGGAGTCTTTGCAACCCTCCTGACTTGTCCCCAGCGTTGGTTTATTTTCCCACACGCTAAACCCTTGATCCGACCCTCAGTAAAGCACCATGCTGATCAGTGCCACGATGCACCAAGTACAGCAAGTTTGTTACATAGACATTCAAGGCTGTGATGGATCTTCAAGACCAGCGATACAGTCATCCCGGCATTCACATTTCGCTGTCACGTTGAACAAGTGATACATTTCTCCATGAGAACGATTCTGCAACACAGAGAGACATCGTGGAAGAGGTAAGCTGATTTTAGGCATATTCTTCTGTTGCAACTACCCTCGTTGGAATAATTTCCAGGTTAACCATTTGCAGAATAACAGTTTCAATCAAGGCTGCATACAATGACAAACAAACCAAATAGAGACAGACACAAAAAGCTGGAGTAACTCAGTGGGACAGCCAGCATCTCTGGAGAGAAGGAATGGGTGATGACCCGAAACGGTCTTTGGTTTATACCAGCATCTGCAGTTCCTTCTTATTCAAACCGAAGAGAGTTGATTAGGTGAGCCCCCTATCAATAAAACAGATTGATTACTTTGCTGTAAATGATTGGGATTGATTGTTTTTGCATTTAAATTGATTCCAGCTGTCCTCTCCTTACTTTTCTTTCATGTCCATCATTCAAATGCCCCATAGCAGAAGCATCCATGTTGCGGGGCTGGAAACTGGAAGTGTCCTGAGCTAATTCTGCTACCACCATCGTCTACTGTACAAGTGATGGCTCCCAATTATTGTCGCCGGAAGCTTGCGCCCTTTTCAGGACGAACGATGACAGTGTCCTCCGCTGACCCATTCTTTTTGTGAAATGGCCTTGCCTTTGTGGGGTGGAGTTGCTCTCATCTCCTCCACTCAGTAAAAATAATCTTTTTCCGAATACCCAATTTTGTTGGCCGAGCAATCTACTATTTACCCTGACTCACCCACCTTCAGTTTATTGGGTGAGAATTTGGTGCCGATAAATATTCTATTCAATCAATCAAAGCACTTTGCGACCAATTAAGAACTTTTTGTAACATGATCACTGCTCTTATTTGGGGAAAGGCGGGAGTAAAAGTGAGATAATGGCCAAAAATGTTCATTCAAATTCTGACGGAAGAACTCTCTCTTTCACATCTCTCATCTTTCAAGAGATAACTTTCAAAAGAGATATCTTTAGATAACAGATCTATCGGTGCAGCGCACCACTGACCTGTCAGCCTAGATTCTATTCTGAAGAGTTTGGAGTTGGAGAGATTTTCGGCTCAAAAATGACTGGGACTTCACTGAGCCATGTGAAAACCAATTTCTGCTTTAGTTAACATTCACGGAACAAAGTCAGGGCTTAGGTTATTGCACATTGGTGTCCATCACTTCCACTCTTGTCCCATTGGGGCTGCTAATTCTCCTGTCTGCTCTTCCTTGGGTGTTTGTTAACACTCACAAGGCAAGACGAGGCCACCAAGACTAGCTGGTTCAGTGGACAGCTGTTTCACATGCACATGATCTGATCTATGGCATTGGAAAATGGAGACACTTCAATATGCACTTTGGCCCTTGGTTCGAAGCACCTTGGCCAGTGGAAAATTTGTCCCCGCATATATTCTGTGAAACTTTATAAAAAAGTGCACAATGATACACAAAGTCACACAAAGACTATGACAGTCATCTAAAGGCATGCACATGCAGATGGACAGAAATAGATTTAAACTGTTGTGAGTGTGCATAGAGACAGATAAACGCAAACACTCATACACACAATCGCACACAGACACTCACACATAATCTCATACACACACTGTGGATCATCCAGGCTATGGTAGCACCAAAAGGAAGTGCAAGGAAATTCAGGATAGGAGGAAAGTGAGAGAATTAAAAATCTTCACATACTTGCTCACTTTCTTCAGATAGTTTAGCTTAGAGTTTGCAAGCTGAACTGAATTTTAAAAGAGAACGATATGAAGAACATTCATGAATACTTCATCCTTCGCGGTCGTCAGGTGAGACCAAAGCACACCATGGGCATTGAATTATGTACTGACCAACAATCTCTGTTGTCAGTTTAGTATCTTAGTATCTTTTCTAAAAAGGCACACATCCAACAATACATACTTACTGTGCGTGCTCTTTTAGATTATGTACACAAGTCCGCAGACAATTCATTTGAATGCATTCCTCACCTTTCAACAGATGCAAGCAAGCATAACAATGTAAAATGAGAGCTATGTCACTCTCATAAAAAAAAACAATGCTTTTCTTTATGTACAAATTGTCACTATGTTGAGAAGGGAGAAGGGAAGAGAAAAGCTCCTCACTCTTAGAGACAAAACTATATAATACTTTATCCTTGTTTTAATTGCCAGGGAGATAAACATTGGTGGGAATCCAGTGAAGGAACCATTGTGTTTAAGGATTCATTCTGCATCAGGTGAGGTGCATTGTTGCCAGCAGTTTCTGGCTTGTTTACAATCTCTAGTCAGAATTACTCATCAAAAGGAAAATGTTTTTTGTTTGTTCTGTTTCTGTCACCGGCTGTGGACTGAAAATGTGTTCAAAAATGGTTTCATTTCATTCTTTAATGCTTGATTCCTGGAAGTAGAATCCGGCCTTATAAGCACTTTCATATCATATCATATATATACAGCCGGAAACAGGCCTTTCGGCCCTCCAAGTCCGTGCCGCCCAGTGATCCCCGTACATTAACACTATCCTACACCCACTAGGGACAATTTTTACATTTACCCAGCCAATTAACCTACATACCTGTACGTCTTTGGAGTGTGGGAGGAAACCGAAGATCTCGGAGAAAACCCACGCAGGTCACGGGGAGAACGTACAAACTCCTTACAGTGCAGCACCCGTAGTCAGGATCGAACCTGAGTCTCCGGCGCTGCATTCGCTGTAAAGCAGCAACTCTACTGCTGCGCTACCGCGACTTTGTGCAGTGACAGTTTGCTATCACGTGTTGAGTGCCATGGACCGCCACGGAAGATAGACACAAACTGCTGGAGTAGCTCAGCGGCTCAGGCAGCATCTCTGGAGAAAAGGAATAGGTGACATTTCGGATCGAGACCTTTCTTCAGACTGAGAGTCAGGGGAGAGGGAAACTAGACGTATGAAAAGGTACAGAACAAATCACTGCCGGCACCGAAGATGCAAGAAAGTTGGAGCCCACAATGGTCCATTGTTGGTTGTGAAAGAGGTGATAATGAAGGGATAATCTAGGGGCTAGCGCAATCAAGGGATATGGGGAGAAGGCAGGGCACAGGTTACTGATTGTGGATGATCAACCATGATCACAATGGCTCAAAGGGCCAAATGGCCTCCCCCTGCGACCTGGCCCCCTTCCCCTCCTCATGCCCCAGCCTTCCTCAACCTCTTTCCATTTTGCACTTTTCTCTTCCTCCCCCCCTCTTGTTCCACTAATCATCCTGTTCCTCACTCATTTCCTCCAGGCTACTTGTCCTTTCCACTTCCTTCTTCCTCCATTACATCCTCATCGCCTCCAATTCTTCTTCTTCCATGTCTTTCCTTCCCTCTCCACTCCCTCTCCACTCCTTCTCCTCTTTCCTACAAATTGTTTTCCTCCTTCTTTGTCCTTATCTCCTTTCAAACTGCCCTGTCTTCCCCAAAGCCTCCATCCTCCTGCCCTCTCCTCCAGCTTTTACCTCCATCTCCTCTTCCTCCCTTCGACTCCTTCCTCTCACCATATTTTTTCTCCTCCACCCCATTCCTCTTTCTCATTTTCCCTACTCCTCTCCTCCACTCTTCTCCTTAACCCTCCTCCCCTCCTTTTCCTCCCTGACTGTGGTTCCTTCACTCCATTCCCTCGTCTTATCTACTCCTCTTCCACTTCTCTCCTCTTTTCCTCAATATCTCACTCACCCAACCTTCTCTTCCCTTCCACATCCTCACACACACTTCCTCCTCTCCCCCTCAACCTCACTTTCACTCATCTTTCTCAGCCCCCCACTGCTCTTCCCCTTCCTTTCCCTTCTATACTCCTTCCTTTCCCCTACTTCCTAACTATTATTGACATCCTTCTCCCCTCCACCTGTTCCTTTCCCTGTCGCACGTTTGCTCCCTCTTTCCCTGCCTCCTCTTCTTCATTTCATCGCCCACCTCATCCTCCTCCCACTCCCTTCTGTTCCATTGCTCCTCACCCCTTCTCCCTTTCTTTCTGCCCTTCTTTACGTCCTCCTCCATCTCCATCTTTTTCTTCCCCTTCTCCACTTCACTCCTACCCCTGTGTAATAAGCAGGGCCAGGTTCTGGTTGTATTTGGACAATACAGCATGATCAGGAGCCAGGAGAGGGTTAGAGTCACAGAGAGGCAGAGAGCGTGGATACAGGCCCTTTGGCTCAACTTGCCCAGGCTGACCAACATGCCCCTTCTGCACTAGTCCCACCTGTCTGCATTTGGCCCTAATCCTTCTAGACCTATCCTATCCATGCACCTGCGGCAACATGGACAGAGCTGCCAGCCCTGTACTTGTGGGAGCTTTTGTATTGCTGAATTTCTTGAGTCGTTCGAGCTTTCGGCATTCAGGGGAACATGGGCCTTGTGATTCCATGACCTTTGGTTTCAAATGGGGAGCCTGGGGTGCAGCATGACTTGTGCATGACTTATGCAGCATGACTTGTGCAACTTGCAGTAAACCCCTAGAAGGACAAGGGCCAAACGCAGACAGTCACCCTTCAAAAAGAACGAGCTCACCCTCCTGCCCTTAACGTGTGATGTCTTTTATGCTTTAGTGAGTGGTAAGTGTACTGTGAGTAGACTTTAGACTTCAGAGTTACAGCGCAGAACAGGCCCTTTGGCCCATCGAGTCCGCACCAAGCAGCCACTCCGCCCCCCTCCCCCCGTACACTGACACTATCCTACACACTGGGGACAATTTACAATATTTTACCAAAGCCAATTAACCTACATACCTGTATGTCTTTGGAGTGTAGCAGGAAACCGGAGCACCTGGGGAAAACCCACGAGGTCACAGGGAGAAAGTATAAACTCCATACAGACAGCATCCGTAGTCAGGATCGAACCCGGGTCTCTGGCGCTGTAAGGCAGCTACTCTACCGCTGCGCCACCATGCATTGATCAGCTGTTGCTGGCTGGAATACTGTGGGGTCAGGACGTTGAGTGTGATGGTGTGGGGTGATGTGCGGCTGGAGTTCCGCTGTAGGAGGTGGTCAAGGCTTTGCACACAGGAGTCGTTCTGCTTCTACAGGTTGTCCAAGGCAAATAAGTTTTGTTCAGACTTCCTGCTCTTGCCCTGGATTGTTCCATTGGCCTGGAGCACCACTAATGAACCAGGGGGTCACTCACTAGCCCCTTGCCTCTTGTATAACAGCATCTGGGCAGCATGGAGATGTTTGGCCTCTTACGACCACAGATCCATGTGCTGGGTTCACTCTGTGAGTGAGGGTCTGGGCAGCTTAATGCTGCCAAATCCCCCTGTCTCTGTGGATGGCCCACGATACATCTTAATGGTATGAGTCTCAACCTATGGACTAAAATCACTCATGTACATTGTCAGCACAGAACGTTTCAGTCTAACCACTCTATATTTAACCACATCCATATGGTGAGCATTTTAATCTAATTAGTATAAGTGACAATAAAGTATCAACAAAAAGCAAGGGCTACTCGATCAAATTTGTAGCTGATTACCAACAAGTCCAACTGCCATCCAGCTCTTGTTTGACAACTTCCTGCGGTTCAAGTTGGTCCTTCATCACTGATCGACAATGGATTACAGACATTCTCACATTCTACATACACATACACACAGCCATGAACGCTCAGGGAGACACAACACACACACACACACACTCATGCAAACAAGCCTAGGCACATGCTTCCCCTTCCCTTTATGTTTCCTCCATCAGTTCCCCTTCTTTTATCCCTCAGTCTTTCTCCATCTCAATCCCTTCCCCTTTTCTCAAACTGCTTTCCACAAAGCTACTGTGTGTGTGTGTGGTTCTATGTGTGAAAGAGCAAGTGAGTCGAGATAGAGTGTGTGTGGGTGTGTCGGAGAGTGAGTGTAAGAGTTGTGCATGTCACTGAATGGATTGTGGGAACGTGTGTCTACACGCATGTGGGAGGGAGAGAGTCGGTGTGTGGGAGAGAAACAAAGTGTGTGAGAAAGAGGGTGTGCCTTTGCATGTGCGTGAGACAGTGAGAAGTTCATTGTATGTGTAAGAAAACAAACGGGTGTGCAAGAAAGGAAGCAAGTGCATGCATGGGTGTGAGTATGTGTGCATGCGTATGTGTGCAAGGGAGAGAGAGAGAGGATGAGTACATGTAAGAGGAAGAGAGGATGAATGTGTATATGAGAGAGAGAGAGAGAGAGAGAGAGAGAGAGAGAGAGAGAGAGAGAGAGAGAGAGAGAGAGAGAGAGAGAGAGAGAGAGAGAGCAAGTGTTTGTGTGAGTAAGAGAGAATGAGTGTGTGTATGTGTGTGTGAGAGAGAGAGAGAGTGAGTAAGTGAGCAAGTGTATGTGTGCTATGTATAGGTCTGTGTGTTAGGTTTGAACAGCAGGGCCTATTCTTACTCTGTTCTAGTCCCACTTGCACTGGACCAAGTCCTTGCTGGGCCAAGCCCATGGGGCGGTTGGTGTATAGCTGCCACCGACATTAGACAAATCATACTCTGTGCAACGTGCCATCCTTGATTCTAGTGGAGCAAGGAGCAGCTTAGCCCTTGCAGCCTGCTGGAGCTGACGTGAGGATGACCACTTGCACCTTGGGGGTGGCAGCTTCCAGCAGCAGCCAGGGATGGGTGGATGAAGAAGAAGTCAACGAGTGTCCCAAACACTAGCAAGTTATGTCTGATTACTGTGCAGCACTCGGTGATGCCAAACAGGCCCATCAACTCTTGCCTTTTGGAAACATTTGTCGCAAGCCTGAGCCTGATGAAACGCCGAGACAAAGAGGCTGCAGTCACGCTAATTATTCCATTACTCATCAACAGGTGTTTTGTATTGTTCATCATTGGAGGATGGAGCGGATCCCATAATTTACTGCTTTGAAAGATGATCAAAGGGAATCACTAATGAAATTCAGTCTTCTTCAAGCCACATCTGTGAGATCATTTAAACTGCCTTGCAATTAGAAGGCCCCATAGAGGTTAATTCTACCGTTCACAAGAAGGAAAGGAAAGACTTCTGTTTTAGTCGTGAGACACCAGGCAAGGAGCAGAGAAAGTTTACATGCTGCCAACTTCATGTGGGACTAGCGGAGAAGGAACTTGTGGGCAGCGCCTCATGTTGTACTGACAAGATTATGCCCCACCAAAGAATTTCCCATTTAAGTGCAGCATAATTGCCAAAGGGAACTGCAACCACTTCCCACACAACAAGACTCTGGTAGTTAGTTTGCTTTTGGTGTTATTGGTGATGGCTGAGACACCCAGCACCAAGTGATAGGCTGATGGGGCCTTTGGGATAAGCCGCCATTGAAAAGAAAGCAACTCTGACACTGAGATAATCACAGAAAGCTGGAGTAACTCAACAGGTCAGCCAGCATCTCTGATGAAAGGGAATAGGTGATGTTTCGGGTCGAGACCCTTCTTCAGACTTAAGTCTGAAGAAGGGTCTCGACCTAAAACCTCAGCTATTCCTTTTCTCCAGAGATGCTGCCTGACCCACTGTTACTCCAGCTTTGTGGGTCTATCTTCGTTTTCAACCAGCACCTGGAGTTCCTGACACTGTGCATGTTGAACTGCACTGTGGGTCAGTCAGCACCTGGAGGAAGATGACAGGGTAAGATATTAGGTGCTATGTACTGAGACATACATGGAGGTGCCCTCACTGACCGAAGGGGCCGTTCCAAGCACTTCAGTTAATAAGCAGATCACATGCACAGAAAGTGCCTTTGACCAGAAACATTAACTTTTGAAGTTGCAGGATCAATTTATCCCAAAGAGGAGGAAAGATTCCAAGGGGAGTAAGAGGCACCCGTGGCTGACAAGGGAAGTCAAGGACAGCATACAAATAAAAGAGAAGAAGTACAACAAAGCAAAGAAGAGTGGGAAGCCAGAGGATTGGGACTCTTTTAAAGAGCAACAGAAGATGACTAAGAAGGCAATACGGAGAAAAAAGATGAGGTACGAGGGTAAACTAGCCAATAATATAAAGGAGGATAGTAAAAGCTTTTCTAGGTATGTAAGGAGGAAAAAAATAGTCAAGGCAAATGTGGGTCCCTTGAAGACAGAAGCGGGGGAATTTATTATGGGGAACAAGGAAATGGCAGACGAGTTGAACCGGTACTTTGAATCTGTCTTCACTAAGGAAGATACAAGCAATCTCCCAGATGTTCTAGTGGCCAGAGATCCTAGGGTGACGGAGGAACTGAAGGAAATCCACATTAGGCAGGAAATGATGTTGGGTAGACTGATGGGACTGAAGGCTGATAAATCCCCAGGGCCTGATGGTCTGCATCCCAGAGTACTTAAGGAGGTGGCACTAGAAATTGTGGACACATTGGTGATCATTTTCCAATGTTCTATAGATTCAGGATCAGTTTCGTGTGGATTGGAGGGTAGCTAATGTCCCACTTTTTAAGAAAGGAGGGAGAGAGAAAATGGGAAATTATAGACCAGTTAGTCTGACATCAGTGGTGGGGAAGATGCTGGAGTCAATTATAAAAGACGAAATTGCGGAGCATTTGGATAGTAGTAACATGATTGTTCCGAGTCAGCATGGATTTACGAAGGGGAAATCATGCTTGATTAATCTTCTGGAATTCTTTGAGGATGTAACCAGGAAAATTGACAGGGGAGAGCCAGTGGATGTGGTGTACCTTGACTTTCAGAAAGCCTTTGACAAGGTTCCACATAGGAGATTAGTGGGCAAAATTAGAGCACATGGTATTGGAGGTAGGGTACTGACATGGATAGAAAATTGGTTGACAGACAGAAAGCAAAGAGTGGGGATAAATGGGTCCCTTTCAGAATGGCAGGCAGTAACTAATGGGGTACCGCAAGGCTCGGTGCTGGGACCGCAGCTATTTACAATATACATTAATGACTTGGATGAAGGGATTAAAAGTACCATTAGCAAATTTGCAGATGATACAAAGCTGGGTGGTAGTGTGAACTGTGAGGAAGATGCTATGAGGTTGCAGGGTGACTTGGACAGGTTGTGTGAGTGGGCGGATGCACGGCAGATGCAGTTTAATGTGGATAAGTGTGAGGTTATCCACTTTGGTGGTAAGAATAGGAAGGCAGAGTATTATCTGAATGGTGTCAAGTTAGGAACAGGGGACGTACAACGAGATCTGGGTGTCCTAGTGCTTCAGTCACTGAAAGGAAGCATGCAGGTACAGCAGGCAGTGAAGAAAGTCAATGGAATGTTGGCCTTCATAACAAGAGGAGTTGAGTATAGGAGCAAAGAGGTCCTTCTGCAGTTGTACAGGGCCCTAGTGAGACCGCACCTGGAGTACTGTGTGCAGTTTTGGTCTCCAAATTTGAGGAAGGATATTCTTGCTATTGAGGGCGTGCAGCGTAGGTTTACTAGGTTAATTCGCGGAATGACGGGACTGTCATATGTTGAAAGACTGGATCGATTAGGCTTGTATACACTGGAATTTAGAAGGATGAGAGGAGATCTTATCGAAACGTATAAGATTATTAAGGGGTTGGACACGTTAGAGGCAGGAAACATGTTCCCAATGTTGGGGGAGTCCAGAACACGGGGCCACAGTTTAAGAATAATGGGTAGGCCATTTAGAACTGAGATGAGGAAACACTTTTTCAGTCAGAGAGTTGTGAATCTGTGGAATTCTCTGCCTCAGTAGGCAGTGGAGGCAAATTCTCTGAATGTATTCAAGAGAGAGCTAGATAGAGCTCTTAAGGATAGCGGAGTCAGGGGGTATGGGGAGAAGGCAGGAACGGGGTACTGATTGAGAATGATCAGCCATGATCACATTGAATGGCGGTGCTGGCTCGGAGGGCCGAATGGCCTCCTCCTGCACCTATTGTCTATTGTCTATTGTCTATTTCTTTCTCTCTCCACAAACTCTGCCCGACCTGCTGAGTGTTTCCGGCATTTTCTGTTTTTATTTCAGTTTTCCAGCATCTGCATTACGGATAGTTCTGCTGTAACGTGACCGTAGAGTTCTGAGGAAAGCTCCTGTTATAGAAAATTGTGTTATCAAAACAATTGTGTGAATGAGAAAAAGGGGGTTGGGGGACTGATGAAATTTGGCATGTCTCCAATGACTACTCCAAACGTCTACAGATGCTCCATGGAAAGCATACTGTCGGGTTGCATCACTGCTTATCACTGTGGCATCACTGCTCAGACCTGAAGAAAATGCAGAGCGTTGTAGATGTACCCCAGTCCATCACACTTCCTACCATTGATTTCATCTACATTTTGCTCTCCCCCTGAAAAGCAGTCAACATAATCAAACACTTGTCCCACCCACCCAGGTCATTCCTTCTTGTCCCTGCTCCAGTCCGGCAGAAGGTACAGAGGCTTGAAAGCGTGCACCATCAGACTCAGGAATAGCTTCTTCCCTCTGTTATCAGATTTATGAATGGGCCTTCAATAAGCTAGGGTACTTACCTCGACCCCATTGAGGACATTGGACTTTGTCTATGCAACTGATGCACCACGACACTGAGAGCTATATTCTGCACTCTGTATCTCCCACCTTACTCTATCTATTGTACTTGGGTTAGATACAATACAATACAATACAATACAATACAATACAATACATCTTTATTGTCATTGTACAGGGGTACAACGAGATTGGGAATACCCCTCCCATACGATGCAATAAATGAATTAGCTAGTCAGTATTAATTTAAACAACCCAATGAAACAAATTGTAACAGTTTTAAAACAGAATAAAGTGCAAGTCGGTCTGTGCCGGATCACTGTGCAATGTGACCACCCGGCTCAGCAGGACCGGTTCATAGCAGCTATGGGCCTGGGGATGAAGCTGTTCCTGAGTCTGGAGGTGCGGGCGTAAAAGGCCTTGTATCGTCTGCCCGATGGTAGAAGTTCGAACAGACTGTTGCAGGGGTGTGAAGAGTCTTTGTGGATGCTGGTGGCTTTTCTGAGGCATCATGTGTTGTAGATGCCCTCCAAGGCTGGTAGCTGTGTTCCGATGGTCCTCTGAGCCCTATGGACTACCCGCTGAAGAGCTTGTATTTAGGTAAGATCTGTTTGGATAGCATGCAAAACAAAGCCTTTCACTGTAGCTTGGTACATATGACAATAATAAACCTAAACCTAAGCCTACATTTAAACATTTCAATTTATGTCCTCAAATTATGCGGTGTGATGTTAGCAGAGAGATGTGTACGAGGGTGTGCAAGATTAATTAATCGTATCCAAGTAAAGGAGTCTGTAGGAAATGTTGGAATTTTAAGCTCAGTTTGGAGGGTGAGAAAATTGCATTTGAGAAAATGATGGCAGAAACACTGAAGCCCCCCACCGAAGGGCAGTGGAGGGAGCCCCCAACAGCAGAATCATCTCTGGAACAGCCATGTGCCCCACGGCAATGGTTATAATGGGACCTAGTCACACTCTGGAGAACTGACACGAGGCAAAAGACAGGGAAAGAGGGCAAGCTCCCTTCCACTACCATCTTTGCTGTCTGTGTGCAGTGGCAGTGGATAAACTGAGAGGGAAATATATCAGGGTGTGAGTAAACTGATGGAGAGGTCATTGTCAGAGAATAACAGGGTCGTGACAATTCCCTGGATACACGGCATCGGTATTTCATAGGTATTTCTTCTTGCCTCGCCATGAGTTTGGATGCACACGGAACCGTGGGCCTGTAAATGACTGGCCTTGTAACTTGTACTGTTGGCAGGTCAGTTCGATCCTGACTACGGGTGCAGTCTGTATGGAATTTGTACGTTCTCCCCATGACTGTGCGGATTTTCTCCAGGTGCTCCGGTTTCCTCACGCACTCCAAAGACGTACACGTTTGTAGGTCAATTGGCTTCAGTAAGAATTGTAAATTGTCCCGAGTGTGTAGGATAGTGTTAGCGTACTGGGTGATTGCTGGTCGGCCCTTACTTGGGTGGGCTGAAGGGCCTGAAGGGCTGTATCTCTAAACTAAACTAAACTAAAACACTGGCTTTGTGGGAAGTCTCAGCAGCTCCAATAAAGTGTGGGAGTCTTCTCACACATCAAGAAGACGGAGGTGCATGTCTGTGCGAACACCACTGGCGACGTTGATGGTGAGGGTGAAGACATTGTAACAATTCATACACGAACGCAGGAAGCTGATCTTGTTCAGAGTGGCAGCACAGTTGCAGTTATTGGCTTGCTGCCTAAGAGCTACCGAAGAGGTACATAGTGGTTCAGCACTGCTCTCTGGTTGTGGTAGAGTGATTCATTGGTGGGAGAGCCAGGCCTACTTCCAGTGACCAAATCAAATCCTGACGTCCAGAGCTGCCTGCCCATGTGTGGGGTTTCCCTAGGTTTCTCCTGGGTGCTCCGGTTTCAACCCAAACACCCAAAGATGGGCAGTGAAAGGCTTTGTTTTACATGCTATCCAAACAGATCTTACATAAATACAATCTAACCCAAGTACAATAGATAGTGTAAATTGAGAGATACAGAGTGCAGAATATAGCTCTCAGTGTTGTGGTGCATCAGTTGCATAGACAAAGTCCAATGTCCTCAATGGGGTTGAGGTAAGTACAATTGTCTCTAGTGTGTATGTGAGTATTAGAATCTGGGTCCAGTCGATGGGAATATGGGGAGACCAGATACAGGGAGAATGGACTGGGGTTGCTCTGTGACCCTTTGGGTTGAAGTGGACTCCTTCTGTTTCATGTGGAAACATGGCCTTCTGTTCAATGGTTCAATGGTTTCTTTACTATCACTTGTACCAAGGTATATTGAAATACTTTTTTTGCATTCAAATCAGCATGACGTAAGACCCTTACGTAAGAATAATCCCCTGGTTAATTCAGAATGTACAGAACAGCCCATTGAGTCTACATGCAAGAGTCGCCATTTTGGTTCCATTGTACAGTCCCAGCAGCAGCCGGCCACAAAGGCCCGTTGCAGCCTTTGCCTTCATTCCGGTCGTCACTCTCCTTGCACGGCCCTTGTTCCCCGGAGGACCCCATCTCCCGGGCCTTTTGTCCAGCGCCTGCCGCTGTCACCGACACCTTCCACCCCCTCCACTGATTCCCGGTCTTCATGGGTGAGCAGGGGCCGGGCTCGGCGGCTTCTCTCTCCGGGTGGGTTCCTGGTTCCGTGGCGGGTGAGCCAGGCCTGCTGTTGGGATATGGCCGCAGCTCACCACGACACCTTCTCCCTCTTACCTCCGTTTTGTTCCAGCGCCCGCTACCGAACGTCTCTACCCTTCGATGTCTTCGGGGCGAGCAGGAGACGAGCCACGGACCCACACCAGACCGGCTCCTCCGGTTCAGTTTAGTTTACTTTATTCAGTTTAGTTTATTGTCACGTGTACAGTGAAAAGCTTTTGATGCGTGCTGTCCAGTCAGCAGAAAGATTACAATCGATCCATTTACATGATAAGGGAATAACGTTTAGTGCAAAGTAAAGGCAGTAAAGTCTGATCAAGGATAGTCCGAGGGTCACCAAAGAGGTAGATAGTGGTTCCGCACTACTCTCTGGTTGTGGTAGGGTGATTCATTGGTGGGAGCGCCAGGCTCGCTGCCGATCGGGGTTTGGGAGCCATCTGCGACCTGCCAGGAGATTAATCGACAGGGAACCCCAGGCAGAATATAAATGCAGTCTGTCTCTCCCCAAGTGCTCCCCATTGCCTTGCTGGGATCCCTCTGCCCACGGAAGGCAGACAAAGTCCCCATTCTTTGACTACCAAGCACTAGAGGCCTCCCCGTGCTGCGGTAAGCAGCAAATTGGGTAATCTGGTTTGGATCAGCCGCACTGGCTGGAACGATGCGGAGACCGGGAAGTGCAGGGTGGGTGACCTTGTTCTCTGCGGGCAGTGCTGCCTGTACACAGATTGGTGGCTGGAGCTGAGGCACACAGCCCTCGCCACCAACTCAGAAACCCATAGCCCCGGATAATGTGGTGGCCTCTTAACCGCCTTGTGAAAGAAATGAATGAGCAAGCCACTCAGATCAAGGGGAAATTGCAGAGAGCTGGCTGTATGAATGCCGGCTACGATTTAAGAAATGAATGGTTAAAGAATCCGAAAAAGGGATGTTACGAATTACACCAAATTAGAGAGACACGGTGGTTGCTGGAAAGGTTTTTGGCCACTACCACGGCTGGGTGCATTGACTCATCGTGTGGGAATGTTTCTGTCTGTGCAGCCTTTCTGAAGAGATGTCGTCGAGATTCAGGAATAGCATAGACTTTACATATGACACATCAGGTATTCATTCTTTGCTGATCCCATCGACAATTATCTCATTCGCACGACAAGCACCAGATGTTATTATTGTCAGGATAGTGCCCTCAATTTGGGCCATATTTCAGACAGGAACAGATAGCTGGGAAATTTAAAGAGAAAGTACTACTTTAATGCAGGATCAGCTACAATGTTTAAAAAAAAATCATACTGTCTCATTCGCACATGTTCCAACTCACATATTGCAGATATATACATCCGTTTTGTACACTCCCTGTCTTAACTATACTTAGTTCATTCGCCACCAGTTTATACATTAGCTTAATTACATGCTGGTCAATTTACATACACCAGCCAATTGCCAATTGTGGCACATATAAAATTGGAGACATTAATTGTTGCTTTAATTATGTTCCTGCTTTAAGGATTGTGTCATGTGACTCACTGCTCCCTCAGTCCCACGATGTTTTGAGTTTGAGTTTAGTTTATTGCCAAGTGTACCTCGCGAGGTACAGTGAAAAGCTTTTGTTGCGTGCTAACCAGTCAGCAGAAAAACAATGTGTAGAAAAGAACTGCAGTTGCTGGTTTAAATCAGAGGTTTCTCCAGACTGAAGAAGGGTCTCGACTTAAAAACATCACCCATTCCTTCTCTCCAGAGATGCTGCCTGACCCGCTGAGTTACTCCAGCATTTTGTGTCTACCAGCAGAAAAACAATACATGATTACAATCGAGCCATTTGCAGTGCAGAGATATGTGATAAAGGGAATAACTTGAATAACGTTAGTGTAAGATAAAGTCCAGTAAAGTCTGATCAAAGATAGTGCATGTGTCTCCAATGAGGCAGATAGTAGCTCAGGATTGCTCTCTAGTTGTTGGTAGGATGGTTCAGTTGCCTGTTAACAGCTGGGAAGAAACTGTCTCTGAATCTGGACATATGGGTTTTCACACTTGAATAAAGGGAGTATACCTTGATTTTAGCTCCTCGTGTCTCCCATGTATTTGGCTGCACATTCTGCAAGTGGATGTTAAGAATCCATTCTGGCAAAGAGGATGGGAAAGCAAGGAATCACAGCCATCAGTAGTGACAGCGCCAGTTTGGCAAGTCCAGAAAATGTGCGGCAAATAGTGGCTAGTTGAGATGTAAGCCTGGGCAGTAGGAAAATGGCTGTGCACATGGGGTTGAAAGAAATGGCCTGCTTGTAACTGTCAGAGTATAAAACGTCCCAGACCTGCATACTGGGTTTAGTTTAGTTTAGTTTAGTTTAGTTTAGTTTAGTTTAGTTTAGTTTAGTTTAGTTTAGTTTAGTTTAGTTTAGTTTAGTTTAGTTTAGTTTAGTTTAGTTTAGGCATACAGTGTGGAAACAGGCCCTTCGACCTATCGAGTTCAGGCCAACCAACGATTGCCCCTACACTAGTTCTATCCTATACACAATTTCTAGAAGCCAATTAACCTACAATCAATATTATCACGGCTACGTGATGCTGCCCTGATTCCAAAGACAGCCACTTGCACCTCACCACTGGAATTCTTTGTCCCAAGACTGCAATAAGATCGAGAACTAAGTGGTCACATTGATGGGCTTCTGAAGAAGTCCTGCGAGATGATACCCTTTATCAGTTGGCTGATGATTGAGACCTGACTGATGAAAACTGGTCACATTGGATTTTCCCTGTCTTTTTCTGACTGGTCACATCTGAACATCTTTCCACACTGTCAGGGAGTTTCCAGTGTTGTTAATTTATTGGGACAGATCACTTATAAATGTCTCTGTCTCTGTGAAAAAGTCTCTGACACTGAAGTATTGGGTGGTATTGGGTCCTGTTGGCTTTGCTGATTCCAGTGCACCCAACTATATTTTCTGATTAATTGCGGAATGTTTGGCAATTGGGTAGATAATAAGTTTAGAAAGAAGCCAAACTGGATTCGTTACTTGAAATCTCTGATTTAGGTGCTTTAGCATTTCCACTCTGTTCTGCCATTAAGGATGAAGATATTCTTGACATCTCCTCTCTGTGGGCGTTTAAAAATGTCCATCATAGTTGGGTACATTTTATTGTGATTTTGCTTATTCTTGGAATGGGAATGCCACTGACATTTGTTATCTATCTCTATCATGCCTGAACTGAGCAGCCAATTGAGAATCAATGCATTGAGAGTCTGGTGGCACATTAAGGCAGGTCACGTCAGGTAAGGAAGGTAGGGGTCCTATCCCTAAAGAGCACCAGTGAACCAGATGACAGTCCTGCTGTTTCATGGTCATTATTATTTTAATTTTAAGAACCATTTTAATGTTATTTTAATTAATTGATCATATTTTGACTGCCGGTGTACTCTGGTGTGATTTTAACTCATGTTTCCAGTTCAATGAATCAGAAGCCTGACTGCCAGTGTGGTAAATTAAGGGCCTGTCCCACATAGGCGATTTTGTAGGTGACTGCCGGCGACTGTCAAAGTCGGAGCAGATCACCGAAATTTTCTTTTACCCTACGACAATGACCACGACAATGCCAAGTCAGGTCGATACAAGTTACTTTTTTTGTGAAACTAGCGCCTGGCTAAGAGATTACACCGTCTTCGGAAACATCGCAAAATTCCCACGCTTACCTGACCGTCAAACTGTCGCCTCCAATCTACCTGTCAAATGTCCTGACGGTAAATAAATTGGTTAAACAAAACTATCTTCTGGTATCTTCAAATGACTTTACTTAATTTAATATTACGTGCTTCTAAATGCATCTGCGACAACCTAGCAAAACTGAGGACAGCATGCGACAGCGCCCGCAATAAGCTACGATACCTGGCGACAAGCCAGCTGACACCGAGAAATTTCTATCTGGAATTTTTTTCCGCGATGCGCCGAGATCCGCTACGATTCATTGAAGACTCCTCACGATCGTGCCCGCGACACCCCGGCAAACGTCCGGTGACAGCCTAGTCGCTGCCAGTCGCCTTAAAATCACCTAAGTGGGACAGGCCCTTTAACCATCACACATGATAGGCCTGGCAGGAGTGCAGGATTTCATCAGGCTCCTTGCTAGTGAATGGCTTAGCTCTGACTACAGCTTGACACTGCTTAAACCTGATGCCCCTTCTGGTCTTAACTTCTATATTCATCAATGAATCAGGATACATCCCTTTGCCTAGCAGCAGCAGTAGCAGGATAAGGGATATACCAGACTGTGAGGTTACAGCTTGTGTGGAGAAATACAATCTGTAGCACTTCAACGATGTGGAGCTTTGAACTGGCGGATCGTTTCTGACTCTACCTCACTGGGCACGATGGAATGACCAGACCACACAATGAAGCATGAACTCAGGATGAAGATGGGTCTTGGCTTTTGCAGCAAAAGTGAGGTGTTCATTCTTATCAGTACAGTTGCATTCAGATGCAACACGCCAGTCAGGATGATGCAAAGTCATCTTACCCAGTCTCAGGACTCGGCCACCCTGGCCCAGATGGTGCTATTGAGCCCCTCTTGGTGATGGAGATTGACCCTCAACCAGGATAGCCTCTGCCCTCTCAGTGCTGTCTCAAGGGAGAGCATTTCCTTCCTAACTCCAGGAAATCCTTAGCAAAATAATCTGCTCATGAAAAGACATGCAACTGCTCGATTCTGGAATACTGCACTAGCTATGGTGCAGACATAGCAATAGAAAGGTCATAGTTTTAGAATGGGCAAGGAAACAGGCCCTTCAGCCCATTTAGCTTGCACCAATCATCTAGTACCCATTTATACTAATTTAGAAATCACGTTTTATTCTTCTCCAATTCAACTCGGCCAAATTATACCACCAACGTACACACTGTGGGCAATTTATCAACCTGCAGGTTTTTGGGATGAGGGAAGAAATCAGAGCACAGGGTGGAAACCCACATGGTCACAGGAAGAACATAAAAATCTACAGACAGTACTGAAGATCAGGAATGGGCCCAGAACTAAGAAACTGTAAACTGTTCAGAGTTTATGATCGGTTTAGTATTGTCATGTGTATGAGATACAATTACAATTTTTGTTTTGTGTGCTATGCTGACAAATCATGCAATTAATGAGTACATCAGTTAGTGCAAATGAGCAAATAAACAGGGCACAGAATGGAGCGTCTCTGCTACAGGGAAAGTACAGATAAAAACAAAGTGCAGAGACCGCAAACAAGGTCAGGATTTCATCCTTAGCACATGAGATGCCGTTCACACGTCTGATTACAGCAGCGAAGAAACTGTTCTACAATTTGGTGGTACATGATTTCAAGCTTTTATATCTTCAGCCCGATGGGAGAGGGGAGAAGAAAGAATGATTAAGGTGTGAGTGGTCCTTGATTATGTTAATTCCTTCCTATGGCAGCATGAAGCACAGGTGGAGTGTGTTGGGGGTGTGAAGAGCTGTTGTGGTGATAAACTGGGCAGCGTTCACAACTCCCTGCAATTTCTTACCGTCTTGGGTAGTTGCCCTACCAAGCTGTGGTATACCTGAGGAAATTTGTATCTGATGCTGAAGACATGCCAAATATCCTTAGTCTTCTGAGGAAGTATAGGCATTGGAGGCCTTCTTGTCAAAGCATTAGTTTGTTGATGATATTTAAATCTAGGAACTTGAAAGCTGAACCATGTCCACTTTCAGCCCCATTGATACACACTGGGACATGTACTCCATCCGGCTTCCTGCAGTCAATGGCCATCTCCTTCATTTTGATGACATTGAGGGAGAAGTTATTGTCCGAACACCATGTTACTAAGCACTCGACCTTCCTTCCTGAACTGCGACTCGTCATTGTTTGAGATCCGGCCCACTACGGTGGTGAGATTTGTAAACTTGTAGATGGAGTCAGAGCAGAATTTGTCCACACAG
The DNA here is from genome assembly GCF_053455715.1 of Rhinoraja longicauda. Classification (NCBI taxonomy): domain Eukaryota; kingdom Metazoa; phylum Chordata; class Chondrichthyes; order Rajiformes; family Arhynchobatidae; genus Rhinoraja; species Rhinoraja longicauda. Next base: position 7,109,089 of record NC_135974.1, read on the forward strand.
TGGTGAGTGTATTTGCAGTATAGTTACAGGATGACCATGGAGGATATTTGTCACTTATCCTTACTGACTCAGGTCTATGGATGAGGAAGTAAAGGATCCTGAGTCCTAGGTCCAGGAGTTTGGAGATAGTTTGGTGGAATTATGGTGTGGAAGCCAGGGTTATAGTTAATAACTAGGAGTCTAACATGGGTGTTGTCCAAAATATTCCAGGGATGAACGTAGGGCCATGGAGATGCTATCTGTTGTAGACCATTTGCAGCAGCCGGTAAATTGCAGTGGATCAAGATTTACCAGGAGTTCATGTGAGCCATAATTAGCCTCTCAGAGTACCTGATGGTGGTGAGAGTCAGAGCCATAATCATAGAGTCTTACAACGTGGAAACAGGCCTTCAGCCCAACTTGTCCATGCCAAGCAATATGCCCCATCTAAACTAGTTCCACCTGTGTTTGGCCCATATCACTCTAAACCTGTCCTTTCCATGTAACCGCCCAAATGTTTTTAAAAAGTACTTGCCTCAACTACCGCCTGTGTGCAGCTCGTTCCACATACCCACCATCCTTTGTGTAAAAAATGTTGCTCCTCAGGTTCCTATTAAATCTTTCCACCCTCAGCTTAAACCTTTGTTCTCTGATTCTTGATTCTCCTACTGTGGGCACAAGACTGCACATTTACCCTAACTATTCCTCTCGTGATCGTATGCTCCTCTATAACACCACCCCTCATCCTTCTGTGTTCCAAGAAATAAAATCCTAGCTTGCTAAACCTCTCCCAATAGCCGAGGCCCTCAAGTCCTGGCAACGTCCTCGTAAATTTTCCCTGCACCTTTTCTAGCTTAACAACAAGTTTCCTATAATAGGGTGCCCATTACTGAACACAATACTCTATATGTCATCTCACCAATGTCTGGTACAAGTTAAAATGATCTCCCAGCTTCTATACTCAATGCTCTGACTGATGAAGGCCAATGTGCCGAAAGCCTTCTTGACCATATTATCTACCTATGACGCCACTGCCAATGGTTCAATTTGTTCAATGCTGATTTATTTGTCACATATGCAACTGCACAGTGAAATTCTTTTTGCATATAATACACATGCAGGTGCTGCCATTTTTGGCGCCATTATTCATAGCCCAAAGTCTGGTCAGCCTGCACACTCAATGTAGTGGAGCAGTGCATGGATCTTTGTGTCCTGCGGAAGCCTCCTGCAACCGACCTTGAAGGCGTGGAGACAAAACCCCGGTTCACCCTCCTAAAGGAGCTGTGTACCTGCACTCCTAGATCCCTCTGCTTAACAACACTTCCCAGAGCCCTGCCATTAACTCTGTAGGTCTTGCCCAGGTTCCACTTCCTGAACTGCATCACCTTGCACTTTTCTCTATTAAATTCCATCAACCGTTCGTCAGCCCACCTGCCCAATCAGGATCAAGATCCTGCTGCAGTTTTTGATAACCATCTTCACTATCTACGAGATGAATAAAAACAAAGTGTGCACTTTGCTGTTGCCACTTTCCAGATCTGCTTTGGATGTGTGTAAAGATCAGAGAAAATGTTACAGTGGAGACGGAGGACATTTGGCCATCGGGTCTCTATTGGCCACGTAAAGCCCATCCAGCTGGTATCAGTCCCCACCCTCTCCCCGTAGCCTTGCAAATACTTTCCTTTCAGACAGTTATCCATTTCCCTTTTGCACAATATCATTGAATCTGTCTTCACTACCACCCTGGGGCATCCATTTCAGATTTTATCTACCCTTTGTGCAAAATCAATTTTCCACATCACTCAAAGTTTTTTTGCTAATTACTATCATTCCATGTCCCCGAGCTTTTTATCCTCTAGCAAACAGTTTCTGTTTGTCTACTTTCTTGCTATACTTCACTTTTAAATAGTTCTATCAGATCCTCTTGCAATTCTTTCTGTCCCAACAAGAACCCCCCCCAGCTTACCCATGTAAATAAAGTCCCTGACTGCTTTTACAAGCAGAGCCCATGACCAAACGCAACCAAATCTCCACAAGCGCTGGGCTTAGAGCACCCTCAGTGGCACCTTCTATGGAGACAAGCTGTGTTTTATACAACCCCCACCTCTCACTCACCTCAGGCTGACTTTTGGGTGCTCATTAACCAACCTTTAGCACCTCCTTAAGGCAGCCTAAAAAACAAAGACACAGGTTAAAGTCATAGAGAGTCAAACATCAGCCAACAGGCCCTTTGGCACATTGAATCCCCACTGATTTATCGAACATCCAATTATATTAACCCTACACTAATCCCATTTTTTTCCTCCCCACATTCCCATCAACTTTCCCCAGATTCAATCGCTCATCAATGTATTAAGAGCAATTTATAGTGTCAATTCATTTACTGTCCTCCATGTCTCTGGAATGTGGGAGCAAAGTGAAACACCTAGAGGAAGCCCACAAGATCACATACAGGAATAAAGTCCTAACCTGCTCAACCTCTCCCAATATCTCAGGCCCTCGAGTCCTGGCAACATCCTCGCAAATCTCTGCACCCTTTTCAGCTTGACACCATTAGTTGGCCTCACTCCCTTGAAATGGAGAGGTGAACAATTAGCCAGAGTTCCCTACTCCTGACCTTTGTTTGACTGGAGAATGGACGTGAACAATGGTTGGAGATGGTTGGAGATGGTTGGAGATGGTTGGAGATGGTTGGAGATGGTTGGAGATGGCCAGAGGAAGTTGTATCAGCACCCATTGCTTAGCCTTCACATAGACGGGGAATAGGTTGAGTAAGGACAGCGGCCAGCATCCAATCCCAGGCAGGGAACACTGACTGCAGAGACTGCAGGGTGCTGGGCGAGAGGAAGAAGGCATGAAATGGTCGGGTCATGAAATGCTCCCGACACAATAAAGGTTTTGCATGTTTGGAAACAAAGATGGATCATATTCTCAGCCCCATCATACATCCCTCCCCCACACCCCCATCCAGTCACCCCTTCCCCCACCTCAAGCTGCTGGAGAGAAAAGCAACCTGATTAACCGCAGCATTAATGTGCCTGGGGGTTGTTGCTAATTCAGAGGAACAAATTGTCTGTGGAAGTGGAGCTGTAAACGGGAAGTTCTCTGTGATTAACTGTGTGCCTTGAATGCACAGTTCCTGTCATTACCTACATACCCTTAATCAGTAAAGATTGTTAAAGTCTGCACAGGCCATCGCCTGCCATGGAGCTCCAGCAGATGTAAGAAGGAGGCCATAGCTTCAGATTCACTGCAGCTCCTCTCGAACAAAGCTGTCCGCTGTCCGCTATCACCACCACCTATCTGCCCGTGCACGTGCTCGTCAAGACGCTGCTTGGGACAGGTCCCCACTCATTCCAAAGCACACGGAGTGCACCCTACCACCCACCTCCAGCATCAGCCCATCCCCCTCACCAAAGACACAGCAGCACTTTCAGAATGATTTATCGTGTGGGCCAGATTGAGTGCAGAGCTGAGTGTTAAGGGACTGGGACATCTCCAAAAGCATTTTCCCACAGCTTAAATTACTTGCAGAAATCATTTCCAATTGGAATCCGTAATGGGCCCCTGATTCAGGCAGGAATGCTGCAACACTTTTGCTCCAGAAGGCGACTCTTTTAATTCATTCACAATTGATGCTGGGTTATCTCCCAATTACCAGCAGTATATTCCAATGTTTCCTCTGGCTGTGACTTCTTCCAGGGGTAAGGCTTGGACAGAACTGAGAAAAAAGGGGATTGGCAATGAACGACTTTCTTTCAAGTTTTTTTTCGGATTTTAATCTTTGTGAAGTTTATTCAATCATCTGTTCAATTACCCGAAAGACTGACAATGTTAAATATTTGGAGAAGTAGCTCAACTGCGTCAATTTAAAGAAAGTGCCATAAAGCCAGCCACATGCAAAATGGACAGTTTTGCAAATGATTTTTTTAATCATGTTTAGTTAGGTCCTGGTAGAAAAATACAAAATGGCGGCGCTGCCATAGCAGCTGCGGCTTACCTGCGGTCCATTTGTCTGTGTTTTTGTTGTTTTTTTGTCTTAATTGTAGTTGTGATGTCGTGTTTTTGTGTTTGTGTACTATGTGTGTATGTGGGGGGGAGGGGGGGAACTGTAAAATTATGAATATGTGTCTCTTCCGAACGGAGACCCGACCTTTGTTTTCTGAGCCGTGTCTCCGTTCCTGCTGCGGCCTACCATCGGCCCAACTCCTGGAGTTGGCGGCCTCCAGGGCTCCGGTTCGCAGAGCCCGCTGATCGGACTCACCATCAGCGGAGCCGGCCGTCTTCGGAGGCTGCGGGAGCGGCTGCGACTCGCCTTAGGCTCGGGCCGCATGGATGCCGACATCGGGAGCTCCGGCAGCGGCAGCGGGTTCGCCCGCCCCGGATCGCGGGGCTTGGGGCGCGGACATTTCACCGTCCGGTGCGGCCTATAATATGCCACGGGATTTTTCTCTGCAGGGCGGGGGCTTCAATGTCGGGAGCCACGACCGCCCCGACGTGCAGCAACAGCAGCAGCGTGTTCGCCCGCCCGGATCGGACTTATCATCGGCGGAGCCGGCCGTCTTCGGAGGCTGCGGGAGCGGCTGAGACTCGCCTTCGGCTCGGGCCGCTGCGGACCGTCCGGCGCGGCCTGCAACCACAACAACCTGACTGCGGGAGAAGACGGCAGGAGAAGGGAAAGACATTGTGGCCTTCCATCACAGTGAGGAGAGGACTGGAGGAGACTCACTGTGATGGATGTTTCTTTGATGGATGTTTCTTTTGTGTGTTTTTGGGGTTGTGTAATTTTAATGCCTATTTAATGCTTTTGTTGTTGGACTGTGGGTGACTGAATTTCATCCAATATTGGATGACAAATAAAGCTATCTTGAATCTTGAATCTTGAATCTTATTAATACCAGAAATGGATAGTGCAAAAATGATAATGACATCCTCAGCTGTCTCTTGTGATTTAAATCTTGAATTTACAGTAGTGGTAGTAATGGAGTGATCGTGCTTTAGTGATAACACGTTAGTGGTAACACGATAGTTTAGTTTGGAGTTACAGACCAGAAACAGACTTATCAAGTCTGTGTCGACCAGCGATTCCCGTACACTAGCACTATCCTACACACACTAGGGACAATTTACAATTCTTACTGAAGTCAATTAACCTACAAACCCGTACGTCTTTGGAGTGTGGGAAGAAACCGGAGCACCCAGAGAAAGCCCACGCATTCGTGGGGAGAACATACAAACTTAATACAGACAGTACCCGTAGGCAGGATCAAATCCGGGTCTCTGACACTGTAAGGCAGTAGCTATACCACTGCGCATTCGTGCAAGCTGGAGACAGCACGTGATAGACCGAGCTGCATAATCTCATCACCAGTGGATAGGATGAAACCTCCAAAGCCCTGCCACTTAGGGCTGTGAGTGACTGCGTTAAATTAACATCCAATGATAGGAATGAACATCCCCATCTTTAACTATCATGGCGCTCAGCTGAAAAAGTCTGAGGCATTCTCAACTAAGAGTCAAGTCAAGAGAGTCAAGAGATTTTAATTGAGTTAACATGCATCGGGACTGGAACAATGAAATTCTTGCTGCAGCTTTACAGGCACATTAACGCCACAACACAACAAATAAATATGTAGTAATCAATAGTACAATAAATGATCTATTACAGTGCTTCTTAAACTGGTGAATGGTTCACCCAGGGGTGAATGAAACTAGAGGGATGCATGAAGGGTGAGTGACTTAATATATATAAAATTATACACAAGGGAGAATAAGATGAAAATTATCAAAAAACATCAGAAAATTTAGTCAAGGGTGAATGAAATGTTGTGATAAAGACTCAAGGGTGAATGAGTTTAAGAAGCACTGATCTATTACACTAAGTAACTGGACCAGAATAGTGCAAGCCAAAGTACATGGATTAACCTTATACAAAGTCCATAGTGGTTGGTTGCTGAGGTAAGATTGTGGTTAAGATTCAAAAGCCTGATGGTTGATAGGAAGAAGCAGCTCTTGAACCTGGAGGTTACAGTTCTCAAGCTCCTGTGCCTTCTTCCCGATGGTAACAGTGAGATGAGAGTGTGGCAAAGGTGGTATGGATCTCCGCAGTCTTTCTGAGGCAGAACTCCCTATAGATCCCTTTAATGATGGGGAGGTCAATACACATGATGGACCGGGCAATGGCCATCACTTTCCTCAGCCTCCTTCATTCTCGGTCATTCAAGTTACTGAACCTAACTATTCCTGTTGCTATTCGGTCAGCTTGGTCGAGAGCTAGAAATCTATATGGAATGTTCCAAACCTGACATAGTTAAGGCCAAAATTCCAGTTGTTTCCACAAGTCACACTTAGCATTGGATTCCTGGCCCTAAATGACACCTATCCATGTTCTCCAGCGATGTTGCCCGACTTGCTGAATTACTTCAGCAGATTGTGTTTTCTTTTGTAAACCCGCATCTGCAGTTCCTTGTTATTGAAAGTGATCATTCATGTTTGCTGTAGTATCTCTCAAGCTGCAAGACATGCCAGTGTGGTCCTAGAACCTGTTCAGCAAATAGAGTTCAGTGCTGAGATGCAGAAGGCCAGGTCAGGGCAGATGTCCAAAACTTTGAGGTGGAATGTGTAGGAAGGAACTGCAGATGCTGGTTTACACCGAAGATGGAGACAAAATGCTGGTGTAAATCAGCGGGACAGCCAGCATCTCCAGCGAGAGGGAATGGGTGACGTTTCAGGTCGAGACCCTTCGTCAGGCTGACTCAGCTCAGTCTGAAGAAGGGATGAAGGTGGAGTTAAGTTTTAAGGAACCTTCAGAACAACTGACAATGTTGAGAAATCCAGGATAAAATCCAATATCTTGAGCTGTTGATGGGGAGGAAAGAAAATGGAGACAGGTGGGATACCAGAATTAAACCATCATTTGGAAACCAGCCCACCTTTGGAAAGTCTTTCATCAGTCTGAAGAAGGGTCTCGACCTGAAACGTCACCCATTCCTTCTCTCCAGAGATGCTGCCTGCCCCGCTGAGTTACTCCAGCATTTTGTGTCCATCTTTGAAAATCTGTTTCAAGATGTTGTCTACATGGATTTTAGTAATGCATTTGATAAATTCCCCCATGGGTATCCGATCCAGAAAATTAAGATGCACCCAATTCACGGTGACTTGGTTGTACGGCTTCAGAACTGGCTTACTTATAGAAGAGAAGGTTTCGGTGGAAGAACGTTATTCTCGCTACAGGTCTGTGTCCAGTGATGTTCCACAGGGATCTATGCTGGGACCTCTGTGATTTTGTGATGTATAAAAATGACTTGGATATAAATGTAGACGGGTCAGGTAGTAAGTTTACAGATGATACTAAGATTGCTGGAGTTCGAGACAATGAAGGTGGCCGTTAGAGTATACAGCAGGATATAGATCAGCTGCAGAAATGGGGGAAGGAATAGCAGATAATAGTTTAATCCAAGCAGGTGTGAGGTGTTGCACTTTGGGAGGCCAAATGTAAGAGAAGGTATATGATTGATGACTAGACCCTTTACAGCATTTATGTACAGAGGGATCTTGGCATCCAGGTCCATAGCTCCCTGGAAGTGGCAATGCAAGTAGATAGAGTGGTGAAGAATGCTCCTAGGTTCGGTATACTTGCCTTCATTCCTCAGCGCATTCGGCATATGACAGGAAGTCATGATGCAACTTTATAAGGCTTTGGTTCGGCCACGTTTGCAGCATTGCATTCTGTTCTGGTCGCCTCATTACAGGAAGGGTGTGGAGGCTTTGGAGAAGGTTCAAAAGAGGTTTACCAGGTTCTTTACCAGACTTCAACTGAAGAAGGGTCCCAACCCGAAACATCACCTGTCCATGTTCTCCAGGGATGCTGCCTGACCCGCTGACTTACTCCAGCACTTTGTGTTTACTTTGCCAGAATGCACCTGGGCTATTAGCTAGAGAGAGGGTAGACAAACTTGGATAGATTTCTCTGGAATGTCGGAGGTTGAGGGCAGACCTGATAGATGTCTATAAAATTATGAGATGTATAGATAGGGTAGACAGTCAGAATCTTTTTCTCAGGGTGAAAATGTCAATGCTGGCGGAGGTGCATAGCTTTAAGGTGAGGGGGGTCAAGGTTAATGGTGATGCGTGGGGCAACTGTTTTACACAGAGGGAGGAGTGTGCCTGGTCCAATCTGTCCCTGCCTGACCTGGCCTCATTTCCACAGACTGGGGCTGTGCTGCCACCGCCTGCCTTTGCCCACCACAGAGACAGAGAGAGAACACATTTGTTCAGTGTAGGGAAGGTTGAGAGGGCTGGAGGTGGCAGCTGCTGTGCTTTCACACACTTGGGCCAGTGGGAGAGAGGAGGAGCCAGACTCAGCCACAGCTCGGACTCCGCGATGCCACACAAGGAGATCGCAGGAGAATTCCGGGCTAAGTGCCAGCAAGCTCCATCTGAGGGATTGGAGCCATGTGCTCCGTTAACTCTTCCACTGCCGGGGCTCAGCAGGAGCATTTCTCGTCAGTCTTTTGGCTGGTTTAGTAGGAGGCAGCACCGGTGGCGAGGAAGCTCACCTGCCAACCATCCTGCAGGCTGAGTGGGCAGCACAGGACACCCCACACCATCACACTCCACGTCCTGGCCCCAGACCCTTCCAGGCAGCAGCAGCTGATCTATGTAGAGCTGCTGCCTTGCAGCGCCAGAGACCCGCGTTTGATCCTGACTACGGGTGCTGTCTGTATGGAGTCTGTATGTTCTCCCTGTGACTGCGTGGGTTTTCTCCGGGCGCTCCAGTTTCCCACACTCCAAAGACGAGGAGGTTTGGAGGTTAATTGGCTTCGGTAAAATTGTAAATTGCACTATTTCTAAACTCTAAAGCCTAAAGACTGGGATACAAAGGCTGAGGAAACCACTTTAGTTATAAAGTGTCTTGGTCAGACCATGTGTGACCTCAGGGAGAACAGATTGACCTTCTGTACAAATCATCCAGCTCAGTATCATCTCGCGTGGCGTAATGATGATAGTGGGTGAGGTAGGCCATGTTTATGTTTCCATGTGTTCACCAATTTGATGTGATCTAGGAGTTTGGAATTATTTAGATCGAGAGAACCTGGCCTAAGAATTCAATTGCTGGTCACATATCTTTTATGCTCGTTGCAATTGAATTGTGGAATGAAATCAAATGTGAAATTTGACAGGGACTTCAGAATGTGTTTGTGCAAAGCAAACTATTGATGCCATGGGTTCATGGAGCACAGAGAGATTACTGGTGTGGCTTAAATCCCGATGTAATGTATGACTGGCGCCTCAGCTGTGCATAGATTCACTTGTGCACAGTCAGAAAGCGGAAGCCATTTCACCTTATAAAATAGGGTAGGCCATTCAGTCCCTCCAGCTCATTCTGTCATGCAAGAAGATCACCGCTGATCTGATTGTAACTGCACCTCCACATTCTCCTCCTCCCTTGGTAACCTTTACTTATCAAGAATCAATCTACTTCTGTCTTAAAATATCCATCTACTCTGCTTCCATTATATTTTGAGGAAGAGAGTTTTAAAGACCCGTAACCCTCTGAGAGAAAAAGAATCCCTTCATCTCTGTCTTAAATGGTTGACCCCTAATTTTAAGCAGTGGCCCCTAATTCGAGATTGTCCCAAAAGAGGAAACATTCTCTCTACACCCAGCCTGCTAATAACATCATTATGAAGGTGGCCATAATAAGATTGGATATGTCATTTAGTCTGAGAGAGAGAAAAATAGGCACCAAGCTATTTACTATCAATTTAAACGAGGGCATGAAAGCGTTAGAGAGGTGAGATGCAAAAGCAAACATTTAAGGGCATTTTCCCAAATGCACAGACTGGACAAAATCCAACATAACATAAACTTTTAAAAAGGAGGCGAAAGCACAAAAAGTGTCAAATTGTTTTGATGGGACATAAATATTAGCAAAGAATGACTAGAAAAATTGATGAAGAAAGAAAATCAGAATACAAGATAAAGCTAACTAGAAATATAAACAAATAAAGGTATGAGTTTCGATGGATATTTAAAATGAACAGAGTTAACAAAGTGAGTGTTGGGGAATTAATAATTGCAAACGAGGAGGAGGCTGATGAACGATACAGGTAGTTTGTGCTATAGGGGATGCAAGTGACATATGCCAGAAGTGGCTGCAAATTGGGAATAGGAAGAGAGGGGGGAAACTCAGGAACATTACAATCACCAGCAAAGTGGTGTGAACAAACTACTCGAGCTGTGGGCTGACAAGTCCTTGGATCCTAATGGTTTTCATCCCAGGATCTGAAAACAAACCGCTAGTGGGGGAGTTGATGAATTGTTTTAAAATTCAGGAAATGTTCCATTAGCTTGGAAAAGGCCACAAATGCAACTCCTTTACTCAAAGAGAGACCAAGGCAGAAAGCAGGAAACTACAGGCCAGTTAGCAAATGTTAGGAACTATTAATAAAGATGTTATAACAGGGCACTCCAAAAATGTGGGCTAATCAGACAAAATCAGCATGATATTGCACAAAGGAAATTGGTTTTGACCAGTTTGCTGTAATTATTTAAAGAAGTAACGTTTACAGTGTTCGAAGAGTAACTGATGAATGTACCCTTCCTACATTTTCAGAAAGCATCTAATAAGGTGCTGCATTAATGTGGAAATTAAAAGTTTGCAGTCCAGAAGGTTAGACATGCAGAGAAGATTGTCTGGCTCACAGGAAGCAGAGAGCATTTATCAAGGGTTCTTTTCAGGTTGACAAGATGACAAGATGTGCCACAGAGAATGGTGTCAGGGCCTCAACGCTTCACAGTGAAGAAAACGGCGAGGGAGGTTCATTGATAAAACTAAAGATTCATTGGTAAAACTTGACGATGATACAAAGTTAGATAGGAAAGTAAATTATGAAGAGGACATAAGGAGGCTGCAAAAAAGGCTAGAGGTAGGTTAAATATGTGGGCAAGGATCTGGCAAAAGCAGTGTAATGTGAAAAATATGAAATTCCCCATTTTGATCTGAGAAAATCAAAGAAGCGTGTTATTTAAATGTTGAGAGATTAAAGAGCACCGAGACCCAAGTATCCTAGTGATGATTCTCAAAGGGCTAGAATGCAGGAAGTATTGAGACCCTTTGATGACTCAGGTTTCCACCATTTTCATGAACTACTTGAGTGAAGAAATAAAGACTGACAAACTGCATTCCATGGTGATGCTGGGCTGCATGGCAGAGCCAGTAGGGCTGGTGGGAAGGTTGTAGGGGGGCATGGACATATTGGGCAGTCCTGTGACAGATAAATCCTGGGTCAGAAAATGTAACACCTTGTAACTAAGAAAGAGAGGTCCGAGTATTTCACTCTTCCACAGAAGCTTTGATGAGCAAAGAGATGTGGTCATTAAAATCTAATGGACAGGTATAAACAATAGATAAATGTCTAATTAAATAGGCTTCATCTCGAGATCAGGAATACAGGGATAATGAATGTTATAGAGTCATAAAGTTAAACAGTTCAGAGACACGCCCTTCTGCCCACCATGTCCATGTTAACCATCATACCCATCTATTACAATTCCATTTACCAGCACTCGATCCATTGGCTTCTATGCCTTGTGGTGAACAGACCTCCACTGAAAGCCTCGGTATGCCACAAATGATTGTTTCGACCAGGAGCCTCCAAACTTTTCAGCATGAGGGCCACATTTTATATTTGGCACATTTTTGCGGGCCGCAGGAAAAAAAAAAAGAAATGTCAGTTTTATAAATTTAATGAACTCAAAAAAGAACTTAAGTAAACCAAATGGAAGAAATTCAAGCCATCTGGAGTACATGGCAGGTTCAGGCATACACTGGTAACACATGCAACACCTTGAAAAAACGCCAAAAATGGTCATTTTTTGTGCTGTAAAAAATGGGGAAGAAGCTGGAGGATCGCCGGCGGAGGAAGAGGAGCCGGGAGAAGGGCTGCAAAGCCCACGGACACAAGAAGCAGCTGGGAAGACATCTGGCCAGCCGGCGGGAGAAGGGGAAACGCGGCAGGGAAGGGAGGCAGGAGAGCAAGGCCGAGAAGCAGGGGGCTGCCGACCGGCCAATCGGGGGTAGAAGAGGAGGAGGAGGAGGAGGATGAGGATGAGGAGGAAAGGATGGGGTTGAGCGAGCTGGGAGAGGAGCAGCGGGAAGAACCCGAGCCGAGGGGCCTGGAGGGTCTCAGGGGCAGAAGCAGCGAGCGCTGGAGGTCGGCTTCCCACCGGGGCCTGTGGGCAAAGGGCCCAAGCTGTACTCGATGGCCTTGGAGGAGGAGGCGGTGGAAGAGGAGAAGGAGCGGAGTGTCGAGCCCGAAGAGGAGGAAGAGGAGCCGGGGAGAGGCCAATGGGCAGCGGAGGCCGAGCAGCAGCGAGAGCTAGGTGCTGGGAGCCGAGGCGGAGCACCAGGCCATGGCTCTGCTCGACGGCCCCAGCCTCGAAATGTTGAGGGCCGGCCAAGTGTAAACGGAGCGCGGCTGACAGAGATGGCGAGTGGGGAGAAGGGCTGGAGAGCCAGCAGGAGTGACGAGGGGTCGAAGAGCCGCAGGAAGCGAGGTGCGGAGCAGGGGCGCCGAGCCTGGAGGAGCGAGGAGCACAGGAACGGGGAGAGGTGACGAGACGCTCGAACGCCGTGAGGGAGCCGGAGGCGCGCTGATGGGTGAAGACGGGTGTAGCCGAGCTGCAGCACGGAACGTGTAAAAAGGTCTCTTGGTGGGCCAGATGTGGCCCGCGGGCCATAGTTTGGAGACCCCTAGTTGAGACCACACTTCGGTATTCATTTCTGCCTCAGGGAGGATAGTTTGTCCTTGGTGAGGCACAGATTGGGCAGGTAGCATCAGATCAACTTGAATCCCTTGTCGTTCAAAAGGGGTGATCCAGTTGTGCTGTTATGATGTGTGCCAACAGGGTAAATGCAGAGAACCTTTTCCTCTTGGAGAGCACACCTTAAATTTAAGGTACTATAAATAGCCCCATCATACAAGGAAGACTACCAGAAACAATTGGGACAAAGCTTGCTAGAATTCGGTTACGCAAGTGTTATTATACAACACTAGGTTGATGGGTTGTAATGCAGGCTAGGTAAAATAACTGCCTCCCTCCATAAAAGGCAGTAGTGAGCTGGTTGGATTTTTACAGATTCAGTGTGATACGTTTTACAAGCTTTTATGTCTTGTGTTGTTAAATAGATGTTAAGTTCCATACTGCTATGATTGGGTTTGAACTGATAGTGGTTATTTGTTAGATGCACAGGATTTGTAACTGGCTATCAATTGGTCTGTTATTGCAGGGACAAATACACTTAGAGCTTCCACGTACAGGTGCATGCAGGATGAAAGTGTGCCAAGAGTTGTCATTGGGTGAAGGCGTTTCATAATAGTTTGTTTACAATGGTAGTCTGTGAGATGAAAGATTGACAGGGATTCAGCATCACTCGGACTGTCAGATGCTTTGCTGTATAAACACTCCTGCAAGCGTCTTCTACAACACTGTGTCCCAGCTGTCTTTCCTACAGTTTTCAAATATGTTACATTAAAAAATCATAACTTTGCCAAAGTCAGAATTTTCAAGTTGTAAAGCAGACATTCCCGATCTCTACCTCTTATGCTCTTCTTCATTTTCTGTCTGTCTGTCTGTCTGTCTGTCTGTCTGTCTGTCTGTCTGTCTGTCTGTCTGTCTGTCTGTCTGTCTGTCTGTCTGTCTGTCTGTCTGTCTGTCTGTCTGTCTATGTCCTCACTGTCTGTCTCCTTCTGTCTAGTTCGCTCTATCTCTCTCCTGCTGTCTGTCTGTCTGTCTGTCTGTCTGTCTGTCTGTCTGTCTGTCTGTCTGTCTGTCTGTCTGTCTGTCTGTCTGTCTGTCTGTCTGTCTTTCTGTCTGTCTGTCTGTCTGTCTGTCTGTCTGTCTGTCTGTCTGTGTCTCTCACTGTCTCTGTCTCCGTCTCCTCTTGTCTAGCTCGTTCTCTCTCTCTCGTTCTCTCTCTCTCTCTCTCTCTCTCTCTCTCTCTCTCTCTCTCTCTCTCTCTCTCTCTCTCTCTCTCTCTCTCTCTCTCTCTCTCTCTCTCTCTCTCTCTCGCTCTCTCTCTCTCTCTCTCTCTCTCTCTCTCTCTCTCTCTCTCCCCTTCTCTCCCGCTTTCCCTCCCTCTTCCTCTCCCTCCCTCTCCCTCCCTCTCTCTCTCTCCCCCCCACCCCCCTCCCCTCAAATACTGCAATCAAGATTTTAGGAAACAAAATTTGACACAAATTGCAGTAACTGAGATTGCTAAATCAGTTCTCCACAAATTATGTTCATACTGTTTTTTTACCTTTAATACTGCAAGCAACTACTAACAAAAGCTTCATTTTATATAACGTTTGCTGATTAAACATCTCAGTTTTAGGCTATTTCTCCTGGACCACTCAAGCTGTAATCCTTCAGGGGAGGTTCTTAAAAAGGAGGTAGACACATTTTTTAAATATCGGGGACATTATGGTTATGGGGAACTGGCACAGAGTTTTGGTCACCATGTTTTAGGAAAGGTATTGTCAAGCTGGAGAGGTTGCAGCGATTTATGAGGATGTGGCCATGACTCGAGGGCCTGAGCTACAGGGAGAGGTTGAGAAGGTGAGGACTTTATTCCTTGGAGCGCAGGAAGATGAGGGGTGATCTTATAGAGGTGTACAAGATCATGAGAGGAATAGATCGCGTAAATGCACAGAGTCTTATTACCTGAGTTGGGGAATCGAGAATCAGAACTCACAGGTTTAAGGTGAGGGAGAAAGATTTAATAGGAACCTGAGGGATAACTTCTTTATACAAAGACTGGTGGGTATATGGAACAAGCTGCCAAAGGAGGTAGTTGAGGCAAGTACTATCATAACGTTTAAGAGACATTTGGACAGGTACATGGATAGGATAAGTCTGGAAGGTTATGGGTCAAAGAGCGGGCACGTGGCACTAGTGTAGATAGGGCATGTTGGTCGGCATTGGCAAGTTGGGCTGAAAGGCCTGTTCCATGCTATATGACTCAGTGACTCCATGACTCTAGGAGGAGATGATGCCTGGGACAGATTGGCCATGATCATAATGAATGGCTTGAGGGGTCGAGTGGCCTATCCCTGCTCCTATTTTCTTTTATTCATGTGCCTGCCAGGTACTGATCTAGCAATTCTCAATGTCATCAATGGCCGAGGGGGGAGCAGACCTGAGAGTGTCCTTGCCTCTGGGGCCAGTCCTCCACATGCCGATGCCAAAAGGCCAAGTCCACACGACAAGAGAAATACTCTCACCGTGGGTCATGTGAGCACCCACAGCAGAGAATGCCACAGACTGGAGCATCTGTCCCTTCAGAACCTATACTGTGGAGGGTTTAACATTATGCATGAAGGCTGGCCATGAGTGAAGGAGGCGCTGAGTTTAAATCACTGGCATGTGTTACCTATCTTCCTACGTGCACCCCGCACAGCAACATAAGAATCATTTATAGAGACATAATGAACTGCAGATGCTGGAATCTTGAGCAAAATACAAAGTGCTGGAGAAATTCAACAGATCAGGCAGCATCTGCAGAGGAAATGGACAAGCGACATTTCGGGCTGGGACCCATCTTCTGCCTTTTTAGCCCAAGTCTGCTACAAGGTGTATTTTTTTCTTCATAATAACATTATTAAAAGAAGCAAAACAAAATCAAAGCTTGCATTAAAATACTTCTCTCAGCGTGCAATATCCAATTCAACCTTTCCATTTCCCACGACTGGAATTGCACCAAGGCTGGGGAGCTCAGTGCACACAAGGAAACGTTCTGAAAAACAGACTCTACCTATCAACAACAAGACTATTCCCTTTAAATCCATTGTTCACGTCTCTTCTTCAGTAAGCCCTGCCAAGAGTATCCTGAGAGCTTTGGATGTGTGTGTGTGTGTGTGTGTGTGTGTGTGTGTGTGTGTGTGTGTGTGTGTGTGTGTGTGTGTGTGTGTGTGTGTGTGTGTGTGTGTGTGTGTGTGTGGTGAGGCAGACATGGAGGAGCAGCAGCTCAGCCCTGCCAACACCTTGGAGGGATAACCAAGTCCAGCGGCAATGTCCACACCTGGCCCATCACTTTCTTCTGGGAGCAGAGCATGAAGGGGCAGCCAGCCAACAGACTGCAGTGAGCGAGCTCACTGCTCCCTCGCTCCCGGACTAGAACACCTGAGGCCTTGCCACAACGGCACAGCCCGAGAGAATCTGCAGAACAAGGTCTGATGTATAATTGTTCTGTACCACTGCCACACTGCCCTGACTCATACCTTCCCCATCCTTCCTTCCAAGGCCTGCCGCCAGCAGAGGTCCTGCAGACCTTGGGCACCTCATGCACAAGGCTTCAGTGATCACGAGGCATTGCCCACAATGTGCCTCTCTTAGGAATTACAATCTAGGCGGACAATTTGCCCCTGGATGTGCTAGTGGTCTGACTAGCCTTGTGCCTCCTCATCATCTCGATGACCCCTTTGACCTTCTCCTTCCAGTGCCCTGGCTCACAACGAATAGTCTAATGGCCTTTTTCATCTGGGCAGATGGTGCAGTGGTAACGTTGCTGCCTTACAGTGCCAGAGACTCGGGTTCAATCCTGACTATGGGTGGTGTCTGTACGTAGTTTGAACATTCTCCCTGTGACTGCATGAGTTTTCTCTGGGTGCTCTGCTTTAGTGTGTAGGATAGCGCTAATGTATGGGATGATTGTTGGCCTGCACGGACTCGGTGGGCCGAAGGGCCTGTTTCCGCGCTGTACCCCTGAAGTCTAAAGTCTACAGGCTGATTGAGTCAGTGGGACAACCAAGCAGTGAGAGAGTGATTCCACACTCATGCATCCTGTGGATATATATTCACAGGCAAGCTCGGCTGAAGTGAGGTACATGTGAATCGATTAAAACAGCTGACTTTCATCCTTTGAGGACATTTGGCTCTTATGTCAGTCTTGTGGTCATTTTTACTTTTTCTACCCAGTATTTTTTAAAATAGATTTAAAATTCCGAGTGCAGGGCAGGATCTGAATATGTCACTCGCTTGCATCTCTCTCTGGGAATGTTGGGGCCACACACAATACAATACAATATATCTTTATTGTCATTGCACAGAGGTACAACGAGATTGGGAATGCGCCTCCCATACGATGCAATAAATTAATTAGCTAATCAGTATAAATTTATACAACCCAGTGAAACAAAATTAGAAACAGATTTAAAACAGTATAAAGTTCAAGTAGGTCTGTGCCGGTTCACTGTGCGATGTGACCATCCGGCTCAGCAGGACCGATTCATGGCAGCTATGGCCCTGGGGATGAAGCTGTTCCTGAGTCTGGAGGTGCGGGCGTAGAAGGCCTTGTAGCGTCTGCCCGATGGAAGAATTTCGAACAGACTATTGCAGGGGTGTGAGGAGTCTTTGTGAATGCTGTTGGCTTTTCTAAGGCATCGTGTGTTGTAATACACACGTGACATTATGATAGTACTTGCCTCAACTACCTCCTTTGGCAGCTTGTTCCATATACCCACCAGTCTTTGTATAAAGAAGTTATCCCTCAGGTTCCTATTAAATCTTTCCCCCTCACCTTAAACCTGTGAGTTCTGTTTCTCGGTTTCCCTACTCAGGTAATAAGACTTTGCATTTACCCGATCTATTCCTCTCATGATCTCTATAAGATGACCCCTGTGCCAGTTCCCCATAACCATAATGTCCCCGATATTTAAAAAATGTGTCTACCTCCTTTTTAGGTATCTCCTCTGAAGGATTACAGCTCGAGTGGTCCAGGAGAAATAGCCTAAAACTGAGATGTTTAACCAGCAAATGTTATATAAAACGAAGCTTTTGTTAGTAGTTGCTTGCAGTATTAAAGGAAAAAAAAGCAGTATGAACATAATTTGTGGAGAACTGATTTAGCATTCTCAGTTACTGCAATCAAGATTTTAGGAAACACATTTTAGGATTTTAAACAAATTTTAGGATTTTAGTCGGCACGGTGGCGCAGCGGTAGAGTTGCTGCCTTACAGCGAATGCAGCGCCAGAGACTCAGGTTCGATCCTGACTATAGGCGCCGTCTGTACGGAGTTTGTACGTTCTCCCCGTGACCTGCGTGGGTTTTCTCCGAGATCTTCAGTTTCCTCCCACACTCCAAAGACATACAGGTATGTAGGCTAATTGACTGGGTAAATGTAAAAATTGTCCCTAGTGTGTGTAGGATAGTGTTAATGTGCGGGGATCGCTGGGCGGCGCGGACTCGGTGGGCCGAAGGGCCTGTTTCCGCGCTGTATCTCTAAATCTAAAAAAAACGAAATCTAAATCTAAAACTTGCCATAAATGACACAGAACAGACAGCCATGTTCCGGTTACATTTGCACAGAAGTCTCATCCTCCCGTCTCGTACATGAATCTGGAAAATATGATAGAACACCAAAATGCCGCAACCTCTCCCCCTAAAGATGCAAGTAATTGATGATCTCCCTCAATAGTAAAAGTTTAGGGCAGGAATAGTAATGGGACACACTGTGGTTGTAATTACACGTCTGAGAACCAGTTTCACAGGGGGCCATTGCAGGTATATAGGAAAAACAAAACTGCAGATGCTGGTTTAAATCGAAGGTAGACACAAAATGCTGGAGTAACTCAGCGGGTCAGGCAGCCTATTCCTTCTCTCCTGAGATGCTGCCTGATCCGCTGAGTTACTCCAGCATTTTGTGTCTACCATCCATTGCAGATACCTCTCAGCCTCCAGTAGTGTCTCTTTGCATTTCCAATGTCCTTCGGGAGGTTGTACCTCGATTTCTTGTATGATTCTGGATCGTTCTCTCCCATAGTTTCCCAACTACTAACATGAAGCTCACGGGACTATAATTTCCTAGAATATCTCTACTTCTGTTCTAAAAGCTGCCTTTGCACCCCACACCAATCTCATTATCTTCAATGTCCTCCTCCTTGGTAAAGACAAATGCAAAGTTCTCGCTTTGTACCTCATCTACATCATCTGATCCCAACCATAAATTCCCTCCTTTATCCTTGTGTCTTCGTACCTTCTTCCTCGTTACCCTCTTGTTTATAATGTACATATAAAAAGACCTCTGGATTGTCTTTAATCTGACACGGCGATGATATTTCATGCCCCTGTTGGCCCTTCAAAGTGCCTGCTTCAGCTCTTTCCTGCTTGTTTTATAATCCTCAAAGGCCTTGTCTGATTTGAAGAGTCAAGAGGCATGATTGTTTAACTGCCATATATACTCAATGCACCCACTCTACTTTCCAGAAAATTGGAACTCACTGCATTGAAAAGCTCATCCTCATTGCTTCCTTCCTCTTTTGCCAATTATCAACCCGTGAATCTGTTCACCGAGCCTTTGTTCAGTGGAAACTATTGAATTTCTCTCTGTTAAAACTAGTCCTAAATTTGAATACTACTTTTATTTCTCCCCTTAGGCTGGGAGAAAAATTATCACTTGTGGTTTCAGCTGCTGAAGCCACTCCATTGCTGGTGTAATTACACTGGTTTGTTCAAGTTAACTCCTCTGTTGAGATACTGTGCAGAGGAATGTCACACAAGCTCATTCGTTCAGCAAGACTGGTTTAGAACCAAGTGCAGTGTGTCACAGTGTTGCCCTGCCCAGTCCCTGCAGCGTAGACTTTATAAAGGTCGATTGAAAACAACTGGAGGCAATAAGGTTTGCACTGACCTAGAAAACTCAGACAACCTGAAGAAGGGAAACGTCACCCATCCTTTTTTTCCAGAGATGCTGCTTGACCCGCTGAGTTACTCCAGCACTTTGTGTCCGCACTCAGACAATGCTGCACTGCTGACCACACTGGAGATTTGTTAAATAATGTTCTCCCACTTGGCCTGGAAAGAGTCTGGGCAAGAGTCAAACGCAGATCTCCACTGTGCAGTCGGATAACTTGGTTGAGACACAAGCAGTGGGGCAACAACGTCAAAGCAGGCAATTCAATGATCTGCCTCAGCAACAGTATGCAAGCCATATGAATGAACCACATGACTGGCTGAGCTTGTGTTAGGGGAGGGAGATGTGTTATGGGTTGTTATCCAGAGCAGTTGCTGGGAGATAGGGTTTGATGATACATTCACTGACTTAAAATAAAATGCTGGAAACCTTGGCCACACAGTGATTCCAATTCTGTCCAATTCCACCCCACCCTCCTGACTTGAACCCATCTCAGCGAGCTGAAGAAGGCAGGTAGTCCTGGTGATGAATCTCTGAATAGCCTTAGCCTGTTCATCAGAGAGGTTCATGCCCTTTCCTGAAAGGCATGTAATTGTCCTCTTCTCTAACGTCCCCAACACTTTCAGAGTGACCAGACAGAAACCTGCAGTTACAGAGAACGGCCAGTGGTGTCACCACTGAAAATACGTTTGGGGAAAAGGGAAAGCCAGGTGGCGTTCAGTAGCGGAGAAGGTGGGGAGGGTTGGGTAGAACAAAGGGAATATCTTTGATGGGGTGAGACCCAAGAGCTTAATGTTTCAGTTAGAGGCAGGACTACTAGAGGCAGGGCAGCACAATGGCGCAGCAGTAGAGTTACTGTCTTACAGTGACCCGGGATCAATCCGAACTACGGATGCTGTCTGTACGGACTTTGTATATTCTTCCCGTGACAGCGTGGGTTTTCCCCGGGCTCTGGTTTCCTCCTACACTCCAAAGATGTGCAGGATTGTAGGTTTATTGGCTTTGGTAAAGTTTGTAAATTGTCCTTAGTGTGTAGGATAGTGCTAGTGTCAGGGGTGATCGCTGGTCTGTGTGGACTTAGTGGGCTGAAGGGCCGGTTTCCACACTGTAACTAAAACTAAAACTAAACCAAAACTGCTTCTTGGTCTGTGTTACACATTGCTAACGGCAGGGCTGTGGGACATGACCTGTGGCCCAGGCTTTCCTATGGGAGAAAGCAAAACCATTTTTGCTGAATCGTTCATTATTCAAGGCTAGAAAGGACAAAATGTAGTCCACAGGAGACTGGTGAGTTTTAGAAAACTGCTATTGGCAATACATGATGCAAAGAAGCATAATCTTCCTCTCTCTGCCACCATGACATATTTGGTCTCGCACTACCAGAGATATTCCCTTTATTCTGTCTTCCATCCCCCACCTTCTTCCCAACTTAAACTAAATTGATTTCTCCCCGAATAAGGAACTCGGATCTGAATCATTAATTCTGTTTCTTTTTCCACAAATACTACCTGACCTGCTGAGCGTACCCAACATTTTCTGATTTTAAGTTATAGCACCTAAAACAAATGGACACGATAACCTAGTTTCTATCTTCTTGCCAATTCATTACCATTAAGCCATCATATTACGCTTTCGAATGAAGGGATTTCGATGAATTAACTGTTCTTCGGTAGTTGGGGACAAAAGATTGAGGGGTAGAGCAGGGGAATTCATCATAGTGGTCTGGACATTGTATGTGTCCCATTTGACATCATGGGTAATCTTGTTGCTACCACACTGATGCTTCTCACTGTGAGAAAATTACATTAAAACAGCGATTACATTCCAAAAGCCTTCGTAGACAGTAGAATGCTTGTGTTATCCAGAGGAGATGAAATGTATTATATTATGCAGGTGGCTGTGGGAGGGGCGCATAGCTGAAAACATATTGCAGATTCAGCAAATGCAAACGAAACTGGTCCAACGACATTTCTTCTATTTACAGCAGCAGAGGCGAACTGAAACAAGTCTATCAATGATCTGGAGAATAATCCTGTACAAACACATTGGCCCTAACCCTAATCCTTTTTCCCACCACATTTCCTCTCCATACCCCAGCCTAGACCTCACCCTCGATGGGCCAGAGAGGGCCTGAGTGAAGTTCACCACCTTGATAAGAATGTTGCTTGAGTGGAGAGAGAGCGCAGAACAATGCAACACAGGGGGAACTGGGAGTCTTCCTGAGTTAGACACAGCAAATTAACATGAGATACTGCATATAAAAGGGAAGTTTTGTTGGCCGTCATTGCAAAGGAGATGGAATATAAAAGTAGGGTAATCATGTTACAACTGCACCAGACATGAATAAGACCAGGAAACACAAAAGACAGCAGATGCTGGAATCATGAGCAAAAAAAAATGCTAGAGGAACTCAATGAGTCAGGCAGCATCTGCGGAGGGAAGCAGCAGATGATGTTTTGAGTCGGGACCCTTCTTCAGACTTTGATTTTTGCTCAAAAATAAGATCAGACACCAGAACATAGAATGTAGAAGAGTACAGCACAGGAACAGGCCCTTTGGCCCACATGACGCCAAGACCAAATCTTGGTGACACGGTGGCGCAGCGGTAGAGTTGCTGCCTTACAGCGAATGCAGCGCCTGAGACTCAGGTTCGATCCCGACTACGGGCGCTGTCTGTACGGAGTTTGTACGTTCGCCCCCTGACCTGCGTGGGTTTTCTCCGAGATCTTCGGTTTCCTCCCACACTCCAAAGACGTACAGGTATGTAGGTTAATTGGCTGGGCAAATGTTTTAAAAAAATTGTCCCTAGTGGGTGTAGGATAGTGTTAATGTGTGGGGATCGCTGGGCGGCGCGGACTCGGTGGGCCGAAGGGCTTGTTTCCGCGCTGCATCTCTAAATCTAAAATCTAAATCTAAATCTTATCTGCCTGCACATAATCCATATTCCTCCCTTCTCCTGCGTATCTATGTGTCAATCCAAAAGTCTTTTAAATGCCATTGTCGTAAGTGCCTCAAGCACCACCCCTCTCAGCACGTGCACGACACTCACCACCCTCTGCGTAAACAATTTGCCCTGCACATTACCGTGAAACTTTGATTTAAATCATAATCATAATCATCATCATAATCATAATCATACTTTATTAGCCAAGTTATTTGCAACATACGAGGAATTTCATTTGCCATACAGTCTCACCAATAAAAAGCACCAGAACACACGAAATACATTTTAACATGAACATCCACCACAGTGACTCCTCCGCATTCCTTACTGTGATGGAAGGCGAAAAAAAGCTCAATCTCTTCCCTTCTTTGTCCTCCAGCGGTCAGGGGCCTCTAACTTTCCGTTGACGGGACAATTTTGACCCCCCCTGGCCGGCGATTGGGCCTTCCTCATCGGGGCGATCAAGCTCCTGCATTGGGGGGGAATCTCAGCTCCTCTGCACCGGGCGATCTACCCCGGGTCGGGGCTTGTCGAACTTAGTGCGGCTTTCGGAGCTTCCCGACATTGGTCTCAACCCGAGACTGCGAGCTCCTTGATGTTAAAGTCCGCAGGCCGCGGTTGGAGCGTTGATACCAGGCAAGGGGTCACACACTCTGATAATAAGTCCATGGCCCCACGGAGGGGCTCAAAGTCAGTCCCGGGCAAGGCCCCCAGCTTCATGATGTTAGGCCGCACAGCGACCGGAGATACCATCCGGAAAACAATTGCATCTCTGGCAAGGTAAGAGATTGAAAAAAAATTCCCCCACCCCCTGCCCAACCCCACATAAAACTAACCAGAGGACATTAACACATACTTTTAAACACACCATAAATTACAAAAGAAAGACGAAAAGGACAGACAGACTGTAGGCGAGGCTGCCATCGATGTGCCACCCGGTGATAGGTAGGTATATAGGTTAATTGACTGGGTAAAATGTAAAAATTGTCCCTAGTGGGTGTAGGATAGTGTTAATGTGCGGGGATCGCTGGGCGGCGCGGACTTGGTGGGCCGAAAAGGCCTGTTTCCGCGCTGTATATATATGATATGATATGATATGATATGATAAAGAGGGTTTCATGCACGGAATTACTTCAGTAATGATGTTGGTTCAGTTCACTGTGCCAAGGTATGACAGGAAAAGCAGGGTTCGGTGATGCTGAGTCACACACATTTCTCAAATATCGTACCAACAATGAGAACAGACAGCAGCCACAACAACAACACACCACACCAGTGGTACGGAGGCATAGCGGTAGAGTTGTTGCCTCACAACGCCAGAGATCCAGATTCATTCCTGACTGTGGGTGCTGTCTGTACGGAATTTGTATGTTCTCCCCGTGACTGCGAGGGTTTTCTCCGGGTGCTCCGGTTTCCTCCCACACTCCAAAGACGTACAGGTTTGTAGGTTAATTAGCTTCGGTAAAGATTGTAAATTGTCCCTATTGTGTAGGATCGTGCTAGTGTACGGGGATCACTGGTCGGCATGGACTAAGTGAGCCGAAGGGCTAGTTTCTGCACTGTATCTCAAAATCTAAATTAAACTAAACTTCAAAGGCAAATTGTTGGTTCAGAGTTTTTTGGACCATTTGATAACAATTTAGAGGCAAACCTTTGCCATTTAACACTTAATATCAAGATTAACCACATACTTATTGAGATAATAATTAGTTACCGCCTCAGTATCTATTCTTATTCTGAATAGCTCATCACAACATCCAATGACAGTCTCTCAGGACCGTTGAGCTTGGGATTACACTGGCTTTGTCCAGAGATGAAATGAAATATTCGGTGTCCCATGAGTGGAGCTGACTGATGCTTTGAGTATTGGGCAGAAATCAAGGCTTGAGGGCCTGTGCTGTAGACGTTTCCCCACACGTGCACTGGCCATCTGACACTGCTTTGGAAACAGCTGTTACCCATTGCTGTACATTTCCCTCATCTCCCAAGCGTTATTACAAACTGACTGATGGAGTGAACTGACCCACACTAAAATATACCAAAGGTCACATTTTTGTTTGTGTTCGGAGACAATATTCTTAATGAAATTAATAAAATTACAGGAACTTTGATTATTCAATCTTGTATAAAGTCTCTGAGTGTATTGTGAAGGTCGCAGGCACTTTGCACACAAGAAGGCAAAAAGAGCTCCTGAGGTCGTTCTGGCAAATTTGGCAAAAGAGAACCCTCAGCGATTCTACGGATATTAAGAGCAAAAAGATTAACTAGGGAAAGGATTGTTTCCCTCAAGGATCAATGTGGTCTTCAATGTGGAACTACAGGAGATGGAGTGGAATTCTTTGCCACAGAAGGCTGTGGAGGCCAAGTCAACGGATATTTTTAAGGCAGAGCTAGATAGATTCTTGATTAGTACAGGTGTCAGGAGTTTTGGAGAGAAGGCAGGAGAACGGGGTTTTGGAGGGAGAGATAGATCAGGAATGATTGAATGGTGGAGTAGGCTTGATGGGCTGAATGGCATAATTCTGCTCCTATCTTCTTCTGATCTTATGACCTTATGAGATGGGTGAGGTGTTAAATGAAAGTTTTTCATTTACCGTGGAGACGATTGTGGAAGTTAAGAAATGAAGGGAATGAAGAGCAACATATTAGAACATATCCACATTACAACAGAGGGCATGGTGGCAATATTAAGGTATATTAAGGTCATAGAATCATTGGTCTGTGCAGAGAGAAACTTGCCTGTGCTTGACCAAGGCAGCATTCTGGGTGAGTTCTATTTGCCTGGATTTGGCCTTTGTCCCTCTAAACTCTTCCTATCCATATATCTTTCCAACTATACTTTGTAATTCTCTATTTATCTGCTTTTGTAGCTTCCTCTGGCAGCTGATTCCAGATATGGTAAAAGTCACTCCTGAGGTCCATCTTAAATCTCTTCCCATCTTACCTTAAGCCTCCGCCTCTAATTCTGGGAAAAGGCTGTGAGTGTTCATTATATCCATGGCCCTCGTGCGTTTGTGCACTCTATTAAGGTCACCCCTCGGCCACCAACGTTCCAATGTAAAAAGTTCCAGTGTATCCAGCCTCTGCCTATAACACACGCCTGCAAGTCCAGGTAACATCCTGGTGAATTTGTCCTATGCTCTTTCCAACTTAATAACATCCTTCCAATAGTTGGGCGACCAGAACTGCACACGGTACTCCAAGTGTGGTTTCACAAATGACTTGCACCTCTGTTTCGTGGTGTCTCTCAGGATCCCCTTCAACAATGATCCCACCACTGATGCCAGGCTCCCCGACCTGTAGTTCCCTTGCTTGTCCTTGCTGTCCTTCTTAAATAATGGTTCAATATTAATCCATCTTCCAGTCTTTTGGAATTTTACCTGTGGCTAAAGATTATGCAATATCTGTGCACCGGCCTCCACAATTTCTTCTCTGGCTTCCCACAGGGTTCGAGCATGCACTTGGTCAGACCCGAGGATTTATCCACCTTAATACACTTGAAAACCACCAAGAGTGAGGTATTGGAAGACTGGATGGTGGTTAATGTTGTGCTTTTAGTTTTTAAAAGCATAAAATGAGGAAACTACATCCGCTGAGCCTAACGTCAGTGCTGGGGAAGTTACCGGAAGGATCCTGAGAAACAAGAAAATCATGCCTCACAAATTTGGTTGAATTTTTTGAAGAAGTAATGAAGAGGATGGATGAGGACAGGGTGGTAGATGTTGTCTGCTTAGGCTTTAGTAAGGCCTTTGATAAGGACCAGCATGGTAGAAGATTAAATCCTATAGGATCCAGGTTGAGCTAATGGGCTAGATATAATATAGGTTTAGTGGAAAGAGCCAGATGGTGGGGTGGAGGGTTGCTATTCAGAATGGAGGCCTGTGACCAGTAGTGTGTCGCATGGATCAATGCTGGGTCCACTGATGTTTGACATCTATATTAACGATTTGAACGACAATGTTGTTAACATGGTAAGTTTGCATATGCTCTGAAAATTGATGGTGGAGTAGACAATGAAGACGATTATACAAGATTACAACAGGATCTAGATGAATTGGGGAAGTGGTCAAAGGACCAGCAAATGGAATTTAACTCTGACAAATGGAATTTAACTCTGACAAATGGAATTTAACTCTGACAAGTGTTAAACTCTTAAGTCAAACCAGAGCAGGACTCATACCGGGAGTGTGTTATTAAATAGAGAGTGGTAAGGTTTTATGTTTGTCGTTCACTGAAAGTGGTGACTCAGGAAGACTCAGGTAGATGGTAAAGAAGCTTGCCTTCATCGGTAAGGATGTTGAGCACAGGAGTTGTGATGTCATGTTACACATGTACCAGATGTTGGTGAGACTACACTTGGAGGATTGTGCACAGTTCTGGTCACCCAATTCTTGGAAGATGTCATTGAGCTGCAAAGGGTGAAGAAAATATTCACAAGCATTTAACAGATCTAGAGGGCTTGAGTAATAAGGGTTTGAGAGGTTGGATACACTGGAATATTTTTTCCTGGAACATATGAGGGTCAGTTGTGACCTTATAAAATCACGAGGAGTGTCAATAAGATGAATTTTTCAGTCTTTTTCCCAGGTAAGGGAGTCTGAAACTAGGGAGCATAGACTTAAGTTGAGACGGGAAAGGTTTAAAAATAACCTGAGTGATGGCTTTTTCACAGAGAGGGTGGGGGGTATATGGAACAGCCTACCAGAGGAAGCTGTGGAGATGGGAAAAATTGACAACATTTAAAAGACAGTTAGTCAGACGTATGAATACAAAAGGTTTAAGGGCCGTGCACAGGCACATGAGAGTAGTTCACACAGACGTCGTTGTCAGCATGGATGAGTTGGCCTAAAATGCCTTGCATGCCGTATAACTCTGACTGTATTAGGGACATATTGGACTCTTAGTGATATTCCCAGATATGAGATTGTAGAGTGAGCTAGAAACATCCACAAGCATTCTACTTTCTGGGAATTGAAGGAATTGGAAGCTTATTTTTTGAAACCCAGGGATTTGCAGTGATGACTGTTTTGCAGCCAGCCAGCGAAGACTGTGCACCTTTATTGGATCATTGAGCAGCTGGTGAATCTGATGCTACTTCAGCATGGCAATGAGATATCTGGGCTGAAGGTACCCATGCAACAGGAGTTGCAGTACTCACCAGGAGGTAGAAAGGAACAGTTATGTAAAAACAACCAGAGGTTCTGGTCTATCCCTATAACCATTGATTCCCTTTAAAATCCAGAAATATATCAATCTCTGTTCTAAATGAATTCAACAACTGCATGTTCACAGTCCTTGAGGATTCAGAGGTTCAAAGGACCCCACCCCCCATATAAGTGATAGGAGCAAAATTAGGCCATTCGGCCCATCGTCTATCCCACCATTCAATCGTGGCCGATCTATCTCTCCCTCCCAACCCCATTCTCCTGCCTTCTCTCCATAACCCCTGACACCACTAATCAAGAATCTATCTATCTCTGCCTTAAAAATATCAATTGACTGGCCTCCACAGCCTTCTGTGGCAAAGAATTCCACAGATACACCAACCTCTCCTCTCATTCTTCTAAATTCTAGTAAATACAGGCCCTGTCTATGAAATCTCAGCTTATAAAGTAACATTGTCAACCCTGCAACCAGCCCAGTGAATCTTCGCTGCACTCCCTCTGAAGCAAGTATATGTTTTTGAGGTAGTCTAAAAATTACACAGATGTGAGGTGTAATAACACCAAGGCCACTATAATTACAGTAAGACATCTTACCTTAGTTTAGTTTAGTTTAGAGATACAGCGTGGAAACAGACCCTTTGGCCCACTGAATCTGCGCTGACCCGCAATCACCTATGCACTAGTTCTATCCTACACACTAGGGACTATTTACAGAAGCCAATTATCCTACAAACCTACAAACCTGCACGTCTTTAGAATGTGGAAGGAAACTGGAGCACCTGGAGAAAACCCACGAGGTCACAGGGAGAACATACAGACTCCATACAGTGAGGGCCTGTAGTCAGGATTGAACCTAGGTCTCCGGTACTGTAACTCTACCGCTGCACCACTGTGCCGCCCTTGTATTCAATCCGCTTGTAATGAATGCCCACGTACTATTTGCTTTAACTTCCTTTAACTCTGTGTTGGCCTTCAATGTCCTGTGCACAAGGTTCCCTTTGAGCAGCAATATTACCTCATCTCTACCATTTTAAAGATACTCTGCTTTATTGTTAGTGCGTCAAAGTGGATAACTTAATATTTGTCCACGTTATATTTCATCTACCATTTTTTTCACATTACATCTCATCCACCCACACATTGCTTGCCAATATCCCTTAAAGCTTTTAAAACTTCTTCCGTACCTACAATCCCACCTAGTTCAGCACCATCAGCCAACAGAAACTCAGTCATGCTGTTGGTGTGCATCATGGATACTGGGGCTCTATGGCCCACATCCTGGCTGCTAGAGAAGGATGCTTTTATTTCCCCTCCTACTTTCTGTGCAAAGACAAATTCTCAACCTGTGTTGGTGTTTAACTCCCAACCTCTTCAAGGTACGATCCAGCAGGACAGCTGAAGCATGCAGACTTTATTCTTTGCTATTTATTGGCAAACTAAGATGGAGAGCATATTGTCTGAGTGTTTTCTTTGATGAGTGCCTTATTTCCTTGGTGACTGAATAGCAGATTCTATCACTCACCGAGATTCTATCACTCACCGACACACTGGGGATAATTTACAATGGCCAATAAACTTAGCAACCTGCATGTCTTTGGTATGTGAGAGGAAACCAGGGCATCTGAAGGTAACAGGTGAGATTACAATTACAGGGAGATTATGTAAACTCTGCACAGACATCGCTGGAGGTCTGGATCGAACCCGAGTCACTGGGCTGTGATCCACAAGTTGTAGTAACTGCTTCGCTATGCTACCCCGACAAGCAATTTCTGAAAGATCTGCACAGGGTAATCCAAAGAAGACATATCTGTCTGCCTTAAATTGGCTTGAGACGCACTCTGTCTCATGTCACTTTACCACACAATATTTGGCACAACTACTCCAAACAATTTCCACTGCAATAACTTTTAACAAAGGCCCTTTGATGTGCATAATTGTCCTAACTCTTTGGAGAGGAAGCAGACAAAACTAAAAGTCAGGAAGAATCACAACTGCTTTGTTACTGATCAGACCAAGGAATGGGGATATAAAGAGAGCTGAACCAGAACTCACGCCGAGGGAAGGGGCAAATTGACCATTAGAGACACTAAATGTTGCGGTAACTTAGTGGGGACAGGCAGCATCTCTGGATGGAAGGAATGGGTGGACTTGAGGTCTTCTGAGACCAAGCTGAACTTGGTCTTCTGAGGGTGCTGCATTTATTGCTTCAACCCCAGGGAAGCCCTAAATAGAAAAAATAAACGATTTTTTCCTGTGGTGGCTGAGGATTGGTTTGTCAAATGGGTTGCTCAAAGGGGAGGTCAGCATGCTGGGTTCTGCCTGAGACATAAGGCGACAAACACATTCTGCTCCAGCATCTGCAGCAAAGATCTTGGAACGATGCCCAACTGGCCGAGGGCCATCTCCAAATAAAGCTGCAGCTTAGTTTAAAAACAAATATGAACACCTTTTCCCTCCACAGGGAAAGAGGCAAAATGATGTGTCGGAAGGAACTGCAGATGTTGGTTTACACCGAAGATAGACACAAAATGCTGGAGTAACTCAGGGAGTTACAGGCTGCATCTCTGGATAGACACAATTGGTAACATTTCGGGTCAAGATGTTTCTCGACCAAAAACATCACCTGTTCCTTCTCTCCGGAGATGCTGCCTCTCCCGCTGAGTTAATCCAGCATTTTGTGGTCAAAATGATGTGTCAGGGCAATGAGTCAAGTCCCAGTATCCAGAGTTTCAGATAAGGGGAACATTTATATGTGAGATATATCTTGAATTAAGCACTGCTCAGTGGAGTTTAACCTCCAGATATATCTCGTTAAAAATGGATATCAGTTTGTAGAAAGCAAAATCCCACAAACAACATGGGGCTCAGGTCTAGATAATCAGGTTTGGTGATGGAGGCACAGATATTAACCAGGTAGGCACATGAAACAGAAAATAAACTGCTCCTTGGTCAACTGTATTTGATCTCAGCCAGAATTGTTGAAGAGTTGGCACAGTTGCTCTAAAATTTCTTAGAAGGCTTAGGAAATTCAGCATGTCGCCAACAACCCTCACCAACCCACAATTGTGGCGTTGAAAGCATTTTATCGGGATTCGTCACAGCCTGCCTTGGGCACAGCTCCATCCAAAGCAGCAAGAAATTGCAGAGAGTTGAGGATTGCGTGCTGATCTGTGCTCGGATCATCACGCAAACCAACCTCCCTTCTATTGACTGCATCTATACATCATGCTGCCTCGGCAAGGCCACCTGCATCATCAAGGATGAGTCTCACCCTGGTCACTCATTCTTCTCTCCTCTCCCATCAGGCAAGAGGTACAGAAGTTTGAAAACGCACACCTCCAGATTCAGGGACAGTTTCTTCCCAGCTGCCATCAGGCAAATGAACAGTCCTCTCACCAACTAGAATGCGGTCCTGACCTCCCATTTACCTCTCTGGAGACCTTTTAACTATCTTTAATCAGACTTTATCAGACTTTATCTTGCAATAAATGTTGTACCCTTTATCCCTCATCTACACACTGTGGATGGCTGATTGTAATTATGCATTGTCTTCTCTTTGTCTGGATAGCATGCAACGAAAACATTTCACTGTATGTGACAATTAACTAAACTAAATTAAACTAAAACTGAAGAAGAGGGAAGAGTGTGGACAAGAAGTGGACCACCCCAGACTGCTTGCTGTATATTCCCAGTGAACCTGTTTAGTGCTTGCAGAATGACGTCTCCACAAACACGGAGAAGGACGAAGCAGTGAAGAGACATGTCCTTACTTCCACTACATGTGGTTCACTTGCCTTCACATTTGATCAGGTTTCCATCCTCCCACTGGAATTTCTTCCACCATCAATTCCTAGGATCATCTTTCCTACTCTGGAGCTGATTAAAGACTGAGAAATTACTGAGAAATGTCTTGTTGAAAATTAGGAGGCCAATTAATATATATGGTGAGAAAGCAACGGTTGTTTCACTTAACACTGTTAACTAGGTGTGGTGAGCCCACGTGGTTTACTTACCTCCACTGTCTGGTTTCAAGAGTTCTTGAGAAATACAAGCCCATAGCTGGACTATTTTTTTAAGCTCAGACCTAACAGCTGAGAGTCAATGTTTTAGGATGGTCCCAGCAATGCAGCATTAGGCAACAACATAGCTCCTATAGAGATATAAGATCCTGGGGGAAGTGGTTGTCCAGTTGCTAACACAAGGAGTTACCTGTTTCTCTTCTGATCAAGGGTTACAGATGCATGCTTATTAGTCTTCTCTCCTCTTTCCCAGGTACTGATAGATTGTTTGGTAATTCCAGTGTTTCCTTGCTGGAGACTGGTTACCAGCATCTACCTGTCCATGTACACCGTTCATCTCTAGTCAGACCTACTTCTAGCAGTGTGCATACTGGGCAAAGTCAGGGAGGATAGGCTTTGACAATATCACAGCTAGCGAGGCTCAATAGGAAGATGTGAATTTTCAACTACGACCCACGAAGGACATTCTTGCTATTGAGGGAGTGCAGTGTAGGTTCACCAGGTTAATTCCTGGGATGGCGAGACTTGACATATGATGAAAGAATGGATCGACTGGGCTTATATTCACTGGAATTTAGGATGAGAGGGGATCTTATAGAAACATATAAAATTCTTAAGGGATTGGACAGGCTAGATGCAGGAAAAATGTTCCTGATGTTGGAGGAGTCCAAAACCAGGGGTCATAGTTTAAGAATAAGGCGTAGGCCATTTAGGACTGAGATGAGGAAAAACCTTTTCACCCAGAGAGTTGTGAATCTGTGGAATTCTCTGCCACAGAAGGCAGTGGAGGACAATTCACTGGATGTATTCAAGAGAGAGTTAGATGTAGCTCTTAGGGCTAATGGGCCTATTTCCAGCCTGCATCTCTCGACCCAAAACTAAAACCAGCATTTATTGCCCACCCCTAGTTGTCCGTGAGAGTGTGGTGCCGGGTCACATTCCTGACATGCTGCTGCTGTCGTTCTGGTGAAGGTGGGAAGAGTCTTCAGGATTTTGACTCAACAATATTGAAAGAATGGGGACATATTTCCAAATGCGAGTGTTGTGCAGATAGAGGGGAACCTGAGGGTAATGGTGTTCCCACGCGACTGCTGTCCTTGCCTTAGTATTTCTTCATTCACTTGCCTCACCAAGCTATTAAACTCTCTTGAAATTTTAAATCAGCAATAATCAAGAATTATTTTTGGGGGGATGGGTGTGGTGGAAGATGAGCACCAGATTCCCATTAACCTCTGTGGGAAGGTTTTCTTGAAAACACTGCCTACTGGCATCAATGTCTCTCTATCTACTCAATAACCAAGCAAGGTTTATCCTGGAGGAATTCTCCTACCTGTGGCTTGTGATCACCAGTGGATTGTGATACTCATGTGCCAATTGGAATACGACATGTACTGTGGACGCACTATGCCAGCAAACAGGGCTGGTGTCTTGTTTAAGCCTCAGGTCCTTGGCTTTAATGATTTTGTATCTTCCAAGTATTCTGCACATGCAAACCATCTCAATCTGCAGCACACCGCTGTTTTGCACGAAGCTTGGCACTCCCTGCTCAATTACAACGGGCAGCACTCCCTCAAACCCATGGTAATCCAGGTGGCTTCCGGATAAACTTGGAAGGCTGATTGATAATCTCTTTAACTCTGGGTGCTTAATATTCCAAGGGAAATTTCTGTCAGCCTGCAGCAAGCACCTTTTAAAAAGCTTAACCCATCACACAGTAAAGCTGCAACAAATCCAATTATTGAAATAAGAGACTTTTAAAGATGTCAATGGCCAAACATTCATTCCCAGTTAGTAATGCAAAATGTGCTACAAAGTTGGAGCCTGTTCCCCGAGATTTGGTTTCCTATGAGAACACAAGCAGGCAACGTTATCTTAGACTGCACTGCCACAAGCAAAGATACTAGAGGAACAAGATAGACCACTCAACCCTAAAAACCGTAGTACGTCATGGCGCCATTTTAGTAGGCAGAAACTTGCAGAAACATTTTAAAAGAAAAATAACAAAAATCTGTGAATTGATAGATGAGATATATTCTGCATTTTAATGGTATCATCACACATACTGTTCCCCAAAACACTGATTACACTGCGAGAGGCATAGCAAACGGTGGGTTTTGCCTACTAAAATGGCTCCTTTACATACTACACTTTAGTATAGGCGATTTCAACGGAGTGGTCCATCTTGTTCCTCTAGTATCTTTGGCCACAAGTGACCTGAAGTGGGTGAGTCAATGCCTGCCACAGTCCGCCATGAAGACTCATCTCCTTCCTGTCTGCAAACCCTTCCAGTTATCACTGCTTCCACCAGACTCTAGTGCCAACCTTTTCTTCAACGACAAACTTTGAAACTTAAAATCCCACGTCGAAAATTGTCAGCCAATTGTCCATTTGTCCCAAATGGAAACTTCTTCACCCAGTCTTCTGGCAAAAGCAGGTGCTTAAACACATATTTATGTTTGTAAAATTATGAGAGGCATGAATAGGGTAGACAGTCAGAACCTTTTTCCCAGGGTGTAAATGTCACACTTTAGAGGGTACAGCTATAAACTAAGAGGAAGCTAGTTTAGAGGAAATTTGTGGGGTAAGTTTTTTATACAGACTGGTGCATGCCTGACATATATTCACAGGGGTGGTGGCAAATGCAGATATGATAGTGACATTTAGGGTTTGTAGAAAGACACGTGAGAATGCAGGGAACGGAAGGATATGATGCACGTGCAGGTAGAAGGAGTTACTTTAAGCAGGCATTATGTTCAGCACAGACATCGTGGGCTGGGGGACCTGTTCCTGTGCTGTACTCTTCTACGTTGTATGTTTAACTTATTTCACACAATCAAGTTTCCCACCCAGTTGTAATTGTAGTTTCTGAGGGTTTTACAGTTTTCCCAAGATCTCTCGGCTTAAGCTTGATTGCCTGGAAACTAGAACGACAGTGGCATTTTTTTCATGATCACTAGTTTTAACTTTATTCAAAGATGGAACCTAGGGTACTAACTGAGTTAGAGTCAGAGAACCATAAAGTCCAACAGCACAGAAACAGGCCCATCAACCCATCTCATCAATGCTGTTCAAGATGCCCCTTCCAAGCTACTCCCATTTTTCTACACCCTGCCTATATTCCTCTAAACCGTTAAAATGTTGTTATTGTGCCTGCATCAACTACTTCATTCTATATACCCATCACACTCTGTGTGAAAAAGTTCCCCTCAGGTTCCTATTAAATATTCCCCCCCACACCTTGGACCTATGCCCTCTAGTTCTTGATTCCCCTACAATTGCAAAAGGACCCTGTGCATTTAAAAAACTTGTTTAACTTTATTGTGGGAAGTCTGCAAGTTTCACCGCCAGTCACTGAAACCACCCCGGCCTGCACTGGCTCTCTGGCTGCTTCTAGGCCGGACTGCCGACGCCAACCTCGGCCCACACCGCCTCCCTGGTCGCTTTCAGACCGTGCTGCCGACAGTACCGCTGGCCTGCACCGTCTCCCCAGCCACCTCTCAGCCAGACCTACTGCCGCCTGCAGTACAGACTCTTACCTGCACTTTGGCCGCCAATGGGCCGCGACCAGTGACTCCGCTGATCCTCCACTCTCCCCCGACGGGCAACTTACCTGGATTCCAAGCCCAGTTCCAGACCCAGACTCTGAGGAAGGTCTCGACCCGAAACGTCACCTATCCATTTTCTCCAGAGATGCTGCTTGACCTGCTGAGTTACGAAAACACTTTCAAACCAGCATCTGCAGTTTTTTCTTATTTGGTTCCTTGCTTGGTCATAGTGGACAATCAGCAAAAATGGATACCTTTCCCTCGCTCTGGTCCGTTATAATGAGGGTTTAATGTAATCCTGAGGGAGTTGATCAGATAATATCTTAGAAGACATTTCCCCTCGTGGGAAAATTTAGAACAGCAGGCAAGTTCCGAGAGAGATAACGTGAGGTAAAGACAGGGATGAAGAGGAATTTCTGCCTTCAGAGAGTAATGAATTTTTCAATTTCTTAACCCCCAAGACCTTGGAGATTGAGTGATTAGCTACTTTTTCGGCAGAGATAGATCAATTTAATTTTTTTATGCGAATCGATTCCTTTGGGGATTGGGTATTGATCAGATTAGCCATGATCACCTTGAATGGGGAGTATACTAAATGGACTGTGTGGCTGATCTCCTTTACGCTTAAACGTTTTCATATAAGAAGCGGGAATACTGAAAATAATGGTGAATAGGAATTCTGATAGGCATCTCATTGATTCCCCAAATCTGCTCAGCCTCATCTACCCAAGCACAAACCTCTGATTTCGAGTCCTGGAATGTAGGAAATAGGCCCTTTGCCCAACTAGTCCTCAGACTGAAGAAGGGTTTCGACCTGAAATGTCACCCATTCCATCTCTCCGGAGATGCTGCCTGTCCCTCTGAGTTACTCCAACATTTTGTGTCTATCTTTGGTTTAAACCAGCATCTGCAGTTCCTTCCTACACATTTCATCCACATACATGTTCCTCAAAATCTTTCCAATCAATGTACTTGTGCAAGCATCTTTTAAATGCGTTCCATATATCCACAACCCCCTGAGTGAAAAAGTAATCCCTCAGTATGCTATTAAATCTTGCCCCTCGTACCTTAAACCTATGTCCTCTGGTACTTGATTCCCCTACCCTAGGTAAAAGACTTTGTGCATTCACCCTTTCCATTCCCCTCAAGACTTTCTACACATTTCTAAGACCACTCCCTAGCCTCCTGAATGCCAAGTAATAAAGTCCTAACTTGCCCAACCTCTCCCTACAGGTCAGGCCCTCATGTCCTGGCAATATACTCGTAAATCTTCTCTGCACTCTTTACCAATTAATGACATTCTTCTTACAGCAGGGAGACCAAAACTGAATACTGTACTCAAAATGTAGGCAGACACAAATAGCTGGAGTAACTCAACAGGTCAGGCAGCATCTCTGGAGAAAAAGAATAGATATAGCCTCAGCAAAGTTTTGTATAACTGCAACATAATGTCCCAACATTTATACTCAATAGCCTAACTGATGAAGGTCAATGTACTAAATGCCTTCTTCACCTTTTTACCTGTGATGCCACTTTCAGGGGACTATCTCCCTGTTCTCCCAGATCCTTCTGATCTACCATATTCCCCAGGACTCTACCATTCAATGTGAAGGGCCTGCCCTGGTTTGACATCCCAAAATGCAAAACACCTCGTACTTATCTGCATTAAACTGCATTAGCCATTCGTCAGCCCACTTGCCCAGCTGATCAAGATCCTGCTCATTTAAACAATCTTGTTGCAGCTTCTCTAACCAAGATTCTCAGCTTCCAATTTATCAGTCGATTTGTGTATTAGCACAGCTGTCATCTTAACACACCATTGAACTATCATCCATTCAAACCATTTACTCTTACTCCAAGTAAAATAACAAAGAACTGCAGATGCTGGTTTATACCAGATAGACACAACATTCTGGGGTAACTCAGTGGGTCAGGCAGCATCTCTGTAGAACACGGATAGGTGATGTTTTGTCCTTCCTGAAGAAGGGACACTTCAGATTGATGAAAGGGGTGGCGGGGGGAGGGAGGGGGGGGTGGGTAGGAGAAGACTGAAAGAGAGGGGGAAGGCCAAAGCCTGGCAGGTAATAGGTTGACACAGGTGAAGTCGTTTTTGATAGGAGATGGTTGGATAAAGGCCAGAGATGAAAAACAGAAGATGTGAGACAAAAGGAACGAAGAGTTGTGAATTGTGTAGCTAAAGGAAGGAGTGTAGGAGGGGAGAAATAGGTCACAGTTTTGGCGTATGGGAGAGAGGGGGGTAGAGGAGGGGAGAAAAAGGGGAGAGGTGGGTGAGAGAAAGAGAGTGGTTTATAGTTATCTAAAATTTGAGAAAACAATGTTCATACCATTACATTGTAAGCTACCCAAGCTGAATATGAGGTGCTGTTACCACAGTTTGTGTGGCCTCACTCTGGCAATGGAACAGGCCCATGGTAGGAAGGCTGGTATTGAAATGGGAAGAGGAGTTAAAATGGTTAGCAATGGTTAGCAATGGTTAATAAGGGAAGACCTTGGCAGATCGAGCACAAGTGTTCGATGAAACAGTCGCCAAGTCTACGCTTGATCTCGCCGATGTACAGGATATTGCATTGGGATGTAGTAGATGAGGTTAGAGGAGGTGTGCCTGAACCTCTTTCTCACCTATAAGGACTGCTGGAGTCCCTGAATGGAGGTGAGGGAGAAGGTATAGTGACAGGTGTTACATCTCCTCCGGTTGTAGGGGAAAGTACCTGAGGAGGGGGTGGTTTGGGTGGGAAGAGATGAGTGAACCAAGGAGTTATGGAAGAAGCAGTCTCTGCAGAAGGCAGAAAGGGGTGGGGATAGGAAGACGTGAGTGGTGGTGAGGATGCCGGAGGTGACGGGAATGTTGGAGGATGTGTTGGATGCGGAGGCTGGTGGGGTGAAAGGCGAGCACCATGGGAACTCTATCCTTGCTCTGTCTGGTGACAGAGGAGATGTGGGTGAGGGATGCATCTATGACAAGAGGGGGGACACCACAATTACCAAAGAACGAGGACATCTCGCTTCCCACAGCCTGGGAGCAGATGCAGTGGAGAAGGAGAAATTGAGAGTAGGGGATAGAACGTTGCAAGAGGCAGAGTGGGAGGAAATGTAGTCCATATAACTGTGGGGGCCAGTAGTTTTGTAGTAAATGTCAGCCAAAGTGGTGATGGTTCCACCAAATACATACACATGTTCCGCCAAGGCCTACTGGAGCTCCCGGTTGCTAACCATTTCAACTCCTCTTTCCACTCCTATAATGGGCTTTCTGTTCTGGGCCTTCTCCATTGCCAGAGTATGGCCACAAGCAAACTAGAGGAATAGCACCTCAAATTCTGCTCACAACCCAATGGTATGAACATTAAATTTTCCAACTGTAGGTCACTA
Source organism: Rhinoraja longicauda (assembly GCF_053455715.1). NCBI lineage: Eukaryota > Metazoa > Chordata > Chondrichthyes > Rajiformes > Arhynchobatidae > Rhinoraja > Rhinoraja longicauda. The sequence goes on from NC_135974.1 coordinate 7,147,804, forward strand.
CAACCATCCCCTCCCTTCTTTCGCCCCGCTCCCTGTCTCCCATGTGCCGCATCAGGAGCTGCACTTATTTCTCCCGTCCCTTTCCACCTACATTGCTTTAGCTTCATAATTCACAAATGTTCAATCCTTAAGCTCACACTTTCTGTCTTTTTATATCTGGCCTTTATCCAAACATCTGCCTATCAAATGGCCAAGTGTTGTCCTGCCCCTTCTCTCCTCCAGCTTTCTTGCCCCCCCCCCCCCCCCCCCCCCCCCCCCCCCCTACTCCACAATAAGCCTGAAGAAGGGTTCCGTCCTGATCCACTTTCTCCAGATATGCTTTCTGGCCCGCTGAGTTACTCTAGCACTTCGTAATTTTTTTGTAAGCTAGAAACTGCAGTTCCTTATTTCTGATGGGTGGCGCCAGCAATGGCTGCCTCGCCAACAGTCTGTCTGTCCCTTCCATCTTTGTTTTAAAAAAAATATGTGCTAAATGTATGTTTTAATGTTCTTTAGTTTTTTTTTGTGAGGGAGATGGGGGAAACTTTTTTTAATCCCTTACCTTGACGGAGATGCAATTTTTTTCCGTATCGTGGCTCCGTTTGCACTGCGGCCTAACATCGAGGAGTTGGTGGCCTTTGCTGGAGACCGACTTCGGGAGCTCCAACCGCCGGAGCCTGCTGGACTTACCATCGTGGAGCTCGCGATCCCTTTACCAGGGATCGACCCCGGAGCTCCAACCGCGGGAGCCTGCGGACTTTAATCATGGAGCTCACCGTCTCCGGTTAGAGACCGACTTCAGGAGCTCCAGGCCACAGGAGCTTCGACCGCCCCAATGCGGGAGCTTCGATCGCCCCGATGTGAGGACTTCGACCGCCCCAATGCGGGAGCTTCGATCGCTCCGATGTGGGGGCTTCGACCGCCCTGATGCGGGAGCTTCGATCGCCCCGATGTGGGGGCTTCGACCGCCCCAATGCGGGAGCTTCGATCGCTCCGATGTGGGGGCTTCGACCGCACCGACGCGGGAGCTTCGATCGCCCCGATGTGGGGGCTTCGACCGCCCCGACTGCGGATGGTTCGACAGCCCCGACCGCAGGAGAATAAGGAGGAAGAAGATTGGACTTTATTGCCTTCCATCACAGTGAGGAATGTGGAATCCGCTGTGGTGGATGTTTATGTTAACTTTAATGTAGTTGTGTGTCTTGTTGCTTTATTTTTAGTATGGCTGTATGGTAATTCAATTTTCACTGTACATGGTACATTGGTACATGTGACAATAAACTGCCCTTTGAAACTAGAACTTTGACTTTATATTCATCCTTATCCATAATTCCACAAAATCACATTGAATTATGACAAACATTCTCCCTCTGACACTCCGACTACCTGCCAAGCTGCACTTCCTAAAACTAAACCCAGAATTGCCCCCACTCCTAATCTCTTAACTCCTCTTGTTCAAATAAGAAAGTTCTCCTGATGTACATTTGGATTCCTGCCCCTCCACACCTCTCATTCTGTCTGTATTCCAGTTAATGGAGGCACAAGGAACTGCAGATGCTGGAATCTTACATTGAACACAATGTTTTGGAGTAACTCAGCAGCTCTACAGCATCTCTGGATGACATGGATAAACCCGAAACGTTGCTTATTCATGTCCTCCAGAGATACTGCCTGACCTATTGAGATAGTCCAGCACTTTGTGTTCGACTGTATTCCAGTTAATGTTCGGGTGGGTGAATTTCTCCAGCACACTGCCCAACTGCTTTGGTGTTTGTCAGAAATTCACTTCAAAATGTGTTCATTTATCTCCCGTGAACCATTCTTTACATCAATCCATGTAGACTCCTTTGCTAATCCTTCTAATATATCATTTCTCTGAGAGCCCTGATTCTTTGTTTAACTAATACTTTAATTATCCCCTTTTTAACTGTGCAGGAGGAGTTAAGGCCCTGCTAAAGCTTGTTAATGTTATAGATGCCACAGTGGCATTAGTTTAGTGTAAGAAATTAACTGCAGATGCTGGTACAAATCAACGGTATTTATTCGCAAAATGCTGGAGTAACTCAGCAGGTCAGGCAGCATCTCAGGAGAGAATGAATGGGTGACGTTTTGGGTCGAGACCCTTCTTCAGACTGATGTCAGGGGGGCGGGACAAAGGGTGGAGATAGGAAGATAGAGGGAGAACTGGGAAGGGGGAGGGGAAGAGAGGGACAGAGGAACTATCTAAAGTTGGAGAAGTCAATGTTCATACCGCTGGGCTGCAAGCTGCCCAGGCGAAATATGAGGTGCTGTTCCTCCATTTTCCGGTGGGCCGCACTATGGCACTGGAGGAGACCCATGACAGAAAGGTCAGACTGGGAGTGGGAGGGGGAGTTGAAGTGCTCGGCCACCGGGAGATCAGGTTGGTTAAGGCGGACTGAGCGAAGGTGTTGAGCGAAACGATCGCCGAGCCTACGTTTGGTTTCGCCGATGTAAAGAAGTTGACATCTAGAGCAGCGGATACAATAGATGAGGTTGGAGGAGGAGCAGGTGAACCTCTGTCTCATCTGGAAAGACTGTTTGGGTCCTTGGATGGAGTCGAGGGGTGAGGTAAAGGGACAGGTGTTGCATCTCCTGCGGTTGCAGGGGAAAGTGCCCTGGGATGGGGTGGTTTGGGTAGGAATGGACGAGTGGATCAGGGAGTTACGAAGGGAACGGTCTCTGCGGAACGCAGAAAGGGGAGGGGATGGGAAGATGTGGCCAGTAGTGGTGTCCTGTTGTAGGTGACAGAAATGTTGGAGGATGATTTGTTGGATACGCTGGCTGATGGGGTGGAAGGTGAGAACGAGGGGGATTCTGTCCTTGTTACGAATGGGGGGAGGGGGAGCAAGAGCGGAGCTGCGGGATATAGAGGAGGCCCTAGCGAGAGCCTCATCTATAATGGAAGAGGGGAAGCCCCGTTTCCTGAAGAATGAGGACATCTCTGATGCACTAGTGTGAAACACTTCATCCCGGGTGCAGATGTGGCGTAGACGGAGGAATTGGGAGTAGGGGATAGACTTTTTGCAGGAGACAGGGTGGGAAGAAGTGTAGTCCAAATAGCTATGTGAGTCAGTGGGTTTATAGTAGATGGCAGTCACTAGTCTGTCTCCTGTGATGGAGATAGTGAGGTCCAGAAACGGTAGGGAGATGTCGGAGATAGTGCAAGTATACTTAAGAGCAGGATGGAAATTGGTAGTGAAGTGCATGAAGTCAGTGAGTTCTGCATGGGTACAAGAGGTAGCACCAATGCAGTCGTCGATGTAGTGGAGGTAGAGTTCGGGGATGGGGCCAGTGTACGTCCAGAACAGGGATTGTTCGACGTACCTGACAAAGAGGCAGGCATAGCTAGGACCCATGTGAGTGCCCATAGCTACGCCTCTGGTTTGGAGGAAGTGGGAGGAGTCAAAGGAGAAGTTGTTACGGGTAAGAACCAGCCCTGCTAGGCGGAGGAAAGTGTTAGTGGATGGAGATTGGCTGGTTCTACGGTCGAGGAAGAAATGGAGGGCTTCAAGACCATCCTTCTGGGGGATGGAAGTGTAGAGTGATTGGACATCCATGGTAAAGATGAGGGAGTGGGGGCCTGGAAACCGGAAGTTATCGAGGAGACGGAGAGCATGTGAGGTGTCTTGGACGTAGGTGGGGAGAGATTTGACCAGGGGGGATAGGATGGAGTCAAGGTAGGTGGAAATAAGTTGGTGGGACATGAGCAGGCAGAGACAATGGGTCTGCCGGGACAGTTCTGTTTATGGATTTTAGGTAGAAGATAAAATCGGGCCGTGCGGGGCTGGGGAACGATAACTATGTAGGCATTAGAGGGTAGAGCGCTGGAAATGGTGAGATCCGTGATGGTGTTGATGATTAAGGTCTGGTGTTCGTCGGTGGGGTCATGGTCCAGTGATAAGTAGGAAGAGGTGTCTGAGAGTTGTCATCTGGCCTCGGTCCGGTAGAGGTCAGCACGCCAGACTACCACAGCACCTCCCTTGTCAGCGGGCTTGATGACTAAGTCAGGGTTGTTGCAGAGTGAGTGGAGGGCTGCACGTTCAGGAGTTGAGAGGTTAGAGTTAGTCAGGGGAGTGGAGAATTTGAGGCGGTTAATGTCACGCCGGCAGTTGGAGATGAAAAGTTCTTGTGAGGGTAGTTGGCCAATCGGGGGGTCCAAGAGGAGGCGGTCCATTGGAGGCGGGAGAAGGGGTCATCAGTGGGGGGTGAGGACTCCTTCCCATGGAAAAAGGCTCGGAGGCGGAGGCGACGGAAGAAGAGCTCCACGTCATGGCGGACGCGGAACACGTTGATGTGGGGGCGGAGGGGAACAAAGGTAAGGCCTCTGCTGAGGACAGACCGTTCAGTGTCTGAAAGGGGGAGGTCAGGTGGGATGGTGAACACCCGGCAATGGTGGGGGTTGGGGTTGGATGAAGGCAGGGGGGCAGGTGGAGCGGGAGGGGATGTATGGTGAGGGGTTGGAGGGTTAACAGAGCAGAGGGGGGCATGAGGACTGATGTGGGGAGTAGTTAGGGTTATCTGGCTAGAAGGGGAAGGGGGAGGCCCAGTGGAAACCTTGCCGTGGTTCCCTGTAGAGGGGGGTGGGCAGAAGGAGGAAGATGGTAGCTCAGGACCGGTCTTTAGTTGGTGATAGTTTGGTGCCTGATAATAGCTGTGAAGAAACTGTCCCTGAATCTGGAGGTATGCAATTTTACACTTCTGTACCTCTTGCCTGATGGGAGAGGGGTAAAATAATCGTGATACTGCAGTAGAGCATTCGAATTAATTCATTCGAATTAATTAATTCCACCGCTGAATTAATTCCACCGATACCATAGATGGTGTCTTATACAGACATTTTATGTCTATCTTTAGTGCAAATGAGCATCTGCAGTTTCTTTCTAGACAGTAACGATGTCTCCTCACATGGCTGGTGTGCACTGCAGTACACTATCACATTGAAGCAGCACAACAATCTCACCTCTTAGTGCCATCACAGTGCCGTTTTCCATTGTGATGCTGCCATTTGAGTTGAGTGGCTCATATTGAATCCACACTATTCATCTCAACCACTTGGAAGTGAGCTCTGAATTCTCTATTGGATTCCTTGGTGAATGTCTCACACTGATGGGCCTCCCCACCCATGAAACTGTCCTCTCTATATCCATGCTGCCAAAATTTTTATAATGTTAAAATAGACCTCTACTTTCCCACCCTCCTCATCCACCCTTTCTCGACAAAGAGACTCTTCCCTCACGGGGATACAAGGAACTGCAGATGCTGGTTTACAAAACAAAAAGGCACAACATGCTGGAGTAACTCAGTGGGTCAGGCAGCATCTCTGGAGAACATGTATAGGTGACATTTCAGTTCAGGACCCTTCCTCAGAACCTCCCGGTCATAGGTTTACTTTTGCTTATCCAGGATAATTTCTAAGTTCTACTGAGGTTGTTGGGTAATGGTCTTTGTGTAGAACACTGCGTTCAGTTTGTATTGAGATGTGTGGAATTCTTCAGTGAGAAATAGTGATGTTAAGCCCATGCACGATACGATACGATACGATATGATATGATACGATAGAACATTATTTATCCCAGAAGGGAAATTGGTCTGCCAACAGTCATAAAACACGACAAGATACATGAAACATGAAAGTGAAGTGACAAGTGGAAAGTTCAGGATTGGGGATGTGGAAAGTTTGGGGTGGGGAGGGGGGGGGGGGGGGGGGGAGGGGAGACAGTCTACCCCATGACATAAGAGGGAGGAGTTGTACAGTTTGATAGCCATGGGGAAAATGGACCTCCTGTGGAGTTCTGTGCTGTGCAATACAGGGGAAATGGTCTTTAGTCCACACAACCGTCTGGTGCCATTTTGCTAAATTTTGCCTCGAAATAATAACCGATATCTGGGTTCAGATGCTTGAACATTGTCCGGAAACATTCTGAAAATGTAATAAATTACAAATTGATTGTGAGTATTGACCAATCCAGAATTTTTAATCCGGAATGTTATAAATGTTTTGAGGCTTTTAGATTTAAAGAACACAGGTTGCAGTGATGGTTACAATCCTGAAATAATTTCAGTTCGTATAATTGGAAGCAATATTAGCAAGATCCTTTGAAGATTATGAGACAAAGATCGCAAATTAAAAATGCTCACCATTCATTTTCCTTGCCTTGATATTGCTGCCTGGAGCCATTGGCTGGCATTACCTCATGAAATGTTGCTTTTGATATTTCCAAAGGAGAGATTAAGAACTTTGGTTTAAAATGTTATTTTGATGAAACAAGTCAGTGCCGGGGATTAGATCATAAAAGACAATCATGTGCCTGAAAACAGCAGAAGCCAGTGAAATCCAATCCTGATTGCTTACATCATTTGATGACATCCAAATAAAAGACCAGGCCTCACACAGACAGAATCCCACGACCGCACACATCCAGGGATCATACATAAACACCAGACTTGGTGATAATTATCAGAAGTCACGTTATAATGTCGGAACACTACCTGGAATATTATCAAGGCCTGACTGCTTTCATCAGCTTGTGGTGCCGGTTTCTGTCCACTCTTTCTCTTCGTAAGAAAACGAAATATTGTCTTCACAATAGCCCATGTCTTCACTCATCTTCACTAGACGTTGTGTGCCACAAAAGGTGTGATGCACAGACCTGGTTCAAGTTTAGCCACGATGGCTTTGCTTTCTGCCCACTCACCTACATCCTATATCCTCATCCGTACCAGAAGCCTGCAGTCTTGAAAGGTGAGAGACGCTCTTTGCACTTATCTTCTCACCATCCGCTTGCCTGATCCTCTTCAGTCCTCTTCAGTCTGAGCATTTTAAAATGATGAGGGAGAAGGCTTCCCAGTTGTGGAAATGTTCCTTCTGCTCCTCAGTAGGAAATAAAGAAAGAAACTCCCACACCCGTGTTGTCCCAATAGAGCTTGCGCTCTCTCACCACAATCTTGGTCCCTCCTGTCTGTGGAAACAACTGGGTCCACCGTTAGGTATGGTGCCCAACAGGATTTTCACTGAGGATTCAGAGGGAAGTTCGGAGATGAGGCAACTCCTGAACAGGCATTCACCAACCTATATTTTCACAAACTAACATCACCACAACAAAGGCCATCAAGGCACGGGGGGGGGGGGGGGGGGGGGGAGGAGTGGTGGCGGGGTGAGGGGGGGGGGTGGTTGTGGGTGGAGATGAAACAAAACATTCTGAAATTCCTCATCCTCTGATCTAGGTAAAATGGGATTAGTGTGGGTGGGAATGTGAGCGCCAGCACGGACTTGGTGGGCCGAAGGGCCTGGTTCCATGCTGAATGGCTAGGATTCTATGATAGCATGGACATTCAGTTGTGCAGCACAGATTTTGTCAGCACTCCGCGACTGACTATAGAGCTTTTATGCATAAATAAATGTATTAATGTACTCAAAGCTCATGGTCCACTGGATACTCCAGCCCAGCAGGGGTGAGGCAGCAGCAGGACTATGGTTACACACTCATTTTCAGTATTGGCAATGCAGTGCAGGCCCTTGCAGTTAATACTGGGCCATGGCTTCTTGCTTCAGAGGCATCGCAACAACCAGCAACAGTGAGGCTCAATTACTGAGCAGGCACACACAGGCCGGGGCAGTCGAGCCAGTGACAAGAGCTTGAATTGCTTACTAAGCTGACAAGCCACTCTGCTGTTGCATGGCAAGACAACTCACAACACAATGGTGCAGAGGGGGGATTCTTAATTAATTTCCAGCATCTGAACATCATTGTCAAGGCTATCATTTATTGGCTAGCCTTCTTCACATCCGTTCCACATCCGGATTCACTACGGATTCAACTTGCTACGGATTCAACTTGCAAATTAACTTTTTGGGAATCCTGCAGCAGGTCTGCCAAGTCTCTTTGCACCTCTGATTTCTGAATCCTCTCCCCATTTCGAGAATAGTCTACAACTTTATTCCACCAAAAGGCATGACTGCCCACCCAGCAAAGCTGTGTGCCATCTGCCACATCTTTGCCCACTCTCCCAACCTGTCCAAGTCCTTCTGAAGAGTCCCTGCTTGGCAGAAAGAACTGATAACACTCAAGGACATGCACAGATAATGATGACATACTCTCTCATACTGTATAAGAAAATATCTGCAGATGCTGTTACAAATCGAAGGTATTTATTCACAAAATGCTGGAGTAACTCAGCAGGTCAGGCAGCATCTCGGGAGAGAAGGAATGGGTGACGTTTCGGGTCGAGACCCTTCTTCAGACTGATGTCAGGGGGGCGGGACAAAGGAAGGATATAGGTAGAGACAGAAAGATAGAGGGAGATCTGGGAAGGAGGAGGGGAAGAGAGGGACAGATGAACTATCTGAACATGGAGAAGTCGATGTTCATACCACTGGGCTGCAAACTGCCCAGGCGAAATATGAGGTGCTGTTCCTCCAATTGAGCTTATTGCTCACAGTTTCAGCAAGAAATGCATAAGATGTGTAAAGTTTGCATGGAAAGTGGGATACCCAACACGGTGGCTATCCCACAATTATTACGTATTAATCCATGGTACAATTTTCTCACCAGTGTTCCAGTTGTGGATGATGAGTAATGTGTTGACAGCACTACGCGGTCAGACAGCAGCACCCGATGGCGACGACAACGAAGGGGCACATTCCATTTCCAGGAGATGACATCCATCATCATGCTGCAAAACACTAAAATATAAACTGAAGGAGAGTACATGCATCACCTTCTTAAAATAATCCGGCACCCACTGAGCCACCCGAGAGATGGCAAAACCTGTCAGCGTGAATTGGAGACGTCTCCGCAGGTTATGGGGTGTTTTAAGAGCAGAGGATGAGACAGGTCCAGCAGTGGATAAAGTGCCCGAAACTCTCTGCTGTGTTTGATTAGAACTGCAGCTCGGGCCACATTGAATGAGTGAGAGTGATGGACAGGTGACGGATGCCGGCTATCGACTGGAATCGATTGTGTGGATCCTCTTGTAGCTCAGAGTTAGTGTTTAGAGATACAGCGCGGAAACAGGCCCTACGGCCCACCGAGTCCGCACCAACCAGCGATCCCCACACACTTACTCTATCCTACACACACTATGGACAATTTACACTTATACCAAGCCAATTAACCTACAAACCTGTACGTCTTTGGAGTGTGGGAGGAAACCGAAGATCTTGGAGAAAACTCAAGCGGTCACGAGGAGAACATACAAACTCCATACAGACAGCACATGTAGTCGGGATTGAACCTGGCTCTCCGGTGCGGCAAGCGCTGTAAGGCAGCAACTCTACTGCTGCACCACCATGCCGTCCTGATGGAGCGTCTCGGATGTAGACTGTTTCTCTCTCCACTGGTGCTGCCTGACGTTGCTGCATGTTCAGCAGCATTTTCTGTTGTTATTGTAGCCCGAATCCCTACGTTCCATAGGCTCTGATGGCAAGTGGCAACATGGTCTGCCCCATTGCACTCGTAACAAATGTTGGAAGCGTCAGTGAAGCACAAACACTTTGCCAGGGATAAGAAGCAGATTTGGTGACATGCCTATGTGATCCAGAGATGGGAGTTCAAACTCCACTGTGCAGCTGGAGAATTTAAGTTTAATTACCAAAACAAATCTGAGAGTTGAAAACAGAAGCTGACTGCAAGTTGTTGGAAACCTGTTGTCCTGCAGTGAAGAAATCCTAGTCTGGCCTACATGTAGCTCTGTCCAGACCAGGTGCTTGACTGTTAACAGGAGCAATCAGGCCCGGTATCTGTGCAAGCTCTCAGTGTTTGTCATTGACATACAGCACAGAAACAGGCCTTTTGGTCAGATGATGCTCACAAATGCCCTAGAAACATACTGGAAATAATTAAGATGAGGATAATATTGAAATTATTTAAAAATTTGAAATACCAGAGCACTGGAAATACTAGTTTACCCTTAAAAGCAATTAAATAGAATTAATGATTGGAATTAAACAAATAATACACATCCCCCTTCTGTTTGCCAGTAGACGCAGCTTCCGTTAATATCTGCGGGATCACCATTTGTCCTTTACTTAACCTAAGAAGGGCTCAGCCGGCTGGAGATGCTGTCTCACTGGCTCTCTACTCTCCACCTGGATAACAGGAACACATACCTTCATCGACTCAGTGCTCATTACAATCACCCACTTCAAATTCACCAAGCTCCAAGACCTGGGCCTCTGTATCTACCTTTGCAACTGGATCCTTGACTTCCTCATTGGCAGAGTTTAATCATTGCAGATTGGTAACACCATCTCCCCCTCACCATCTCCCCCTCACCATCTCCCCCCCACCATCACCATCTCCCCCTCACCATCACCATCTCCCCCTCACCATCACCATCTCCCCCTCACCATCTCCCCCCCACCATCACCATCTCCCCCTCACCATCACCATCTCCCCTTCACCATCACCATCTCCCCCTCACCATTTCCCCCTCACCATCTCCCCCCCACCATCACCATCTCCCCCCCACCATCACCATCTCCCCCTCACCATCACCATCTCCCCCTCACCATCTCCCCCCCACCATCACCATCTCCCCCTCACCATCTCCCCCTCACCATCTCCCCCTCCTCCTCACCATCTCCCCCTCACCATCTCCCCCCCACCATCTCCCCCCCACCATCTCCCCCTCCCCCCCACCATCTCCCCCCCACCATCACCATCTCCCCCTCACTGACCATCAACCCAGCTGCACCTCAAGCACGTGCGTTTAGCCCCCTGCTCTACTCTCTTCACACCCATGACTGTGTGGCTGAGCACAGCTCCGATGGGATCTGTAATTTCGCCAATGATACCGCTGTTGTTGGCCGGATCACAAGTGCTGATGGGTCAGCATTCGCAAGAGGGACAGAGCACCTGGTTAAGTGGTGCTGCAACAGCAACCTCTGCCCGAAATACGACAAAAGCTTGAAACTTATAGTTGACCGGAAAAGGGAAAAAGGGAGACCTTGCACCAGTATTCAATGTTGGGTCAGTGATGGAGGGAGTCTGCTATTTTAAATTCCTGGGCATTAATATCTCCGATCTCCTCCTGGACCCAGCACATAAATGTAATCATGGAAAAGGTTCACCAATGCCTCTACTTTCTCAAAAGGTTAACGAGATTCAGTATGTCACCGAATATTCTAACAAACATCTACGCCTGCACTGTAGAAAATATCCTGACAGGTAGCATCATGGCCTGGTACAGCCATTCTAACGCATGAGGACACGAAAGGCTGCAGAGAGTTGTGGACTCAGTTCAGTCCATCACAAGCACAGCCCTCCCCACCGTAGAAAGCATCTACATGAGGCACTGAGTCAAATAGACAACATCTGAAATCAAGGATCCCCACCATCCTGGTCAGGGCCTCTTCTCACTAGTACCATCAGGCAGGAGGAGGTACAGAAGCTTGAAGTCTCACACGACTAAGTCCAGGAACAGCTATTAGGTTCTTGAAATGATCCTACCTCTCCAACAGAACACTACCACAACAATAAACTTTCATAATTTTCTCGATTTGAAAACCTTCAGGCTGGAGGTTTGCACATTTGACACCATTATCTGTGAGATAATTTTTTGTTCAGAGATACAGCGCGGAAACAGGCCCCTCGGCCCACCGAGTCAACGCCGACCAGCGTTCCCCGCACACAAACACTGTCCTCCACACCAGGAACAACTTACATTTATACTAAACCAATTAGCCTACAAACCTGTACATCTTTGGAGTGTATGAGGAAACCAGAGCTTCCCGGAGAAAACCCACATTGGTCACGGGGAGAACATACAAACTCTGTACAGACAAGCACCCATAGTCAGGATCGATCCCGGATCCCTGGCACAGTAAGGCAGGAACTCCCCAGCTCCGCCAACGTGCCACCCAGTGTACCAGGGAAATGGAGAACAAAGCTCCCTTTTATGGAGGATGACCATGGACTACATGGATAGACAACTGATTGGGGAAAATGGCTGGGTGTTGACTGTGATTATTCCATATATTTGCTGTACATTCATGGAGAGTGTGGGCAAACACAAGACCAGCATTTATAGCCCGTCCCAAATTGTCCTTGGGAAGGTGGTGATCAGCTGCCTTCTTGAACTGCTGCAGTCCTTCTGGTGAAATTACTCCTAGAATGCTGTTGGGAAAGCAAGTCCAGGGCCAAGATTCAGAAATGAAGTAGCAGTGAAGGAAGGGGATTGATTGTTGGTGATGGTGACCACATGGGCACACTGCACGTGGCCTTCTTGATGGAAGAGGTCACAGGTTTGGTGATTTTCTCCTGAGTCTGCACAGTTGAAATGACATCATGATCAGAGGGACCTAGAGGAGTGTGGTGGAGTCCAAGACGTGAAACCCACATCTGGATTACGCCTCTCCAAAACTCACTTGCTTGTGTGTGGCCTACAGATGATAACAGCTACTCATGTGGAAGCAGGCCTTGACAAAGAATATGCCTTCCTCAGAGACACTTAACGAGACCCATCCGACCAGGTCCCAGTGTGTGGAACATGTCGGGACACAACTTTTAACAAGCAGAGGTTAATACTGTATCATTATTCCCAGAATAATTTAATCTTCCCTTATCCTACCAATGCTTCTCACGTGTGTGTGGGGCCCTAGATGACTGCTTCCATCTGAGAGCGTGTGCCTCGGAGTTAAAGTTAAGATAAGGGCAGGGTTAGCAGTAAGCCAGAAGGACAGTAGTACATAGAACATAGAAAAGTACAGCACAAGAACAGGCCCTATGGGCCACAATGTCTGTGCCAAACATAGTGCCAAGATGAACTAATCTCATCTGCCAACACATGATCAATAACCCTCCATTCCCAGCACATCCTATCCTGTGAATTGACTCCACTGTGAGGGGGAGAGGTAGAAGCCTGGGATGGAAGGAATGGAATTGGGGGATGGGGAGTGTCTCGGTGCTGTAATGTAAGTGGACTGCCTATGGGGGTGGGGTGGGGATGGGGAGTGTCTCTGTGCTGTTATGTAAGTGCACTGCCTACAGGTATCTGCTGCTCTCAGCCGAGCCCATTAATATCCCCACAGGCAATGAAGTGAGTGGAGAAAGTGAACATATTTAAAAACCAAGCACCCGTGGAGTTTTCCCTTTGACACAGTAACTTTGTCCCAAAGAAAGACTTATTCTGTGTCCTTGGCAGTAACTTTCCTGTTGTCCCCCAAACTCCTGAACAGATCAACTGCGGGAAGTTATGCTTTGTGATTATTATGCAGGGGAATTTATTTTTGGAAGACCTTGCGGTTTCTCCAGCACCTTTGATCTCTCTCAATGTGGTTATTCTGGTTCCTGCTCCACAGTGAAATTACCATTAAAAGCTTTGATTTATTTTCGCTGTTGAATTGTATCAAATATAGAAATGATTTCATCCACCAAGCCCTTAATCTTGGGGTGCTATTTCATCAGGAAACGGCGGTTTTCAATTATCTCTGAACATGCCATCCAGCAATTAAATCACTGTCATTTTTTAATTCATCTGTCGAGCAGGGATTGTGAGTACAATCAGAAACATATGCAATTATCCGTCAGTTATGGGACAGGCTGTAAACATTGTCCTGGCAACAGGAAAGGTAGCAACGTGCTAGGCCTTCTCACAGTGCAGTGGGAGTGAACTATACGGCCAATTTTCCAATGACAATCCACATTATCATGCTCAACAAGGTTTTCCATAAAAGATAGACATAACAAGCAGGAGTAACTCAGCGGGTCAGGCAGCATCTCTGGAGAAAAGGAATAGGCGATGTTTTGGGTCTGGACTCTTATTCAGACCATTTTGCACTGTATCTGTACATGTTACAAGGTAGACATATTGATGTTCTCCTTTATGAAACATGCATAGAAAGCATTGAGTTCATCTAAGATTAATGCCTTTTCTGTCACTTGAGCCACGATAGGTTTTGCTTTATAGGAAGTGATGGTGTGCACGAACAGCTGCCGAACATCCACGTTATCTGTCAGTTCAGATGGAAAGTGTCCCTTCATTTTCCCGATGGCCTTGTCGAGGTTGTACCTGGACTCGCTGTGTAACCCTGTATTGTCAGGCTTGAATGTCCAAGGCCTGGTCCTCAGGAGACTTTGTGGACTTCCTGGTTCATTCAAGGCTTCCAGTTGGGGAACACTCAGATGATCGTGGTGCAAACACGCTCCTCCACACATTTCCTGAGGAAATCAGTAACAACCGTGTGTATTCATTCAGGATCATTGCCGAGCCTTAGACCAGTTGGTCTAAGTTAGTCTGACATCAGTGGTGGGGAAGATGCTGGAGTCAATTATAAATGAAGAAATTGCGGAGCATTTGGATAGCAGTAACAGGATCGTTCCGAGTCAGCATGGATTTACGAAGGGGAAATCATGCTTGACTAATCTTCTGGAATTTTTTGAGGATGTAACTAGGAAAATGGACAGGGTAGAGCCGGTGGATGTGGTGTACCTCGACTTTCAGAAAGCCTTCGACAAGGTCCCACACAGGAGATTAGTGGGCAAAATTAGAGCACATGGTATTGGGGGTAGGGTACTGACATGGATAGAAAATTGGTTGGCAGACAGGAAACAAAGGGTAGGAATAAATGGGTCCCTTTCAGAATGGCAGGCAGTGACTAGTAGGGTACCGCAAGGCTCGGTGCTGGGACTGTAGCTATTTACAATATACATTAATGACTTGGATAAAGGGATTAAAAGTAACATTAGCAAATTTGCAGATGACACAAAGCTGGGTGGCAGTGTGAACTGTGAGGAGGATGCTATGAGGTTGCAGGGTGACTTGGACAGATTGTGTGAGTTGGCAGATGCATGGCAGATGCAGTTTAATGTGGATAAATGTGAGGTTATCCACTTTGGTGGTAAGAACAGGAAGGCAGATTATTATCTGAATGGTGTCAAGTTAGGAAAAGAGGAAATACAACGAGGTCTGGGTGTCCTAGTTCATCAGTCACTGAAAGGAAGCATGCAAGTACAGCAGGCAGTGAAGAAAGCCAATGGAATGTTGGCCTTCATAACAAGAGGAGTTGAGTATAGGAGCAAAGAGGTCCTTCTGCAGTTGTACAGGGCCCTAGTGAGACCCCACCTGGAGTACTGTGTGCAGTTTTGGTCTCCAAATTTGAGGAAGGACATTCTTGCTATTGAGGGAGTGCAGCGTAGGTTCATGAGGTTAATTCCCGGAATGGCGGGACTGTCGTACGTTGAAATACTCTGGAATTTAGAAGGATGAGAGGGGATCTTATTGAAACATATAGGATTATTAAGGGATTGGACACGCTAGAGGCAGGAAACATGTTCCCGATGTTGGGGGAGTCCCGAACCAGGGTCCACAGTTTAAGAATAAGGGGTAGGCCATTTAGAATGGAGATGAAGAAAAACTTTTTCACTCAGAGAATTGTGAAGCTGTGGAATTCTCTGCCTCAGAAGGCAGTGGAGGCCAATTCTCTGGATGCTTTCACGAGAGAGTTAGATAGAGCTCTTAATGATAGCGGAGTCAAGAGATATGGGGAGAAGGCAGGAACGGGGTACTAATTGTGGATGATCAGCCATGATCACGGTGAATGGCGGTGCTGGCTTGAAGGGCCGAATGGCCTACTCCTGCACCTATTGTCTATTGTCTATTGTGAGCCATTCAACATTGCTCAGTCTCCTGAAGTCAAGCAGTCATGAAGTCATTCCACTGCCTCCCCTGACTAACTCTGTGCAATCCTCACCACAGGTGTTGTGATCTTCAGCCTCTGCCAGCATGCAGGTAAAAGGAGCACAGCCAGGTGGTTCAATTTTCCAAAGTGAGGGTGAGGAATGGAGTGCTATGGGTATCTTTGATGTTGTAGTAACAATAGGCAAGAGTGTCTGTTCCTCTGGTACTACATGATGCATGCTAGCAGTACTTTGGAGGTGCCTTTTTGAAGTCCCCGGCTACGATGCGGGGGTCACTGGGGTACGCTGTCTGTTGTTTAAAGACCGAGATGTGTATTACTTCAAGCACCTACCGATGTCTGCCTGGGGCGGGTTTCGACCGTAGTCATGATGATGAAGATGAATTCCCCTTGTGAGGTAGAAGTGATGGTACTTCACTGCTAGATGTTCCGGGTGCAGTGATTTATATATTAATTCTCAAAGATAGAGATGCAGGTGCTAGAAATAAAGAATAAAACTGGTAGAAATACCCAGCAGATCAGTCAGTATCTGAAGAGAGTGAAACAGTTAATGTTTCTGGTCAGCGACCTCTCACCAGCACGGGCTATTGGAAATTGTGTGGGAAGATACAGCGAAATAACTCAGATTGTCTGAAAATGTACAACAGGGATCTGTGCCAGAGACAGTGTGTGTCATTTATATACTGTAAAGGTATTATGTGCATTTATGTAAACATATTGTGTGTGGAAATCAGAGTGTGACTTGTAAACTTACAGATACACACCAAAATTGTGGGGGTGCTGTTAACACTGAGAAAGACTGTGATAAAGCATGGGAAACAAACTGGTCAAGTGAACACAACTGTCAAATAATTTTCCACGTGGATAAGTTTGAGATGATGCATATTCAACACGGGAATAAAGAGGCACATTCTCCTGGAATATACGAACTTAAACACCGTACAAAAATATCTAAAAATAAAAATCAGTAAACTCATGAAGACATGAACACAATTTAAAAGCAAACAAGACCCCTGGAGTTCATCAGCAGAGTGAAAGAACTGAAAAAATAAGATAGAGGTTCCATTGGACCTTGATTAAACCACAGCTGGAGAGCTGCACAAGGTCTCTGGTTTTCATATCATGGGAAGGATGCGCAAGCATTGCGGAAGGTTCGCAGAGATTTTTCCGGATTGACTGGGCTGGGATAAAAACAAAAAATGCTGGAATGTGCATTGACCTAAAAGCTTCACTCAGACCGAAGAGCATTTAGGTCTGAGACACATTCCTTATGTGACCCAGATGTACCATGCGATGATGAAGCCCGGATGCAGACTTTCTACCCTGAGTGTTTAATGAAAAGATCTTGGCTGGAAAATGTAGTCCTTTAAGAGGGAAGCGGGGAGCAAATCTGAAGCAATGAAATACAGCTGGCTGATTAGATCACTGGGCCTTGGAATTTGTGGGTGAAATGCAAACTTGCGCACATGGCCTGAAGAACAGACCAATCCAATAGGTGAGAGACACAAGCGACTGCAAATGCTGGAATCTTGAGCAAGGCACAAAGTACTGTTAAGAGTCAAAAGTCAAGTGTCAAAAGTGTTTTATTGTCATGTGGCCCAAAATGGAACAATGAAATTCTTACTTACAGCAGCACAACAAATGTGTAAACATAGTACTCTGTGAACACCTTAATAAACACAAGAGTTCAGTATATATATATAAATTTTACACTATTATCATTCTTATATATATAAGAATGATAATATATATATATATAAACAAATGATAATAGTGTAAAAACAATGCCCCCAAGTCCATGTAGTTCGGAGCTTATTTGGAGGTTGTAGTGTTTAAAAGTCTAATGGTTATAGGGAAGAGGCTGTTCCTGAACCTGGCTCCTGTACCTTTTTCCTTAGGGCAGCAGTGAAATGAGAGTATGGCCAGGGTGGTGTGGGTCTCTGATGATGCTGGCTGCCTTTTCGAGGCAGCGACTCCTGCAGTTCCCTTTGATGGTAGGGAGGTCAGTACCTGTGATAGACTGGGCAATGTACACCGCTTTTTACAATCTTCTTCTTTCCAGGGCGTTTGAGTTGCCGAACCAGGCCGTGATGCCACCAGACAATATGCTCTCTACAGTACACCAGTAGAAGTTTAAGAGAGTATTTGTTGGCGTACTGAATCTCAATGGGTCAGGCAGCGGATGGGGAGGGAATGGCCAGGCGGCGTTTCGGATGGGACCATCCTTCAGACTGAAGAAGGGTCCCAACCCAAAATCTAACCCCGTTCACCTGACCACAGGTAATACCAGACCTTCCAAGACTTTCGTAGCAATCCATACAAAGTTTTCTCTGTTCTGAAAACGTTAATCTATTTTAAATAAATGTGCTGGAACATCCATTTTAGTGTCTGAGGGAAGACAGGCTTCAAACAACATTTGATCACTAGAATCCCACAAAATCATTAAGGGCTTTAATTGCATTTATATTTTAACACAACACGCAATGCTGATCTCTGCTGAGCCTCAAGCTTCAATCAGAAAGGATAAAGAGTTATTTAATGTACAAGATGCCTTCTTGCCCAGCATGTCTATGGAGTGAGGAAAGACATGAGGAGCATTTGTGCAGAGTACTGGGGATAAAAAAAATAGATTCCATTTAATGGATTTCTTTGTAACACTAAATGCTAACTTGTGGCGAAACCATAACAACACAGATCTACACTGTTGTGACACAAACCATGGGTGTAACCAGCAAGCAATTGGCAAGGCACCAGATGACAAGATTGTAACAGGAGATGGTTGTAAATAAATGTCAAAAGACGTGAGTGCTGGCGCTAACTTCGTCCCCTGCTGATCTCTTTAAAAAACAAGTGAAGGCACGGCTAATCCTCAAATGCAAGGATTTAAAGAAAACACATACTGAAACTGCAGAAACCTGACAAGGGGCTAAAAGCACAGTGTTAATCAGTCCCTTTATTAGCCTGCGTAAGGAGAATAGGGTTGACTGGAGTCTAGGTCCCAATCTTCTGAATGCGGTGTGGAACAACACACTCTTTAACGTGAAGTAGCAGTAATCCAGAGACTTGGGTTAATAATGTGAAGCACAGAGGTTGCAATCTCCAGTGGTCACTGGCAGATCAAATAGAAGAGCTCAGAGGAATTCCTTTACCCAGGGCATGAGGGTGAATGTGGAACTCTCCATCAGACAGTGATAGAACTGGTACATGGAAGCTTTGGAGCTCCAGGTCCTCCCCAGGTTAACACTCCCCAGGGATTCTGTTCCGGAGTACTGTTTGTAACCCAGAGATGCAGCCACCTGATAATATATTTAAATAAAAACGTAGGCCATCCAAGGGCAACATGCGGTTAATCCAGTAATTCTAGAAGTCAGAATAATGCAGCCTGGAAACAGGCCCATCAGCCTAACTTGCCCATGCCGACCAAATTAACTACCTAAACTAGTACTATTTGACTGCATTTGACCCATCACCCTCCAAATGTTTTTCACCCATGTCCCTGCCCAAAAGTCTTTTAAATATTGTAATTTTGCCTCCCACACACCACAAAGTTCACAAATTTTAACCGCACTCTCACCGTACAAACCCAGGTGTTTGACGTTAAAATAGGTTACAAAACTGAGTTTATAGGGATGGATGCACGAAAAGTTTGTGGGACAGTGTAGCGACCATAGAGAATGGTCCGGGTCGTCGAACCCTCAGATTGGCCAGCGAGGTCACGTGTGAACGCGACCATGGGGATTGGTCCAGAGAGCGACATCGCTGATTGGCCAGCGTGGTCATGTGCGCTTTTGGCGCCCGAAATGTTCAGTTCGGCGAAGTCTTCAAAGAAGACAGTAAGTTTTTGATGGTTGTCCTTTACCTTGTTGTTTAACTCTGTATTCGAATATTGCGGCTGCAATAAACTTCTTCTACAACCAACAAGTTTTCGGACTCGCCATATTGGTGACCCCGACGTGATCTGGATGATCACCGACTATGCAGGGACACGACGCCTCGTTGTTGATTGCCGCGCCTGGCACACCGGAGTTAAGCGCGGTAAGCGTTCACCTTCCGTTGTTTTGGACACATTCACCGCAATCTTGGTTTGTCCACACCGAAGCTCAATTTCATATAAAGAAGATATCGGACGACTCGACGATGTATTACTACCTCGTCAGCGCTCTATCACCGGAGACGACCACACGCGTGATGCGGTTCATTGTTAATCCGCCTGCGGAAAGCAAGTACGAGGCCATGAAGAAAGTGTTACTGCGAACCTTCGGGTTTAATAGGCATGATTGCGCTGCAAGACTTCTGCACCTACCGGACCTCGGAGATCGACGGCCTTCCGTTCTCATGGCCGAAATGATGATGCTAGCCGGTGAGCATACGGATTGCCTTATGTTCGAACAGGCATTCCGAGAGAAGCTTCCTGAGGATGTCCGACTGCTGCTCACGGATTGTTCTTTTAAGGACCCCGAAGCATATGCAGCGAAAGCGGACGCGCTCATAGCGGCTAAAAACAAGGCAAGCGGTTCGATCAACAAGGTCTCGACATCAGTGACCACGCCACAGCGACATCAAGATGGCGCCGCATCTCCCGCCAGTTCTCCGAAAGCCCGCCAAAAAGATCCGCACAAGCGCGGCTGGTGCTATTATCACCTACGATGGGGTAGCGAATCCCGCAACTGCCGCTCACCTTGTACCTTCGCGGGAAATGTCTCGGCCGATCGTACATAGGGGCAGTTACGATTGGCCAGAACCGACCCCTCAACGTCCACGATCGATTCACGGACACAGAATTTTTGGTGGACACGGGAGCCATCGTCAGTATAGTGCCGCCGACCGACCTCGAAACCAGAACGGGTAAGACAGGTCCCACCCTCATCGCGGTTAATGGCAGCCCCATTCGCACTTTCGGTATACGGAAGATGTCCCTTGTGTTAGGCCTCCGCACGTACGAATGGCCATTCATCATAGCAGACGTCAGACAAGCGATCCTGGGCGCAGATTTTCTCTGGGCTTTTTCACTGGTCCCTGATGTCCGCGGTAACGACCTCCGACCCTCCGCCGGCGAGGAGCCCGTCGCTCCGACAATCGCCTCCCCGCCCAGCCCTACTGTCCAGGCCGTCGTCGCGGCCCCTGACTCGTATGCTGAGATCCTGGCGGAGTTTCCAGAGCTGCTCATCCAACGTTTTGACACGCCTTCGGCCAAGCATGGCGTGGTCCATCACATCCGCACCGAGGGCCCTCCCGTTTTCGCTCGGGCCAGGAGACTACCGCCAGACAAACTGGTGGTGGCACGGGCGGAATTTAGGAAGATGGAGGAAATGGGCATTGTCCGTCAGTCCGACAGCCCGTGGGCCTCGCCGTTGCATATGGTCTCCAAGGCAACTGGGGGGTGGAGACCATGTGGCGATTATTGGCGTCTCAATGCTGTCACCACGGCTGATTGCTACCCCATACCGCACCTACAGGACTTTTCGTCTGGGCTGGAAGGAGCGGTGGTGTTCTCCAAAATCGATTTGGTGCGAGGATACCACCAGATTCCGGTGCGTCCGGAGGACATACAGAAAACTGCAACGATTACTCCGTTCGGGTTGTTTGAATGGTTGCGTATGCCTTTCGGTTTAAAGAACGCGGCACAGGCTTTCCAACGACTGATGGACCGTGTGGGTCGGGGTTTACCCTTTTTGTTTATTTATTTAGACGACATCCTGGTCGCCAGCCCCTCAGTGCAGGAACACCAGGTCCACTTGCGGACTGTGTTCCAGCGGCTCCAAGACCACGGGCTCATTATCCAACCCTCCAAGTGTCAATTCGGCCTCCCTTCTCTTGATTTTCTAGGGCACAGAATTACCCCTGCCGGCGCCTCCCCTTTGCCCGAGAAGGTGGAGGCTATCCGGGCATTTCCCAGGCCCACCACAGTAAAAGGGCTACAGGAGTTCGTAGGCATGGTTAACTTCTACCATAGGTTCGTTCCGGCAGCTGCGCGGGTCATGCGCCCGCTTTTCCAGTGCCTTGCGGGAAAACCGGTAGAGTTGATATGGTCCCCGGCCGCAGAGTCGGCTTTTACAGCAGCTAAGGCAGCATTAGCAGACGCCACCATGTTGGTCCACCCGAGCCCCTCCGCCCCCACGGCCCTGACGGTTGACGCCTCTGACGTGGCGGTGGGCGGGGTTCTGGAGCAGCAGGTCGGTGGCCGTTGGCAGCCCTTGGCGTTTTTCAGCCGGCAACTAAATTCGGCTGAGCTGAAGTATAGCGCATTTGACCTAGAGCTTCTGGCCCTCTATTTAGCTGTTCGTCATTTCAGGTATTTCCTTGAGGGCCGCCCATTTGTGGCCTTTACGGACCACAAACCATTAACATTTGCATTTTTCAAATTGTCTGACCCATGGTCGGCCCGCCAGCAGCGACACCTGACTGCTATCTCCGAATTTACCACCGATGTCCGTCATGTCGCGGGTAAGCTTAATGCCGTTGCTGACGCCCTGTCTAGACCTGCTTTTTCCCCTATTTCGGCGGTGGACTGCGAGGTGGATCCCCAGGAGCTTGCGGAGGCACAGCTTCTAGCGGATACCGCTTCGACATATCAGTCCACCACTTCGGGATTGAAGTTGGCTCAGGTAGCCTGCGGGTCGGAAGGCACGAAAGTCTGGTGTGATGTTTCTCTTCCCCGTCCCAGGCCGGTAGTACCGCCCTCCCTTCAGCGCCGGGTTTTTGATGCCATTCATGGGCTGGCGCACCCGTCCATCCGCTCCACCTCTGCTTTGGTAGCAGCTCGGTTTGTCTGGCATGGCCTACGGAAACAGCTAGCGGGTTGGGCGCGTTCCTGCGTTCCCTGTCAGACCGCTAAAGTCCAGCGCCATGTCCAGCCCCCCGTACAGGAGTTCGAGGTCCCAGCAGTTCATTTTTTCCACATCCACGTGGATTTAGTCGGGCCTTTGCCTTCCTCCCGGGGCTACACCCACCTCCTCACGGTGGTGGATCGGTTCACCCGGTGGCCAGAGGCTTTCCCATTATCTGATATTTCGTCAGCGTCTTGTGCCAGGACTTTGGCCCTCCATTGGGTAGCTCGTTTCGGGGTCCCGGCAGTTATTACCACTGACAGGGGGCCGCAGTTCACTTCGTCCCTCTGGGCCGCGCTCGCAGAACTGTACGGTTCCAAGTTACAACCCACTACTGCATATCACCCCCAGGCAAATGGACTTGTAGAAAGGTTCCACCGTCAACTTAAGGCGTCCCTCAGTGCAAGGCTTGAAGGCCCGGACTGGGTAGACCAGCTCCCCTGGGTTCTTCTGGGCATCCGGACTGCTCCTAAGCTAGATCTCGGTGCGTCGTCCGCGGAGTTAGTATATGGCTCGACACTTCGAGTACCCGGAGATTTGTTTCCGGACCCTTCAGACCAGCTGCCTACAGTCCCATCAGTGTTAGCATCTCTCCGGGCACGGGTGGGTTCCCTGGCTCCAGTTCCGACTTCACGTCATGGGTGTCCCATGGTACATGAACCGCCTTCCCTGAAGGACTGTGAGTTTGTGTTTCTGCGAAAAGATTCCCATCGCGCCCCGTTGCAGAGGGTCTATCAAGGGCCGTTCCGGGTTTTGCGTAAGGGAACGGCTACCTTCACCTTAGACATGTGCGGCAAGAGTGAGCTCGTCTCGGTGTCCCGGCTCAAACCTGCACACTTGGATCCGGATCAACCAGTCCTGGTCGGCCAAACCCCTAGGAGAGGCCGAACTCCGTTAGTTCCGCTCAGTCCAGGACCCCCCGTTCCGGCAGTTCCTCCAGGACCCCCCGTTCCGGCAGTTCCTCCAGGACCCCCCGTTCCGGCAGTTCCTCCAAGTCCGGAACCCCCGGCTCCTGTGGTTCAGGCTGCCCCTCTCCGTACTCGTTATGGTCGCGAAATCCGGCTCCCTGCTAGGTTCCGTACCTCGGGTTCTGGGAGGGGTCATGTAGCGACCATAGAGAATGGTCCGGGTCGTCGAACCCTCAGATTGGCCAGCGAGGTCACGTGTGAACGCGACCATGGGGATTGGTCCAGAGAGCGACATCGCTGATTGGCCAGCGTGGTCATGTGCGCTTTTGGCGCCCGAAATGTTCAGTTCGGCGAAGTCTTCAAAGAAGACAGTAAGTTTTTGATGGTTGTCCTTTACCTTGTTGTTTAACTCTGTATTCGAATATTGCGGCTGCAATAAACTTCTACAACCAACAAGTTTTCAGACTCGCCATAACAGGAGACTAATCTGCAGAATAAAACCTTCAGGAGATCGGGGAGTATAGTGTCGATTCCAGCAAATTAGACAGCCTTCATTCAAAATATAATAACATATTCTTCCACAAGTCTTCCACACTTATATTCTTGCTACTGTGAGCATCAGTACCAAGCCCAACATTTATTGTCCTGTTCCAATTGCCTTTGAGAGGTTGCTGGCTGCACTGAATTACATTGGAGTTCACTAGATTGTAATGGCTGACATCAGGTACAGTGGTATCTACTGGATTATATCAGGATGCACTGCTCTACTTGTGCAGTACTATGGTACACTGGTCTGTCTCAGGCTCTGTTGCTGTGCATTAGTCTCTACAAATCTCCATTGTGTGCAGTTGTCTTCACAGGCTCATGCAAACGTGGGCTGATCTGAACTGCACTGCAATGGGCTGCACAGGTCAGTGCTGGTCCATACTGGGATGTACACATCTATACTGGGATTATCTGGTGTACATTAGTCTGTACTGGAAATGGGCTGCACTGGTCTACCCTGGGATATAATAACCTGCACCCCAGTTTACTCCATTTTATTCCAACATGAAATCATAGAATATTCATAACATATCAAGGGACCATTTTGCACTTTATATGTGCTCGCAGTTTCTAGCCTAATTTCTCCTTCCAGCACTGGATCATTAGCCATGCAGCTCACAGGTCCCTCAACACACCAAATCCATGCTGACTACCGAACACCAGTTCACACTAATTCTATGTTATCCCACATTCGTATCCACTCCCTGCAAACCACGTGCAATTTACAGAGGCCATCTTTGGGGTGTGGGAGAAAACCAGAGCACCTGGAGAAAATCATGCGGTCACAGTCAGAATGTGCAAACTCCGCACACATGGCACCTGAGGGCAGGATCGAACCTGCGTCTCTGGTGCTGTGAGGCAGCAGCTCAACCAGCTACGCCACTGTGCCGCCCATGGCCGTGAGTTCCAGATCCCACCACCCTCATCTTCCCTCTAATCCTTCTACCAATTACTTTCATTCTTCTCCCCTGGATTTTAACCCCTCCCACCCCACACAAAATAAATGGGTCTTTCCTCTTTATTTTCTCAAGACCTCATAGTACCCTTGTTGTCAATCCTATCTCCACTGTTCTTTGAATAATAATCTTAGCTAAAATTCTCCAGTCCTGGTAACATCCTCATAAAGCTTCTCGGAACGCTTTCCAGTGTGATTCCATCTTTGCTGTAATGTGGTGACTAGAACTGGACATGGTTTTCAAATTGTGTCTAATAAGTATTGTTTATCCTCTGTCCATTTCAGTTTACTTCCCCTAACTCCAACCAGTCTGAAAAAAGGTTCCAACCTGAAACATCATCTGCCCATTCCCTCCACAGATACTGCTTGACCCATTTGAATACCTCTAGTTTTGTTCAAGACTCCTGCATCTGCAGTTTATTTTGTCTCGCTGCTCCACATTCTTTGCCTTTGCAAATAAAGGAATGCATTCGAACCTGGAACCATTCTAACATCTTTTTAACCACCTTATTGTCCTTTTTTATCAACATTTCCATGGACACAACCTCCAAGGCCTCTCCATTCAATGGTGTACAGAGGGATCTTAGGCTGTATGTCCATAGGCCCATCAAAGTGGCAATACATGTGGATGGGGTGGCAATGAAGGTGTACACATACTCACCTTCATCGGTTAGCCCATTCAGTATAATAGTTAGGAAATCATGTTGTAGCTGTATAAAACTTTATTTAGGTCACGTTTGGAGTAGTGCGTGTAGTGCTGATTGCCACACCATAGGTAGGATGTGGAGACTTTGGAGACAGTGGTACCTGGATTGTACCAATCCAGGATGGTACCTGGATTGATGTGCATCAGGCATAAGCAGAAGTTGGGCAAACTTGAACTGTTTTCTCTGAACCTTTATAGGCCGAGGGGCAAACTGATAGAAGTATATAAAATGATGACAGACATAGACAGACATGGTTGTGGGTGACAGTCTTTTAGGTAGTCAGTCAGAGTTAAGGTGGAGATGCCAAATACTAGAGGGCACAGCTTTAAAGTCAGAAGGGAGAAGTTTAAACGAGATGTGCGAGGCATGTTTTTACACTGAGAGTGGTGGATGCCTGGAGCGTTCAGTCAGGGGAGGTGGTGGAATAAGATATGTTAGCAACACTTAAGAGGCATTTAATCACATGAACTGGCAAGGATTAGAGGTATAGGGACCATCTGCAGGCAGATGGGTTTAGTTAGATTGCCATCATGGTCAATGCAGGTTTGGTGGGCTGAAGGGCTGTTCCTGTGCTGTGCCATTCTATGTTCTATGATATACTTAAGAGAATGTTGGCTCAGAGCCTTGATATAATCTCAGTTGCACTTCTACTTTCTCTGCCAGTCTTGCCATGTATAGCGTTCTAATGGGATGTGATATTTTTAACAAGTAGAGTGAATGAATGTGGACAGATTTTACCTTGGAGAAATGTTTCTACAAGCTGGTTTTATGCTCCCAGCTCATTTGCAGAAACATGTTCACTTCAGATCACCGTCCAGATCAATTGAAAGCAAGCAGTCTCACCTGCCATTCGGCTTCTCACTATTTGTTTATTGCAGTTTAGTTACAAAAGGATTTATTTTCCCCCTCTCCCTCTGTCAGGAACCATTCCAAAGATAAAACTGACATCTTATGCTTTTTGGCAGATTAAATGAAAGGCCTGGCCTCAGGTGGAATGGCATTATGTACAAACTCCATGTTCACAAGTTAACCGCTTCCAACCTGCTGCGTACATTTCTGAAGATAGACACAAAAAACTGGAGTAACTCAGCGGGACAGGCAGCATCTCTGGAGAGAAGGAATGGGCGACGTTTCAGGTCGAGACCCTTCTTTAGACTGTTTAGGGATAAGGGAAACGAGAGATATACGATAGACGATGATGTAGAGAGATAAAGAACAATGAATGAAAGATATGCAAAAACATAACGATGATAAAGGGAACAGGCCATTGTTAGCTGTTATGCTGCCTGTCCCGCTGAGTTACCCCAGCCTTTTGTGTCTATCTTCGGTTTAAACCGGGTTTACCCAGAGAAAACCAGGGAAAATGGGCGAACTTCACGCAGATTGCACGGGAGGTCAGGACTGAACCTGACTCACTGGTGCAGAGACGCAACAATCTGAATCAGTTAAAAATTTCTTGAACTAAAAAGCTGACGAGAGAAAAAGTGACCAGGAAATGGTCAGAATGTCAGAAAGATCCACCTGGTTGATTTCCTTGATTATCAAGGAAAGGAAACCAGGCATCTGGCCTAGTTGTGACTCCATTCCCACTTTAGCAACCTACTCAGTTTTAGAATCTACAGCCAACAATGGACCATTGTGTGCTCCACCTTCCCTGAGTCACGGTGCCAGCTGATTTGTTCGGTACATTTTCATGCCTCTTTCTTCCCTCTCCCCTAACTCTCAGTCTGAAGAAGGGTCACGACCAGAAAAGTCACCCAGAGATGCTGGCTAACCCGCTGAGTTACTCGAGCAGTTTGTGTCTATACTCAGTTGTACCTCTGCTGGACATGAAATTGCAGTCTTCCCAATGAGTGCGATTAACTTTTTCAAAGATCTTTCAACAACATGCTCATAAGGCTTCATGTCAGCTTCAGCTGATTGGCAGGAGCCTCCTTAAGTATGGTTGCGAATCAGCAGTGGCCAGAAGGCCCATAGTCTTCCATTGATGCCCATGGAAGAATGAAAAGTCCTCCCTGTGATGGTTACCTGTGATTTGCATGTGTGCATTCTTGGTTGGGCAGGCTGACTCAAAGAAGGTAATCTGCACTGGTTAGGTTATTTGTCTGGTGGAGATCCAGCAAGAGCAGGTGGTGGGTGAGGGTTTGCAGTAGGAGCGACACAGTGGCACAGCTGGTAGTGCTGCTACATCATAGCACCAGAAAACACGGGTTCGATCCTGACCTCGGGTGCTGTCTGTGTGGAGATAGAACTTTCTCCCTGTGACCTCCTGGGTTTCCTCCGGGTGCTCCGGTTTTCTCCCTTATCCCAAAGACATGCGGGTTGTAAGTAAATTGGCGACTGTAAATTCCCCTGGTGTGTAGGGAGCGGATGCAAACGTGGGATTACATAACACGGTGAGAATTGGTGATCGATGGTTGGCATGGGCTTGCTGGGCCAAAGGACCTGTTTCTATGTAGATTTGTCAATTATTCAATGTTAGTGTCTTTCCTTTCTCTTATTCATGATGGGGATTTCCTCATCCTGATTTCAACTGGACCTCGATTGCAATCTTTGGAAAGTAAATGCATTTCCCATGGGACAATTTCTACTACCTACCCCTTTAGTTCCCCTGCTAACTCACCTTCTTCCCTTTGCCCTCCACTTCCTTCTTCCTCCCCTTCCCATTCTTTTCCCAGTCTCTTTTCCATTGGCTTCTTGATCGCCACCTCTTTTTCATTCCTATTTCTTCTTCTTTTCCACTTCCCACTGCCTCTTGCCTTTCTCCCATCCTCATTCCTCCCTCCCTCCCTTCCTCTGCCCCTTTTCCCTCCCTCAAGACTTCCATCAGGGAATGTGTCACTAAATCTGGGACACGGTACCGGTGATATGAATGCACATCTGAAATAAATGGGAATTTGTAGCACTCCAGCCGATAGGACTCTGGGGGAAATCGAGCTGTCAGGAAAATCTTCAATCCGATCTCTTCATAGTCGATGGGACAAATCCCCTTGGAGTAGTTCATGTCCAAGAGGATTACACAGATAGTAGAACGTGAAACCCGCCCAGGCATAGCTTGCCTTGAGACAAGGAATGTGATGTTGGGTTTGGAAACAGTCAACATTTGATAGCAATTTGTGCCCACAGCGGACGGCAGTCAGCCAGTGCCAGGAGCAGTGCCAGGAGCAGTGCCAGGAGCAGTGCCAGGAGCAGTGCCAGGAGCAGTGCCAGGAGTGTGCAGACCAGGCAGAGAGCCCATTTATCTGTGGCTGTCTGTATTGAATGTGATTATCCATGTGGAGCGGCCCCACATCAGCCTGTCACCTTGTCTGCGGCTAATATTACTGTTTATCAATATCAACCTTCTCTGCCTGAGATAGACACAAAGTGCTGGAGTAAGTCAACGGGCAGCATCCCTGGAGAAAAAGGATGGGTGACGTTATACGGAAGATAGACACTAAATCTGAAGAAGCTGATCAGAAACGTCATCATTGTTCTCATAAAATCAGAAATGCCAAGTTCTTAACATCCATTGTAAAATGTTTGTGGAACGATGGTGGGTGGTTTCCGCCCTGCAGGACCCCTTAAATAGCATCTGCATTGTGCAGGTTTGGCTGAGGAATGTATAATGAGTGGGACAATATTTTCTTTACTTCTTCATGCAAAGGGACAAACCAGTTTGGTCACGGGCTCAATGGCTCAGCACCAGCAATAGACACAAATGGATGTCAATATGCAATGCAACAACAGGGCACTGACCTGCAATAAATAAAGCACACAGTTTATTTTAAAATTTTCCTTCTGTAATTGCACTAAACTGAGTCTAACCCAAAAGATTCAAAGGTTTACGTTAATGCTGGACCAGTATAAATTATCATATCATATCATATCATATCATATATATACAGCGCGGAAACAGGCCTTTTCGGCCCACCAAGTCCGCGCCGCCCAGCGATCCCCGCACACTAACACTATTAACACTATCCTACACACACTAGGGACAATTTTTATTTTTTTTTACATTTTACCCAGCCAATTAACCTACATACCTGTACGTCTTTGGAGAGGTTGTTCAGAAATTGTGGAGAGGTTGTTCAGAAAGGGACCAAAAATGTACATGAAGGAGAAAACAATTACAGGGCATTAGGAAGAGCGAAGGAGTGGATTTAGCTGGATTGCTCATCAATTTGATGGTCCGTTTGTGCTGTAACCACTCTGTTTTATGTCCTGTTTGAGGAGTTAGCAATCCTCCACCGTGTTCTCAGGGCTGTGCAGCCAAATTCTTCTCTAGCTTCATTTACAAGTTTGCAGATGACAACACTGTAGTGGGCCGGATATCAAACATTGATGAGATAGAGTACAGGATGGAAATAGAGTTTAGCAACACGGTATCAAGGCAACAACCTCTCTGTCAGTGTCTGCTAAACAAAGGAGCTGGTCAACATTCACGAGGGGCTGAGTGGCCATCTCCTGGTTCTGTTTCCTTGGTTCTGGCTTCAGTGTACGCCATACTGGAGCCACATTGTCACTGCTCGACTTGTTTGCAGATCAGTCCACAGCTGTAGACTAGGAGGCAGCTCACTGTCTGTGCTGGGCTTCACTGTCGGCACTCTGGATCTGACAGGCTTTGTCCCGGGCCTCGGTTATGGCCTCGTACGTGTCCTGCCAGCCTCCAGCACAGCTCCGTCACATTCACTTTCATGCAATCTTTCATTCACTTTCGTTTCCCAGCATCTGTCGGGCAGCCTGTTTAAGGTGACATGAAGTGAGTGAAGCAGAATTGCCAGATTATATTTTGTTCGAGCTTCCTTCATGCCCAGTGGCCAAAACAATGCTGAGTTTGCTCTCGTCACTGTGGAGAGATGATCCTTTCTGCACTTAGAGCCCAAAGGAATATCCAGCCCAGAGCCCAAAACATACACCCGACGAATTGAGTTGATTGTATTCATTGAGAAAGTGCTTTAATTTGAGCATCTCAAAGTGCTTCATCAACAAACAATTACTTTTTGGACTTTAAGCATTAGAGATACAACGTGGGAACAGGCCCTTCGGCCCACCTAGCCCATGCCGACCAACAATCCCCGTACACTAGCATTATCCTATACACTAAGGACATTTTACAATTTTAACGAAGCCAGTTAACCTACAAATCGGTATGTCTTTGGAGAGAAGGTACAAACTCTGTTCAGACAGCACAATCCTGTGGCCAGGATTAAAGCTGGGTCTTTGGCTCTGTAAGGCAGCAACTCTACCATTGCACCACTGTGCCACCCTTACTTTATTAGCTTTTGTTTGTGGTGGGTGCTGCTGTTACATGAGAACCAATCTGAACACAGCAAGAACCCAAACATCAGTGCAGCAGATTCAATGATCTATTTATGCAACGGTCTGCCAGTGGCAAGAACAGTATTCAATATCCATTCCCGTTTGTGGGTGAGGTTTTTGTCCCAATGGGGTGATGGGGTAATAATGGTACTATTAGATAGAGGTCAAGATTTTGATTTTGCACCATTGTTGGAATGGCAATGTTTTCTTTGTCAGCACTTTAAGGGGGGACTTGCAAGTAGTGTGCCCCCCCCATGCGTTAGTTGAAGATGGCTTGTGAAGTTTCAGCAACGCATCTTGGAGATGATAAACATTGCCATCATCCTTTTAGAAGGATGAGAGGAGATCTTATCGAAACGTATAAGATTATTAAGGGGTTGGACACGTTAGAGGCAGGAAACATGTTCCCAATGTTGGGGGAGTCCAGAACAAGGGGCCACAGTTTAAGAATAAGGGGTAGGCCATTTAGAACTGAGATGAGGAAAAACTTTTCAGTCAGAGAGTTGTGAATCTGTGGAATTCTCTGCCTCAGAAGGCAGTGGAGGCCAATTCTCTGAATGCATTCAAGAGAGAGCTAGATAGAGCTCTTAAGGATAGCGGAGTCAAGGGGTATGGGGAGAAGGCAGGAATGGGGTACTGATTGAGAATGATCAGCCATGATCACATTGAATGACGGTGCTGGCTCGAAGGGCCAAAAGGCCTCCTCCTGCACCTATTGTCTATTGTCTATCATGGTGCATTGGTGTGCGGTTTTGTGCATTTTGGGCGGTGGATGGGCGGCTGTTCAATCAGCTGCTTTAGTCTCCATGATCTTGAGTTTCTTCAGTGTTGTTAGAGCTGTACTAGGCAGGTGTTAAGTGTTTCATCACATTTTTGACTTGTGCCTTGGTGTTTCAAATCATCACCAAACGATATCCAGCTTCATATATATTCTTGCAGTCATGCGATTAATATGACTGGTTCCATTAGGCTCTTGATTTTGAGGTGCAGGATGTTTCAATGATGTAATATCATTAAGTGAGGATCATTGATTCAAGAAGAAATATTTTCTCTCTTTCACACACATCTGCAGGATTTTTACATTCCATTAAAGTTCATGCCAAAGACGTACAGGTATGTAGGTTAATTGACTGGGTAAATGTAAAAATTGTCCCTAGTGTGTGTAGGATAGTGTTAATGTGCGGGGATCGCTGGGCGGCGCGGACTTGGTGAGCCGAAAAGGCCTGTTTCCGCACTGTATCTGAAATATGAAATATAAATATGCCAAGCTTCCTGAAGAGGCATGATCTGAAAAAACTACAATTCTTTTAACCCAGTATTCCCTGATCAGTGCACAAATCAGCTGCCTTCAGTCTCAAGTTATGAATCCACATTGACACCAAGAAATGTGTGATTCAAAGATAGACACAAAAAACTGGATTGGCTCAGCATCATCTGACAGGCAGGATCTCTGGAGAGAAGGAATGGGTGACGTTTCGGGTCGAGCCCTTCTTCAGGCAATTCAAAGCTTTCAGTCGCAGTCTGTGGCTTTGTATACAGGTTGTGCATATTAGACGATTACAAATGTGCTTGATCGTTGCATCGTTAACCATGTGCAGTCTTGATTGTCACCTGGGGATGCATTTTCATAACCAAGTCTACCCAATATATTACCTATGAGAAATATATCAACTATTTGAGTCATTAGTCATTGACCAGCTGTGTGGAACCAGGTGCCTCTCAAAACAGGCTGTGGACAGCCAGTCTGGACTAGCCTCCATTGGATCTCGGATGTCAGTTAGATGATGGAGATAGGCATCAGGTAGTCAATACAGTGTTTTGTATTTTACACGTTATGGTGGCAGGTGAAGGAACAAGCTTTGTATGAAACCATTGAGCAACTTTACCAGGAAAGAGCCATAAATTCACATTACAGTCTTCATAAATCTGTTCTGCTGTCTCACTCATCAATCATCTAGACGGCTTACATTGAAAGAGGTGCTAAATAAATGGAAGCTCTGGTGTGGCTTCCATTGTGATTGCCAGGGAGCTGTGATGTGGCATGTTATTATTTGAAATAATGTGTGGCTCTATTATTATTGCCACACGTACTAAGTTCCAAGTGAACAACTTCATTTGATTGCCATCCAGGCAAATGATACCATACATGATTACATCAGCTCGTGCAAAAGAGAAAGAAAAACAGAATGCAGAATACGGTGCAACCGTAAATAAAGCACTCATTGAAAAAGTGCAATGGCCACTATTGGGTTGATTGGGGGATCAAGAATCCATCCTTAGCATATGAGAAGTTCATTCAATAGCCTGATAAGGGAAAGGTGATGTTGAATCTGGTGGTGGTCAGCATCTGGACAAATTGTTAAGAGTCATTGGAAATGTGCCAAATGTTCTTAGCCTTCTGGGAAGTAGGTATTGGTGGGGTCTGTTGGGCAAGGTGTCAAAGCGGTTGTAGTCAGTCAGACAAAGTCCATTTATTTTTACTCTCATGTCCAGTCACGTGATAACCAAGCTTCAATCCATGTTAACACATTTTCCTCAATGATGTGACCTCTTTCTTGCTGCCAGCCTTCTTTGCGCTACCTTACCAAATGCCTTCTGAGAATTCAAGTAACTACTTTGACATGTTGCCCTGTATTGACTCCACTTGTAATATCCTCGAAGAACTTCAGCAAATTTGTCAAACATCATTTCCCATTCACTAAACCATGTTGACTTGGTCTGGTCACATTAAACTTCTCTAAATGACTATTACTAGAAGTGAAATAGCTGCTAGTCCTCGCCCATCACTCACCCCTGACTTGCGTGATGGGTCAACATCAAATGTAGAAGGTCTAATGCAAGAAAGCAGCCCAGAGCCCCATCTGGTAGCTGTGATCACTGTGAATGAAAGGGACAACCTTACGGTGTTGGAAAAGGGAAAAGAGGAACTTCTGAACTCCAAGATGAGTCTGATATGGATGTAAACATCCATATCTCATCCATATGAGAAAAACTCTTGAGGAAAGAAAGCAATTATTCTATTCAGACATTTACTCAACCTCTCAGTGGCCCAAAGCCTTTCAAAGGCCAAAGTGATGTGAAGTTGTAGTTGTACTTCAAGAAACACTGCTGCCAATATGCACACTGCAAGATCCCACAAACACCAAATGAATCATTTGTTTAGTATGATTGAATTATTACATGTTGGCCTCTCTCATACTCTGTCAGGGAGCTTCATTGGATCTTTCATGTTCTGAGAGGCTTTGCTTCACCTTCCAAATGATGTCACCTCCAACAGATCTGCACTCGCCCATACAGTCAGCCAAGATTTATTACCAGATCTTCAAAGTGGCTCTAATCCTTTCAGATTCTAACTCAAGAGGTTGCAGCTGACTGCATCCAAGCCAGATGAGCGTACTACAGCATTGCACTCTGGGTCTGGCGAGTGGTCATTTCATGGAATCTCATTCTGCTTTTCAACCTGCACTGGCAATTTGAAGATACTTCTTACTTTGAAGATACTTAATTACACTCTTTTTTTCCACTGCACTCAAAATCCTCCCTTTCAAGCGCCTTCTAAAACCTGTGCCCTGTGAGCAAAATTTTGGTCGAGGGCTCTTACCTGTACAATAGCAAAACAGCCACCCGTTTTTCAATTTGCCCAGTTTTGGGTCCGATTGAAATAATTGAGGACGCGCCACTTTAAATGCTTGGTGCAAACCTTCCATTTAAATGCACAGCACCCCTGGGGCACAACAGCAAATATGACATATGTCCACAGAGATGGCAATGGGCATGGCACAGAGCTCTGACAAACATCCCCTCCAAGGTCAGTCCATTGCATAGAGTGGAATGAAAGAAGACAACTCACTCCCTCACTGTCAGCCAGGATGATCCTTTTTTTTTTTAAGTGACCTGCGGAAGAAAATCAATGGACTAAATAATTTGCTGACTTTCTTTAGAAAACCTTTGGGGAGTTGTAACTTGGGGAGAGATAGTGAGACTCATTAGAGTCACGAGTAAGCAGAAAGAATAATTTTATTGTAGAGCTGACCAGCGCCCTGAATGTTTTAGCAGAGTGTCCACAGGAATGACTGTTTATCATTGACCAGTTTCCAACGCATCTTGACTTCTGACTGGGAAATGGAGTAGAGGAGAATTTTCTTTATTCACTAGTTGTGATCGAGGCGCCAGTGACGAGGTCAGCATTTATTGCCTCCTCCCCCCCCCCCCATAATTACCCTTGAACTGCGTGGCTTGTTGAGGTCTGAAGTCACTAGAAAACAGAACAAATCAGGAGATCTTCCGAAAGGACCAGTCCAGAATCTAGCTCACAATTCTTGTTCACTCATTTAGGGTCTCTCATTCATCAATGCTGAGATGTAACAATTCATAGAGTCAGAGGCATAGAGTCATACAATGTGGAAACAGGCCCTTCAGCCCAAATTGCCCACACTCACCAAAATGTCCCATCTGCGCTAGTCCCACCTCCCTGTGTTTGGCCTGTATCCCTCTAAACCAGTCCTATCCATGTACCTGTCTAAATGTTTCTTAAACATTGCGATAGTCCCTGCTTCAACTACCTCCTCCAGCAGCTCGTTCCATACACCCACCACCCTCTGTGTGAAAAATCTTAATTTAATGTTCAGAATCTTCTGTGGCCTTCTGAAATGAAGACAGAAATATACAGTTTGAACCGTATATCTAAACGTTTTAACCGTGTACCTGTCCAAATGTATTTTAAATGTTGTTATTATACTTCCTCTGGCAGCTTATTTCATATACATACCATCTTTTATGTGAAAAATTACCCCTCAGGTTCCTATTAACTCTTTTCCCTTTCACATTTAACCTATTCCCTCTCAATCTTGATTCCCCAACCCTGGGAAAAAGAATGTGTTCATTCACTCTATCAATGCCCCTCATGGTTTGACACATTCTTTAAGATTGCCCCTCAGTCTCTTACGCTGCAAGGAATAAAGCCTTAATATGCCCAACCCTGTATCTCAGGCCCTTGGTCTTATTGTTGAACTGCGGGTAATTTTTCATTTCACTGCACATTTATGTGTATGTGACAAATACATTGACTATTGACTATTGACTCAGGTTCTGGCTATATCCTTGTAAATCTTTTCTGCTTTTCCAGCTTCTCGGCATCTTTTCTATCACAGGGTGACCAAATTGATCACAATACTCCAAGTGCGGCCTCAGCTACATCTCGTACAAATGCATTGTAATGTCCTAACTTCTATACTCATTGCTCTTACTGATGAAGGACAGCATGTCAAAACCCTACTTCAACACTCTGTCTAACCTGTGATGCCACTTACAGGGAACTGTGTATTTGTACTCCTAGGTCTCTCTGTTCTGAAACAGTCCCCCAGGCCCAACTGAACAGCAAGAAAATCCTTCCCTCATCGAACTTCCCAAAAATGTTTAGAAAAGTGTTTGGAAACTGGACTTAAAAATGGAGGCTGAGAGTGTGAGCAAGTCTGCTCAATTACTTCCAGGGAAACGAAACTTTAGTTAGACGTAGACGCAAGGAACTGCGGATGCTGGTTTACAAAAAGGACACAAAGTGCTGGAGTAACTCAGATGTGATGTTTCAGGTCGGGACCCTTCTTCAGTTGGGGGTTGGAAAGGCGTGGAGAAAGCAGGAATAGAGGAGGGGCAGGACAAAACCTGGCAAGTAATAGGTTGATACAGGTGAGGAGTGGGAGGGGGGGGGTTGATAGGCAGGTGGTTGGAATGAAGGAAAGTATGAGGGAAGACAGAAGGTATGAGACAAAAGGTTTGAAGAGTTACAAATTGTGAAGCTAAAGGAAGGAATACAAGTGGAAAGAGTGGGGTGGGGAAGAAATCGGGTGCGAGGAGGAGGGGGATTAGGGGAATGGGGATGGAAGAAAGGCTGGGTGCAAGAGTTGGTAGTTAGCTAAAATTGGAGAATTCAATGTTCATGCCTTTGTGTTATAAGTCACTCAAGCAGAATATGAGATGCTGCTGAATATGAAGGCCTCAGGGTGACTAACTGTTTTAACTCCTCTTCCATTCCCACACTGACCCTTCCGTCCTGGGCATCCTCCATTGCCAGCGTGAGGCCGCACACAAACTGGAGGAGCAGCACCTTGTATTCTGCTAGGATAACCTCCAACCCAATGGTATGAACATTGAATTCTCCTATGTTAGGGAGCTACAACCGCCACAAGTGGCAGCACAGTGGCGCAGTGGTAGAGCTGTTGCCTCACAGCGCCAGAGACCCTGGTTCGATCCTGCCTATGGCTGCTGTCCGTATGGAGTTTGTACGTTCTCCCTGTCACTACATGGGTTTTCTCCTGGTGTTCCGGATTCCTCCCACATTCTAAAGACGCGCAGGTTTGTAGGTTAATTGGCTTCTGTAAATTGCCCCCAGTGTGTAGGATGCAAAATTGGGATGACATGGAAGTAGTATATGGGTGATTGTTGGTCAGCACAGACTCAGTGGGCAGAAGGGCCTTTTTCCATGCAATATCTCTAAACTACACCAAACTAAACCAAACTAAACTAAACTAAACTTAACTAAACAACTAGACTACCCCTTTCTTTTTGTGCCCCCTCTCCCCCATGCCCCATCTGGACTTGCACCTATTTCTCTCCCCCCTCCCCTTCCACCTACATTCCTTCCTCTACCTTCACAATTCGTAATTCTGAATTAATTCGTGATTCGTAATAAATAAATAACCTTTTTGTCTCACACCTTCTCAATTTTTAATCGCTGGCCTTGGCCCAACCATTTAAGTCTGTTGGGTTGCATTGTGGAGAAACAAGGTGGTGCAAGCTTGTTGACATTTAAATGTTGGCTGTCATTTGGACCTCAATGTGATTTCAACTCCAATTTCCACGATGGGAAATCAAGGTAAGTGCAACATTATTATTTTCTGATGTCTTCTTTGGGTTAGGAAGAGATCTTCCCAGCCTTAAAAATACACAAGGCTTTTTGTGTCCCTGGATTCCTCCCATCTTGTCTCCCCACTCCAATATGACTAATAGTTGTGAAATAGTTTGGGACGTCCTGGGCTTAAGTTGTTGCAAGGTCGTACGGTTCTTCACTCCGTCTAACAGTCGGATCCCAACCTGAATGTAGCCAGGTGCTATGGGAGTTGAAACCTGGTACTAAATAATGATGGGGAAAATCATAAGCATGGCCTAATAAGCAATAAAACCTTAACTTACTTGATAAAGGTTGAGTGAATTTATTTAAATCTTTTGCAATATGTGATATAACATAGTTACCAATTAGAATGGGATACAAACTGAATACTGTAATAGCTTTCAGATGGCCATAACCCATCCACATGCTCAGATTAATGATCAGAATGGTAGATTTATTGGTAGAATAATGGTAACTCCCTGGCTGCAGCAGTGTCATGTACATAAACCATGTGGTTTCACACCATTCTTTGCTGAATAACTCCACTCAAATTAAGATTTATATAGAAACAAGGAACTGCAGATGCTGGTTTACAAAAGCAGCCACACATTGCTGGAGTAGTTCAGTGGGTCAGACAGCATCTCTGGAGAACACAGATAGATGCTTTTCAGGTTGGGACACTTCCCGGCCCAAAACAATCACGTTCTCCAGAGATGCTGCCCGACCCACTGAGCTACTCCAGCACTTTGTGTTTTCTTAAGATTGATACACCTTGATAAACATACTGTCAAATAACCTTTAAACTAATCTTTATCACGATGCAATAAACATGCCTGAAAGCATTGATTCTCTTCCTAGACCTGGCCTCCAGAGATAGTATTCGGTAAGGAGTTACTTGAGACCTTTTGGCTCAACTTGCCCACGCCGACCAACATGCCCCATCTACACTAATCCCACTTGCCTGCGTTTGGCCCATATCCCTCTCAAACTATCCTATCCATGTACCTGTCTAAATGTTTTTTAAACAGGATGATAGTACCTGCCTTAACTACTTCCTCTGGCAGCTTGTTCCATGTGCCTATCACCCAATGTGTAATAAAAATCCCAAAGGTTTTAATAGGAAACCTTCAGGTTCCTATTAAATCTTTCCCCTCTCACTTTAAAACTATAATAATAATAATAATAACGCATTACATTTATATAGCGCTTTTCATACACTCAAAGACGCTTTACAGGGATTTAAAGAACATAGGGAAGTGAATAAATAGATAAATAAGTAAACGAACAGAGAAAGGAGACAGAAGGTGAGGTGACCTTCAGTGGTTGAAGGCAGTACTGAACAGGTGAGACTTCAGTGATGTTTTGAATGTGGTGAGTGAGGAGGAGTCTCTGACGGTTTGGGGTAGTGAGTTCCATAGGGTGGGAGCAGCGATGGAGAAAGCCCTGTCCCCCCAGGATCTGAGTTTGGTCCGGATGGGGGGGGATAGGAGATTGGCAGCAGCAGAGCGGAGGGTGCAGGTGGGAGTGTGCCTGTGGAGGAGGTCAGTCAGGTAGGATGGGGCCAGGTTATGGAGGGCTTTGTAGGTCATGAGGAAGATTTTGTACTGGATTCTCTGGGGGATGGGGTGCCAGTGGAGTTTGTAAAGGACGGGGGTGATATGGTCACGGATCGGGGTGTGGGTGAGTAGACGGGCAGCGGAGTTTTGAATGTATTGAAGTTTACTGATGATTTTTGAGGGTGCAGTAGTCCAGACGGGAGGTGATGAAGGCGTGGATGAGGGTTTCTGCAGCTGTGGAGGAGAGGGATGGACGGAGACGGGCAATGTTTTTGAGGTGGAAGAAGGCTGTCTTTGTGATGTGTTTGATGCGTTTGTCGAAGGAGAGGGTTTGATCAAAGATGATTCCAAGATTCCGTCCCTTGCTTCTGGATTCCCCTAACCTGAGTATCCACTGTACATTTACTTATAATGGAGAGTGTGCTGGAGGCATTGCTCCTATTTGCATTGGTAGTGAGAAGTGCTCACACAAACCAAAGTGCGCAGGAACTGGAAAAGCCACTTTTAACATCCTATCTCCACCTGCAATGCTTTTTAAAACCAATGTTTGCATGGTTTCAGGAGTTGCCCAATAAATCTGCCAAAAGATTTTGAATAACTGAAAGCAGTGACATTCACATTGTGCATAACTGAAGTTGTAACACTGCGGGTTGGCTTCAGTCTGTGTTCAAACATGCAGACGTTCCCAGCTCGGCCCATCCCTGGTCTCCATCTGCCACTCACTTA
This sequence comes from Rhinoraja longicauda, assembly GCF_053455715.1. Lineage (NCBI taxonomy): Eukaryota > Metazoa > Chordata > Chondrichthyes > Rajiformes > Arhynchobatidae > Rhinoraja > Rhinoraja longicauda. The sequence continues at coordinate 7,187,856 of NC_135974.1, forward strand.
CTATTGCAACATCAGAGTTAGCAAAAAGTCAAAGCTTGCAAGAGCCCCAGTGAAGCAGCTGGAGAGGACAACATGCTGGCTCATTATGTGTATGATGACACGCACAGGAGTTAATAAGGCAGATTTATCACCATCCTTTATTTATAGATGTAAACTATGATCTTATACAGGGGCCCTCACACCAGTCTTCCATTCAGAATAAAATCTTCCAGTTTGACCTGAATTCCCAGTGCAAACCCCTCGGATGTAATCGTAAATATTGTACATCTTGCAGTAAGGAAATTACTATAGATTGGACTCAATGAAAAACATAGGTGGCTGAGGTACCGAAACATTTCCACTATTTGTTGCTGCCAAAAACTTAAACTACCAGAGAGAATTCACTACATGTCACATAAGGGCAATACAGTGACACAGCCAGCAGAGCTTCTGACTTCCAACTCCAAAGACCCCGGTTCAATCGTGACCTTGGGTGCTGTCTTTGTGGAGTTTGCACATTCCCCTGGCTGCTGTAGTGTATAAAGATGCCTGGAGTAGGGAATAACTCTGCAAATTGATCTGGGTTTGCACCCTACTGCAGAACAATTCAGGATGGAAGGTGAAATGTCGGCTTGTATTTCTCACAGCCATTCAACCCATCAGGTTTACGCCAGCTCTAGGAGTTGCCCCATCAGTCCCATTCTCCCACTTATTTTCCTGTTATTTCTTCTTTTTTTACATTCCCACTTGATTCTCCGACTCTGTGGCACAGTGGTAGAGTTGCTGCCTTACAGCGCTTGCAGCACCGGAGACCCGGGTTCGATCCTGACGGGTGCTGTCTGTACGGAGTTTGTACGTTCTCCCTGTGAACACGTGGGTTTTCTCCAAGATCTTCGGTTTCCTCCTACACTCCAAAGACGTACAGGTGTGTAGGTTAAATAGCTTGGTAAATGTAAAAAATTGTCCCTTGTGTGTGTAGGACAATGTTAATATGTGGGGATTGCTAGTCGGCGCGGACCCGGTGGGCCGAAGGGACTGTTTCCGCACTGTATCTCTAAACTAAACCAAACCCACTTAAACTATGGGCATTTTATAGCACCCAGTTAACCTAGCTTGAGCATGGCTTCCCACATTCTCATCAACTTGCCCCAGATTCTACCACTCACCTCTTCATAGCAGCCAGTTTACCTACTTTCCCACACAACTTTGAGGCATGGGAGCATGTGAAACTGCAGCACCCAAAGGATCGTGAAAACTCCACACAGACAGCATCTAAGGTCAGGATTGAATCGGGATCTCTGGAGCTGTGAGGCAGAAGCTCCACTTCCTGTGTCACTGTGTAGCCCGTTTGTAAAATTGAAGTTAATTCTGGCTGGTAGTTTAAGTCTTTGACAAGAACATTTACATTAAATTATTGTTAAGGCCCTACCAGAAGACTTATCAACAGTCAGAGAGTTTGCTTTCAGCATTTTATTATAGGTTTGTAAAATATCCTGTTTCACAACTTAATCAGTTCTATGCAGTTTAGACAATAGACAATAGACAATAGGTGCAGGAGGAGGCCATTCGGCCCTTCGAGCCAGCACCGCCATTCAATGTGATCATGGCTGATCATTCTCAATCAGTACCCCGATCCTGCCTTCTTTAGAGATACAGTGCAGAAACAGGCCCTTCAGCCCACCGAGACCGCACCGACCAGCGATCCCCATACATTAACCCTATCCTACACATTCCAGGGACAATTTTACATTAATACCAAAGCCAACTAACCTACAAACCTGTACATCTTTGGATTGTGTGAGGAAACGGAAGATCTTGGTCAAAACTCACGCAGGTCACGGGGAGAACCTACAAACTCCATACAGACAAGCACCCACGTGGGTGTCTGGCACATAAGGCAGTCGCTCTTCCGCTGCGCCACCCAATCTACATGATGTTGCCATTGCTGACTGGCATTTTTGAAAACTTCCTTGAGCTTTCTCTCCTGACCTGACAGGTGCAGTTCCCCACGCTTATCTGTTTGTTCTTCACCAAATAACCGTTCCAGATCTTTAACGGAGATGAGATTACATTTTTTTTCATGAAAGACTGTTCCATGTTTTTGTGTTATTCATTGTGAGAAATGTCTTACATTTCCAGTCCTGCAAAACCACAGTACTGAATTTTTTCTTCTTAATCATTTCATAAGCCTGGACATGTAAGTGGGTGGAAAACCATTTATCTGTTCTGCCCTCTCATAGAATTATGATTCTCGCCATCACTATACACACAGACACACACACACGCACACACACACACAGACACATTCACATACACATACACATACACACACGCACACGCGCACACACACACACGCACACAAACACAAACACACACACACGCACGCACACACACACACAGACACATACACACACACACACGCACACACACACAGACGCATACACATACACACGCACACACACACACAGACACATACACACACACACACGCACACGCGCACACACACACACACCCACACACACACACGCACACGCACACACACGCACACGCACACACACACACACGCACACACACACACACGCACACACACACGCACACACACACACACACACACGCACACGCACACGCGCACACACACACACACCCACACACACACCCACACACACACGCACACACACGCAAACACATACACACACACACGCACACACACACACACGCACACACACACGCACACGCGCACACACACACACACCCACACACACCCACACACACACGCACACACACACACACGCACACACATACACACACACACGCACACACACACACACGCACACACACACACGCACACACACACACACACACACCAGGAAACAGGAACCAAGTCAAGTCATGTTTACTGACATATGCACAAGTACAGTGAGGTGCATTATTAAAATAAGATTATCTTGTTCGTCCAGTGGTGTGTGATTTGCATGCAAATTCTTTGATGTAGCCATGTTGATGACTTTTCAGAACTGTTTTGCTGGTTGTGGTGCATTTTAGGGAGTCCTAAAATTGTGAGACACCCGATGTAAAATCATGCCATTATTACCTTCCCCTGAGCAGCTAATAAAGAGAATGCTGTCAATGCCATCAATGCAAAGGAGGTGGGAGGAAATATAATGTATGGAAATGGTAAATAGGAAGTGCCTCAAAATTAGCAGCCACCCAGGAGAGATGAGATGATTAGTGGCTGAAGAAAAAAGGATGATAATCTCCACCTCTTTAGTTACTGCAGCGATTGCATCTCTCTCAGGTGTGATCAGGGCTGGGCTTGTTACTGATACTCTCTTCCCATGAATGAATTATATAAAACGGACAGGGCACTATAATCCCATCCTCTTCAGATCTCAGACTGATGTTACAGCTCTGATGAGAAGAGGGATGGAAGGTGGCTAACGGCATGAAAACAAGACCAGCCAACTATTGTCCGAGGTGGGAAGGAAGGTCACCATTTTGGAAAACCACAGATGAATGAATGAAACTCATCACCGAAATCGGGATCTGTGTCAAATTCAAAGGATAATTGGCATTTATGGGACAGAGGGAGAGATTTAATGAGATGCCAGAGTTAGAGTTATAGGAAGCCCCTCGGGGGGATCCAGATTGATAGAAAGGATGGAGAAAGGCTTAAAATATAAACATTAGTTTGCGTTATATTTCTCACAAACTACTTCCATGCCTGGACTTGGAACATTCCCAGTCCACAAGATATTTTCATGTATCTTCTCTCACACGTGCACGGTCAACTCTCCATTTGCCCTCCTCCTCTGATTCTCTTACCACTCACCCACACTCAGAGTGATTCACAGTTGCTAATGCTGATTCTCTTCCAACAACTGTTAAATAAAGACATGTATTGGCAGTGGGGAATAGACAAGCAAGATGTATACGATCTGTGCAAGAAAAGTCTTGGCATTATGATACTGGATGCACATTGCCAAAGATGATTTCAAGGGTGGAGTTGGGCCAGTGATGTGCCAGATCACAGACGGCAGCCATGAGAAGCCTAGTACAGCTGGAACACTGATTTTCCGACAACGGGTCGTCCGGCCTCTCATCTAATAATAAATCAATAATAAATAATACCTCAATAATAATTTGGACTGGACCGAAAACACTGATGCGCTATACAAAAAGGGCCAGAGCAGACTTTATCTGCTAAGGAGACTCAGGTCCTTTGGAGTGCAGGGGGCACTCCTAAGGACATTCTACAACATGGTGGTTGCATCGGCCATTTTCTATGGAGTGGTCTGCTGGAGCAGCAGCCTCTCAGCGGCGGAAGGGAAGAGACTCGACAAGCTGATCAGGAAGCCCAGCTCTGTCCTGGGTTGCCCCCTCGACTCAGTGCAGGTGGTGGGAGAGAGGAGGATGATGGCAAAATTATCATTGCTGCTGGACAATGACTCTCGCCCCATGCAGGACACTGTCACTGCACTGAGTAGCTCCTTCAGTGACAGACTCCTTCACCCCAAGTGCGTGAAGGAGAGATATAGGTCCTTCCTTCCCGCTGCTGTGAGACTGCACAACCAGCACTGCTCCCAGCAGACGAGTCAACAGTGCACAGTAAATCAATGACAATTTATCCTTGTCTTTACTTTTATTTATAATGAATGATCTCTTGTCTATCCACTTTGCTGCTGTAACACTGTAAATTCCCCCGGTGTGGGACGAATAAAGGAATATATTAGTCAAGACAAAATCAAGAGAGTGCACTTGAAATCTCCGCCGGGAGTCTCCCAAAAATGTGGTGCCTAGGCCGAGTGAGGCAGCCGATCTCGACTTCATCAGCACTTCCACGCCAATCAGCGGGTTGAATTTGCCCCCTATGGCCAGGGCTCTGGAACTCTGGCCCAGCCGGAGCCAGCAAATGTGTTCCCATAGCCGACTTCCGAGGCCGACTTTGCGGGCTGGTATCATGGCTCCTCATTGATCTAGGCGGACCGTTCACGTATCGTTGGACTCCTCTCGGAAGCTTGCGTCGGACAAATATATTACAGATCCTTGTCCCGACAAGCCCAATGAACATAAAACAACAGTCTCCACAATAATTCAACAGATGAAAGCAATCAAATGTCTTGGAGAAGGTTATTTGTGATGAAGGAACTCGAATGGACCTGGTGGTCAACACTGTGTAGAAAGGAACTGCAGATGCTAGTGTAAAGTGAAGATAGACACAAAGTCCCGGAGTAACTCAATGGGTTTGGCAGCATCTCTGGAGAAAAAGGATGGGTGACATTTTGGGTCGGGACCCTTCTTGACCAACCCAAAATGTCACCCATCCTTTTTCTCCAGAGATGTTGCCTGACCCGCCGAGTTACTCCAACACTTTGTGTCTACCTTTGGTGGTCAACTGTGACTGTTGTACAAAACACAAAGTTCTGAGTCTCTACTCAGCGGGTTTGGCAGCATCTGTGGAGGAAATGGACAGGCGACGTTTCGGGTTGGGACAAATCTTCGGACTGTTGTGGGAAGGCTCTTTGGAGGATGGGTGCGAGAGAGAATTATCTGCAACACCAGCTGAAGCATTGTGAACTATGAACCAGTACAGAATCATTGGGTGGGCTGCTATCAATAATTCTAGGTAAAAGGCCCTGAACCGAAGGGCATGTTAGTAAACTGCTAGAGCCAGCATTATGGAGCAGAACCAAACACATTCTTCGGATACATTTACATTCCATGCTGTCACCAGGCTTATTGAGAACAAAACCATGACCCCCAAAATCGTGCTGTTTGCTGTAAACTAGTTCACTGTGCCTGTGCAGTGAAGGGGATTTAGCAACACAACAGTATTGCTGTGTGTCTGTCACACCTGATGTCAAATCATCTCTCCACATAGTAGTTTAAGAACTTTGAGAGTACTTACACTGCAGAATCTGTTGATAATTCCACTTTGTGACAACTGGTGTGAGTGTGAACTGATTGGTAAAGCAGGAGAATAAGACCAGCTCGCAGTCAGAGCTGTAGTCTCCAATCTATCAGTCTGCTGCAAATCAGTGAAAGCGCTCAAGACTTGTAAGCTGCAAAGTCCCATTTTTAAAGGCTTAAGCACATAATCACAGTGGATACAGTGGTGCGGTGCTGAGGTCTTGTTCTCTTGGTGGAGGTGGTATACCTTAAACACCAGGTATAGACACAAAATGCTGGAGTAACTCAGGAGGTCAGGCAGCATGTCTGGAGAAAAGGAATAGGTGACGTTTCACATTGAAACTCTTCTTCAGACTGAATGAATGAATGAATGACTTTGTCACATGTGACGTCACAGTGAAATTCTCTGCTTGCATACCCAAGGCATGCAAATAGTCACCCATAAAGGGCACTTACGACCTCTCCACTATTGATGCCAGGTCCTCTCCGGACGACCCGGCCCTGGCCATGGGCTCCCCTGACCCAGGCTCCGACCCGTGGGCCCTACCACAGTGGCTCACCGGGAGAGTTAGGGGGAGGGAAACTAGAAGTATAAAAAGGGTGTGAAGGAAGGAACTGCAGATGCTGGTTTACACCGAAGATAAACACAAAAGGCTGGAGTATCGCTGCAGGACAGGCAGCATCTCTGCAGCGAAGGAATGAGTGACGTTTTGGGTCGAGACCCTTCCCTGCTTTTACAAGTGTACTTTGAAGAAGTGCCAGCTTCGTATCCCTGGAATTTAGAAGGATGAGAGAGGATCTTATCGAAACGTATAAGATTATTAAGGGGTTGGACACGTTAGAGGCAGGAAACATGTTCCCGATGTTGCGGGAGTCCAGAACCAGGGGCCACAGTTTAAGAATAAGGGGTAGGCCATTTAGAACTGTGATGAGGAAAAACTTTTTCAGTCAGAGAGTTGTGAATCTGTGGAATTCTCTGCCTCAGAAGGCAGTGAAGGCCAATTCTCTGAATGCATTCAAGAGAGAGCTAGATAGAGCTCTTAAGGATAGCGGAGTCAGGGGGTATGGGGAGAAGGCAGGAACGGGGTACTGATGGAGAATGATCAGCCATGATCACATTGAATGGCGGTGCTGGCTCGAAGGGCCGAATGGCTTCCTCCTGCACCTATTGTCTATTGTCTATTATGACCGGACCAATGCTAACCCGGCACCAAACACCATTCATCTGGACGTTCGATTTACACGGACACAGATTGACTGGTTTCTAATATTACTGTGATACAATTCAAAATTATCTAATTATCTGTAAAAGTAACAAGGGAGGCACATGGATGCAGCTGTTGGTGCTGCTACCTGTCAACTCCAGTGACCCGGGTTTGATCCCGACCTTCGGTTCTGTCTGTGTGGAGTTTGCATGTTCACACTGTGGTCTTCCCAAGTGCTGCTGTTTCCTCCCACATCCCGAAGACATACTGGCCGGCTGACACATAGGTTGCTGCAAATGACCCCTCAGCACAAGAACCCAAAGAAGAGTTGGTGGGCATGAGAGAGAGTTTAAATGAAGTAAGGAGAAGGGGAATGGGACTAGTGGGATTGTTACTCTGGAAACCAGCATGGGCTGAATGGCTTTGTCTGTGTCTAAATAAGGAAAGGTATATGTATTATGTAGGCAAGTATAATATGTTCGCAAGGTCTTTTGGTCCAAACCGGTTTAGTTGGATTCCAAATGTTATCACAACCTAGAATGCATTTGGTTCTAATGCAAATCAAATGAACATCAGAAAGATTGACAAAGATTTTGTTTTGCATGTGTGAATTCCTACGTGTACCTTTCACATTCGCTCCAAATCTGCCCCTTTCCAGGCAACCCCAGGACTCCCAGTAAAAGACAATATACTCTGTAGGTCAGGCAGCATCTGCGGATAGAGGCATATGGTTAACATGTCTGGTTGATGGCTTTGCATCAGAATTCCAAGGCTGTAGAAATACAAAGCTTTTCAACAAGCACAGAGCCAAGGAACAATAAGGTACTGTGGTGCAGTGGTCGAGTTGCTGCCTTACAGCGTAGCCACCCGGGTTCGATCCTGCCCATGGGTGTTGTCTGCATGGAGTTTGCACGTTCTGTCTACGACCACATGGTTTTCTCCGGGTGCTCCGGTGTCCTTCGACATTCCAAGGACCCGCAGGTTTGTCGGTTAATTGGCTCCTGTAAATCGTCCGTGGTGTGTATGAGGGAACTCGTGTATGGGTGACTGCTGGTCGGCACAGACTCAGTGGGATGAAGGGCCTGTTTCCAGGCTGTATCTCTAAACTAAACTAAAAGGGAGAGGACACAGATGCAGGGTCCATGTTAGGGTAAAAGCCAGGGTTGCTGAGCGGGGGGGGGGTACAGTGGTTGAAACATTAATTGGCCATTAATTGTAAATTGCCTCCAATGTATAAACGTGTGTAGAATCTGGGGTGAGTTGGTGATAACGAGGGGAAAATGAGTTTGGGTAGGATTAGCATAAAAACGGGTGCTTGACGACTGGCATAGACTCGGTGGGCCAAAGGGCATGTGTTTGGGATGTATCTCTCAATGACTCTCTGATTCTAATCAAAAGCGATGATTGAGAAAAGGCAAAAGAAGGTGAAAATAAGACAAGGAAGGAAAAAGGAATGCAGAATAGTTTAAAAATGTTACCACAGAATGTCAGAAAAGCAGGAAATATTCAGCAGAGACTTCAGCGGCTTACGGATATGGAAAGGAAAGCTGGGAAAACCCAAGAGATAAGATCCAAGCTCTGTCTGTGTGCTGATGTGGGAGCCCCCACCTCAGGCACCAGCCCACTCCCTACTCCCTGCAGTTCTGGTCCACTTTTTCCCTGATGGTCGGGTGTGTGGAAGCTGTGGGATGCGTATGTAGGTGCCAGAGTATCTGTCAGTGTGTGAGGGAGTGTAAGGGATTTAGTGTGAGTCCTGATTGATAGTGGGTGGTGCTCATGAGAGATGTGGGTGCATTTTGTGACTTTAGACTTTAGGGATACTGCATGGAAACAGGTTCTGTAGCCCACCGAGTCAATGCCGACCACCGATTACCGTGGACACTCACACTATCTTACACACGAGGGAGAATTTACAGAACATAATTAACCAACAAACCTGTACATCTTGCATGGGAGGAAACCAGAGTACTCAGAGAAAACCCATGTGGTCACAGGGAGAACGTACAAACTCTGTACAGACAACACCCGTAGTCAGGATCGAACCTGGGTCTCTGGCGCTGTAAGGCAACATCTCTATACCACTGCTCCACCGTGCCGCCCACTGTGCCGTGGTGGTGTATGGGGTTCTGACTCTTCCTCTCACTTTCCCGACTTCATTATCTACTTCCCAAGGAGAGGTGTGTCCACACCCCTACTGATGATGGGACTTTACGCACATCTCTTCCATTCTCCTTGTCTGTGACTTCCCCTTTACCATGGTGACAGGGCTTACAACTCCATCTTCTCTATTGCACACATTTCTGCTCTCAGCCCCTATCCAGAAAAATGACAGGGTTCCCCTTGTCATCACCTTCCACCCACTAACCTCCACAGAACTCCAACATTTTTGCCATCTTGAATGTGATTCCACCTCGTAGTACACCTTCTCACCCCCTCCCTTGTCAGCAGTCCATAGAACCGATTCCCTCTGCAAATCCCTTGTTTTGTTCTCAGCCCAACCCCACCCCCGTTTCAGACGGCACCTCCCCTGCAACAATAGGGGTTGCAACACCTTTTCTCTTTCTTTTTCCTTCCAGCCATTGAGAGACCCAATGGGCCTTTCAGGTGGAGCAGCAGTTCACTTGCACATCGTCCAATTTAATACACTAGTCCGTAATCAAAATATACTCTCTACATTGGAGACACCAAGCATAGACGGAGTGCCTGTTTTGCAGAACTTGCCTATTCAGTCCACAAGGGTGAACCTCAGCTTCAATTGCCTTTAACACTCCATCCAATTTCCGGTCTGACTGTTCTTGCTTCCCCCACTGATCCAATGAATACCTGTGCAAGTACGAGGAAGAGCATCTCATTTTCCGACATGGAATATTTCGGCTCCAAAGACTAACTTCAATCTTTCCTGCAATTTACTTATGTTGCTAACTTTTTATCCACTTGTGTCACCTATCAATATCCCTCTGTAAACTGGCTGTATCCTCATGGTCTGGTCGTAGCCTCCAATGGGATATTTTACTCTGATGTTATTTATTAAACCTGACTCAATACCCATTGCCTGATGAGATAGTCTTTATTAGTTAGGCTTGCATTTTTACCTTACCTATTTTTGAACTATTCCCCAATTTGCCTCTTGTCCTTTGTGTCCCTAAGTTCTGTTTTGCATTAATTATTCTTTTTTTCCCTTTCTCCCTTGTTCATCTCTCTCTTCAATACCTTACTTAGGTTTCTATTCTCCTACCATTCTAGATTAACCATCTCCAATAAGCGAGAGTCTAATTACCATCCCAGGTTCATGATCAGGAGGAACAGTGGGGCAGCTGGTGGAGCTGCTGCTTCACAGTGCAAGAGACCCGTGTTTGATCCTGACCTTGGGTGTTGACTGTCTGGGGTTTGCACGTTCTCCCTGTGACTGTGAAGATTGCCTCCGGCTGTTTCAGTTTCCTTTCACATCCCAAAGATGTGGAGATTTGTGGGTTGATTTGGCCTCTGTAAATTGCCCCCAGTGTGTTGCAAAAGTAGGATAACATAGACCGAGTGTGAATGGGTGATCGGTGTTTGGCAGGCCCTTGGTAGGCCGAAGAGCCCATTTCCATGCTATATCTTTCAATCAATCAATCAAAACTCACCTGGACCAGCCACATGAAAACCATGGTTACAGGACAAGGACAAGGTTGATAATTGCTTATCCTGTGGTGGGACTCACCTGACACCCAATGCTTTTCCATATGACAAGGCACAAGTTAGGTGTGGTATCCCTGTGTGGTACCTCAGCTGCACGGAGGCAGAAAGGAAAGCTCTTCAGCGGGTAGTCCATAGAGCTCAGAGGACCATCGGAACACAGCTACCAGCCTTGGAGGGCATCTACAACACACGATGCCTCAGAAAAGCCACCAACATCCACAAAGACTCTTCACACCCCTGCAACAGCCTGTTCGAACTCCTTCCATCGGGCAGATGATACAAGGCCTTCTACGCCCGCACCTCCAGACTCAGGAACAGCTTCATCCCCAGGGCCATAGCTGCTATGAACTGGTCGGATGCTCACATCGCACAGTGATCCGGCACAGATCTACTTGCACTTTATTCTGTCTCAAAACTGTTACAATTTGTTTCGTTGGGTTGTTGCTGTTTAAATTAATTAAATTATTGCATCGTATGGGAGGCGCATTCCCAATCTCGTTGTACCCCTGTACAATGACAATAAAGATATATTGTATTGTATTGTATTGTATTGTATTGTGTGGTACAATACTCCCCACTTGCCTGGAGGACTGCAGTTTCAACAACTCTCAAGAGGTTTAGTACCATCCAGGCCAAAGCAGTCTTCCTGACCGACTACCCATCCACTACCCTGAACATTTAACTGGTCCACCAGCAGAGCAGCACATTGTGTTGCACCATGTGCCATCCTCAAAATACATGGCAGTTCCCCAGCCATGTCACTCCCCTACATCTCTGAACCCTCCACCTCTACCACAAAGAACAAGGGCAGCAAATGCATGGCAACACCGCCACCTGCAGGTTCCCTGCCAAGTCATACTACATTATTTCTTGAAAATATATAATCATCCCTCATTGTTGCCTGGTCCAAATCCTTAAAATCCCAACCTAGTAAAATTGCAGTGACCCAAGAACATGATTCACCACTGTCGTACTGATGGCCAATAAATCCTAGTGATGTCGAGACCCCAAAAATTACGAGCAAAAATATGACAGGATATCAAGGCAAGTGCAGTATCATGGCCTTCATAACGAGAGGATTTGAGTACAGGAGCAAAGAGGCCCTTCTGCAGTTGTATAGGGCCCCGGTGAGACCACACCTGGAGTATTGTGTGCAGTTTTGGTCTCCTAATTTGAGGAAGGACGTCCTTGCTATTGAGGCAGTGCAGCGTAGGTTCCCGAGGTTAATCCCTGGGATGGAGGGACTGTCATACGAGGACAGATTGGAAAGACGGGGCTTGTATTCACTGGAGTTTAGAAGGATGAGAGGGGATCTCATAGAGACGTATAAAATTATAAAAGGACTAGACAAGCTAGATGCAGGAAAAATGTTCCGAATGTTGGGGGAGTCCAGAACCAGGGGACACAGTCTAAGAATAAAGGGGAGGCCATTTAAAATTGAGGTGAGAAGAAACTTTTTCACCCAGAGAGTTGTGAATTTGTGGAATTCTCTGCCACAGAAGGCAGTGGAGGCCAATTCACTGGATGAATTTAAGAGAGTTAATGGAGCTCTAGGGGCTAGTGGAATCAAGGGATATGGGGAGAAGGCAGGCACAGGTTACTGATTGTAGATGATCAGCCATGATTACAATGAATGGCGTTGCTGGCTTGAAGGGCCAAATGGCCTCCTCCTGCACCTATTTTCTATGTTTCTATGTTTCTATCAAGACTTGATGATGAAAGTATGCTCTTTAGTAGGAAAATAACAGCAGATGCTGGTACAAATCGAGGTACAAAATGCTGGAGTAACTCAGCAGTAGGTCAGGCAGCATCTCTGGAGAGAAGGAATGGGTCAAAGTATGCTCTTTAGTTCTGCCAGCATGAGGAAATAATTAGGTGTGATAGATGATCCACTGTAAGAGATGGATTGGACGCCCATTATAACACTCAGTGAATTGCATTTGCACTAAACCATGCACGTGAGAAAGTCCCACTTTAAACAAGTAAAATGTGACAAGACATTGTATTGAAGGGGCTCTATTTTCCATCTCCTCCTACCTACACCTCTGCCCTTCCCTGCCAAACCCAAGGATGGTTTGCCTGAACTTTTGCTACCTGTCGACTTCATTCTTTTTAACACAGGGAGCCTCACCATTTTGGGAAAGCCTTTGAAGAACAGTGCCATTGGCCTGACATGTTGACTCTCATCATTATAACTTGTCTCCCACACAGATGTAGGCTCAGCAACCGGTTTCATTTTTACAAACATTATTTTAGTCCGTAAGTCAGAAAATAGACAAAAAAATCTCTCAATATGGTAACCATTTTCCACAGTGTTGGAATGAATGGCATCAAAAGCACGCAAGATTAATACGAAAGGACATTTACCATGTGGAGAGAAAGAAGAAACTAGTCTGCCATTCATAGGAGCAAACGTAGGTATATACGTCAAGCTTTTAAATTTAATAATATTAAGGGAGCTCGCTCATATATATGGGTCTTATACGCTAGATAGACACAAAAAGCTGGAGTAACTCAGCGGGACAGGCAGCATCTCTGGAGAGAAGGAATGGGTGACATTTCGGGTCGAGGCTCTTCTTAAGTGAATTGTTTGTAAACCAGGGACATTCATGCCTGCACTCCAACATGGGTGAGATACTACGCATATCACAACTTCTTTCATTTGCTAATTCCAAAAGCATTGCTCCTTTAAATGATTAAAGTTTTGATGTTGGAAGCCCTGAAATGTCTGAGGAATGTCGACCTGCAACAACTGAGCAACAAGATGAACTGTTTGAGATCAACACCTCGTGGCATTTGAACTCCTCATCCTTTATTACAGGGAATGTGAAAGTATTCTACAGAAACAATTTAATTTCACCCAACCGATGATAATCTAGTCAACCTTTCATATAATTCAAGTTAATTTCAAAGCAATACCAACATGCCAGAAAGAGCGATGAAAGATTGGATTTAGGGTTTTATTATCCTTTAATTCATTTTTGATTCATCGTATGAGAGGCAGGAGGGGCTCACTATCCCAAATCCCACTTCACTCATCGCCACCTTTTAATGTCGGCATTTTATCAGGTGCTTGTGAAATGGTTAGGCATGAGCTCTGGGTCACTTTATTGTCACTTGACAGAATTGAACTAGTCTGCAAGATCTTAGCCGTGCTTGAGATGCAGTGAATGGCTTTGATTTCATTGTCCAAGATGAGATTAGCAGGACCTTCCCAGTACAGTAAGATAGAAACACGCTCGACAAATTTTACCCTGACTGCACAAATGAGGTCAATTAAAATAGTTGCGCAAAAATCAAACTGTGGAGGAACTCGGCAGCATCTGCGGGTGATAATGAACAAACAATGTTTTAGGTAGCCAGTATGTTCAAGGCACGGATGCGGTGGAAGAAAAGCTCTCTGTCATAACTGGCCTGGAACCCGTTGAGGTGGGATTGAAGCGGTACAAAGGTGAGGCCTCATTTGAGGACAGACCATTCTGTATCGGAAAGGGGGAGGTCAGAGGGGATGGTGAAAACACGGGATGGGGTGAGAGGGGGGAAGGAGTTAAAAGAACATTTTAGCTTGGGACCTTAAGATTGGAAAAGGGGACAGATAGCTGGTAGAAAGAGGCGAGGGGAAGGGGTGGGACAAGAATTAGCAAGAGATAGGTGGTAGAAAGACACAAAATGCCAGAGTAACTCAGCGGGCCAGGCAGCAGCCCTGGAGAACATGGATAGGTGACATTTTGGGTTGGGAACCTTCTTGAACAATAGATGAATCCAGGTAAGGAGGGATTATGTAGCAGATGCTGGTTTAAATCGAAGGTAGACACAAAATGCTGGAGTAACTCAGCAAGACAGGCAGCATCTCTGGAGAGAAGGAATGGGTGACGTTTCGGGTCGAGACCCTTCTTCAGACTTCTCTCCAGAGATGCTGCCTGTCCCGCTGAGTTACTCCAGCATTTTATGTCTACCCAAGGAGGGATTGGTTGGCAGATGGGTCAGGTGGAGGAGAGAGGGGGGATATAGTTACAAAGGCTAGGAATGATAAAGGGACAAGATAAAGGACTACTGCTGGTTCACAACTTCCCTCCTCCATTCCCAAACTGATGACGGCCAATGTGCAAATGCCTTCTTCACCACTCTATCTATCTGTGACGCCACTTTCAGGGTACTACGTACTTGAACTCCAAGATCCCTCTGTTCTACCACACTCTCCAGGTTTCTGCAGATTACTGTGAAGGCTCTGCCCTTGTTTGACATCCATTTTGCAATCCTCTGCCCACTTGCTCAAATGATCAAGATCTTGCTATCATTCTTGATCACCATCGTAGCTGAATACGATACCATCTATTTTAGTGCCATCTACAAATTTATTCATCGTACCTCATCCAAATAGTTGAAACAGATGACAAACAGTAATGAGCCGAGCAGGAATCCCTGAGGCACACTAGTTCCAGTCTTCCACCACCATCCACTGCTTCCTACCATGAAGCATTTCTGCATCCAGATAGCTAGCTCTCCCTTAAATGCATGCAATCGAATTCTTCAGAACAGCCTACAATACAGACCCCTCTCAAAGGACTTGCTGAAGATCATATAGACTCTGTCTACGGCCCTGCCCTTGTCAACCTTCTTGGTTAATTCTTCAATCAAATTCATGAGACATGATCTCCCATGCTCAAAACCCTGCTGACTAACTCTAATCAACCACAGTCTTTTCAAATGCGTGTATAGCTTATCCCTCAGATCCTCTTCAGTAACTTTTCTACCACAGATATTAGGCTTGCTGGTCTATAGTTCCCAGCTTTTCTTTCTCAAAGAGAGGTACATTAGCCATCTTCCAGCTTTTCGGCACCTCACCCGTGACAAACCATGATTCATATATCTCAGCCAGGACTCCAGCAGTTTCTTCTCTAGCCTCCCACAGTGATCTTGTATATATCCGATCAAACCAGGGAGCTTTATCTACCTTCACATGTCTTAGGATGTCCAGCACCTCCTTGACTGCAACATGGATTGTCCTCAAGACATCCCCATTAACTTTCCTAAGTTCCCTACTCATCATGTCTTTCTCTGTGATAAAAACAGATAAGAAATATTCATTGAAGGCCTTCCCCATC
This sequence comes from Rhinoraja longicauda, assembly GCF_053455715.1. Lineage (NCBI taxonomy): Eukaryota > Metazoa > Chordata > Chondrichthyes > Rajiformes > Arhynchobatidae > Rhinoraja > Rhinoraja longicauda. The sequence continues at coordinate 7,203,730 of NC_135974.1, forward strand.
TCCTGCAGCTCCACATTATGATTTCTAAGGGGCCTATTCTCTCAAATTACCCCTTTTTCCTTATAATACGTAAAATTTATTTGGAGTCGTCTTACTCTTATCTGTCAGAGCAATCTCATGCCCCCTACTCAATAACCAAAGTCTGTAGTCTCTATTTTGCTCTGGTTTATTTTCACCCACATGTTCAGACCGTAATGGTTTATCCTTACTGTTTTGATGTGTTTATGCTTTATTCTTAATTGATAACTGTATGTTTGTGTTGTCATTTGTGAGCGGAGCACCAAGGCACATTCCTTGTATATGCATACTTGGTCAATAAACTCATTCATTCATTCATTCATTTAGCCATTTTGACTTCCTTTTAAAGTATGCTCTGCAATGCCCAATACTCCTCCAGAGATACATTTGATCCCAGCTATCTATACGTCACATGCCTTCTTTTTCTTGACCAGTGCCTTAGTTTCTCACCCGTGCCAGAGTTCCTTACTCCTACCTCCTGCGACCTTCACAAAAGAGGATGGGGAGTTGCTTTATTAATTAAGAAACACGTATACCTGGAGCTCTCATGATCAGATTTTTATAAGCCCGCAAACCACCTGTTTAAAAGCTCCTGTCTAAAACTATCAATGTTGGCCTTGCCCTAATTTAAAACTTTAACTTGTAGGCCAGCCCTGGCCTGATCATAATTATTTTAAAGCTAATAGTACTATGGTCACTGGTTATTAAAAGCTCACTACTGAAACTTCAGTCACTTGTCCTGCCCAATTCTGTATTAGGAGCCAATCTTTGCCCTCTTCCTTGTAGGGCCCTCTCCATATTGCCTAAGGAAACTTTCCTGAACACATTTGACAAAGTGTACCCCATCTAAGCCTTGGTACAATGGCAGTCTCAGCCTATACTGGGAAAGTTAAAATCCCCAACGATAACAACCCTATTAGTCATGCAGCTGTCTGCAGTCACCTGGCATATTTGTTCCTCTAATCTCCATTGTATTAATTTACTGTATTAATTTATTTTATGTGTTAAAACATTTCCTATTCTGTTTTGTAGTTTTAGCACAATCCGCAGGCGTTGCCACTGTCATTTCACTGCACATCTTGTATATATATGTGACAAATAAAGTTGACTTGACTTGAACTGTTTGGGGATCTATAGAATATCGATCTATATGCTATAGATCCCCCCAACCCATCGTCCCGCTCCCCCCACAACATTATGTAAAAGTGTTTAAAGAGGGGTCTAGACCCCGAAACGTCACCCATTCCTTCTCTCCAGAGATGCTGCTTGTTCTGCTGAGTTATTCCAGCATTTTGTGTCTATCTTCGGTTTAAACCAGCATCTGCACTTCCTTCCTACACATTATGTAAAAGGGTATGCTTGTTTGGAAGGAATGGCCAAGGAAGATTCCTGCACTCTCTGCCTACTCCCTTTCCAGCGTTGTACTCTCTTAAAACTAAGATTGACTATTCCCTCTGGGAAACAAATCAAAATCAATGCTAATGTTTTTTTGGCGATGATCTAAAAATATGAAAATAAATAAACTTAAACTGACATTAAAGATTGCATTTACGAAAGTGAAATTAGTGTTAAGGATTCCTGCAGATAAATGTAATGTTATCTACTTTCATGATCCCTGCTGATACACTAAACCTTGCTAAGGGTTCCCACTGATAAACTAAAGCTAACCATGATGATTCTTGCTGATAAATTAACTATAATCAATGCTAAGGATTCCTGCTGATTAATTCAATCCTGCAAGCTGAGCACATAAACTAAAAACGACGTGGATGTTTCCTACCAATAAACGAAAGCACTCAGTAATTATGTGCGAAAAGGAACTGCAGATGCAGGTTCATACCGAAGATAGACACAAAGTGCTGGAGTAATTCACAAAATGCTAGAGCAACTCAGCAGGTCAGGCAGCATCTCGGGAGAGAAGGAATGGGTGACGTTTCGGGTCGAGACCCTTCTTTGCTCCAGTGCTGGAGTAACTCAGCAGGTCAGGCAGCATCTCGTGGGGAGAAAGGATGGGAGATGTTTTGCAGTCTGATGTCACCCATCCTTTTTCTCCAGATAAGCTGCCCGACCTGCTGAGTTACTCCAGCACTTTGTGTCCATCACTCAGTAATTCCTCTGATTGTACCACACAGAACAAATGTCGGAAGAAGGGTCTCAACCCGAAACATCACCCATTCCTTTCTATCTAGAGATGTTGCCTGTCCCGCTGAGTTACTCCAGTATTTTGTGTCTATCTTAAATGTTAATGATTCCTGCTAATAATTAAACCAAAACAATAGACAAGGATTCATGTGGATAAAGAAAGCAATGATAATGACTCTTAAATTGATTCTGAAGTTTCCTGTTGATAAATTAATCCAACCATATGGATTCCTGCAGCTATATTAAACTAATCTTAAGGATTACTGTCAGTACATAAACTAATACCAATATTAAGGACTGATAAGTAAATTAAAGCACACATTAAGGGTTCCTGCTGATAAATCAAAACTAATCCTGAGGTTTCCTGTGGAGAAACAAATTCAGGCATAATGATTCCAGCTCATTAACTAAAACTACACCAAGGATTTCTGCCGATGAATTAACTAACACTGGTAGTTGTGCCTCCCATTGATAATTTAAAACCAACACCAAAAATTCCCTCCGGTAAATAAATCGAAACCAGAGCCAGGGCTCCCAGTTGGAAAGGAACATTAATCATTGTTATTAATGTTAATGATCCCGGTAGATAAACAAACAAGAATACAAAACAGTGATAAATAATCCAAAAGCAAGACTAATGTTTTCTGATGATAAATGTACTTTAACCAAAGCCAAAGATTGCCACTGAAACTCTAAGTTCCCACTCTGAATTCCACTGACAAACAATTGCAAATGGTTCCTATTGAGATAAGTCGGCATGAAGGATCCTGTTGACAAGTACACTAAAAACTAACAGCTAGAGGTCCTGCAGGTAAACAGAAACTGACAATGATAACTCCTAAGATAGACACATAAAGCTGGAGTAACTCAACGGGTCAGGCAGCATCTCTGGAGAAAAGGAATAGGTGACGTTTCGGGTCAAGACCCTTCGTCAGACTATGTCAGGGGAGAGGAAAATGAGAGATGTAGGCGGTGATAAAGGGAAATAGAAAAAATGAATAGACGGTGATATAGAGAAATCATAATGATGACTCCTACTTAATTAACTTAAACCAAAGCTAAGATTTATGGCTGTTGCATTAAAACCATTGCAAAGGACCCATGCAGATAAACAACCTAAACTAATGTTGAGGTTTCTAATGATAACCTAAAACCTCTGCTCACGACACCTACAGATAAATAAACTCAATCACAAAGAAAAAATGCTAATAAACTCAAAGAATTTCACCTGATACACTACAACCAACACTGAAAACTGCCTCATAAGCTTAAACTAAAGCTAGGTTTTCCTGCTGATAAATAGAATAAATTAATAGTACCATCACCTGCTATGACTGAACTAAAACTAACACAAAGGTATCAGCTGGTAAAAAAACAGAAAGTCAATGCTAAGGGCACCTGCTATGAATTGAACTAAAATCAACATCGTTTTCATGTTGATAACTGAAAACGAAGCTACAAACTCCTACGTTGCCAAGACCAGAGTTTATTGTCCATCTCTAACTGTGCTTGAGAAGAAGGCAGGGAGCCATTTACTTGGACTGGCGCGGCCTGTCTAGTGAAAGGGCACGCACTGAGCTGTTGGGAAAGAGGTCCAGGATTTAGGCCCAGTAGTATTGAAGAAGCAGCAATTCTAGGTTAGAGCAGTGTGCCACTTGGAAGGAACCTCCCAGTGGCAGTGTTCTCATGCGCCTGCCACCTATGTCCTTCTTGATCACAGAAGTTGCTGATGATTCCTGCTGAGAATTAAACATCAATGCCTAGATTTATTTGAATAAATTAAATTAAATAATGCCAATGATATCTGCTCATGATCTAAAACAAACCATGCTTCCCTGCTGATAGATGTAACCAACACTAGTGAGTTTACTGGTGAAAAACCTAAAACCAACGTGAAGAATTCTTTCCACAAAAAAACAAAAATTATCACAAGGCCCTTCTAAAAATTATCCAAAACCAATGCTGAAGACCCTCAAACTGCAAAGATATGCAAAAGGTATTATCTTTATTATCTTTATTATTTATTGTCGAGTTTATTGTCAGAGACACAAGTATAATGAGGTACAAGTACAATGTTAATCTTGCTTGCAGCAATATCATAGATTCATAGACCAGAGAACATATAAACACATAAATTCTGCAAGACAGTGTAAACTTACAAAAAAAGATGTGTCTGCAAAAATACTCAATTTGTCCTGATCTCATTTTTAATTGTAGTCTTTTTTCCTTTTACTGTCTTGCAGAATTTGGCATGTGATTTATACATTATTTACATTATTGTGTGTTTCTCTGAGTCTGTGTGCCCATGATGCTGCTGTATTTATACCTCACTGTACATGTTCATTTGACAAGAAACTCATTGAATTGGAGAAACAACTCCATGGTAGTGCGAGTGGCAGTCTGCAGTGTACATGGTTGATGTAGGATTAGGGATGAGTAGGGTAGGCCAGTTCAGGAACATGACAGTTGTAGGAAAGTAGCAGTTCGTGAACTTAGTGGTGTGGGACTTCAGGCTTCTGTAACTCCTGCCCAATGGTTGCAGTGAGATCCTTGATATTCGATGCTGCCTCCTTGAGGCAGCACCTCATGCAGATGCTTTTGATAGAGGGAAGGGCTGTGCCTATTATGGACCAGGCTTAATCCACCACACTCTGCAACCTCCTGTGTTCCCATGCATAGGAATTTTTGTATCAGGCCACGATGCAACCCTTCAGCATACTATGTACAATACATCTATTGAAGATTGTTAGAGCATTCAGTGGCATGCCAAACCTCTTTAACCTTTGAAGAAAGCAGCAGCATTAGCGTGCCTTCATGATTACATCCATGTGCTGGATGCAGGGCAGGTCATCAGAGATGTTAATGCAAATTAATTTGAAGCTGCTGACTCATTCCTCCACTGACTCACCAATGAGAACTGGCACCTCATCGCCCCACTTCCCCTCATGATTAGTTCCATGATTTAGTTGACGTTGAGCGAGAGATTGTTATTGCAGCACCACTCAACTAGGTGTTCGATTTCTATTCTCTACACTGACTCATCGCCACCGGTGATTCAGCCAACAACAGAGGTGTCCTTGGTGAATTTATTGATGCCATAGGAGACGTACTTCGGCACTCAGACACAACGAGAGTCGAACAGTGGGCTAAGCACTCAGCTTTGAGGTGCATCTGTGTGATGGTCAGTGAAGAGGAGATGTTATTACTCATCCGTGCTGATTGAGGTCCAGTGATGAGCAAGTCAAGGATCCAGTTTCAAGCGAGCTACAGAGGCCCGTCTTGGAGCTCAGTGGTGAGTTTGGAGGTGATCATATTGTTGAATGCCAATCTGTAGTTGATAAACTGAAGCTGAACATATGTGTTCCTGTTATCCAAATGATTAATTAAAACCAAATTGAAACTAAACCCAGGATTTGTGTTTATAGATAAACTAAAATAATTGCTAAATATTCCTTTTGATAAATTCTAGGGAAACAAGAAATAATTGGAAGTGTTTAATTGCCATATATATTGACACCAGAACAATTAAATTCTTACTTGCAGCAGCTTAACAGGACAATAAACACAATAAGAAGATTATATATATATATATATATATACCAGATCAAGTGGACCCGTTGGGCCCATTCCACGTGTATATATCTATTTCTATGGACATTAGTTGTACAAAGAACTTTGGTATTTGCACTAGTAGGACAGTTATTAATTTATTGAATATATAAATTCAATAAATTAATAACTGCAATACTAGTGCAAATGCCAAAGTCTTTTGTACAATCAAAATCAGTCCATATAAATGAATAGTTGCTGAGGTTAGGGTTGTGTAGTATTCAGAGCTTGATGATAATTGGGAAGAAGCTATTCTTGAATCTGGTGGTCTCAGTTTTCAGACTTCTGAACCTTCTTCCCAAAGGTAGGAGCAGAATGAAAGCCTGGTCAGAATGATGTGGATCGTTGATGGCTTTTTGATGCAGTGTCTCTTATAGATCGCTAACTAATACAAAGCACTTTTGTTGATAAAGAAATTAAACCCAAAGAAAATGACTCTTGCTGGCAAACTAAAATCAAAACTATGGATTCCCTGTAATAAACTAAAATTTAAGTTTGATTCTCCTGATTGTAAACTAAACAAATGCTACTGACCCCTGCTGATGAATAAAATAAACCGATGTTAAGGATTTCTCCTGAAAAATAAACAATATCAGTCAATGAGGATTCCTATTGGCAAATAAATTAAAGCCAACATCAAGATTCCTGCTGATAAATAAAGATTTCCCCTTGATCAACTAAAACAACATAAAAGATCACCGGCAATGATCAAGGCAAAGATCTCCTGCTGATAAACCAAAATTATCCCAAGGATTCCTGTTGATAAATTAAAATGCCCAGGACTCCAGCTGACAAACTAAAACCAATGGCAAGCATTTTTGCTGATAAATAAATTAAAAACATAAATGAGAATTCCTGCTGATAAATTAAATCTTACACGACTGACTTGATAAATTAAATCTCAAGCTATTAACTCTCGTTGATAAACTAAATCCAACATCACCAACTCCTGCTGATAAAATAAACACCTCTAACTCCTAACTCATACTGATAAACTAAACCAGGCATTGCTAACTCCTGCTAATAAACTAAACCTAACAATACTAGCTCCTGCTGATAATCTAAACCTAGCACTACTAACTGCTGCTGGTAAATTAAACCTAGCACTACTAATTCCTGTTGCTAAAATAAACATAACATCACTACCTCCTGCTAATAAACTAAATCTAACTACTCCTGATAAGCTAAACATTTCTAATCACTGCTGATAAGTTGAATCTAGTACGACTAACATCTGCTGATAAACTAAACCTAACAATACTAACTACTGCTGATAAACTAAACATCTTTAACTCCTGCTGATAATGTAAACCTTCCAACTCATAACACCTGCTGATAAATGAAACGTAACACTACTAACTCCTGCTGGTAAACTAAACATAACATTATGACCTCCTGCTGGTAAACTAAACCTAACACTACTAACTTCTCCTGGTAAGCTAAACACCTCTAACCCCTGCTGATAAATTGAACCTGACACTACTAACTCCTGCTGATAAACTAAACACTTCTGACTCCTGCTGGTAAACTCAACCTTACAACTCCTAAAACCCGCTGATAAGCTAAAGACGACCAACTGCTGCTGAGAAACTAAAGCCAACTAAGGATTCCTGCTTTTTTCTCCCCTAACTTTCAGTCTGAAGAAGGGTCTCATCCCGAAACTTCACCCATTCCTTCTCTCCAGAGATGCTGCCTGTCCCGCTGAATTACTCCAGCATTTTGTGTCTATCTTCGGTGTAAACTAGCATCTGCAGTTCCTTCCTACACAATTTTGCCTGTTTTTGAAAAGTTTATTTGTGGCATTTGGGCATTGCTGGCAAGGCTGGCGTCCATCACACATCCCCAACTGTTCTTGATAAGGCGGTGAGCTGGTTTCCAGATCTGCAACAGGGTTTCTGTAGCTCGGAGGAAGTTCCTGGCTCTAGACGCAATGATGACGAAGGACTGGTGATATATTACCAGGTCAGGAAGGTGTCTGACTTGGAGCAAACTTTGTTGGTTTGGGAGATGCCATGGAGTAGCCTGGACAAGCAAAGACAATGCATTTTGTGGATGGTGGACACTGCATCTAAAGTGCACCAGTGTGGAGGGAGGGAATGTTTGGGGCAGTTGATGGTGTACTGTGCAAGCAGGTTGCTTTGCCCTGGTTGGAGTTATTTCAGTTTAGTTTATTGTCACGTGTACCGAGGTACAGTGAAAAGCTTTTGTTACGTGCTAACCAGTCAGCGGAAAGATAATATATGATTACAATCGAGCCATTTACAGTGTGTAGATACATGATAAGGGAATAATGTTTAGCGCAAAGTAAAGCCAGTAAAGTCCGATCAAAAATAATGCGAGGGTCACTGATGAGGGAGATAGTAGTTCAGCACTGCTCTCCAGTTGCGGTAGGAAGATTCAGTTGCCTAATAACAGCTGGGAAGAAACTGTCCTTAAATCTGAAGGAGTGCATTTTCACAGCTCTACAGCTTTTGCCCAATGGGAGAGGGGAGAAGGGGGAATGGCTCGTCTTTGATCATGCAGCTGGCCTTGCCGAGGCAGGGTGTGGTCTAAATGGAGTCAATGGAGGGGAGGTTGCTTTGTGTGATGGTCTGGGCTGCGTCCACAATTCTTGAGGGTTGGTCGAGCTGCATTCAGCCAAGCAAGGGAAGATTGACACAAAATGCTGGAGTATCTCAGCAGGACAGGCAGCATCTCTGGATAGAAGGAATGGGTGACGTTTCGGCTCGAGACCCTTCTGCAGACCAAGGGAAGATTGTACAATTGTGCGCCTGACTTACGTGATAAACAAAAACAATGCTAATGATTCCTGCTTATAAATAAACTAAAACTAACATTAATTACTAATAAACATTATGACACAGTAATCCATTCAGCCCATTGGGTTCACACAGACTCCCAATAGCACAAACCATCAGGCCCATTCATTCTCTTTTCTGTCCTGTCCCCTATAACATTCTCTCTCCTCTGTCCATAAACTCCCCATTGATTCTTGTATCACTTGTGCACGCTACAGCGTCATTTACAGCAGCCAATTAACCTATCAGTAAGTGTTTGGGATCTGGGTGAAAACCAGTGTGCCCAAGGGAAACACAGTCAAATAATTCAAAACTTTCACAAAGATAATCTAAATGCAGATAAACTGAAAGTATCACCAGGGAACTCTGCAGATTAGCTAACATCAACAAAAAGGATTATTAGTCTGTATATAATAAAACAATCTTCGTTGTTCACTACAAATGCACTCAAACCTTCACAAGGAATCTGTGGAGCTAAACTGACATGACCATGCAGGAGAACAAGAAAAGCCAGTGGGAGATCACAGTCAATAAAGCTAAAGCTGTCACCGGGCTTATTTGTGAATTGCAGTAACAACAGCCAATACAAGGGAGCACTGCAGATCAACTGAAACCAACGGAAGAGATCATGGCAGATCACCCATTGCCAAGGGATCGTGGCAGAAATGCTGAAAGCTTCATGAGATTCACTGAAGATTAAGATAACAGGAAATGATGATAAAACAAATCCAAAACAAGCCGATTGTGCAGATTAGTTTATTGCAAATAGAGTAAAACCAAGTTCAAGAATCACTGTGGATAACTTCAAACCAGACCAGGCCAAGAGTTCAGAGCCAAAGTACTCACATGGTCTAACTAACATACTGCCTTTTAACATAAAAGCACTCACAAGAAATCTCCACAGATAAACCAAGAAGAAGATAGTGTCACTACAGATAAACTGACATGATTACAAGGGCCGTCTACATGAAAACTAACCTCGACACCACGGCACATAAACTAAAACCATCACCAGGCTTCACTGGTAAAGAAATACCATCCGAAGGGAACTGCGAATAAACTAACACCATCACTGCACATAAACCAAAACGAAATGCTAAAAACACAAGAGCAATTCTTTTGCGAGAGAGATGGAGAGAGATCGAGAGAAATAGTTAAAGAGAGAGAGAATATATATATATGTATATATATGTATATGTATATATATGTATATATATGTATATGTATATATATATATATATATTGTGATATCATGAGAGGTAGAGTCATAGAGGGGAGATACATTTCCTCCCGGTGGATGCAACAAGGACTACAAACCATCATGGCTGCCAGCAAAAGACTACAAAACCCATAGTCAGCAGGGCCGGCTTCTGAAGGGGAGGGGCCGCAAGGAAACAATTGGCCATCATCAAGTAAGGATTCCGACCAGGTAGCAGTCAGACCACCCCCGCTTTCAGGCCAGTATGGTACTGCTCAGCTCAAAGATCCTACATCGATAAATGCTTTAAAAAATGTTAGAGTACTAGAGGGTGTGGACCAGGGGCCGGGAAGTGGTTTAACTTACCCTAATTTTGCTATAAAGAATGGGCTTCTGTACCAGATGAAAAAAGGGCAAGATGAGGTAACAGAGCAGCTGTTAGTGCCAAAAGCTTTTCATCTCACAGTGTTACAACTGGCCCATACACACTTGCTCGGGGCACATCTAGGAGTGGAAAAAACAAAAGACAGAATTCTGCAGAGGTTCTTTTGGCCAGGCATCCACAAAGAAGTTGAAAATTATTGCCGTAGTTGTCCAGAATGCCAGCTCACTGCCCCCCGGCCCTCATTTAGGAATCCCCTTATCCCACTACCAATCATTGAAGTCCCCTTTGAAAGGATTGGGTTAGATATTGTGGGCCCCCTGCCCAAAAGTGCTCGGGGACATCAGTATATTCTGGTCCTGGTAGACTATGCTACCCGTTATTCCGAGGCTGTACCCCTCAGAAAGGCTACAGCCCAGCATATCTCAAAGGAACTGTTCCTCCTGTGCAGTAGAGTAGGGATTCCAAAAGAAATATTAACAGACCAGGGGACCCCTTTCATGTCTCGTGTCACCAAGGGCCTGTGCTTCCTCCTAAGGATCAAGCACCTCCGAACATCAGTATACCACCCTCAAACTGACGGTCTGGTAGAGAGGTTCAACAAGACCCTTAAAGCCATGCTAAGGAAGTCAATTGAAAGAGATGGGCGCAACTGGGACCAGCTCCTTTCGTACCTGATGTTTGCAGTTAGGGAGGTGCCCCAAGCTTCTACAGGCTTCTCACCCTTTGAGCTCCTATACTGTCACAAACCCAGGGGGCTTCTTGACCTAGCTAAAGAAGCATGGGAGAAACAGCCTTGTCCACACCGCACTGTTATTGAGCATGTGGAGGCCATGAAAGACAGGGTGGCTACTATCTATCCTATTGTCAGAGAGCATATGGAAAAAGCTCAAAGGGAACAGCAAGCATCCTACAACCGCCCTGCACAGCCCCGAGAGTTCCAGCCAGGCGACTGGGTTCTGGTTCTGGTTCTGGTGCCCACTGTTGAGTGTAAATTTTTAGCCACTTGGCAGGGGCCATACGAAATCATCGAAAAGGTGGGAGAGGTAAACTACAAGGTAAAGCAACCGGGAAGGAGAAAACCAGAACAGACTTACCACGTGAACCTGTTGGAAAAATGGCACCCGGCAGAGGTCCAAAAGACTCCCAAAAGAGTCAGGAGCACCACCAGAAGATGACATAAAGGTGGGCCCTGAGCTGTCACCCCAGCAACGTCAAGAGTGCATGGAGCTGGTTGACCGTAACCAAGATGTGTTCTCGGCCAAGCCGGGCACTACGCATCTCGCGGTACATGAAATTCGTACTAAGCCTGGAAAGGTAGTCCATCAGCGGCCCTATAGAGTTCCAGAAGCCCATAAGGAAACAATTAGAGAGGAAGTTAAAAAGATGCTTGAACTAGGAGTTATTGAAGAATCCCATAGTGCCTGGGCAAGCCCAATTGTACTGGTCCCCAAACCTGATATGTCGACTCGATTCTGCAATGACTTTAGAAAACTAAATGAAGTGTCCGAGTTCGACGCTTACCCCATGCCCCTGGTAGATGAACTAATAGACCGTCTGGGAATGGCTCGCTTCATCACAACCCTTGACCTCACAAAGGGGTACTGGCAAGTTCCGCTTTCCCTAGAATCCCGAGAGAAAACAGCCTTTGCAACAAGTGAAGGGCTTTTCCAGTACACCAAGTTACCATTTGGTCTACACGGAGCGCCTGCCATCTTCCAGCGGCTGATGGACCGGGTCCTGCGGCCCCACAAACAATATGCTGCAGCCTATTTAGATGACATAGTGATACATAGCACAGATTGGGAAAGTCATTTGCCCCGAGTACAGAAGGTACTGGATGCTCTTCATGTAGCAGGTCTCACAGCCAATCCCCACAAGTGCAGGCTAGCCTATAGTGAAACAGAGTACCTTGGTTACACAATAGGGCGTGGCCTTGTTAAACCTCAAGATGCTAAACTAAGGGCCATCCAAGATTGGCCACAACCTGTATCAAAGAGACAAGTAAAATCCTTTATAGGCCTTGCAAACTATTATAGATGCTTTGTTCCCAACTTCTCTGATCTAATTGCCCCCCTAACAGATCTGACAACTAAAAGACAGTCCCGAATGGTGAAATGGTCACAGGAAGCAGAGGAGGCTTTCACCAGCCTGAAGAAGGCCTTGTGTTCCCACCCAGTTCTGGCCGTCCCAGACTTCAACAAGGAGTTTGTTGTGCAGGTAGATGCCTCAGAGGTGGGTCTTGGGGCGGTACTCTCTCAGATACAGAAGGGTGAGGAGCACCCAATCCTCTACAGTAGCAGAAAGCTTTTGGCCCATGAGAAAAGATACTCTACACCGGAGAAAGAATGTCTGGCAATTAAGTGGGCCCTTGAAACCCTTCGCTATTACCTTATTGGGCGCAAATTCACTCTACTCACAGACCATGCTCATTTGCAGTGGATGTCAAGAAATAGGGAAACGAACAGTTGAGTAACAAGATGGTTTCTCAGCCTCCAGGCTTTTAACTTCTCGGTTGTCCACAGGGCAGGTCGGAAACATGGGAATGCAGATGCCCTTTCCCGAAGAGACGTCCTGTGGGCCTCCTTCCCCAGTCCGGAGGCCTCAAGTCAGGGGAGGGGGAAATGTGATATCATGAGAGGTAGAGTCATAGAGGGGAGATACATTTCCTCCCGGTGGATGCAACAAGGACTACAAACCATCATGGCTGCCAGCAAAAGACTACAAAACCCATAGTCAGCAGGGCTGCCTGCCCTGCTGACACTGATTGCTGCTGACAATGATTGCTGCTGATTGCTGCTGACAATGATTGCTGCTGATTGCTGCTGATTGCTGCTGACACTGATTGCTGCCCAGCTAAACCAGATGAGCTGATTGCCTCAGTGAGAGAGCTAAAAGGGAAGGGAAGCAGTATATTTAAAGAGAGAGACAACGACCGGAGCAGAGAGAAGCAGTGTTTGAGTTATATTTGGTATGAAGGCAGCAAGCTACAGTTTTGATTTAACTACCTGTTTTGGTTTTGTGTACCTGTCTGCAAACAATTAAGTTGACCTGTTTTTGGAAAAGACTAAATATATGGAATTTAAGTTTGAAAACAAGAACGTTTCTGTCTTCATTTCCGGCACCCACACCTCCCAACCTTAAAGAGAAAAGCTCCCGACCTCTCAAGACATCACAATATATATGTATATATATATATATATATATATATATATACCTAAAGAAGATAGACACAAAACGGAATAACTCAGCAGGACAGGCAGCATCTCTGGAGAGAAGGAATGGGTGGTGTTTTGGGTCGAGACCCTTCTTCACATGGAGAGACAGGAGAGAGGGAGTCTATTGATATGGAAGGGTAAGGTGTGAAACTGATATATATATATATATAATTTTTTTCTATAGTTAGAGAGAGAGCAAGAGATAGAGATAGAGATTGAAATAAAGAGAGGGGGAGAGAGAGAGAGAGAGCAAGAGATAAATGAGAATGCCACTGGACATAAATGAGAAGTGACAGGAGTCAGATCAAAGCTGGTGAAGCAGTGTAGACTGGCTGTGACAGCCCCTGAGGCAGTGGCTGTGGGCAGACAGCGGGCTCAGGCCCTCCAGCCCACAAATAGCAGAGCCTCCTTAGCTCTCCTGGAGACCAAGGCCGCTGCTGCTGCACTCTGATCAGATTCCTTCTGACACTGTTCGCTCTCTCTTAAACCAGCAAAATATTTGTTTGTGTCAGGCCAAATAAACTATGCCCAGTTATCAATGTCACTTTATGTTACAGAGTCACTGATGACCCGTGGTTCAGTTGCCATTCTGAGAGATGACCAGACTGCAATTTACCTTGGCTTGATCTTGGGCTTTGAAATAAGGATTGTGGCAGCCAGCTCCCCCCACAAACCCCTGCAAACTGCAGCACAAAATGACCTTGTTAAAATGTTTAAAAATGTCCTCTGCTCTCCTTTTAAGCAATGCAATGGGAGCTTTTATTTTCACCTAAGAGGGCATGTGGGAATCTCAGAAACCTACAATAATCCCCATTGTGTATTTAGTTTAGCTTCAATGACCACTTGTGTTGGATTTAGTTTATCTGTCGTGACTCATCTTGCGGGTGTTAACCTTCCTGCATAGATTCCCCTCTTCCTCATTATCCTCATCTCCCCCTCCCCTTCCTACCCAAGTCTTTACTCCATCACTCCTCCCTCCATCCTTCCTCTATCTCTTTCATCCTCATCCTCTCTATGCTCCTCCATGATTATTCTCCCTTCTCTTCCTTCCCTCTTCTCGGCCTCTTCCTTATTCCCTTCCCTCCCCTTATCGCTTCCCCTCGGCTTCTTCCCCTTTCCTCACAATTAACCCCCTCCCTCCCCGTATCTCACCCTCTCTCCTCCATTACCCTCCTCCTCTGTCTGCACAAATCTCCATCCACCCACCCACTCACCCACCTTCATCCTGTTCTCTCCAAAAATATACACTGGCCTCATAGACTTCACTGCACCTCCCAACATCAATGCTTTAACAGGAGGGTTTGAGATAGGCAGGGTGAAATAGCAGAGAAAGGCTCCAGCGTTTCACTCTCCTTGTGGAAATAGTACCCAGCTGGTCTCCTCCATTGTCAGCGTGAGGCTAAACGCAAATTGGAGGATTAGTTCATTTGGGCGGCTTACTGCCCAGTGGTATAATTACTTTAACTTCAAGCAACACCGGCATTCCCTCTCTCTCCATCCCTCCTCCACCCAAGTGGCACCAGCTTCTCGTTTTCACCCAACAAACAGCTGACCATGGCCTGCTTCCTTTATCGTCGTTACTTTTTTGCATATCTTTCATTCATTGTTCTTTATCTCTCTACATCATCGTCTATATCTCTCCTTTCCCTTTTCCCTAACTAGCCTGAAGAAGGGTCTCGACCTGAAACGTCACCCATCCCTTCTCTCCAGAGATGTTGCCTGACCCGCTGAGTTACTCCAGCTTTTTGTGTCTATCTCTGGCTAAATGTAAGGTTCCATTACAACCAGCAATCCCCACCCAATCCCATCCAGACCCATTGAAGCCCACAACTGCTCTAACTTCCCCTGCCAGTAGAAATATTTCCCTGCGTGACTTATTCTCCATGCTAAGTATCGTAGCAGAATCACCCATCATCCATCTTCACTGGGAATGCAAGTCAAGCTGATGGGATTTCCTCTTGTGATTTAACCCTTCATGCCCTGGGGTGCTGTTGATATTGTTGCACCTGTTCAAAACCGACATCACCATCCCGAGGCGTAGAGTTCAAGACTCATTGCAGGGGTCAGGCAGGTCTTTGTAGAACTAATGCAGAACTTCCTCCCGTTTATTCCAACGCTATAGAATGCACCTTGTTGATTGTGGTTTGCATCAGTGCACAGTCTTGAGTAACTAATGTTCTGAGAAACCGAAATCTCTTCTTCCATTCCCAGCCTCTCACCACTAAGGCGTTATACTGATTATTTTCCTCTGGTTTTGGTTGGGCATGTTGATCTCCAGCTGTTATAGTTTTACTACTCACAATCCACAAACTTTTGCAACTTCCTTCTCCAGATCAAGACATTTTCACTCCCCATCCCAAACTGGTTCACAATCATGCTACTAATAATTTGAAACAGCTTTTATTTCCCTTCTTCCTTCTTCATCTGCTTCTGATGAGGAAAAGCTTGTGATGAAATGTGGTTTCACTGACCATAACCCTGGTTTTGGATGAAGCATTGCTGCCTGTAAATTAGCCCACACCAAATTCTAGCCAGTTGTCATCTCTGTGCCCCTTGACTATTGACCCGGCATTAATCTGAATGGTGGCCGATTAGGAGAAGGGGAGATGCAGCGAGACCTGGGTGTCATGGTGCACCAGTCATTGAAAGTAGGCATGCAGGTGCAGCAGGCAGTGAAGAAAGCGAATGGTATGTTGGCATTCATAGCGAGGAGATTTGAGTATAGGAGCAGGGAGGTTCTGCTGCAGTTGTACAGGGTATTGGTGAGACCACACCTGGAGTATTGCGTACAGTTTTGGTCTCCTAATCTGAGGAAAGATATTCTTGCCATAGAGGGAGTACAGAGAAGGTTCACCAGATTGATTCCTGGGATGGCAGGACTTTCATATGAAGAAAGACTGGATAGACTCGGCTTGTACTCGCTGGAATTTAGAAGATTGAGGGGGGATCTTATAGAAAATTACAAAATTCTTAAGGGGTTGGAGAGGCTAGATGCGGGAAGATTGTTCCCGATGTTGGGGAAGTCCAGAACCAGGGGTCACAGCTTAAGGATAAGGGGGAAGTCTTTTAGGACCGAGATGAGAAAACATTTCTTCACACAGAGAGTGATGAGGCTGTGGAATTCTCTGCCACAGAAGGTAGTTGAGGCCAGTTCATTGGCTATATTTAAGAGGGAGTTAGATGTGGCCCTTGTGGCTAAAGGGATCAGGGGGTATGGAGAGAAGGCAGGTACGGGATACTGAGTTGGATGATCAGCCATGATCATATTGAATGGTGGTGCAGGCTCGAAGGGCCGAATGGCCTACTCCTGCACCTATTTTCTATGTTTCTATGTTTCTAGGTACGGGATACTGAGTTCGATGATCAGCCATGATCATATTGAATGGTGGTGCAGGCTCGAAGGGCCGAATGGCCTACTCCTGCACCTATTTTCTATGTTTCTATGTTTAAATCTAATACGCTCATTCCAAACCATCCATGCCTTGCCGTCTCGGTCTCTGTCCTTCACAGAGCTCTGCGTTGCACCTACAATCTTACTGTGGATAAATGTGAGGTTATCCACTTTGGTGGCAAGAACAAGAAGGCAGTTTATTGAATGGTGTCAGATTATGAAAAGGGGAGGTGCAACGAGACCTAGGTGTCCTTGTACATCAGTCACTTCATAGCAAGAGGATTTGAGTATAGGAGCAAGGAGGTCCTACTGGAATTGTACAGGGCCCTGGTGAGACCGCACCTGGAGTATTGTGTGCAGTTTTGATCTCCTAATTTGAGGAAAGACATTCTTGCCATTGAGGGAGTGTAGGTTCACCAGGTTAATTCCCAGGATGGTGGAACTGACATATGATGAAAGAATGGATCGACTGGGCTTATATTCACTGGAATTTAGAAGGATGATAGGGGATCTTATAGAAACATATAAAATTCTTAAATGATTGGACAGGCTAGATGCAGGAAAAATATTCCTGCTGTTGAGGGAATCCAGAATCAGGGGTAACAGTTTAAGAATAAGGGATAGGCCATTTAGGACTGAGATGAGGAAAAACGTTTTCAGCCAGATAGTTGTGAATCTGTGGAATTCTCTGCCACAAAAGGTAGTGGAGGCCAATCCAATAGATGTCTTCAAGAGAGAGCTGGATATAGCTCTGAAGGAATCAAGGAATATAAGGAAAAAGCAGGAACAGGGTACTGATTCTGGATGATCAGCCATGATCATGTTGAATGGCAATGCTGGCTCGAAGGGCCGAATGGCCTACTGCTGCACCTATTTTCTATCTTTCTACGTTTACTGGATCATGTACCTGGCTCACATAACTTCTGACTGAGTGCCTTCAACTATCTATGTGTTTTGCCCTAACGCTCTCTACCTCTCCCTCTCATCTCTTCTTGGATTAGACCAAGCAATAAACATCCTCTTATTTGCCTCAGCGTCCCTTTTGGACCTGCCTCCAATGAAGCCCTTTGTGATACCTTTCCAGTCTGAGAGGGACTGTATCAAAGTGAGATGATTTTATGAGGAGAATTATCTGGGTTAACATGGTGCACTCTGTCGACAATTCCCTGTTTGCCAATCTTTGGGACGTGACCCTTGCTGCTGCTGCAAACCGAGAGGCACCTCCAGTTCCCACTATTACTCTGAACGACTGCTTCTGTTGTTACACAGCTCCTGTGGGGCATGGCTCTGGTGCAGGATCAGCTCCACTCCTGCTCCTGTAACTGGATCCCAATGGGAAAAACAGCACCTCTCGCGTCAAGCAATCAGCAACTCTGTACTCTATAAACCAAAACTCCGACAACACATTGGCATCATGTTCGGCACAGACATTTGGGCTGAAGGGCCTCTTCTACGTGTTTGTGCTTATACAGAACATAGAACAATACAGTGCAGCAACAGGCCCTTCAGCCCACCAAATGTGTGCTGGCCAAGATGCACATGGTTTGTATCCTTCAATCCTCTGCCTATACATGTGTGTATCTAAATGGCTCTTGAACATTGCAATTGTATTTCTTTCTAACACGACCCCTGGCAGCATGTTCAAGGCAGCCACCACTCTTTGTTTAAAAAAAACTTGCCTCGCAGATTTCTTTTAAACTTTCATCCTCTCATTTTAAAGCCATGCCCTCCAGTATTTGGCATTTCCACCCTGGGAAAATGCCTCTGACTATCTACCCTATCTATGCCTCTCATAATTGAGGGATGTGGAGAGGATGTTTCCACTAGTGGGAGTTCCTAGGACCAGAGGCCATAGCCTCAGAATAAAAGGACGTTCCTTTAGGAAGGAGATGAGGAGGAGTTTCTGTAGTCAGAGGGTGGTGAATCTGTGGAATTCATTGCCACAGAAGGCTGTGGAGGCCAAGTCAATGGATATTTTTAAGGCAGAGAGAGATGGATTCTTGATTAGTACGGGTGTTAGGGTTATGGGGAGAAGGCAGAGAATGGGGTTGAGAGGGAAAGATAGATCAGCCATGATTCTGCTCCTATCACTTATGAACTCATGAACATGAATTTTACATACATTTATCAGATCAGCCCTTGGTCTCGGGTGCTCCAGCAAAAATATTTCTGCTTGCCCCATTTAACTAATACATTCCTACCCAGGCAACAACCTGCCGAACCTCTTCTGCACCCACTCCAAAGCCTCCACATCCATCTTATGATGTGGCAACCAGAACTGCACACAATACCCCAAATGTGGCCAAACTGAAGTATACTGCAACATGATTTCCTGACTTAATACTCAATGCAGTCAAACACACCGTACAATTCTTTACCACGCAAGCTACTTGTGTTGCCAGCTCCAGAAGACTACGGGCTTGCATCCCAAGATCCCACAGAACATCAATGCCATCTACGATATACTTTTGCATTTGACCTCCCAAAATCTACACCGCACATTTGTTCGAATTAAACTCCATCTGCTATTTCTCCAGCCAATTTTCCAACTGATCCATAGTATCCTTTGACCATCTTCTTCACTCTCCACCACTTCAACAATTTTTGTATCATCTGCAAACGTACTGCAGATCACCTGACCATCCATAACAGTAATCTATATCAGAATCAGAGATCCCCATCACTGATATTTGTGGATCACAGACTCCCTGTCAATAAAATACCCATCTGCCTTCCACAAGCGAGCCAATTTTGGATCCAAATTACCAACTCACAATGGATCTCCTGTGACTTAATCATCTGGACCAGCTTCCAAGAAGGACCTTGCCCAATGTATTACTGAAGCCCATGTGGGCAACATCATAGCACTAGTCTCAATCACCTTCATCACTCCCTCAAAGAACTCAACATGACCTCCCTCACACAAAGCCATGCTGACTCTCTCTTATAAGTCCATGCTTGTCCAAATGCACGAAAGTTCTGTCCTTAAGAATTTTCTCCAGTAATTTACCTACTGGCCTAAAATTTCTTGATTAGCCTCTGTTGCCTTTTTTGAACTAGTCTGCAGTCATCTGAGACCTCACCCTGTGACTAAAGATCTCCATCAAGGCCCCGTTAATCTATGTTAGCATCTTAGGATAGGTTCAAGTTCTCAACTCATAATCATAATCTTAATCATAATTGTAATTTAGTAGCCAAGTATGTTTTGCAACATACGAGGAATTTGGTTTACTATACAGCCATACCAAAAAAGCAACAAGACACACAACTACATAAAAATTTGACATAAACATCCACAACGGCTCCTTCCCATTTCTCACTGTGATGGAAGGCAATAAAGTCTTATCTTCTTTCCTCCTTTCTCCCGCGGTTATGGGAGTCGAACCATCTGCAGTCCGGGCGATTGAAGCTCCCGCAGCTGGCAATCGAAGCTCCCGCGTCGGGGCGATCGTAGCACCTGCGGCTTGGAGCTCCCGAAGTCAGTCTCTACCCAGGGACCACCAGCTCCACGTTGTTAAAGTCCGCAGGCTCCCGCAGTTGAAGCTCCGCGGTCGATCCCTGGCAAAGGATACACCAGCTGCACATTGTTAAAGTCCACAGGCTCCCACGGTTGGAGCTCCCAAGATCCCAGTAAGAGGTCGCCAGCTCCAAGATGTTAGGCCGCAGTGCGGACGGAGATACAACATGGAAAAAGTCGCATCTCCATCGAGGAAAGAGATTAAAAAAGTTTCCCCCACCCCCCCCCCCCCCCACTACCCACCACATAATACAAAACTAAAGATAAACTAAACATACATTTTACAACAAACTAAAAACACAAAGAAGGAAAAAGACAAGACAGACCGGTGGCGAGGCAGCCATCGTGCAGCGCCCCCTGCCTCAGTATTCAATCAACTTCATAAGACATGACCTGCTGTGGACAAAGCCATGCTGACTGTTCCTAATTAGCCCATTCTCATCCAAATGAAAGTAAATACTATCCTAAACAATCTTCCAAAGAAGGATCTCGACCCGAAATGTCACCTATTCCTTCTCTCCAGAAATTCTGCCTGTCCCGTTGAGTTAATCCAGCATTCTGTGTCTGTCGTCAGCATCTGCAGTTCTTTCCTACACAATCTTCTCCAATAGCTTCCCACACACTGGTGGGAGGCTGACTGGCCTATAATATCCTGGATTATCTCCACTTCCCTTCTTAAATAATTAAGCAACTTTGTCAACAAGAAGAATAAAAGATAGTGCAATCCTAAAAGGAGTTTAAACAAAGACTGAAATCAAGGGCTTGAGGGACAGAGGGAACTACAACAACCAGAGTTAGCATTCAACGGTAAATGCAAACCATAAAACTGCAGATGCTGGAAATCTGAAATAAAACAGAAAATGCTGGAAACACTCAGCAGGTCAGGCAGCATCTGTGGGAGGAGAAGTAGTTAACATTTCTGGTCCAGGAGCTCAAGCGTTTCCCTTTTCTCAGACGCTACTTTAACTGCTGAATGTCTTCAGCATATTCTGTTTTAAGTTCAGAGTTAGCCTTCCATTGAATGGGAACATTACTTTTTGGCTGTTATCCTGCTCCCTCTCAACCTGCTAATGCACCTGTCATATGATGATGAAAACAACTAATTCAGGCTCATTGAACAATACTACATTCTGATCAGGGGTCATCAACTTGAAATATGAATTCGCTCTTTCCACAAATGCTGCCGGACCTGCTGAATGTTTCGTGCACTTTGTGATTTTATCTAATGGACACATTGGGGTCCATGTCTCCAACAACTGAATTAAAATGATAAGAACTCCAAAGAAAAAAACAAGAAAAGCTTTTGAGGCACAACTAAATATTTCCTTAAATACATGAAGGGAAAGCAAATACCTTTGTGTAACCTGCCGCTTAAAGACAGATGATACAAAAACTATACCTCAGTATATTTTCTCATGATTTTTAATTAAAAATCAGGAGGGAATATACTGAGGTATAGTTTTTCTGGTTTAGTTTCGAGATGCAGCATGGAAACAAGCCTTTCAGCCCTAAGTGTGTGTGCAAACCAACGATCCCCGCACACTAACACTATCCTACAAACACTAAGGACAATTTACAATTTCACCAAAGGCAATTAACCAACAAACCTGTATGTCTTTGGAATGTTGGAGGAAAATGGAGGTCCCGGAGAAAACCCACGCAGGTCACGGGGAGAAGGTACATACTCCGTACATACTCCGTACAGGTAGCACCCATAGTCAGGATTGAACTCGGGCCTCTGGCGCTGTAAGGCAGCAACTCTACTGCTGCACCATCATGCCGCCCTATAGTATTTGCAGGAGTGGACAAAGATGCTGGAGATACAAGAAAAATAAGGAAAAAAATTAGGGGATCGCTGCATGCAGTTAAAGGAGCAATAATGCAAAATATGATTTAAAATATTTCACATGTTTTCTTCAAGTCCATCAAATCTATGGCAGCTGTAAAGGATCTAACTCTCAATTAGCTCCCTGTAACGTATTATTTCTCACACGCCCATCAATTCCCTCCTCATGCTTCTACCACTCACCCACACCAGGGGTTATTTACAGCAGCCAATTAACCCAGCAACCTGCCTGTCTGAGCTGCATGGGAAGAGAGCAGACTGCCCTGAGGAAACCCATAGTCACGAGGAGAAAGTGCAAACTCCACACAAACAGCACCAGAGGTCAGGGCTGAATCCATGGTGATGCAGCATTACCCACTGCCTACTGCATTTCCAGAAAAGAAAAGCATTTCTGAAATTTCTGCAAACATCTCTGCGAAGAAAAACAATTCTGTGCCCGATAGTTTCCACACCGGGTTATTAAAAAGTGGCATAAAAATAGTTAGCATGTTAAATAGAACATAGAACAGTGCAACAAAGGACCAGCCCCTCCGGCCCACAATGTCTGTGCCGAACATGATGCCGGGATAAACTAATCTCCTCTGCCTGCATGTGATCCATACCTCCATCCCTGCATATTCAACTGTCTACCGAAAGGCCTCTTAAACAACACTCTCACAGCTGCTCACATCTGATCGTTCCAAGCAACTACCACTCTCAACCTAAAAAATACTTTCCCTGCACATCTTGTTTAAACTTTCCCCCACTGATCGTAAAACTGTGCCCTCTAGTCTTTTACATTTCCTCCTTGGGAAAATGTTTCAGACTATCTACTCTACCTAAGCCTCTCATAATTTTAATATACTTCTGTCAGGTCTCCCCTCAATCCTCTGGCGTTCTTGAGCAACCAGCCCAAGTTTGTCCAACCTCTTTTGAACCATCGACAAATGCTCCACATCCCTCCTGTAATGGGGTGACCAGAATTGCTCAAAATACTCCAAATGCAGCCTAACCCATAGTTTTATAAATGTTGGTCATGGTCCTCAAAAACATTGGATTCAGGAATGCCCCTTTGGATTGTCATGGGAAGCAGCAATTAAGTTAGAAGAGAGATATAAACAGGAAAACGTTGAAGATTTGAGGTCCCCTGTGTGCTATCCCACACAGTTACCATCGTTCAGACTGCCATCACTTAGAGTCGTGCAGTGATGTACGAGTGGCAAAAAGATACAGGCCAATGTTGGAAAAAAATATGCTCAATTCGTTTGGATGACTGGGCACAGTCCAGAATCTCACCTGAATCCTGAAAAAAGAGGTAAACAGTTATCTCCCTCTTTGCCCGTTGCATTCTTTACATCCACTAGAAGCAGTTCCAGCTATCAATTGATGGGAATTAGCCAGTCAGTCCTTACCACCGGAGTGAGTGGTTCCACATTCTCCAAGGAACAAAGTGTCATTCCTCGCTCAACCTTTACATCGAAACGTTCACTTGTGCGGCGCCTTTAACATTGTGATCTGCAATCCACTCGACGGTTTATTGAGCTAACTTTGACATCAAGCTATTTTGTGGTTCTGGTCAGGTGACAAAAACTAGGTTGAGGAGCAGATAGTAAAGTTGCACCTGAAAGGAAGAGAGGAGAGAGGTGGAAATGTTTAGGCAGAGAATTCAGCAGCTGAGAGTCCAGGCAGCTGAAGGCATGGTCACCTCATTCACATTCCGATCATGCAGCCGTGGTATTTTGTATTAAATGGGGAAGAAGCCCAGCTGCTCAGCGTAACTACGCCTGGTGAGGGTTTTGTGCAGGTTTTGTTGGTGGTGCGTCTGATGCCACCCGGGGATTGGTCCATGATGGGGCTCACAGCCCCCACAGATCAGTCGTTCACAGGATGCCAATATTTCCTCCTCAGTAATTGATACCAAGAGCTTTTGAGAGGGAGGAGGAAGTTGAGGAGATGCTAGCTCTCCCTTACAGCATTACTCAGTGAAATACCAACCATCAGACAAACCACAGAGTTGACCTCCAGGTCTGATACTCATTACACTCCTGACAGAAGGAGAGCACGGCAGGGGTCTTCCTGCCAGGCCTCTATTCTCCATCTTCTTGTTAACTCGCTAATGTGATTAAGGCAAAGGACAGAGATCAAGGCCTTAAACATCAAAGTCCAATGTTATTAAGATGTCAAGAGCCATGCATAATGATTGTGAAAAAATTAACTCTTTCCTGCTCCCGAAGGCAAGTGAAGAATTCTTAATCCATGAAAACTTGCATTTATATAGCAGCTTCCACAGCCTCCGGACATCACAAAACACTTTACTACCAATCATATATTCATGGTGTTGTAGTACTGTGCAGGAAATGTGTAAATCTAGTCATGTTCATTGATGCTAAAAAAGTGCAGAGCAAACACTTAACCAATGTTCATTGAAGGCTTTCATTTGTACCCAGCCAGTTTTTACCAGATAAAATTAGGCACCTCCAGCAGTACAGTGTTCCTTCAGACTGAAGAAGGGTACCAACACAAAACTTCACCTATCCATGTTCTCCAGAGATGCTGCCAGACCTGCTGAGTTACTCCAGCACTTAGTGTCCTTTTGTGTAAACCAGCTTCTGCTGGTCCTTGTTTCGACATTCCCCCAGTCATGTCAGACTCTAGAGCGAGGTGTGAATCCATCCTTTCAGCTCAGCAGTAAAAGCAACTACCACTCATTTATCTGCCCTTGTCTGAATGATGTCTGGGCTTGCTGCATATTTCATCAGCTGAAGAGCTGCAAATGCAATTGAACCTGGTGCGGTCATTAACAAACACCCCCACTTCTGGGCTTATGATGATTAGACCCTGACTAATGTCCTGGACCTGGGATTGTTGATCTCTGATAACGTCAACAGCATGCAAGGTAGGGCTTTGCTTACTGGAATGCTTTGCTTTGATATCTATTGACTAGATACACTTGGTCAAATGCTGCTGGTCCAACTCATCAATCAGCTGCGTCCCTACCTGGTATCTTTTTCTGACTTGTGACATCGACCAACTCTGCCGCTGGTCCCCAAGGGGTGATAAACTCTCACAGGTAATTCCACCTCCCTCCACCTCTGCTGCCGACTCTAGAGCTCCGAGTAGCCTCCCGTGCATGTTGTGCTCCACTCACTGCCCCTTGCCCTTCTTCCCACATTGATGCACGTGGTTTGCAGCTTCATTAGGCTGGCACCTTGCTACCTCCACCTCTATGCCCTCCTCATTGAACCAAGGCTGTTCCCTTGGCTTGACAGTAATACCAGAGGGATATGCCAGGCGATGAGGTACAGTCTGTGCTGGTGAACATTTCTGCTGTTAGTGACGCCATCTCATGGATGTGCAGTTGCCATATCCAAGTATATTCAATTGGCTTCATCATGTTTTGCACTCTATACCCTTTTTATTTATTGAATTTTTAAAAATGTGCTTATTATATTATCTATTGATCACTGTGTTTATAAACCTGCTGTGCTGCTGTAAGTAAGGATTTTATCGTTCTGTTTCGGTACACATATAACCACACGATAAACATGATTTTGTGAAAGGGCGACCTTGTCTGACAAACCTGTTGGAATTCTTTGAGGAAATAAATAGCAGGATAGACAAAGGAGGGTGGTGGATATGATTTACCTGGGTTCAGAAGGCCTTTGATATGGTGTCACACACGAGGCTGCTAAAGAAGTTGAGTATCAGAGGGAAGTTACTAGCATGGACAGCAGGTTGACTGGGTGGCAGAAGGCCAAGGGTGTCAATAAAGGGAGCTGAAGGTGGAGGGGCAGGAAGTGTAGAGAAAGCAGGGACTTTGCAGAAGGAATTGGACAAGTTGGGAGAGTGGGCTAAGAAGTGGCAGGTGGAATACGGTGTAGCAAAGTGTGGAGCCATGCATTTTGGTAATCGGATTAAAGCATAGACTATTTTCTAAATAAGGAGAGAATTCAAAAAACAGTGGTGCAAAAGGACTTGGGAGTGCTGGAGAAGGATTCCCAAAAAGTTCATTTGCAAGTCAAATCGCCAGTAAGGAACTCAAATGCAATGCCAGCATTTATTTTGAGAGGGCTAGAATACTAAAAACAGAGATGTAATGCCGAGGTTTTATAAGGCACTGGTCAGACCACATTTGGAATATTGTGAGCAGCTTTGGGCTCAATTTTTAAGGAACGATGTGCTGGTGTTGGAGAGGGTCCAGAGGAGGTTTACTAGAATGATCCCAGGGATGATTGGGTTAAAATAAAATGAGCATTTGACGGCACTACTCACTGGAGTTTAGAAGGATGAGCGGGGACTTCATTGAAACTTACCGAATAGTGAAAGGTCTGGGTAGAGTGAATGTGGAGAGGATGTTTCCACTAGTGAGATCATCTCTGGTCTAGGACCAGGGGCATAGCCTCAGAATAAAAGGAGGTACCTTTAGAAAGGAGATAAGGAATCAATTTAGTCAGTGGATGGTGAAACTGTGGAATTCATGGCTACAGGAGGCTCTGGAGGCCTCAATGGATTATTTTAAGATGGAGATTGACTTGAATAGTAAGGATGTCACGGGTTATAGGGTGAAGGCAGGAGAATAGGGTTGAGAGGGAAAGATAGATCAGCCATCATTGAATGGCGGAGTAGACTTGATAGGCCAAATGGCCTAATTCTGCTCCTAGAACTTATGAACATTGTTTATGTGGTATCTGGTAAACGATACTTTATTTGTCACTTGTACCGAGGTACAATGAAATTCATTTTTGTTTCCAGTTCAGTACAAGTATCACTGTACATAAACACAGATACATGTTAGATAAGCATCTCAGTTACAGTCCAAGTGCATGGCAGTAGTACACTGAGAAAGTATACAGAGTCGCCAGTTTGGTGCCATTTTCAAGTCCCAGTTGTTGTTTCAGCATTACCTCTCTGTCTGTGAGACCTGGGGTTACAACAGGTTCATGGAATCCTGGGATTACTTCCAAGGTGGTTGCTTTCTATCCATTGCTTTGTTGACTTTATTCCTTGAAGTGTGGGATAATGTGACTGAGAGGTGATCTTATAGAGGTGTATATAATCATGAGGGAAATAGATAGGTTGAATGTACACAGTCCTCATTTCAAGGTTGGGAAATCAATAACCAGGGGGAATAGCTTTAAGGTGAGAAGGGAAAGATTTAATAGGAACCTAAGAGGCAACTGTTTCATATAAAGGGTGACATGTATATGAATGAAGCTGCCAGACAGGCACAATAACAACATTTAAAATATATTTGGACAGGTACATGTATAGGAAATGTTATGAGGGATATAGACCATTTGTGGGCAAGGGGCAGTCAATAGACAATAGACAATAGACAATAGGTGCAGGAGTAGGCCAATCAGCCCTTCGAGCCAGCACCGCTATTCAATGCGATCATGGCTGATCACTCTCAATCAGTACCCCGTTCCTGCCTTCTCAGTCAAGTGGATAGGCATTTTGGTCAGCACTAACAGGTTAGGTCTAAGGGCTTGTTTCCATGCTGTATATCTCCATGACTGTACCTCACCCGACAATCCTGCTCTCTCAGTTTGCAGCGCACAGCTTTCTTCCTGCTGTACCTCTACTGCTTAAAGGGGCGCAACAGCAGACTTGCTCCCTTAAAGCACCAGAGACCCGGGTTCTTCCCTGACTTTGGGTGTTGTCTCTACAGAGTTCGTACTTTCTCTGCACGGGTTTTCTCCAGGTGCTCCAGTTTCCTCCCACATTCCAAAAAATATGCAGGTTCTGTAGGTTTGTTGGCTTCTGTAAATCGCCCCCAATGTGTCGGATGCAACTAGTGGATGGGTGGTCGTTGGTCGGCACGGACTTGGTGGACTGAAGGGCCTGTTTCCACACTGCATCTCTAAACTAGATGCAATCCTATTGTTCTCCCACTCTGTGGCCTTTTACGACTTTCTGAGTTTGTTGGTTTCACACTATTTCTCCGGTTTCAACAACAAAACAGCTTGCTCTATATTGCACTTGAAATGTTGCAAAATAGCCTGAGGTGTGGCGTCACAGAATTATCAAAGGGAATTGGACAGCCACATCTGGTTATATCGGAGAAAATGTACAGATGCTCGGTGAGAGAGGTGGGAATTGTGCAGCGAGAGGAGAAGTAAGGAGGAGATGCGAGTGACCAGGGGAGATTATTAAAGGCACGATGGTACAAGAATCCAGAGAAGCTCATAAGATCAGACATGGAGATGGCAAGATATCCCGCCATTGTGGGGCTGGAGGAGTTTATGCAGAGCAGGAGAGGTGACAATGTGAAGGAATTGAAAATAGAGATGAGGATTTACAATTGAGTCTTTGCTTATCCAGGAGAAGATTTTGCTCGATCACTGGGACGATGTGGACAGGGCCGGAATGGCTCGCGGGCTAGATAAAATGAGCAGAAATCAATGGTCTGTATAAAAATCGAAGCTTATTAAATACAAAATTCTATGCTCAACACCAGGCCATAGTTGATACAGTTCACAGCCCCTGGTCTAAGGAACCCCTGGGACCTGGGTGACTTTGTCCATTCCCCTCTTTGCAGGCTTCTTGGTGGTCCTTATCCCTGTTTGAATCCTTTTCCCATCTTGTTCCCTTTATCTGACAATTCTCAAAGGCTACAAAATGTTTATATTTGGTCTTTAATAATATCCACTTCATTACATTTGTTTCTGGCTTTTCAATTCTCTGTTCACACCCGCTCCGGCCCCATTCTCACTGCAGACCTCCCACTGTCAAGAATTCCTCAGTGACCCTTGTCCCAGTCAGCTTCATGACCAAGCAGTTTTGATCTGCATCTTCATTATTTGCACCAGATTCCCCAAATTGACATTGTATTCCAAGCTCAGTCATGAGATGAGAGTGGTGGACAGAGGAAAAAATTCAAGGAGATACAAGTCACTGCAGATGCTGGAATCGTGAGTAAAATACCAAGTGCTGGATAACTCGGCGGGACTGGCAGCATCTGTGGGGGGAATGGAAAGACCAAGTTTTAGGTTGGGACCTTTCTCCAGATTTAAGGACATGCCCAAAGCCTCAGTGAAGAACTACAACATCCCTGAAGAAAGGTCTTGACCCGAAACGTCACCTATCCGTTTTCTTCAGAGGCAGACACAAAATGCTGGAGTAACCCAGCGGGTCAGATGGCATCTCTGAAGAAAAGGAATAGGTGACGTTTTGAGACCCTTCTTCAAACAGGGAGTTAGGGGAAAGGGAAACTAAAGGTATGAAAAGGTATAGAACAAATCAGAGCCGGCACCACTCCAGAGATCTCCAGCTTTGTTGCCTGTCCCGCTGAGTTACTCCAATATTTTTGGCCACCCACCCTTTCAGGTACACAGTTATTGTTTAGAAAGGAGATCTGCATCTTGTCTCACTACTGCAACGTCTCCTCTGGTGATCACAAAACTACAGATTCTTGACACAGATAAAGGTTGCACCCAGCACACAATTCTCTATCCAAGCCAAGATCCCCACCACGTCTGATGGTCAGAAGGTGGAGGCCAGGGTTTTGGCAGCTGAATGAATGGAGACCGACAACATACGAACTGTGTTCGTATCCATGCTGAGGGATGTTCTCTTCAAAGATGCTGTGATTTTGTTGCGATCAACTCCCTCTAGTGATGGGATGACGACATACTGTAAAACAACTTTTGCAAAGAGGGAAGTTCATGGTGAAAGCTGCTGATCTCTGTGTGCTGCTTTACTTCGTGGGATGGAGTGTGGAAGGAGAACTCCATCCACCATCTTCCTCCTAGGGGCACCATTCACTGATGATGGACACCTTATCACTGGCTTTATCTCACAATAAACGTTATTCCCATATCATATACCTGTACACTGTGAACGGCTTGATTGTAATTTGTGTTGCCTTTCCGCTGACTGGTTAGCAAGCAACTAAACCTTTTCACTGTACCTCGGTACACGTGACAATAAACTAAAACTGAAACTTTCCTGAGCGAGTTCGGAAGGTGGACCTTGTGGCCTCCAGTGAATCACTAGCACCTCCAGTGAATCATTAGCACCTCCAGCATTCCATTCCACACCAGTGGATTGTCTCTCATCATACACCCCAATTTGCTTCACAATATTAATCAAGCTGGAGTTTATTTAAATTTCCAGTATTCTTGGAAACTGAATTCTAAGACAACAGGAAATAAAGTCATATAGGCAAATAGGCCAATGCGCCCATAAAATGAATAGGGAAAAGCAAAGCCATGCAATTTACATTTTGCAAAAGAACAACTGACTTTATCTCTTCTGTCTGTTTATGTTCTTCAGCTGTGTTGAATCTTCATTTAATATCCTAAACATTCTCATAGAATTTGGCAGTGCAAGTTGTTTAAAGAAACCAACCTGCCGAAGAATTAAATTCAATTCCTACCTGTGTTCTATGATCAGTGAGATGAATCCAAGCGTGCTAACTAATTTACCCTTTCTCATTTCAATAGCAGAGAAGTTTGATATTACCTTTGCCACCATTTCTGAGATGCAGTACGATTAAGGTTGAATTGGCAAGATATTGTGTAGATTTTAAAAATATTTTTAGATTTAGAGATACAGCGCAGAAACAGGCCCTTCAGCCCACCGGGTCCGCGCCGCCCAGCGATCCCCGCACACTAACACTATCCTACACCCACTAGGGACAATTTTTACATTTGCCCAGCCAATTAACCTACATACCTGTACGTCTTTGGAGTGTGGGAGGAAACCGAAGATCTCGGAGAAAACCCATGCAGGTCACGGGGAGAACGTACAAACTCCGTACAGACGGCGCCCGTAGTCAGGATCGGACCTGAGTCTCCGGCGCTGCATTCACTGTAAGGCAGCAACTCTACCGCTGTGCCACCGTGCCATCCAGTAAT
Organism: Rhinoraja longicauda; assembly: GCF_053455715.1. Taxonomy (NCBI): domain Eukaryota; kingdom Metazoa; phylum Chordata; class Chondrichthyes; order Rajiformes; family Arhynchobatidae; genus Rhinoraja; species Rhinoraja longicauda. Next base: position 7,234,689 of record NC_135974.1, read on the forward strand.
AGTGTAGGGCTATCACATGGGGTGGGCACATGCCTCTCAACAGCCAGGGGTGGACGGGGAGAATCAAATTAAACAATTGCTTTAGGCCTTTTTGCTGCTCTCAGTGACAGACTCTGTAATTTTACAAGGTTGAATGGCCATCCATACAAATGATAAAACAGAAGACTACCCTGAAACTGCGCCAAACAGTTTAAGAAAAGGCGTAATTGTCCAATTTATAAAATATGCAGTTTATTTGAATAATTAGGGATAACCGGGCCCTGAGGTACCGAGGGAATTGCATGACCAGGTGCATGCTCTGCAAAAAGCTAGTATGCAGGTACAGAAAGTAATTAGTAGAGCTAACAGAAGGTTACTGTTTATTGAGAAGAGAATTGGATATATATGTTGGGAGATTATGAGTCAGTTATGCAGGGCATTACTGAGATCATCGGGAGTACTGTGCACAATATTAGACCCTTTAACTCAGGAACAAATTAACGCATTGGACGCAGTTCAGATCAGATCACAGAACAGAGAACATAGATTACAATATCACAAGAACAGGCCCTTCGGCCCACAATATCTGTGCCGAACATGAAACCAACATGAACTAATGTGTTCTACCTGTACATGATCTATATCCTTCCATTACTTGTATATCCATGTGATGGTCAGAATACAACGATATCGATTATTGTGGAGATAAATCATTATCAATCCTCCATGCATGTTCAATGGTTAGTTTTTGATAAATGTACAGGAATTGATTTTGCACATTATAGTGCCAATTGTAACCTTGCAAAATGTCTTTGCAAGTAATTACCTAAGCAGGTGTTTCAGCTTAAACTTATGGAAAGAATGTACTAAACACTTTTAACTATGCTGTGCAAGGTCTATATAAAGTAAATTATAGATATGTTGAGACAAGAAATGAATAAATCAAATATCACCTGGCCAATGCAGGGCATGTAATTATAATGTGTTGTTCATTATATCATGTCGCAAGTAACTCAGCTGTGACATCTGAGGTGGAATTCTTAATTTGTGAAGGTGTGGTGTAATTTCTGCATCACTTTGATAAACTAACTTTAATTACGCAGATTTTCTTTTTATATAATGGACTAGAAGAGGGCTCGACTCCCGAATGGGAAATGTGTGCTTACATAAAACTTTGCCGCGGTTGGAAAGAATGCAGTTAGTTTTAAAACTTATTTGTTCATTATTTGGGATATTGGTATCCCTGGCACGACCAGCACATATTGCCAATCACTGTTTACTCTTCAGACAACGATGGTAGGACAGAATTCCACAGCGTTTTACAAATCACTCGATAACCTTGGCTTGACACTCCACACTGAGTGATCCAGTCAGTTCTGCAGTGCTGGAAAAATGGCAGATAATTTGGCAAAAGAAAGCTCTCGGATGCAGCAACGTGATCATTTGATTCACTCCCCACGATATCCAGGAATGGCTGAGAGGACTGAACACAGGAATGCTGATGGGATCGCGCAACATCCCAGCTAGAGTACTGAAGACCTGCACTCCAGAACAAACAGCACCACTCGCCAAGTTGTTCCAGACCAATTACACTCCTGGCATCTAATGGTAATGTTTTGTTAACAAAAGGACTAATCATACCAGAGCTCTACTCACAATCATCAGCAACTGATGGAAGGTGCCGTCAAGAGTTTAATTAAGTGACCCTCATCAGGAACCTGTTAAGTGATGCACAGTTTGGGATTCGCTTCACGCCTGTGGCTACTCAGGAGGGTCTAAACTAGAGAGGCAAAGGGGTGGGAACCAGAGTTGTCGGTCAGAATTTTGAAGGAGTGATCATAATCATAATCATACTTTATTAGCCAAGTATGTTTTGCAACATACAAGGGATTTGATTTGCCATACAGTCATACCAATAAAAAGCAACAAGACACACAAAATACATTTTAACATAAACATCCACCACAGTGACTCCTCCGCATTCCTCACTGTGATGGATGGAAGGCGAAAACAAAGTTAAATCCCTTCCCTTCTTTGTTCTCTCGTGGTTGGGGGTCTCGAGCCTGCCATTGATGGGATGATCTTGGCTCCCGTAGCCGGCAGTCGGGCCCTCCGCGTCGGGGCGATCAAGCTTTCGCTTCGGGGGGATCTCAGCTCCCCCACGCTGGGCGATCGGACCCCGGGTTGGGGCTAGTCGAACCTCCTGCGACTTTAGAGCTTCCCCACATCAGCCTCTACCCGATACTGCGAGCTCCTCGATGGTGATATCATGGCAACGTTGGAGCATCGATCTCAGGCAAGGGATTGCAGGCTCTGATGGTAAGTCCATAGCCCTGGTGGGGCTCAAGGTCAGTCTCGAGCAAGGCCTCCAGCTCCATGACGTTAGGCCGCAGAGCGACCAGAGACACGATCTGGAAAACAATCGCATCTCCGGCAAGGTAAGGGATTGAAAAAATGTTTCCCCCGACCCCCCCGCCCACCCCCCACATAAAACAAACCAGAGAAGATTAACACAAACATTTTAAAACACACTAAAAATACCAAAAAAGACAAAAAGACAGACAGACCGTTGGTGAGGCTGCCATCGCTGGCGACGCCACCTTGTGATGAGAAGGTTGGGGCCAGTAAATCTCAAAGGAAAGACAGAGGTGAAGGAATATGGTGATGCTGATGGGCTGAAATATGTTTATTTCAATGCAAGGGGTATTGTGGGAAAAAGCAGATGGACGTCGAGCCTGGATCCATGTTGGGACCATGATGTTGTGACCAGTGCGGAAACGTGGTTTTGTGAGGGACGCGACTGGCACCTCAACGCTCAAGGGTTTCGATGTTTCTGACCAGATCCACATGGAGGCAAAAGAGGTGGAGGACTTGCACTGTTAATCAGGGGGGACGATCACAGTGCCACTCAGAGAGGACATACTGGAGGGTTCGGCCGCTGAGGTCAGCTGAGAAGTAAATAAGGTCCAAGCATTGCGATGGGATTCTACTACAGGCCTCCCAATGACCAGCAGGAGATAGAGGGACAGATGCGTAGACAGAATACTGAAAGATGTCAAAGCAGCAGGGTTGTCTCAGTGGTGACTTTAAATTCGCCAGTATTGGCTGGGACTTGTTTAGTGCCAAAGGCTTAGATGGGGTAGAATTTGTGGGGTGTATCTAAGAGGGCTTCTTGAAACAGTATGTGGATAGCCCCATAACAGGAAGAATGTGGAGGCTTTGGAAAGGGTGCAGAGAAGGTTTACCAGAATGATGCCTGGATTAGGGAGCATTAGCTATTGGGAGTGGTTGGACAGATGGATTGTTTTCTCAGGAACGCCGGAGATTGCGGGAGGACCTGATAGAAGGGTATAAGATTATGAGAGGCATAGATAGTATAGACAGTCAGAACTTTTTTACTTCAGGATAGAAGTATCAAATACCAGAGGGCATAGCTTTATAGTGAGAGAGAAACAAAGTTTAAAGGAGATTTGTGGGGCAAGTTGTTCGACACAGAGTGGTGAGAGCCTGGAATGCACTGCAGGGGCTGGTGGTTGAGGCAGATACGATCGTGGCATTTAAGAGTTTTTTAGCTAGGCATATGAATATGCGGGGAATGAAGGGATATGGATTATGTGCAAGCAGATAAGAGTTGATCTTGGCTCCGCTGATGTTGAGTCCAGTCCGCGGGCTCTGCGAACCAGAGCCCTGGAGGCCGCCAGCTCCAGGAGTTTGGCCGATGGTAGGCCGCAGCAGGAACGGAGACCCGACCCAGAAAACAAAGGTCGGGTCTCCGTTCGGAAGGGACACATATTACAGTTTTACAGTTCCCCCCCACACATGCATACTACACAACCACAAAAACACGACATCACCTCTACAATTAAGACCAAAAAAAACAACAAAACGCAAAGACAAACGGACCGCAGGTAAGCCGCAGCTGCTAGGGCAGCGCCGCCATTTTGGGTATCTAGCCTGTCCAATCCCTTAAGAATTTAAAGAATTTTACATGTTTCTATAAAATCCCCTCTCATCCTTCTAAATTCTAGTGAATTCAAGCCCGGTTGACCCATTCAACTGTACTGTTCTATCTTCTATGTTTTCATCGTAGCTTTGGTCCAACCATGCTGAATTCCAGATGAGAGGCATGAGTGACTGTTCTAGACATCAGCCATGGGTGGCGCAGTGATAAAACTGCTACTTTACAGTGCCAGAAACCGGGTTTGATCCTGACTATGGGTGCTGTCTGTACGTATTGTGTATGTCCTCCCCGTGACCACATAGGTTTTCCCCGGGTGCTCCAGTTTCCTCCCATATTCCAAAGATGTACAGATTGCTAGGTTAATTGGCGTTGGTAAAAAATGCAAATTGTGTGTGGAGGATAGTACCAGTGTATGGGGATTGCTGGTCGGTGCGGACTCGGTGGGCCAAAGGGCTTGTTTCCACGCTCTATCTGTACAGTAAACTGAACTAAGCACAACACGACCACAGCAGGCAGTGAAGAAAGCTAATGGCACGTTGCCCATCATTGTGAGAGGATGGCGGGGCTGACATATGATGAAAGAATGGGTCAACTGGGCTTGAATTCACTGGAATTTAGAAGGATGAGAGGGGATTTTATAGAAACATAAAATTCTTAAGGGATTGGACAGGCTAGATGCAGGAAAAATGGTCCTGATGTTGGGGGAGTCCAGAACCGGGGGTCACAGTTTAAGAATAAGGGGTAGGCCATTTAGGACTGAGATGAGGAAAAACATTTTCACCCAGAGTTGTGAATCTGTGGAATTCTCTGCCACAGAAGACAGTGGAGGCCAATTCCCTGGATGTTTTCAAGAGAGAGTTAGATTTAGCTCTTCGGGTTAAAGGAATCAAGGGACATGGGGAAAAAGCAGGAACGGTGCATTAATTTTGGATGACCAGCGACGATCATATTGAATGGCAGTGCTGGCTCGAAGGGCCAAATGGCCTACTCCTGTACCTATTTTTCTATGTTTCTATGTTTCTACGTGTGACATCAGATCACTGGCGAATCTGAAGTCACTGGACATCAAATATAAAACACTCTAAAATCGGACTCTACTGGCTTTATTTTGCACTAAACATTATTCACGTTTTTCCCCGTTATCATGTATCTGTACACTATGAATGGTTCGATTGTAATCATGTACTGTCTTTCAATAGACAATAGACAATAGACAATAGGTGCAGGAGTAGGCCATTTGGCCCTTCTAGCCAGCACCACCATTCAATGTGATCATGGCTGATCATTCTCAATCAGTATCCCTTTCCACCGACTGATTAGCATGCAACAAAAGCTTTTCACTGTACCTCTGCACACATGCTTATACACTAAAACTGAAACTAAAACTAACAAATTTGTGATTAGTGGCGGTCATTCATCCCATCCCAAGACATCACCACAGAGGTTTATCACTGAGCACTGTTCCAGGCCCAACCATCGTCAGCTATTCCATCAATGACTTTTCTACCATAATAAGGTCAGCATGATTGCACTTTGTTTAATTCCATTCACAATTCCTCTGAAAACGAAGCAGTTCGTGCCTGCATGTAACAAGAGCTGGACAAAATTCTGGCATGGGCTGATGTACCAGACACTGACCATTTCCAACAAAGAATGTCTAAGCAGCTAGATTTAACATTCAGTGCTATCACCATTGCTAAGATCCCTACAACAACATCCAGGGAGCTCTTGAATGTGGCAACTCCTCGCTTTGTAGTCACAGAAGAGGATCCACTATTATCCAAACAATCACTCCACTCTTTCAAATCTCTTTTCACGTACGAATAAAACCAAGCAATGCACAAGTACTGCAGCTGAAAATATTGGTAGATTTCCAAATGGAATGGAGATTTAAAAGAGTGGAGTAATGTAACGTCACCTATTCGGTTCGTCTCCACGTTTCAGGTCGAGAAACCAGTCTGAAGTAGGGTCTCGACCCGAAACGCCACCCATTCCTTCTCTCCAGAGGCGCTGCCTCTCTCGCTCTAACTACAGCCTATTATGTCGATTTTTGCTTTAAACCAGCATCTGCAGTTCCTTCCTACACCATTCTTCATTATGTTGCGTTGAACCAGAACTCCTTCCTCTAACAGCACAATAGGAGTACCTTTCCCTGGAAGAACTTCAACGGCTGAAGAAGGTGCCTTGCCATCATGTTCTCAAAGACGATCAAGGAGAGGCATAAAGTACCAACGAAGCCCATGTCCCAAAAAAATAATTTCAAAAATGACCAGGTTTTTCCCTACGGATGGAATCCTCTCTAAATAGCTGGGCTAATCCATCTTGTGTGATCAACTCCTGTCCAATCATGCCAACAGGAATTCATCAACCTTTCAAATTCACTGTTTTCTTTCCACCGTTGTTTCTTGATGCATTTCCTGCATCCTCTGTTTTTATTTCCTATTCTTGTCATGTTGGACATGCCTTTTGATTGGCATCATGAAAAATTAGCGTCTTTGTGTGCTTTAGCTTACAATGCTATGTTTATCTTGTCAATATTTGCTTCACAATGATTCATGACTCAACCCATTCGTGCACAAAATGACATCAGGGCTCTAGCCCTCTGGGGCACACTCCTCTGAGGCGTAGCAGTGGCAAAAGTGTGTGCATAGGAGACACTGGGACAATGTAGTTTTGTCAACTCCTTCACACCCTGGCAAATCAGCACGCCTGCACCACCTGCTGGTCAGAGTAATAGTGACAACCCAAAGTACCAGTGCAATGTGGCATTGATCAGATCCCTTATCTACCAGGAATAGCCTAGTAGGGGCTCAGTTGATACTGACCTTCGCTTCTATAGGCAAAGCAGTCAAAGCATGTACATGGCCAGATCTCAGCCTGTTGATATGTGTGATCTCGGCCTTGGCCAACCTCCAGAAATGTTTCTTCTTGAAGGAGTTTCAGATAAGAGTACGCATCTCGTTAGACTCTTGCGTAACATGGGGGGATGAAAACTTACTTACCAAATTGTCTGCCAGGTTAACATCGATTTGTTTCAATGTCCAGCATCCATTTTTCTTCAAGGCCAATGAGGCAGTGTTAATTTTGAAGCCACAGCTTCAATGTTAAAAATTGTCCCTAGTGGGTGTAGGATAGTGTTAATGTACGGGGATCGCTGGGCGGCACGGACTTGGTGGGCCGAAAAGGCCTGTTTCCGGCTGTATATATATGATATGATATGATGATAAGCAATGTTGTTGACACATTTGGTAGGGCTTGGCACACTAATTTCTATCTCATTGCTGAGACGGAGCCTTTTGTTGCAAAAGGAACAAATACTCAACTTAAATTTAATGTTGTGCCTTTTGAGGCTTGGCGAAACTTGCTTAAGAATGCCAAGGTTTATCTTTATTCACTCTATCTATGAAACAGAGCTTAAATAGTCTGTTCAATACTCAGACTGCTACAGGAGTTAAATCTGATGCTTCACAGCGCCAGAGTCCTGGGTTTGATCCTGACCTTAGGTGCTGTCTGTGTGGAGTTTGCATATTCTCCCTGTGACTGTGTGGGTTTCACCTGGATGCTCCAGTTTCCTCCCACATCCCAAGGATATAGGTTTTGTAGGTTAATTGGCCTCTGTAAAATTGCCCCCAATATGTAACGAGTGGATGAGAACATGGGATAACATAGAACTAGTGTGAATGGGTGATCAATGGGTAGCATGGATTGGGTGGACTGAAGGGCCTGCTTCCATGCTGGGTCTGGAAACTAAACTAAAACCAATAAGATCATCAGTAATCCTCGGTATCAACACCAAAATTCCACTCTCTCCCCAAACCATTGATGCTTTTTGTCTTTAGAACTTCGTCGATCTCCTTGTTAAAAATATTCAGCATCTCAGCCCCATGTGGCAAAGAAACCCACATCTTCACCATCCGCTAATTGAATAAATTATTAATTTTGTCCTAAATCTCTTGCGCTGTAACCTGAAATTGTGATCCTTTGTTCTCAATCCCCCACCCACAGAAAACATCCTTCATCCATCCAATTCGTCTAGCTCTTTCGATGGTGTATGTTTCAATGAGGCCCCCTATTTTTCAGAGCACGTCGGGATGCAAAACTGGTCAATTTAATTCCTCCTGATATGACAGTTCTTCTGTCCCAGGAATCAGTCTGGTAAACCTTTGCTGCACACGCTCTCTGTAAGTATATTTTTTTCTTAGGTAAGGAGACCAAGACTGCATATGTCATTCCTGGTGTGATCTCACCAAGTCCCTGAATCCTTGATTTAAGACATCCTTGCTCCTGAAATCAAAACCATCTTCCTTATGTTGTATCTACCATTTACTTCCTTAATATCTCACTACTTCTGCATGTTTGCTTTGAGCAGCGGAGAGAGAAAATGCAGAAAGTGGCAGCAATGGATTTAAAGAAGCCGAGACACTTTGTCAAGGTAGGGGAGAAAGCAGTGTAATTATTTGTAGGGCGGCACAGAGGCGCAGTGGTAGAGTTGCTGCCTTACAGCACCAGAGACCCAGCTTCCATCCTGACCACGGAAGCTGTCTGGATGGAGTTTGAACGTTTTCCCTGTGACCAGATGGTTTTTCTCCGGGAGCTCCGGTTTCCTCGCATACTCCAAAGACGTACAGGCTTTTGGATTCATTTGCTTTGGTTAAAAAATTGCAAATTGTCCCGAGTGTGTAGGATAGTGTTAGTGTACATGGTGATCCCTGGTTGGTGCAGACTTGGTGTGTTGAAGGGCCTGTTTCCATGCAGTTTCCCTAAAGTCTGAAGTCTTTGAGTGGTGTACAAGGATGCCCAATATTACCGCACCAAACTATTGATAAATATTGTGAACAGATGAAACTCAATAATCCCTGTGAATAGTTGAAAATGCCTGTGGGGGAAAAGCAGGGATTAAATGGTGTATAAAATTGTGAGACCATCTGTGCTAAATTGTATAACTCTATAATAAATAAACTCGTATTGGTCTGAATGGGCAAATAGACCTCGTCTTTTAGAAAGATATAACCTCTGAGAAGGAAGCAGTTTCTCCGTATTGCACACGATGTCAGTGTAGAAAGTATGTTTAAACACTGGCACTGGGGTTGAATTTACGAACCCTTGACTTGAAGGTCAGGCTGCAGTTCTGAGCACAAGGTTGATTGAGGATTACAGGGAAATGTTTAGAGATACAGCGTGGAAACAGGCCCTTCGGCCCACCGGGTCCATGCCGACCCCAGCGATCCCACACATTAGCACTATCCTACACCCACTAGGGACAATTTTTACATTTATCATCTGATTTGAAGCTCCCGATGCGGAATCCTATACGTTGATGGGACCAAACATCGACTAGACGACTGTTTTGTCAAATACCTTTGCCCTGTCACCAAGCCCTGCTGGATCTCTGCTCTGCTTTCCCGCCCGGACTTTTCCACGCTGCATCCTCCTGTTAGAAGCAGCACAAGAGGAAGGGACCCTCTTGAGTATAGGAGCAAAGAGGTCCTTCTGCGGTTGTACAGGGCCCTAGTGAGACCGCACCTGGAGTACTGTGTGCAGTTTTGGTCTCCAAATTTGAGGAAGGATATTCTTGCTATTGAGGGCGTGCAGCGTAGGTTTACTAGATTAATTCCCGGAATGGCGGGACTGTCATATGTTGAAAGACTGGAGCAACTAGGCTTGTATACACTGGAATTTAGAAGGATGAGAGGAGATCTTATCGAAACGTATAAGATTATTAAGGGGTTGGACACGTTAGAGGCCGGAAACAAGTTCCCAATGTTGGGGGAGTCCAGAACAAGGGGCCACAGTTTAAGTATAAGGGGTAGGCCATTTAGAACTGAGATGAGGAAAAACCTTTTCAGTCAGAGAGTTGTGAATCTGTGGAATTCTCTGCCTCAGAAAGCAGTGGAGGCCAATTCTCTGAATGCATTCAAGAGAGAGCTGGATAGAGCTCTTAAGGATAGCGGAGTGAGGGGGTATGGGGAAAAGGCAGGAACGGGGTACTGATTGAGAATGATCAGCCACGATCACATTGAATGGCGGTGCTGGCTCGAAGGGCCGAATGGCCTCCTCCTGCACCTATTGTCTATTGTCTATTGACCCGAGATCTGTAAACTCAGGGAAAGGACCTTCCCAAGGTAAAGCCATGTGCAGGGATCACCTCCAGGGATGCAACCTCTGCTCTGGTAGGAAGTAGTCTAGCTTCGTCTTGAAACCACATGGAGTCAGCAATCAGCTCACCAGGCAGTGTACTCCAAATAGTTACCTATGAGGAACTGCAGGTGTATGGGAGTTGAGCAAAAAGCTAATGTTGAGCGAAGCTGATCAGACATGATGTTTAGGAAAATAACTGCAGATGCTGGTACAAATCGAAGGTATTACAAAATGCTGGAGTAACTCAGCGGGTCAGGCAGCAGCATCTCAGGAGAGAACGAATGGGTGACGTTTCGGGTCGAGACATCTGAAGAAGAAGGGTCTCGACCCGAAACGTCACCCATTCCTTCTCTCCTGAGATGCTGCTTGACCCGCTGAGTTACTCCAGCATTTTGTGATACCTTAGACAAGATGTTTAGTTTAGTTTAGAGATACAGCGTGGAAACAGGCCCTTTCGGCCCACCGGGTCCGCGCCGCCCAGCGTTCCCCGCACATTAACACTATCCTACACCCACTAGCGACAATGTTTACATTTACCAAGCCAATTAACCTACATACCTGTACGTCTTTGGAGTGTGGGAGGAAACCGAAGATCTCGGAGAAAACCCACGCAGGTCACGGGGAGAACGTACAAACTCCGTACATACAGCACCTGTAGTTGGGATCAAACCCGGGTCTCCAGCACTGCATTCGCTGGAAGGCAGCAACTCTACCGCTGTGCCGCCCAAGTGCTAGTAATAGCAACATGTCTAAAAATAAGAAGAGATTCTGCAGGTAACAGAAAATAGACATGGATAGGAATTAGAAGACAAGCCTTCTACAAAAATTGTTCATTTTAAAATGAACCATTAGAGACATTCTTTTACAGTCTCAATAGTTCAATGGTTCTTTATTGTCACATATGCACTGCAGAGTGAAATTCTTTTCGCAGAGCTCACACATGCATGAATTGGTACATATTGGCACCGTTTACAAAAGTCCAAAGTACGGTCCACGTGCTCGATGCACTGGAGCACATCCTCGCCTGACTGCCTCTGTATCTCGGGGTGCCTCCTGCAGCCGGCCTTGAATATCCCGATCCCTCTCCGACCGGCCCACTCCTCATGTCCGTCATCACCAGCGGCTCCCTCCTCCTCAACTCTCTGGTCTTCGGGGCCGAACACGGCAGTTTCTGAGCATCACCCCTACAGGCAGCGGCCCCACTGGGTCCTTCTTCACAGCGGGCAGCTAGGTCCTTCTTCACAGCGGGCAGCTAGGTCCTTCTTCACAGCGGCCCCGCCGGGTCCTTCTTCACAGCGGGCAGCTAGGTCCTTCTTCATTTGGCTCCGCAACGCATCCAGAGGACCTTTGGCCACCGCCGCGGCGTATCCTAGAAGGATGAGAGGGGATCTTATCGAAACGTATAAGATTATTAAGGGGTTGGACACGTTAGAGGCAGGAAACATGTTCCCAATGTTGGGGGAGTCCAGAACAAGGGGCCACAGTTTAAGAATAAGGGGTAGGCCATTTAGAACTGAGATGAGGAAAAACTTTTTCAGTCAGAGAGTTGTGAATCTGTGGAATTCTCTGCCTCAGAAGGCAGTGGAGGCCAATTCTCTGAATGCATTCAAGAGAGAGCTAGATAGAGCTCTTAAGGATAGCGGAGACAGGGGGTATGGGGAGAAGGCAGGAACGGGGTACTGATTGAGAATGATCAGCCATGATCACATTGAATGGCGGTGCTGGCTCGAAGGGCCGAATGGCCACCTCCTGCACCTATTGTCTATTGTCTATTCTCTTTCAGTATTTCAGATCAAGTGAATTGCAGTACTCTCAATTACGGCCTTCAACATATGATGAGACTTTAGTGAGATCAATGTAAAGGACATTTTAGAGACTTTCTATTTGTAACATTCTATTTGGAGTTTAATTCAGTGTGAGGTGTTGCGTTCTTGGAAGTCAAACCAGGTAGGACCTCCACAGTGAACAGTATCGCGATGGGGCCCCATTGCTATGGGGTGGCATAGTGGCATAGCAGCAGATCTACTGCCTTACAGCGCTGGAAACCCAGGTTCAATCCTGACTAAGGGTGCTGTCTGTACGGAGATTGTACGTTCTCCTGCAACCTGCGTGGGCTTTCTCCAAGATCTTCATTTTCCTCCCACATTCCAAAGATGTACAGGTTTGTAGTTTAATTGACTTGGTATAAATGTAAGAAAATGTTCCTATTATGTGTAAGATAGTATTAATATGCGGGGATCGCTGGTTGGTGTGGACTTGGTGTCCAAAGAGCCTGTTTCCACACTGTATGTCGAAACTTTAAAAAAGCTAAAAATAGAACCCTGGTGATTGCTGTAGTGCAGGGAGATCATGGAGTACAAGTACATACACTACTGAAAGTAGCATTGCAGGTAGATGGATAGTGAAGAAGGCTTTTGGCATGCTGGTCTTCATCAGTCAGGGAGCCCGCCCTTGCTCCCCCTCCCCCCTAGTTGTAACAGAGACAGAGTCCCCCTAGTCCGTAAACCTTCCACCCCATCAGCCGTCACATTAAACACATAATCCTCCAAAATTTCCGCCACCTCCAACGGGATCCCACCACTAGCCACATTTTCCCATCTCCCTTTCCGCCTTCCACGGAGACCGTTCCCTCTGCAACTCCCTGGTTAACTCATCCCTTCCCACCCAAACCACCCCCTCCCCAGGTACATTCCACTGCCACCGCAGAAAATGCAAGACCTGTCACTATACCTCCTCCCTCGACTTTGTCCAGGGACTGTCCAATGGATTTTTCAAGAACTCAAAATGAAGCATTAGAGAGCCTGCTGCAGATCCTGGTCTTGGGAACTGACAAGCCTATTCAGGCCAGTGATATAGAAAGAGAACAGATATAATTATTGAGCTAATTGTGCCGTTAGACCTATAACTCTTTTGCTGACATGTTATCTGTCAGTGGTGATACCATAAGACATAGGAGCAAAATTAGGCCATTCGGCTCATCGAGCCTGCTGTGCCATTCGATCATGGCTGATCTAATTTCACTCTCAATCCCATTCTCCTGCCTTCTCCACATATCCTTTGACGCCCTTACGAATAAAAAACCTATTAATCACTGCTTTAAAAATCCCCAAAGACTTGGTCTCCACAGCAGTTAGTGTCTGCAGTTTCTTTTTGCATTTAAGGCACTTTTGAAGTGTAATTGCTTGTGTTAGGCACATTTGAAGTGTAGGTGTGAAGGTACCAACAATGCAAAGCAAAGTAGTCCAAATTGTACACCTCAAGGTACCACAAATTTCATTGTATCAAAAATGCTGGAGTAACTCAGCAGGTCAGGCAGCATCTTGGAGAGAAGGAACGGGTGATGTTTCAGGTCGAGACCCTTCTTCAGACAATTTCATTGTGGTAAGTGTCAATATTGTCTATCTTAATGGATTTGGTAATTGATTGAGATGTTGGGGAGATCTCCCCAGCTTTCCCAAAGATGTTGCTGTGGCATACTATGAGGGATGAAGAGGGCCCAGATCAACATTTCATTCACATTGCAGCAGCTTTGAAAATGCACCTCTGCCTCAGCACTGCACTGATAGCTCTAATCCCTGGATTGAGTTTTTTGATTGATTGAAAGATACAGCAAGGAAACAGGCCCTTCAACCCACCAAATTCATGCCAACCATCGATCACCCATTCACACTAATTTTATGTTATCCCACTTTTGCATATAGTCCTGAAATATTAGCACCAATTTGGGGCTTGGGATTGTCAATTTTATGCCTTCCTATGTCTAGTTTGCTTCCAGACTATCTTTTTCATTCCAAAAGCTTCTTTAGCTTGCAGCAGCAGAGAACTTGTGTGTTTTGCAATGCATTTCGAGACTTGCAATCAACTATTCCATTATCAGTTCTTGGAATACTTTCCCTAAACCTATTAACCCTCCTGCTATTGGGGTAGTCTATAGCTGTAGCCAGATTGATCATGGTCTTCCCACATTTGGTTTGAACTCCAAATGTGGGCTTCTATCCAGATAACAGGATGTTGAAGTGTGAACATTAGAACTTTATTTTAGTCAACTGTATAATTCATTGATGAAGGTGAAATCTCAGCACATTGTGAGTTGTGATTGAGGGTTCTTTTATGAGCCTGCAATGATGTTCATACTGCCTCTGAGCGTCAGATGGTAAGCAAAGGTTTTATATAAAAAGATTAGATTGGCCCTTTGAACACTTGCCAATTTCCTGTGTGTTATATTTAGATAACAATGAACAATGGAGATTCTTCTCAATGATCATTAACCCTCTAACCCAATCAGTTATATTTAGGCTTTACGAAATCGCACTAACCCAGATTTCTGCTGCAGCTCACCTCAGCCTTTATTGGTCAGGGGAAAATGGGTTGTTTGCGCTACGCAGCTTCCAGATGTAAACCCTGGTCTGCTCCGATGTGGACTGGACGAATGAACCTGATGGTGGTCTCAGTGCCCCTAAGTTAGAGGTGGAGGAGATACTGAGAAGCAAGGAGACACTGCTGATCACAATCCAATACACTTATGGAAGCAAAGCACATGTATAGACTGTCCGAGGAACTCAGTGAGTCAGGTAGCTGTGGTGGAGGGAAATGGGCAGTCAGTGTTTCAGGTCGAGATCCTTCCTCTACACCCGAAACGTTGAATGTCCATTTCCCTGCCTGACCCGTTGAGTTCCTGCAGTAGATTGCTTTCTGCTCAACATTCCAACATCTGCAGTCTCTTTTATCTATACATATAGATTAGCTTCACTAAATTCCCTCGAAGATTGAATAGCTTCCTGATGGAGTCCAAGATGGCATGTAACAAATTGGACATGGTGGAACCATTGCTTGCCAGTTGCTTGGCTGATGGCAGTCACCAATGCTTCGACTCTGCTCTCCACGGACTTGCACAGACCATTCCCAGGCTTGTCCAGCCAGGAATGTCCATTCATGTTGTACTAAGCCTCCCTTCTCCTTCATGTGCTCAAACAGTTGTCCCCTCCCCCACCAGTCTATCCTGTGGCCATTCACATAACATCAAGAGCAGCACAGTGGCACAGTCGGTAGTGCTGCTGCCTCACAGCGCGGGAGACCCGGGTTCGATCCTGATCTCGGGTGCTGTGTGTGTGGAGTTTGCACGTTCGCACTGTGACCTCTGGTTTCCTCCCACTTCCCAAAGCTGTGCAGTTTCGTAGGTTAATTGGCCTCTGTAAATTGCCCCTGGTGTGTAGGGAGTAGGATAACATGGAACTAATGTGAACTGGTCAGGAACAGTTGGTAGGGCAAAGGGCCTGTTTCCATGCTGTAGCTCTAGAGATTAAAAAGAAGCAGGTGTAGGCCATTCGGACCCTCATGCCGTCCTCACCATTCAATACTATCCTGGCTGATCTTCCATTTCTGCCTCACTTTCCTGCACTAATCGCATATCCTTTGCCCTCCTTATATCATGAGGTGTGTTGATCTGTTTCTTGAATATATTCAGTGTCCACATCCCTCTCGCCCTCCGTACAGAGTATTCCAAAAATTCACTATCTCGGGGTAAAGATATTTGTTCTCATCTCAACCCCTGACGTTGAGCTGTGGGGATATCACAGGGATGCATTGAGGAGCTTGTGGAAGAGACCCCCTCCCTCCAGCCGGAATGCAGTGCATCGCACACGAACAAGACGTCCAGCGGCATTTGTTGATGATTCCCGACAGGCAAGCACATGTGAAAGCCAATGCAGAATGCAAGGAATAAACGGATGGAACTGCAGAGAGGTGCAAATACTAATCAGATCTGACAGGTTTGAAATTTGTGAATTCCAGCTGTGAATTCATTAAGTGTCTCAAATATGCATTTACTTAAGAATGTAATAATCATTTTAATTTTGGAAGTTCGTTAACACCATCTTCTCAAGGCTGTGTACGCAAGAAGGTCTGATTTTGCTTGAAGGGACAGGCTGAGAGAAGCTTTGACCTGTACTGTATTTAATTCAAGCGGTGCTAGATCTAAACGAATTTGACAGAACAATGATTTCTTCTGTATCTAACCAGAGCTCCCTGTGGCCTCTGAGCATTTGATGGGATGGTTTAGGCAGCACAGTGGTTCAGCAGCTAGACCAGGTTCAGTGACCCGGATTCAATTCTGATTTCAGGGGCCTTCCGTGTGGAGTTTGTACATTCTCCCTGTGACACTTATCCCAAAGATAAGCAGGCAGGTTAGTGACTGTGGATTGCCCCCTGTGTAGGTGGGTGCCGTGTGCGGGAAAATACATGGAGGGATGCAGAGAAACAGTGGAGTGTGAGTGGTATTGATGGGATTGCTTTGCTAGGAGCTGGTATGAATCCAATCGTCTTCTTCTGTCTCATAGTTAGTAAGTAGGGTTCGATACAGTGGTGACACAGTAGTCTAGTTACTGGATTAGTAACACAAAGGACATAGGCTGCAGATTTACCATTGTTTGCCAAAGCATCATACATCGCATACAGCACAACAGAGAAATAGACTCTTTGACCCACTATGTCTCCCATCTAGACTAAACCCCTTTGCCTGTATTAGGAGCATTATTTTCTATACCTTTTCTAATTAAGTGTCTCTCTTAAACATAGTGATTGTATTTGATTAGAACACCTCCTAAGGCAACACATTACAAGTATTAACCTCTCGGTGTGAAAGAACTTACCTCCTTCCTCTCACCCTAAATCAATGTCCTTTTTGATGCTCAATACTGTATTGCTAAAAGTGAAAATGACTCACAATAGACAATAGATAATAGACAATAGACAATAGGTGCAGGAGTAGGCCATTCAGCCCTTCGAGCCAGCACCGCCATTCAATGCGATCATGGCTGATCACTCTCAATCAGTACCCCGTTCCTGCCTTCTCCCCATACCCCCTCACTCCGCTATCCTTAAGAGCTCTATCCAGCTCTCTCTTGAAAGCATCCAACGAACTGGCCTCCACTGCCTTCTGAGGCAGAGAATTCCACACCTTCACCACTCTTTGACTGAAAAAGTTCTTCCTCATCTCCGTTCTAAATGGCCTACCCCTTATTCTTAAACTGTGGCCCCTTGTTCTGGACTCCCCCAACATTGGGAACATGTTTCCTGCCTCTAATGTGTCCAATCCCCTAATTATCTTATATGTTTCAATAAGATCCCCCCTCATCCTTCTAAATTCCAGTGTATACAAGCCTAATTGCTCCAGCCTTTCAACATACGACAGTCCCGCCATTCCGGGAATTAACCTAGTGAACCTACGCTGCACGCCCTCAATAGCAAGAATATCCTTCCTCAAATTTGGAGACCAAAACTGTACACAGTACTCCAGGTGCGGTCTCACCAGGGCCCGGTACAACTGTAGAACGACCTCTTTGCTCCTATACTGAACTCCCCTTGTTATGAAGGCCAACATTCCATTGGCTTTCTTCACTGCCTGCTGTACCTGCATGCTTCCTTTCAGTGACTGATGCACTAGGACACCCAGATCTCGTTGAACATCCCCTCTTCCTAACTTGACACCATTCAGTTAATAATCTGCCTTTCTATTCTTACTTCCAAAGTGAATAACCTCACACTTATCTACATTAAACTGCATCTGCCATGTATCCGCCCACTCACACAACCTGTCCAAGTCACCCTGCAGCCTTATTGCATCTTCTTCACAATTCACAATACCCCCCAGCTTAGTATCATCTGCAAATTTGCTAATGGTACTTTTAATCCCTTCATCTAAGTCATTAATGTATATCGTAAATAGCTGGGGTCCCAGCACCGAACCTTGCGGTACCCCACTGGTCACTGCCTGCCATTCCGAAAGGGACCCATTTATCCCCACTCTTTGCTTTCTGTCTGTCAACCAATTTTCTATCCATGTCAGTACCCTACCCCCAATACCATGTGCTCTAATTTTGCCCACTAATCTCCTATGTGGGACCTTGTCGAAGGCTTTCTGAAAGTCGAGGTACACCACATCCACTGACTCTCCCCTGTCAATTTTCCTAGTTACATCCTCAAAAAATTCCAGTAGATTTGTCAAGCATGATTTCCCCTTCGTAAATCCATGCTGACTCGGAATGATCTTGTTACTGCTATCCAAATGCTCAGCAATTTCGTCTTTTATAATTGACTCCAGCATCTTCCCCACCACTGATGTCAGACTAACTGGTCTATAATTACCCATTTTCTCTCTCCCTCCTTTCTTAAAAAGTGGGATAACATTTGCTATCCTCCAATCCACAGGAACTGATCCTGAATCTATAGAACATTGAAAAATGATCTCCAATGCTTCCACTATTTCTAGAGCCACCTCCTTAAGTACCCTGGGATGCAGACCATCAGGCCCTGGGGATTTATCAGCCTTCAGTCCCATCAGTCTACCCAAAACCATTTCCTGCCTAATGTGGATATCCTTCAGTTCCTCCATCACCCTAGGTTCTCCGGCCCCTAGAACATTTGGGAGATTGTTTGTATCTTCCTCAGTAAACACAGATCCAAAGTAACGGTTTAACTCGTCTGCCATTTCTTTGTTCCCCATAATAAATTCCCCTGCTTCTGTCTTCAAGGGACCCACATTTGCCTTGACTATTTTTTTCCTCTTCACGTACCTAAAAAAACTTTTGCTATCCTCCTTTATATTATTGGCTAGTTTACCCTCGTACCTCATCTTTTCTCCCCGTATTGCCTTTTTAGTTAACTTTTGTTGCTCTTTAAAAGAGTCCCAATCCTCTGTCTTCCCACTCTTCTTTGCTATGTTATACTTCCTCTCCTTAATTTTTATGCTGTCCTTGACTTCCCTTGTCAGCCACAGGTGTCTCTTACTCCCCTTAGAGTCTTTCCGCCTCTTTGGGATAAATTGATCCTGCAACCTCTGCATTATTCCCAGGAATACCTGCCATTGCTGTTCTACCGTCTTCCCTGCTAGGGCCTCCTTCCAGTCAATTTTGGCCAGCTCCTGCCTCATGCCTCTGTAATCCCCTTTGCTATACTGTAATACTGACACTTCCGATTTTCCCTTCTGCCTTTCCATTTGCAGAGTAAAACTTATCATGTTGTGATCACTGCCTCCTAATGGCTCTTTTACCTCTAGTCCCCTTATCAGGTCAGGATCATTACACAACACTAAATCCAGAATTGCCTTCTCCCTGGTAGGCTCCAGTACAAGCTGTTCTAACATTTAATTTGTCCGTGCCCAGAACTATCAATCCTCTGCAACTGAACTCACCCTTGTTCTTTTCCGCTCTCTGTTCATTATGAGAAAATCTATTTCGAAGTTAAACCAATGTTGATTTTCAATGTTAAACCATTGTATCTTTCAAAAGCTGCAAAGAGGTATCTGCTGATTGCAATTGTGAAAACTCCAGGCTGATCCTGAGGTGCTTATTTTAGGTAAATGCTAAAATGATCAAAATGTTTGCTGAAATTAATATTCAGGTGGTGTTGCATCCAATTAGCCTGACCACAGTGCTGAGGTGCTAAGCAGATCCTCCCTTCACTGCACTGACAATTAGGCAGATCACTTCAGCATAGCATCTGATATCTTGCTTCTCTAGTTATTTGCTACTGCAGACCAGACACAGGAAGGCTTTTATCTGTCAGTAAATAAAATTAAAAACACTGCAGTGGCTGGAAATCTGAAACAAAAGCAGAAAGTGGTGTAAACTGTTGGCAGGTCGGGCAGCTCCTGTGGAAAGAGAAACAGAGTTAACGTTTCAAGTTGAAAAAACTTCATCAGAAATGGAAAAGAAGGAAAAACGAGTTAATTTTAAGTTGCGGAGAGGGGGGGAGGAAGGATGGAAAGGGCAAAAGGGAACATCTATGACGGGGAAACTGAAGTTGCCGTGGGGATAAATGGTGCACTCAGTGCCTGGCTCCATCCAGGGCTGTCTGAGAGCTTCACCTCCAACACTTGGTATTTGCACAGTGCCTTTCACAATCCCAGCAGGTCCAAAGCACCATGACCAATGAAAGACTTCAGATGCACAGTCACAGTGACGGCATGACAGACAACCTTGGCATCACAAGAATTCCCAACCTCAGTGATTAGATGTTCGCATTTAGTGTGACTGGAACAGCAACCTGAGATGTCGAGTTGCTATCTGATCCCCTGCACTTTCTCCCCTGGCGTAACGTCTAAAGTTGCAAGTTCTTCACCATTACCAAGCCACATTATACACGACAAAAGCATTGCCTATGGGACCATGGTAGATCCCCGGACGTTTATGTACTCCTAACGTATTGAAATGCCTTTCCAAAGTATCTTTCACTTCCAACCGCATTAGAAACAAGAGCATGAGTGAACCAGCTGAACCCTCGAGCCCTCAGCCATTGAGTTCACCTTGGTTGACCTGAATGTTGACCTCAACTGTGTTCTCCTACCTGATTCCCACAGCTCTTAAATAAACTCTTCTATAAATGTCATCAACTTCTTTGCCGGTGGCTGACTGCCTAGCCCCAGAGTCTGAGAACCTCATCCACTTGGAGCAGGAAATCACAAGGACATCCACACACTTTTCCATCCTTCGCAGGCAAATACTATGTGCAAACTGAACGCAGTTTTGAACGCTGGAAGACTGAGAACAGGAAAAGACTGTTCAGTGCTTTGAGGTTCCTCACAACTCAATTTGACTGCGATGATTGGCACTTCCGGTTGCACTTGTAAAGGGCTTTGGGAGTTGGGGAGAATGGCGCATCTTGGCTTTTGCGATGATCTTCCTCATTCTTGATTGTCCACCCAAGGAAGGAGCCTCGGCCTTCACACCACTGTGCTGTTCCAGCTTTATCAGCTCCTCAATCAGTTCATTCACCAACCTTCTGTATGCAAGAGAATAGAGCTGATTTGTACAAACAATCCCTATAACTCGACCCCTAATCCTTAGGTATGCGTAGGAAGGAACTGCAGATGCAGGTTTAAACCAAAGAAAGATGCAAAATGCTGGAGTAACTCAGCAGGACAGGCAGCATCTCTGGAGAAAAGGAATAGGTGACATTTCGGGTCGAGACTCTTCTGGGATCTGATTTGAGGAGGTGGCAGGAACAGGGAGCGCCTTACTTTGGGATCTTGTTTAAACAGAACTTACATATTAAGGAGACCTCTGTCTGAACTGCCCTGGCAATGTTTATTTGATTTGGAACGACACTTTGGAGCCTGTGGTTGATTCTGGTCAGTTGGCTGTCAGAGTAGCTGAGAATCTTCTAATTGCTGAGTCCCTGGGGACAATGATGGGGCTGCCAGCTGAGGCAGAGTAGCCCAGGAGCAGCAGAGAGTGTTGAAAACCACCAGGCAACCTTCCCTTTTCAATCTCATTTCAGATCAACTCCCTTTGGTGCAATTTGCTGTTTAGAAAAATGAGGGGTGACCTCATCGCGACATAAGTGATCCTGAGGGTCATTGTAGGGGAGGCGATGTGATGTTTTCACCAGTTGAAGAGTCCCAAGGGTACACAACTACAAGGCAAGGAGTCAGTCATTTAAAACTGAGGTGTGTAGAAATTTTGCTGAAGATGGTGAACATTTGGAATTCTCTATGCCAGAGGAGGCATAAGATGTACTTAAGGTGGAGGTAGATGCGTTTTCCACAGATTGAGGAATTGAGGGTTATGTGGATGTGACACAGAAGAGAGTGGCGGAAGTGGCGGCGCCTAACGGCTGCGGCTCGCTAGCAGTCTGTTCGTCTTTTTTCCTTTTTTTTTGTTGTGTGTCGGTGTTGGGATGGTTTTTTTTTTTTTTTGTGTGTATGTGTGGGGGGTGGTGGTGTGGGTGGGGGGGTGGGGGGGTGTGGGGGAAACCTTTCTCTTTTAGGTCTCTTCCTCACGGCGCGGGGTGCGGCTCGGCCGCGGGGCCTTCCATCGCCCGGTGCGGCTCGGCCGCGGGACTTAACATCGTCTGGTGCGGCTCGGCCGCTGGACTTAACATCGTCCGGTGCGGCTCAGCCGCTGGACTTAACATCGTCCGGTGCGGCTCGGCCGCTGGACTTAACAGAACCCGGTGCGGCTCGGCCGCGGGGCGCAACATCGCCCGGCGCGGCTCGGCCGCGGGACTATACATCGCTGGTGCGGCTCGGCCGCTGGACTTAACATCGCCCGGTGCGGCTTGGCCGCGGGGCCTTCCATCGCCCGGTGCGGCTCGGCCGCTGGAATTAACATCGCCCGGCGCGGCTCGGCCGCGGGGCCTAACATCGCACGGCGCGGCTTGGCCGCGGGGCCTAACATCGCTGGTGCGGCTCGGCCGCTGGACTTAGCGGTGCCCGGTGCGGCTCGGCCGCGGGACTTAGCTGCGCACAGCTCGGTCGCGGGGCCATCCGTCACCCAGCTCGGCAGCGGGATGTTTCAGCGCCCGGTGCGGCTCGGCCGCGGGGTCTTCCATCCCCTTGCGGGGACTGTGCGGGTCGGTGGGGGACGAGCTGTCTGTCCGTGGGCGTGGGGAAGAGAGTGGAAGTTTTGTTGCCTCCATCACAGTGAGGGGGTGTTTGGAGTCACTGTGATGGACGTTTGTGTTGGGGTCATGTGTCTTGTGTTCTTTTTTGTGTATGACTGCTATGTAATTTCGTTCGGTACCTTGGTACCGAATGACAAATAAAGCTCTGTTGAACTGTTGAACTGTTGAAGAGGAGTTGAGGCCAACATAGATCAGGCATGATTACATTGAGTAGTGGGAGAAGGCATGAGGGGGCCGAGTGATCTATTTCTGCTTCTATTTCTTGTGTCCTTTTCCCATTTAGACCCAGCTCAATCTACTAATCGCAGAGATGAAAATTTCACCCGAGCACCAGTGCTCTCGAGAAGCACCCAGAGCAATTTACAGAGTCATTTATTTTGGCAAGGTGCACGGTATTATCTTTCATATGGTCAACCCATGTGCCTTTGATCTGCTGTGATTAATAGCCTTAAGGGCCTGTCCCACTTTAGGTGATTTTAAGGCGACTGCCGGTGACTAGGCTGTCGCCAACAGTTCGTCGGGTGTCGCGGGCATGATCGTGAGGAGTCTTCCAAGATTCGTAGTGGATCTCAGCGCTTCGCTGAGAAATCATTCGGAGTGAAATTTCTTGGCGACAGCCGGCTTGCTATCGTTGCTTATTGCGTGCACTGTCGCCTGCTGTCCCCTGGTTTGCTAGGTTCTCTTAGATGCATTTAGAACCACATTATATTAAAATAAGTAAAGTCATTTCAAAATACCATAAAATGCTTGTGTTTAACCAATTTATTTACTGTCAGGAGATTTGACAGGTAGATTGGAGGCGACAGTTTGACAGTCAGGTAAGTGTGGGAATTTTGCGATGTTTATGGCCATCAGCCATTACATTTAAAGTGGGCTCCCAACCCAGATATGCAACCCAGAAGCCAGATATGCATCTCCTGTACATTTTCAAAGAATGCCCACACACTTTTCAAAAAAATCCACTTAACCATTTTTTTCTTCTTTTTTTTTAATACAGCTATTAGTAAACTGGAAGTAAATCCAGTTTATGCCTTGTTACAGTGATGCTTGGTTTTTAAGTAACCCGGGCAAGATGTTATAGTTCAAAACTCTCAAGTACTTACCGACTTGTCAGTGATTTCAGCGAAAATTAGGACGCCGGAGAAGCATTGACAGAGTGGGAATTTCGCGATGTTTCCGAAGACGGTGTAATCTCGACCTGACTTGGCATTGTCGTGGTCATTGTCGTCGGGTAAAAGAAAAGTTCGGCGATCTGCTACGGCTTTGACAGTCGCCGGCAGTTGCCTTAAAATCGCCTAAAGTGGGACAGGCCCTTTAGGCCTAAGGGCTACTGACTGGAATAAACAGCAGGAGTTTTTGTTGCACCTTTTGTTCACTCATGAATAACTCTTCAATATTGGACTGAGGCAAAGGGCAGGTTCAACCAAACTGGTTGAAACTATTTGAGTTAAAGGCACTTCAATAGTTGTTCAGATAAAACACGACGTCACTGATGTTAGAGTAACATTTCCAAAGAATTGTAATGTATTATTTTATTTTGATTTCAGACACTGATTGCATGATCCCGCACTGCTGAAATATTACAACAGCAGCTGCCACAGAGAAACACACACATATTAAGGAATCCTTTTCTTTTTGTTGCGTGCGTTTACAGTAGCTGACATAAACATCATTGGCAAGTTGTTGAAGAATATACAAACTTTCGGGTGAATAATAAATTCTAACCTGAATAACCATCTTGACAAGCAAACAGGTTTCAGAAGTTGAAGTAGTTAGTCACACATTCCTGGTTTCAAGTCAATTCAAGTCAAGTTTTTATTGTTATATACGCAAGTGAGGTATAGCTGCAATTAAAAATTTGACAAGAAAACAGAAAGAAAATAAGACTGCAAAAAAAACAGGTTATTAGGGCAAAAACACAATTGGAAAACACGTCCATGTTAGTGCAAGAGGAGGTCCACAGTGTTCCGTCGCCCAGGTAGGGTTAGGACTGCACAGGTCGGTTCAAAAACCAGGAAATTAGCTGTTCCAAAACTTGATGTTGTGAAACCATGCTTCAATACCTCCTGCACATGAGGGTCTACCTCAAATGATGTGGATCCTTGATGATGGATGCCGCTTCTTAATGCAGCACTTCATGTAGTTTTAGTGGTTGGGAGAGCTATGCCCATGAAGGACTGGGCAGAGTCCACCATTCTCTGCAGCCTCTTCATTCTTGCCAGCAGTCAGAATACTTTATACATCTCTTGAAGTTTGTTAAAGTACAGTATTTGGTGACATGCTGGATCTCTTTAAACTTCTATGAAAATAGAGGTGCTGTCACGCGTTCTTTGTGAATGCATCTCTGTGCTGGGCCCAGGATAGGTCATCAGAGATGTTCACAGCCAGGTATCTGAAATAGTTAACTCTCTTCACTGTCGACACATGAATGAAAAATGTCTTTGCTTTGTTTCTAGTTTTAGTTTTTTTTCGTTTTAGAGATACAGTGCAGAAATAGGCCCTTTGGCCCACCGTGTCCGCACTGTTCAGCGATCTCCGCATATTAATACTATCGTATCTACACACACTAGGGACAATTTACACTTATATCAAGCCAATTAACCTACAAACCTGTATGCCTTTGGAATGTGGGAGGAAACCGAAGATCTTGGAGAAAACCCACACGGTCACGGGAGAACGTACAAATTCCGTACAGGCAGCACCCGTAGTCCAGATCGGCCCCGGGTCTCCAGCGCTGTAACTCTACCGCTGCGCTACCATCCCGTCCAGCATTGCTGATGATGTGTTAGAGGTCGTTATTGTGTGAAGTGTGCGCATGTGTGCGCATGTGCGGGAATGTGCGCATGCGCGGGATTCTCGGGCGGGCGAGGCCTGTGGAATCAGTGATAATTTCCAGGCGTTTCGAAGATATGTATTACTGAAATGAGTTACTTAAAGCTTAAATAAAGTTTAAGTAAATTGGAATTCTCATTTGTCTCACGACAATTTAAGTAACTCAATATCAGAAGTTAAGCAGTGTGACGTCGAGATGGAGAAACTATTGAAACCACAACGCTTGGATCTGGATCCCAACTCACCTACTGCAGCAAAGGTATGGAAGCACTGGCTTCGTACACTAAATAACTTCTTTGATGAGTGTGGTGACAATGCACCAGACAAATTCAGGACATTAATAAGCTCTGTCTCTCATGATGTATATGATTACATAGAGGAATGTACAACTTATGATTCTGCTATTGATGTACTAAGCAGACTCTTCGTCAAGACACCCAATGTAATATTTGCTCGACACCTCCTTGCTACTCGTAAACAAAAACCTGGTGTCACTTGATGAGTTTTTACAAGAACTTCAAAGACTTAGTAAAGACTGTGCCTTCAAAGCAGTTACAGCTGATCAATATCAACAGGAACTTATTCGAGACTCGTTTATCAATGGTTTGGCATCGCCTTTAATACGACAGAAACTATTAGAAAGCAAAACCTTGGATTTACAGTCAGCTTACAATCAAGCTTACTCATTAGACTTGGCTCAGAGAGATTCAGATGCTTATGGCTCATCTAATGTGTATTCTGCTGCAACTACTACAAAAGAATCTCACCCAAGTACTAATATGGAGCAAGCTGAAACAATTTCTACTGATAAATGTGCCCTTGCTGCAGCATATACTTATCCAAAAAGGAAGTGTTAGTTTTGCGGGGGTAATATTCATAATAGAGAGAGATGTCCTGCTCGAGAGGCAACTTGTAATAGTTGTGGCAAGAAGGGACATTATTCTAGAGTATGCAAGGCCAAAGCAACTACTAAAAGTGTGACTGCTGCCATGTTTGTGCCTCCTTTATGTGCAATTACAGCTGCATTTCCTCAGAGCTTGTCTCATGCAGTTACAACGGTATCCATCAATGGCCATACACTTAATGTACTACTTGATTCTGGCAGTTCAGAAAGTTTTATAAGTGAACAAGTTGTGTCTCGACTAAATCTAACTATAATTCCTTCAAATAGAGAAATCTCGATGGCTCTGACATCTCTCAATACTCAAATTATTGGATCTTGTATTGTAGACTTTATTCTGAACAAAACTAGTTATAAATCTGTGTGTCTTGGTATTTTGGAAAATTTGTGTAGCGATATAATTCTAGGTCAGGATTTTCAGAAGCAGCACAGATCACTTCAAATAATGTATGAAGGAACTATGCCTGATCTTGTATTGTCAAAGCCACCAGTATTGTGTGTTTTTTCTGCTGCATCTGTTGAATGTCCTTCATTATTCACTAATTTATCCTTTAAGTGCAAGCCAATTGCTACAAAATCAAGACATTTTAGTAAGGATGACAAAGACTTTATCAACACAGAGGTAACTAATCTTTTACGAGAAGGTATCATGGAGCCCAGCTCTTCCCCTTGGAGGGCACAAGTTGTTGTGGTTAAGGACCCCTTGGAGAGACATAGAAAGAGACTCTGCATTGATTACTCTCAAACTATAAACCAGTTCACGGAGCTTGATGCATATCCATTACCTCGTACAGATGATATTATCAATACATTAGCTAAGTATAAGGTATTCTCTACTTTTGACCTAAAAAGTGCTTACTACCAAATTCCTTTGAAAGAATCCAAAAAGAAATACACTGCGTTTGAAGCAAATGGAAAATGATACCACTACTGCAGAGTTCCTTTTGGTGTAACTAATGGTGTGGCAGTTTTTCAGAGAGAGATAGACAAACTTGTTGAACTGGAAAACCTTAGAGATACTTTCCCTTATCTTGATAATATAACTATTGCAGGAAAAGACCAAGCTGAACATGACAAAAATGTGCAACGGTTTTTAGAAGTTGTACATTCTAAAAATCTAACATTAAATGAGGCTAAGTCAATAATATCAGTGCCATCAATTAATATTCTTGGTTATTAGGTTGGAAATGATACGATCAAGCCTGATCCAGAGAGACTCCGCCCACTCCAAGAGATACCTGTTCCAGCTACATTAAACTCTCTACGAAGGGTTCTTGGCATGTTTGTATATTATGCTAAATGAATACCAAATTTCTCTGACAAAATTCAACCTTTGATTAGAGCAAAATCTTTCCCCCTTGACTCTACAGCAATTGGTGCCTTTACTTCTTTAAAGAAACAATTAGAATCTGCGACATTACACGCCATCGATGAGGATCTCCCCTTTGTTGTTGAATGTGATGCCTCTGATTTAGCAGTATCAGCAACATTAAATCAAGGAGGACGACCAGCGGCTTTCATGTCTCGTACTCTCCAAGGTAGTGAATTGCATTACCCACGCGTCGAAAAGGAAGCTACTGCAATTATTGAAGCAGTGAGGAAATGGAGTCATTTCCTTGCTCGCCAGCACTTCACTTTGATAACAGATCAGCGTTCAGTAGCTTTTATGCTAGATAATCGGAAGCAAACGAAGATTAAAAACAGTAAAATTCATAAATGGAGGATTGAATTATCAGCATATAGTTATTCAATTGAGTACCGCCCTGGTAAGGATAATGTTGCTCCGGATACCTTAACTCGAGCATTTTGTGCCTCTGTTCATTCTTCTGCACTCACTGATCTTCACAATGGGCTGTGTCA
This sequence comes from Rhinoraja longicauda, assembly GCF_053455715.1. Taxonomy (NCBI): domain Eukaryota; kingdom Metazoa; phylum Chordata; class Chondrichthyes; order Rajiformes; family Arhynchobatidae; genus Rhinoraja; species Rhinoraja longicauda. The sequence continues at coordinate 7,262,759 of NC_135974.1, forward strand.
TCCTGGAGTCACTCGTATGTTACATTATGTTCGTTCCAAAAACTTACCTTTCTCTACAGAAGATGTGAAGATGACATGTGCTTCATGTAGAATCTGTGCTGAATTAAAACCAAGGTTCTTCCGTCCTGAAGAAGGAAGATTGATCAAAGCTACTCAACCTATGGAACGTTTGAATATTGACTTCAAAGGGCCTTTACCATCCTCCTCTCAAAATGTTTATATACTTACCATAGTTGATGAATATTCGAGGTTTCCATTTGCCTTTCCTTGTCGAAATATGTCAGCTGCTACGGTCATCAAATGTTTAGATCAACTGCTTTCATTCTGTGGATTTCCAAGTTACATACATTCTGATAGGGGCACCTCATTCATGTCAAAAGATTTAAAGGACCACCTTTCTAATAGAGGAATTGCAACAAGTAAAACAACACCATATCATCCTATTGGAAATGGTCAGGTTGAGAGGTATAACGGAATCATTTGGAAAGCAGTGAAACTGGCTTTAAAGTCAAATGACATACCAGATCAGCAGTGGGAATGTGTTCTACCAGATGCATTACACTCCATCAGATCTTTACTGTCAACCGCTACCAATACTACTCCACATGAGCGGTTCTTTAACTTCAAACGGCATTCTTCTAGTGGTACTTCTCTGCCATCATGGTTGACTAGCCCTGGGCCTGTGTTGCTTCGTCGGTATGTCCGATCAAATAAGAATGAGCCCTTTGTTGATGAAGTTGAACTGACTGATGTCAACCCTTCTTATGCAACTATCAAGTATCAGGATGGACGTCAGTCAACTGTCTCACTTCGTGACCTCGCACCATGTCCATCTTCTCCATCAGCTCCATCACTCCTTGATAATATTAATCGAGAACTTCCTTCAACACTCCCATCTTTCCCTATGAAAACTTCTACAAGTAATTCTAAAATTGAAAATGTAAATAACAATATGAGTGAAGTTGATGACCAAGCAACATATGTACCACCAGCTATGGAAACACCATTATCTCCTGATGCTCCAGTGCTGCGACGGTCATCAAGACATACTAAACCCCCTGACCGTCTCACTTATAAATAGGAGGGGAGAATGAAGTGTGCGCATGTGTGCGCATGCGCGGGAATGTGCGCATGCGCGGGATTCTCGGGCGGGCGAGGCCTGTGGAATTAGTGATAATTTCCAGGCGTTTCGAAGATATGTATTACTGAAATGAGTTACTTAAAGCTTAAATAAAGTTTAAGTAAATTGAAATTCTCATTTGTCTCACGACATTGTGTAAGCACTCAAAACAACCAGATTTAGATATACAGCACTGAAACAGGCCCACTGAGTCCATTGCCAACCATTGTTCACCCATTTCAAAGTTATCCCACTTTCTCACCCACTCCCTCCACACAAGCGACAATTTACAGAAGCTAATTAACCTACAAACTCGCATGTGTTTGGGTGGTGGGTAGAAACCAGAGGAACCCCATGTGGTCACAGGGAGAGTGTACAAACTCCACACAGACACACAGGCTGAAGAAGGGTCTCGACCCGAAACGTCACCCATTCCTTCTCTCCAGAGATGCTGCCTGTCCCACTGAGTTACTCCAGCATTCTGTGTCCACACAGACAACATCCAAAATCAGAATCGTCTGCGGGTTTCTGGCACTGTGAGGCTGTGCTGCCCAAACGATCTCTTTCCTGGAGAAAATGGATAGTTTGCGTTTCGGTTTGGGACCCTTCATGTCCAAGGGTCCTGACACGAAACGTCACCCATCCATTTTCTTCAGATATGCTGCTTGACACGCTGAGTTACTCCAGCATTTTATGTCTATCTTTGGTATAAACCAGCCTCTGCAGTTCCTATTTATTACATTTCATCTCCTTCTTGTACACTGTGTCATCATGACCCTTGCTTTGACCAACCCCAGTGGCATCGTCGGTGAATTTATAAATGGCATAGGAACTGTGCTGAGCCATACAGTCAAGGGTGTCGAGTGTAAAGCAGGGGGCTGAACACAGCTTCGAGGTTCACTTGTGTTGATGGTCAGTGAGGAGATGTTGTTATCGATTTGCGCTGATTGAGGTTTGCCGATGAGGAAGTTACAGGTTCAATTGTAAAGGGAAGTACAGAGCCCTGGGTCTTGGAGCTTGTTGATGTGTGAAGGTGATTGTTATGTTGAATGCTGAGCAATGAACAGCAGCCAGATGTATGTGTTCCTGATATCAGAAAAAGCATATTAGGCATCTGAAATCTACTTTCCAGTTCCCCTTTAAGAGCTTGCATTTCATGCTGGGCCTAAAGTGTTAATCCCTGAGGATAGGATAGCTAGACTGGTCTTTTATACCACAGATTGCAACAAATTAAGTGATCTTTAAGATGATTAAAGGGTAGATGTGATGGAGTGAAAACATTTCCTCTGGTTTTGACCAGAAGCTTGGAATGAGAGCAGGGGGATTGAGGGTGACGGCAAGGGTTCCCTGGCTACACGACCTCCAAATTTAACCACTCATTATTTCATACTCTGTTCTATCCTCTCTCAGCCCACACTGACATCCACAGAGAGGCTTTGTCCATTCACTTAACCCAGTATCACCTCATTGTAAGCTGCTACCCCACTCCTGTTACCTATCTCTGCATGGCCTACAAACTGCATTTAGTTTACAGTAAGTTTAGTTTAGGGATACAGTGCAGAAACAGGCCCTTCGGCCCATCGAGATCGCGCCGAACAGCGATCATCCCAACATTAACCCTCTCCTACATATACTAGGGACAATGTACACGTATACCAAGGCAATTAACCTGCAAATCTGTACGTCTTTGGAGTATGGGAGGAAACCGGAGCACCCAGAGAAAAACCATCCGGTCACGGGGAGAACATACAAACCCCATACATTCAGCACCCATAGTCGGGATCGAACCTGGGTCTCCGGTGCTGCAAGCACAGTAAGGCAGCAACTCTACCGCTGTGTCTCCGTGCATCCTGGACTCTAAACCATCGTTTCCAAGTGAGCTACTTTGCAAGAGGTATCTTGCGTCATGCATGACCAAGTGATTTACTAGCTCAATATTTTTGAAATATTTATGTGATTGCAATTTAGAAATAAATAAGACATAAATCAAACAGAATCTAATTGAGCACAGAACCAGCTTGAGGCAATGTCTGGCCTATTTTGCTCTTGACAAACTCGAAGGATTGAATGGCATGTTACTGTTGCCACACGTCAGATTCATCCACGTGGTCACTCTTTCCCCCACCCTCCACTCAAGGTGCTGAACATTCCCCACATACCTTCTGCAGTACAGTGGCACAGCCGGTCCCACAGCCTCATGGCTCCCTGGGTTCGATCCCCACCTCGGTCGGGTGTCTGTGTGGAGTTTGCAGGACCCAGGGTTTCCATGCAAGGCTTCCCTGGGAACTATGGTTCCCTCCCACATCCCAAAGATATGAGGTTTGGAAGGTTGATGTTAGACGTTAGGAGGAGTTGATGAGAATGTGGCTGGTGTAAAACGGGATCAGTGTTGGGTTAGTGTAAGTGGCTGGCTGATGGTCAGTATGGATTCAATGTACTGAAGGATTTATTTCTGTGCTGGGTATGTCTCTCCCCCACCTCCCTTCATCCTATCCTTTCATGGTGCTGACCACCCTACCCCACCCAACAATGATGTCACTTTTTAATTCAAAGGTATCACAAAATGCTGGAGTAACTCAGCAGGTCAGGCAGCATCTTGGAGAGAAAGAATGGGTGACGTTTCGGGTCGAGACCCTTCTTCAGACTGATGTCAGGGGGGCGGGACAAAGAAAGGATGTAGGTGGAGACAGGAAGGCAGTGGGAGAACTGGGAAGGAGTAGGGGAAGAGAGGGACAGAGGAACTATTTAAAGTTAGAGAAGTCAATGTTCATACCGCTGGTCTGTAAGCTGCCCAAGCGAAATATGAGGTGCTGTTCCTCCAATTTCCGGTGGGCCTCACTATGACACTGGAGGAGGCCCATGACGGAAAGATCAGACTGGGAATGGGAGGGGGAGTTGAAGTGCTCAGCCACCGGGAGATCAGGTTGGTTAAGGCTGACTGAGCGAAGGTGTTGAGCGAAACGATCGCGTTTGGTCTCGCCGATGTAGAGAAGTTGACATCTGGTTTCCTTTGGGCTGGGAGAGACAAACTCAACAGGACAGGCAGCATCTGTCGATAGAGAAACAAGGTTAACATCTCTGGTCAATAATCCCTGAATAAAGCGTCCCTGAACTACAGCGTCCCCTCTGTTTCTCCCTCCACTGATGCTGCCCAACCTGCTAACTATTTTCAGTTCTTCCTGCTTTTATTCTAATTGCTAACATCTGCAGCCATTTTTGATCTTCAATGATGATTTCAATCCAGGATGGGATGTGGGAGGCAGCCCAGGGGGGCAGGGTTGTTTTCAAAACCTCCGCACCCCTCCCATCAGCTGTGTTCTGTGGAGCCAAATTAACGGCAGGGTTTCGTACGGATCGGCTTACAGCAGCAAACTCCCTGTTCAGAAGCCTTTCCCCAGGAACGTGGGAACATCTTCACGTTTCTGAAGTGAACTGGGAGCATACGCTAACATCTGAAAATTACCAGGAACCTGGTCTCCAGAGACTAGGGTTGCCAACTGTCCCGTATTAGCCGGGACATCCTGTATTTTGGGCTAAATTGGTTTGTCCCGTACGGGACCGCCCCTGTCCCATATCAGGCCTGGGGGGGCACTGTTGGCCCAGACGCTGTAGGCCCGGATGCTGTAGGTCCAGACAGTGTAGGTCCGGACAGCATAGCAACCTGCCTCCCGGCCCGGGCGGCCATCATTGGTAGAGCGGGAGCATGTGGCCGCTGGCTAGATGATGTCACCTTGTCCCGTACGTGGGAGTGAGATAGTTAGCACCCCTACCAGAGACAGTGAGATCATTGCCAGCTGCGCTAGAGCAGGGGCCAGTGGGCAAGTGGCCATGGCGTGGTCCCTGGGCCTGAACTAGCTGGAACCTTGGATTCACATCCTGCACAAAGTCGACAATGTCTCTTCAAATCTCCACACTGAAAGCACATCCTTTCTACCTGCAGCACCTCTGTGTTTTCTATCCGTCCCTGCAGCTGCAGCTGCTGTTCCTGTCTCGCTCAGAGTCTGCAGTAACTCCAGCAGCACCTTTCTCAGGTCAGCGGCCTCAGGCTGGAGCCCCCCCAGAGGGGTTTGCTGGTTATCTCAGCAGACATCCAGTGCCATATCACTAAGGAGGAGTGCCAGAGCAACCAGCACTGGAATCAATCTTTAAACCAAGGCACTAGGTGTGAACGGTCACTTAGTCCTACCTCTGATTGCTCAAGTTTGTTTAAACCAACAACACTGAAGAAAACTACCTGAGTGCATCTCTCATTGCTGTCTGCGGAACCTTGCTGTGCACCAACTGACTGTGTGTTCCTCCATCTCCACAGACACTGCTCTTCCTTACCAACTCTAGTTATGTGGAGCACCCTGAGGTGGTGAAAGAATCCATTTTGTTGTATTGTCAGCATTTTTTTCCTTTCTGCCCCATTTCATCCTTCATCACAGGTACATGGATAGGCAAGGTTTAGAAGGGTACAGGCCAAATGCGGGTAAAGATGTTAGTTGGGGATGTTAGACCCTAGTCCGCATGGATGAGTTGGGCCAAAGGGCCTGTTGCCACAGCACATTTGTGTAGCGTTAGAGTTGCTGCCTTACAGCGCCAAACACCTGGATTTGATCCTGACTACGGGTGCTGTCTGTACGGAACTTGTACGTTCTCCCTTTGACCACATGGGTTTTTTCCAAGTGCTCCAGTTTCCTCTCACACTCCAAAGACATACAGATTTGTAGGTTAGTTGGCTTCTGTATATTATAAGTTATCCTTAGTATGTAAGATAGTGTTAGTGTACGGGGTGATCGCTGGTCAGTGTGGACTCGGTGGGCTGAAGGGCCTGTTTCTGTGCTGTATCTGTAAAGTCTAAAGTAAAGTCTATACTAATTTTTATATGACTTTATGCTCCATGACCTGCTTACGCTGATCCCTGCAGATTCCCACACCATTCCCTGCCCACTCTCTCTGACCCAAGGGCTATCTCCACTGACCATCGGCCCGTGTGCTTGTGTTAAATACAAAGAAACATCCTATCTGGTACACAGGTACTGGCATGAATACGGTAGAAATTGGTCTTTGTTTCAAGTGGATCATAAGAAGGAGGCACATTTGTGTGTTGTCAGCCATGCCACTTTATAACATCCCCCGCAGCCTCTTGCAAACAGCACATCCTACACAGCAGGCAACCTCTATACTAATACATAGCATCTAGGTTAACAGGGGTGAAAGCTGTGCAGTGGGATTTAGGCAGTGGGTGCTTTCTACCTGATAACTTCACATCTTATTGTGCTGTGAATTCAGACACAGTAACCTTCTTAATTAATCATTAAAGCTACGCACAACCTAAAATTAAGGTAGGCCAAAGAACCTTTCAATCTCAGTTTTTAAATGGTGTGTGAAATTAAACCATCAAGAGTTTAATAACAAGCTTAGCCCAACCACTGGTTCTGTACACTTTGTAATTTTAGATGGTTTAGACGCAAATGAACAATTATGTCACATCCATTGAGATGAGAAGGTGCACACAGCAAACGACAATTTATTTGCAAGCCAATTGCAACCCTAATCCTGAATTATGTTTGAATAGCTTAAAAACACAAATGGAAAATATTTATTGTATAGGAAACTATCATTGAATATTATCTGTCTCTTGTCACCTATTATCTTTCCCAATTGTGCCTGTCTTCTGCTACTGCAATAGCTGTAAAAAAAATGTTAATTTTGCACTTCTTCATTATTATCCCTTGAATTTCCTCTCCTTAAAGGAAAATGTTTTCTGTAGAAGGGAACAGTGCAATACTTATTTCATTGACTGAAATTTTTATATTAATGTCCTTTTTCACAGTTCAGTCAGAAGGTTTGACGGAACAACTGCAAAGATCTCTCAGTTCCTACCCCACTTCTTAGTTCCTGGGGACCACCATCTCCCAGGACCTCTCCTGGACTGCAAATACTACAGCGGTAGTTAAAAAGTCACAGCAGAGACTGCACTTTTTAAGACTGCTCCGGAAAAACAAACTGAAGGAGAATCTGCTGGTGACCTTCTACCGCTCGACCATTGAGAGCGTCCTGGCATACTGCACCATAGTGTGGCATGCTGGCTGCTCAGCTGCGGACCAGAAGGCCCTCCAGAAGGTTATTAAGACAGCAGAGAAAATTATCGGCTGTCCACTGCCTTCTCTGAAGGACATCTCCAGCTCGCGTTGTCTAAACAGGGCCAGAAATATAATTACGGACAGCACACACCCAGGATATGAACTGTTTGCTCTCCTGCCCTCTGGGAGGCGCTACAGGAGCCAAAGGGCCAGAACAAAACGACTTAAAAACAGTTTCTTTCCCTGGTCCATAAGACTGTGAATGGAAATATTTGATTTGATGTGACTCTCACTTTCTTTGCACTTTTTAAAAATATATACAGCATCTTAGGTGCAAAACCCATTTATTATTTATTGGTTTTTATTGGTTTTTATTGATATTGGTGCTTGTTGTGTTGGTTCCTATGTTTGTGCGATTGTTTTTGGAGGATTGCACTGTCGCACTGTTTCAGATGTAGCACTTCTAATTTCGTTGTACTGTTCATACAATGACAATAAAGGCATATTATTATTATTATTATATCTATAAACCAATTGAAGAGAGCATAAATCAATGCCTTCTTGCCAGGGATCACTTCACACTTTCCCTTCAATCGGAGCCACAGGTCCAAGGTAACTGCTTCAGCCATAGCTTAAAATGCACCTCAAAGATAGAAATGAAAAGTTGGAGTTACTAAGCGGGGCAGACAACATCTCTGGAGAAATGGAATAGGTGACGTTTCGGGTCGAGACCCTTCTTCAGACTGAGAGTCAGAGGAAAGGAAAACAAGAGATATTGAAAAAATGCATCTCATTGGATACAAATTGAAGCTTGAATCAATTGGAAGTATTTCCAGTGATTCCCACTGTTTTGACGCATTTGATACTGCAGCCTTAGTGTGGTAGTCTATTCCACTTGCCTCTAACCTCCACACCGGCCTTGACCCACCTTTCTGCAGGTTTTGCCTGATAATCTGCATTATATGGCCAGCTTGACAGTTTTTTTCTGGAACTCTCGAATCTCATGGCAAACCCATGAAAACTTCCTGTCAATGAGCTCCCGAATCTTGGGGTGGATCATGGCTGAATTGATGCCAACTCTGTTCCCTGCTTTAACTTCACACCTCTCAATGTTCCTTCCTTAAAGCAAACTCAGCAATCAAGTGAGTAAAACTCAAATACACGTGGCAATGTAATCCCTTGAGCTCCGAGCGTAGAATCCTCCATTTTGTCATGTGGACATGATGAAACTGGTGGGATTCGACATCAGATGATCTTATAATTAGAGCCAGATCAATCTGACAGCACTGGGCCTCTATTCGCTGGAGTTTAGAAGATTGAGGGGGGACCTCATTGAAACTTAAAAAGATCGCTCCCCCACCCTAGTCGTCCTGTTTCACTGTTTGTATCACCTCCACAGCCAACAATGGACCATTGTGGGCTCCTTGGCCATCGGTGCCGGCTCTGATTTGGTCTGTACCTTTTCAACCCTCTAGTTTCCCTCTCCCTTGACTCTCAGTCTGAAGAAAGGTCTCGACCCGAAACATCACCTCTTCCTTTTCCCCAGAGATGCTGCCTGACCCGTGAGTTACTCCAGCTTTTTGTGTCTATCTTCACCATAATTTCTCTCCTTTCTACCTCTTTCCCTGGCTAGACAACCCTGGCATGTACATACTTTTGGCTTTAGACCTCGTGGCACAACCTTTTGTGACTGGTGCATTTGGACTCCCAGGTTCCTTTGTTCTTCTTCCAAGCACCACATTACATCCCTATTCTTCCAAGCAAAATGATCCTCCACATTTATCCATGCTGAATATCATTTGCCAATTACTTCCCCTGTTAGCAATGTGCCACCGAATCCCCACTGCTTGTTCCACTCCAGCAATAACCGCTTTTCACGTGTTATATTTTTGTTTTGCATTAAAATTATTTGAAGCTTTTCCATCTGACATCGTAGAGAAGTGAGTTAACATCATCTACACTGCGTCTCTGCAGGTGGCTAATAGATGCGGCATTCCAAATGGGATCTTGTTCAGCTGACAGCTCCTGTGTAACCAGGTACACGTCTGATTATTATTCCATTGTTCTCGGCCAGCTTTGAGCAGACAGTGTTTTGTACTACACAACACAGTCAGGACTCAAGTCCAGATGATGTTATTTGTATCTAAAACAGAATGCGAAGGAAAGATTCAAACAGTATCTTCAGAAAGAGAAATGACAGCATGCTTCAGGTCAAAGACCCTTTGTCAGAACTGGGAAAGAGAGAAAGCAAGTTAGTCTGAAGTTTGAAGTTTCAGAGAGAGTGTGGACAGGACAAAGAGAAAATCTATGCTTAACTGAAGACAGCTTTGCCAGAGATTAAATTGCTGATAAACCTACATGAATGATTGGTTAATGAAGGAAATTAGAGAGAAAAAAACACAAACAAAGATGTGTAAAAGTTATAAAATAGAGGAAGTGTTAGATAGATCAGGCTGTGCTAGCAGAGATGAAAAACTGAACATGTGTTACTTAAAACAGTAACGTTTAAAACTAAAGATAGACACAAAGTGCTGGAGTAACGCAGCATCTCTGGATAGAAGGAATGGGTGACGTTTCGGGTCAAGACACGTCTTCAGACTGAATCAAGGCAGAGGGTGAATCAGAGATAAGTAAATGTAAGGTGTGAAAACAAGACAAAGGGGATGAAGTTCGAGGAAAATGTAGAATAGTATAAGAAAATAACTGCAGATGCTGGTACAAATCGATTTATTCACAAAATGCTGGAGTAACTCAGCAGGTCAGGCAGCATCTCCGGAGAGAAGGAATGGGTGACGTTTCGGGTCGAGACCCTTCTTCAGAATTGATCATTGTTAGCTAGGAGAAGGTAACAACAAAGCAAACAGAGATAAAATGTAAATGAGAACAGTCAGACTGGTCGGTTAACTGGGAAGGGGGAGGGATGGAGAGGGAGGTAAGGCAAAGGTTATTTGAAGTTAGAGAAGTCAATGTTCATACTGCTGGGTTGTAAGCTGCCTAAGTGAAATATGAGGTATTGTTCCTCCCAATTTGCGCTGGGCCTCACTTTGAGTGTGGAGGAGGCCCAGGACAGAAAGGTCAGTGTGGGAATGGGACGGGGAGTTAATGTGTTTAGCAACTGGGAGATCAGGTAGGTTTAGGCGGACTGGGAACCAGCATCTGCAGTTCCTTCCTACAACATTTAAAACGAACCTGTTTTCTTTCTTCCGCGGTTTTGATAAAGAGTATTCAAGTGTTAACTCTGCTTCTCTTTCCACAGACACTGCCAGACCTGTTGGGTGTTTCAAGCATCCACAGTTTTAATATCAGATTTCCACATCCACAGTTTTATATTATTCTTGCTGATTTCTATCTGATGAAGCACTATAGCCGAGAATTTCCTTCAGAAGTAAAAAGGCGAGGCATCCTGTGTAAGCGAATTTTCTCGGTGCTGAGGTTAATGTGCACATATTGAGCTGGGTTGAGTTCAGCCGGATATTTTTAAGGAATTACGATTAGAAGCACTTTTGCAGTCAGATACTATGCAGGAGGGAAGTTTAATCCTCATACAACACTGATTAAAGAAAGTCTAACCTGCTGTCCGAATTGACCTGGCTGGTGTCTGCTTCAGAAAATGAATGCTGTGATACTTGAGTCCAGTTGAATACCTGTCTGTGTGTCTCACGGCGACACAGTGGCATGTGGAGTTGCTGCCAGAGACCCGGGTTCCATCCTGACTGCGGGTGCTTTCTGTACTGAGTTTGTACGTTCTCCCTGTGACTGTGTGGGTTTTCTCTGGATGCTCCGGGTTCCTCACACACTCCAATGACCTACAGGTTTGCAGACTAATTGGTTTCCGTAAATTGTAAATTGTCCATAGCGTGTGAGATAGTGCAAGTGTACCGGGTGATCGCTGGTCAGCATGGGTTCGATGGTGGGCTGAAGGGCCTTTCCACACTGTACCTCGAAACTAAACTAAAGGTGAACAAATTGAAAATGAGTTAAAAGCCTATGGAAATGTGTCATAGAAACATGGAAAATAGGTGCAGGAATAGGCCATTCGGCCCTTGGAGTCAGCACCACCATTCAATATGATCATCTAAATTCAGTACCCCGTTCTGGCTTTTTCCCCATATCCCTTGATTTCTTTAGCCCTAAGAGCGAAATCTAACTCTCTCTTGAAAACATCCAGTGAATTGGCCTCCACTGCCTTCTGTGGCAGAGAATTCCACAGATTCACGACTCTCTGGGTGAAAATGTTTTTCCTCATCTCAGTTCTAAATGACCTACCCCTTAGTCTTAAGTTGTGACCCCCGGTTCTGGACTCCCCCAACATCGGGAAAAAAATTCCTGCATCTAGCCTGTCCAATCCTTAAAGAATTTTATATCTTTCTATAAGATCCCCTCTCATCTTTCTAAATTCCAGTCAGTCCCGCCATTCCTGGAATTAACCTGGTGAACCTACGCTGTACTCTCTCAATAGCAATAATGTCCTTCCTCAAATTAGGAGACCAAAATTGCACACAATGCTCCAGATGCGGTCTCACTAGGGCCCTGTACAACTGCAGTAGGAATTCCTTGCTCCTGAACTCAAATCCTCTCGCAATGAAGGCCAACATGCCATTAGCTTTCTTCACTGCCTGTTTTACCTGCATGCTTACTTTCAGTGACTGATGTACAAGCACATCCAGGTCTCGTTGCACCTCCTCCTTTCCTAATCTGCCACCAATCAGATAATAATCTTTTACATTCATAAACAAAGCAAAGGAAATCTGCCTTGTGATGCAAATGTAATTGTGTGGATTCAGAGTATAAAAAATAGAAACAGGAGTAGGAGCCTTTTCTCCGCTGAATACATATGTTGCTGATTATTTATCTCAGTACTACTTTTCAAAACTAACACTGTAATCTTGATTCTCTTGATAATTAATAAAAACCTATTAACATACATACAATCTGTGTCTGGCTGCATCTTTCATGTTTATATTGAATTAGATAAGTGCTTGTACCAGCTCCTGATGAAATGCGAGTGTAAGTTGGCATGGAATAATTTGTGGGCTCTATCTGCTGCTGTGACTTACACAGAAATGTGCCTCAAGAGTGTTCCAGGACAGCAGCTCTTTCCAAACATCTTCACCGCTTTCCCTTAATAGATTTTAACTTGGCATCACCAAAGCACGTCAGCAGTTTAGTGTATAATTAGAACTGGCAAGAATGAAACGGTATTTACCTCTGTTTAAAGATTAAGAGAATTATGCAGTCATCAAGCTGTTTGCTGGGACTATCTTGTTCACTGTGGAGGTCAAGAGTAATTTGCTACACGGTATGTAGTACAACAGTGTGTTACTGGATCTTGTTGTCAATGTGCAGAGCCAGTTGGTGGACCAGAACTAAATAACCGTTGCCTGGCAGTTGATATCTCCTGATACTGAAGGAAGTCAGGGTTCAATTTTGTGTGATGTAACCTGCCATGGTCGAATTCTACAAGCTCAGATAAAACATAAGCAGTTTAATTGAAGGGCTCATTATGGAAACCTTCCATAAATGTTGGTCACATGGATATAACACTGAAAGGGGTGGTATACTTGAAGCAACAATAACTTCTCACAACCAATATTTTATGTACCATATGACCATAACAACAGTTCAGGTGACTCCTCTGACCAAAGCAGGTTCATTTCTTTTGCGTAACTCAGTAGCATTCTCCTTTGACACACATTGAGAAATAGAACAATATCATAAGAACGTGAGAAGCATTCTGACTTCCGATAGGTATGTGGCTGATCTTTTATCTTGGCACCACTTTCCTGCACATCCAATAATTCCTCTTGTATCCAAAAACATTTCTCTGTCTACATATGTGGTGCTAAACTAGACTGCTCCCGGCAGTTGCACCTGCTCTTATGAGGTGCAGAATAGTTTAGTTTAGTTTAATGATACAGCGTGGAAACATGCCCTTCGGCCCACTGAGTCTGCACCAACCAGCGATCCTCACACATTAACACTATCTTACGCACACTAGGGACAATTTTCATTTATACCAAGCCAATTAACCTGCAAACCTGAACATCTTTGGAGTGCGGGAGGATACCGAAGATCTCGGAGAAACCCATGCACTCATGGGGAGAACGTACAAACTCCACACCGACAGCACCCGGTCTCTGGCGCTGTAAGCGCTGTAAGGCAGTATCGCTACCGCTATGCCACTGTTTGTACCACAGTTCTTTTTCTCCTGCAGTTTCTCCTCTTCAGGTATTTATACATCCCCTTTATACAATCCCATGAATACAGACTCATGCTTTAAGCACAGATATTGTAGGCAAAAGGACCTTTCCAGGGCTGTACTGTTCTATTCAGTTTTATATATGCAATCCCATTTATGTAGCCCCACTTACACAATTCCATTGATACCATTGAAATAGTTGCTTTATACAGTCCCATTTATTTCATCTTATTGATGGTCATTCTTATTCAGTTCAGTTTTCAGGAAGCTGCTGGTTCTGTCTTTACTCCCCTGTCGAACAAGGGACTCAAACCTGAATCACTTGCTGCTTCATTTCCTCAACCCCTTTTCCTACTGTCGAAATGCAATTGAGCTATTAGTTACAATTTCTCTCCATTGAATCCACTCATGCCTGGCCATTCAGAGCAGACTACAGAGGGACAGACCAAGGACTCTGCTGGGACACAATGCCCCACCTGGGGCAGGTTTCCGCCAATCCTGCAGATAAATATTTCCCCCTGTTGCTTCCCGAACAAACACCAACAGTCCTTCTGACCCCTCCGTCTCATCTGGAAACCCCCAAATCTGGTAAGTTCATCTGTCACTTCTGCCCCAACTTGCCACCATGTTGTGTTGACACCTGAATATAAATAATATAAATGTAATGTCTACCTGAATATAAACAATAGTTCAGTGATCTTCTTGTACCCTGGTCTTAATTTCCCACAGCTTTCAAAGTCCGACCTCATTTACCAAACCCTGTTCCTCCAGGCCAATTTTTCTTCTCTCTTGAAACATTCTCTTCGTCAAACATCTAATCTCACCAATGGCACCAGTAATTACGGAATCAAGGGAAACATGGAGAAAGCAGGAAAAGGGTACTGATTCTGGATAATCAGCCATGATCATATTGAAAGGCGGTGCTGGCTCGAAGGGCTGAATGGCCTACTCCTGCACCTATTTTCTACATTTCTATGTTAATACTCCTGTGAGGCCATGATCTCAGTGATGAAATTTGTCGATTTCATCTGAGCCCCAACCACTGATGAACATGATCATTGTTCGGGTTGGGATGATCAATGTGTGGGGTGAGGTATTGTATGAGGTGGGTGGCAGTGGGTGAGGTGAAGGGTGTGTGAAGTGGGCAGTGTTGGAGGTGAAGAGAAAGTAGGGTGAGGCAGTGTGTGGTGTGAGAAGTGTCTGTGAGACCAGTGTGTGGGCTGGGCAGTGTGTAGGGTGATAGGTGTGTGGGGTGGGCAGTGTGTGGGGTGGGTAGTGTGTGGGGTGGGTAGTGCGTGGGGTGGGTAGTGTGTGGGGTGGGCAGTGTGTGGGGTGGGTAGTGTGTGGGGTGGGCAGTGTGTGGGGTGGGTAGTGCATGGGGTGGGTAGTGTGTGGGGTGGGTAGTGCATGGGGTGGGTAGTGTGTGGGGTGGGTAGTGCATGGGGTGGGTAGTGTGTGGGGTGGGTAGTGCATGGGGTGGGTAGTGTGTGGGGTGGGCAGTGTGTGGGGTGGGTAGTGTGTGGGGTGTGGGTGAGGGGTGGGCAGTGTGTGGGGTGGGCAATGAGGGGTCGGCAGTGTGTGGGGTGTGGGTGAGGGGTGGGCAGTGTGTGGGGTGTGGGTGAGGGGTGGGCAATGTGTGGGGTGGGCAGTGCATGGGTTGGGCGGTGTGTGGGGTGGGCAGTGTGTGAGGTGGGCAGTGAGGGGTAGGCAGTTTGAGGAGTGAGAGGTGAGGGGTGGTCAATAGTTAGGGGCTGGCCGATAGCCCTGGGCAAACAGGCTCGCTCTC
This sequence comes from Rhinoraja longicauda, assembly GCF_053455715.1. Taxonomy (NCBI): domain Eukaryota; kingdom Metazoa; phylum Chordata; class Chondrichthyes; order Rajiformes; family Arhynchobatidae; genus Rhinoraja; species Rhinoraja longicauda. Next base: position 7,277,932 of record NC_135974.1, read on the forward strand.
AGCCTGACTGAGTGTTTAGCCTTTTTCTCAGTGGGTGAGTAATGATTCGAATCTCCATAATGAGCGGTCTGTTGCTCTCTTGTCCAAGTGATGGTGTGGAATGCACCTCAGAACTAATTAGTGTCTTGTACTAATTATCCTTACATTACTTAGTCAGGCTTGCACTGTGTTAATGTGAGCCATCACAACTTAATTAAAATTCACTTTTCCTAATAAATGGTCATGATGTGACAGAGAGAGCAGCCATTTGTAGAAACTGAAATCCTGACGAGTGAAGAAGCCTTTTCCTTATTCTTGAGCGAAACTGCTCTCGCAGTGTATTCAACCAAAGCATTACAGCCGCATAACAAAACCTCGCCCCATGGGCAATTTTCAGGAAGGTTTTCAAGCTGGAATCATCCATATGGACCCACCCCTTCCCAGATGTATAATTGAAAAGTAATCTGGAGCAGGAACAAGGGCTGTTTCCTGAGCAGTGGGCCTCATTGTAGCCTGCCGATAGGCTCACGAGACGGGACCTGCAATCTGCAGCAGTTCAGCCCTGCACTGTACCTGATGTGGAGCAGACTAAGGCTAACAGTTCAACCCATTGTAATTTGCTGAGCAGCTCAAGCTCCATCCATGTCACTGATGCCACCACAGGTGGCCATCATTATGGCTTCCCATCTTGCAGTCTCTGTAATGTTTAGAGGTTAGGGATACAGCATGGAAACTGGCCTTTTGGCCCACTGAGCCCACGCCAACCATCGATCACCCGTATACTAGTTCTATATTATCCCACTTTGGCATCCTACATACTAGGGACGATTTACAAAAGCAAATTAGCCGACAAACCTGCACGTCTTTGGAATATGGGAGGAAACTGAAGCACCCGCACAAAACCCAGGCGGTCACAGGGAGAATGTAAAAATTCTGCACGGACAGCATCCATCATCAGGATTGAACCCGGGTCTCTGGCGCTGTGAGGCAGCAACTCTACCGCTGCCCTTTTGTGCTGTGCTACCAAATGTTCACCCTCGTATTCAAATTTCCTCATGGCACCATCCTCAGTCCCTGTCACCTCCTCCAAAGCCCCAACCCTCCATGGCAGCCATGTTCCCTGAAACATGTGCGTCTAACCTGTGCGTTTTCTGGTCATACCTGTAGTAAATATAAACTGTAAAACGTCATGCATCACGTGTGTATTGTGTACTTGGTTTGCATGGGAAAAACCTCTTTCCCACTGACAGTGGGTTCAAGGGTCTCACACCATACTTGTTAATGACAAATGAAAGAATAAGGCCTTAGTGTGACCACACATGAAATACTATGTATAATTCCAGTCACCCAGCTATAAGAAGGATGTCATTAAACTGGAAAGGGTGCAGAAAAAAATCACTAGGATGTTACCTGGTCTTGCGGGCTTGTGTTATAGGTTGGATAGGCTAATATTTTTTTCTTTGGAGTATGGGAGTCTGAGGGCTAAGCTTATTGAGGAATACAAGATGTGTACAAGATCCTGAGGGGCAGGGATAACGTGAAGGCTCAGAGCCTTCTCCCCAGTGTTGAAGATTGTAAAAATAGAGGGCATCAGCTTAAGGTGAGAGTGGTAAAATTGAAGAGGGACCTCAAGGCAACCTTCTCACTCAGAGGGTAGTCCGCATCTAGAATCAACCTCCAGAGGAAGCTAAAGAGGTGGATACAATTAAGACATTTGGACAGATATATGGACAGGAAGAGTGCAGGGAGATATTGGCCAAATGCAGGCAAATGGGACGAGCCCAGAATGCCAACTTGGTCAGCATGCCATGGACAAGGTGGGCCAAAAGGGCTGTTTCCCTGCTGTATAGCTCTATGACTATACAAGATCTTTGACTAGGATTAGTAAATCCTGCAGATGGAAACAGGATATAGCAACGTGAGATGAACAGAAGAAGTGGCCATCATTTTGAAACCACGACAAAATAAATCAATGACCATTATAAATGCTGGGAAATTAAGGCCTGGAAGGGAAGTTTCAAAGAGATGTACCGGTCAAAGCACATCAACACCAGCACGTGGGTTAAAGACCGATCTAAGAAAACCTTATAGAATATAGGCTCTTCTCTCAGGGTAATTAATTGAAACTGGGAGAAAGTTATGGTTTGTTGTACAGAGTCTTACAGATCCACATAGGGAATTGTACATTGAGTCCCAAGGCTGGACTCATAGGATGGATATATTGGGAGGAATGCGTGTCCATTCTACATCGTGCAATATCAGTGTGGATTACTCATGCGCCTCAGCTTCCGTGAAGAAAACCTGAGGTTTTGTGAAGTTGCATTATTCAAGGTGGGAATGATTCATTCAATTACCCTGGTTTGTGTCTCACTTTTAATGTTATGCTTTAACACTCAACATCAACCAATGGATCAGAACTCAGCACGAGTGTCTTCAAAGGGACACACTTGCAACTCTAATCTTTCCTAATTTTCTTCACGCATCGGGATTAGTAGGAGGCCATACAGTCCCACTGAACTGTTCTGATGTTTGATCAGATTATGGTTGATTTGCATCAAGGATTAGGATACATTTTACAGTACATATGTAAACATTTGTGGTATTTGGTGACATGCTGAATCTCTTTAAACTTCTAAGAAGGTAGAGGAGGCACAAGAAAGTGCAGATCAGAAAGGATAGGTTTAAAGGGATATGGGCCGAACGCAGGCAGATGGGACTAGTGTAGATGGGGCATGTTGTTCAGCATGGGCTAGTTGGCCGAAGGGCCTATTTTCATGCTGTATGACTATGATTCTCTTTGACTCTATCTCAATATTTACCTATATTTTCTCTATTTCCCCTAATACTTTTGTTCAACTAAGATATATTCCTCCCAATCTTGAAGAATTCAGTTAACCCCAGCATGCAGAGAGTTCCAGGGAATAGACTTCCACAATTCCAATTCTTTCTTAATGAATAATACTTTAGCCAAGACAGCCCTCCTGGAGGAAGCAGTTTCTCTCTGTATATACTCTTTCAAATCTCTTAAAAACGTAGATTAGAGCACCCTTATTAACCTTCTGAATGTTCAAACGGGAACACAAGCCACGTTTAGGTAACCCGACCTCCCAATTTATTCCCAGTGGTGAAACTGTGATGTGGTCTTTCAAAATGATTATATGTTTCCAGCATCACAGTGACCAGAATATTACAGAGTTGGCTGGAAAGGCACTGACTATAGTTCTGTACAAGTTAATGATAATATCTACCCAGACGACCTGCTAGAATAACGACGACTTATGCTTTAGCATCCCTTTCATGGGAGACTGCCCTTACTCACACAGCATAAAAAAATAAATGATCATGTTCCAAATTTAAGCTGCTTTAGAACCTTCCCCTTTCGAACAATCCAGCTGCTGAATATAAAGTGGTTATTGCTCAATATCGTTTAAAGTTTCTAGCTATTTGCATAAATGTAGTTGCTGCCTTGGGCATGCTTTGTCCTTTCTACAATTCCCTTAGCATCTGAAGAGCAGAGTGCCGGAGAAGTATTTTGCCAAAGAGACAATTACTTATTCAGGTCGAATGTGTCACTTGCTTATTAAGCTAATTTGCCCAGATGCAAATTCTCTCATTTTCTCTTCATTAACAATTTAGAGCTAACTATTTCTTCTTTGTGTTCTCATTTGTAGGGGTGAGCAAATTGATGTGGACTGGTGAAATGTTTTGAAATTATAATGATTACTAATTTTCAAAGGGACAGGCAAAGGTTGAGATTGGTTCAGGAGCAGCTTGTCAGACTGAAATCTTAGTTTGCAAAGTTAGATGTCACTCAATTAATTCCTTCCACAATCTGTGCCAAATGGTTTCAATTATTTTGAAACAAAGGTGCTGATAACATGTAAAACATCTTCAATTAATACAAATGAACCGGACGATCTCACAGTTGAAAAATAAATAATGAATCTGAATATGAAGACTGAGAAAATGATTAAGGTTTTATCATCCAATGTACTACCTGGCATGGATATTCTTTGTGTTATTAGTTCCAGAGATTATAATGTTGCTAGCAAAGCCAGTATTTATTTTCTAGTCTTTTTATCCTGGGTGGTTTATAGTTAATCTCCCTGTTGCACACTCTTACAGGCTCGAAGGAGTTCTTGGATTTTGTCCCAGTGACAACAAAAGAACAGTACAGTCCCAACTCAAGAAAAAACATGATTTTGAGAGGAGCTGGCTATTCCGGGGTCTTGATCCCATGATGTTTCTCTTGAAACGAAAGATATACAAAGGCTTTGATTTAACGATTTAGATTCATAGAGTTGTAGAGTTATATAGCACTGAAACAGACCCTTTAACTCAAATCATCCATGCAACTCCATGCTGAGTTACTCCAGCGTTTTGTGTCTACCTTCGGTTTAAACCAGCATCTGCCATTCCTTCATACACATTTCGTCTGCTCCACTGCGATGGGGGTGGACCTCATTGAAATTTACCAAATAGTGGTATGCCTGGATAGAGTGGATGTGGAGAGGATGTTTCCACCAGCGGAAAGCTCTAGGACCAGAGGGCATAGCCTTAGAATAAAAGGACGTACTTTTAGAAAGGAGGTAAGGAGGAATTTCTTTAGTCAGAGAGTAGTGGATCTGTGGAATTCACTGCCACGGATGGCTGTTGAGGCCGTCATTTGGTAATTTTAAGGAGGAGATCAACAGATTCTTGATTACTAAGGGTGTCAATGATTATGGGGGAAAGCAGGAGAATGAGGTTGAGAGGGAAAGACAGATCAGCCGTGATTGAATGACGAAGTAGACATGATGGGCCGAATGGTCTACTTCTGCTCCTACGACTTATGAACTTATGGTGACCAGAAATTATCCAAATGAAGATTTGTACAACTGTAACATGATGAGCTAACTCCCGCACTTAATGCCTCAGTCAATGAAGGCAAGCATACCATCCATTTTCTTCATGATTCTATGTACAGTGCCCTCCATAAGGTTTGGACAAAGACCCATCATTTATTTATTTGCCTCTGTACTCCACAATTCTGAGATTTGTAATGGAAAAAAAATCATGTGTAGTTAAAGTGCACATTATCAGATTTTAATAAAGGCAATTTTTATGCATTTTGGTTTCACCATGGACAAATTACAGCAGTGTTTATACATAGTCCCCACATTTCATGGCACCATAATGTTTGGGACACAGCAATGTCATGTAAATGAAAGTAGTCATGTTTAGTATTTTGTTGCATATCCTTTGCATGCAATGACTGCTTGAACTCTGCGATTCATGGACATCACCAGTTGCTGGGTGTCTTCTCTGGTGATGCTCTGCCAGACCTGTATTGCAGCCATCTTTAGCTTATTGCTTGTTTTGGGGGCTAGTCCCCTTCAGTTTTCTCTTCAGCATATAAAAGGCATGCTCAATTGGGTTCAGATCGGGTGATTGACTTGGCCACTCAAGAATTAACCATTTTTTAGCTTTGAAAAACTCCTTTGTTGTTTTAGCAGTATGTTTGGAATCATTGTCTTGCTGTAGATTGATCTGCCGGCCAATGAGATTTGAGGCATTTGATTGAACTTGAGCAGATAGGATGTGTCTATACACTTCAGAATTCATTATGCTACTACCATCAGCAGTTGTATCATCAATGAAGATAAGTGAAAGATACAACATTCCTTCCAAAGAGCATAAAAGGAATCGGCTTGTTATTCATTCATTTCGTGCTGATTGCCCCACTCCAGGGATTCCCAAACCTCCCTTTACCCGATGTAGGTTCAAGGAATTGACCACTGAAAGAACAGCCCAAATCTGCTCACATGCAGCAAGGAGTTTGGAAAAACCAAATGCACATTGGGAACAGCTGTGTGTATGAGACGCACAGTACGCACCGAATGTTGCACGTCACAGGCCATTAACTTTATTACCTGATCAGAAGCCTTGTGGCTTTATTGTTGGAATAATTATTAATTTTGAATTTGATAATTGTATTTTTTTTCATTATTACAGTGCATGATTGAACAGTTTTATGGCAGTTAATGCTGCTGTCAGCTCAGATGGTGGGAGAGTGGAAGTAACTGTGTTTCCATGTTCCACTGATATTCATCTAACTGAGACCCACACCTTGTCCCAGGAGCTGGCATCTACAGGAGAGGGGCCTGGGGGACTGTAGCCCATGGACCAACCCCTACAGGAGAGGGGCCTGTGGAGCTCAGACTGCTGTAACCCAACAACCTGGATTGATAAAATGTTGATTGTGTAGGAAGGAACTGCAGATGCTGGTTTAAACCGAACATAGACACAAAAAGCTGGAGTAACTCAGCGGGACAGGCAGCATCTCCCGATAATATGTTGATTGCTTGGAGAAAGGCTGACTTTAGTGGTTTAGATTAGTTTAGTTTAGTTTAGAGATACAGCGTGGAAACAGACCCTTCGGCCCGCCGAGTCCGTGCCGACCAGCGATCCCCATGCACTAACATTATCCTACACACTCGGGACAGTTTACAATCTTTACCAAAGCCAATTAACCTACAAACCTGTACATCTTTGGAATTTTGGAGGAAACCGGATCGCCCAGCGAAAACCCACGTGGTCACGGGGAGAACATACAAACTCCGTACAGACCTGGATCTTTAGAGATGTAAGGCAGCAACTCTATCACTGCACCGCCATGGCATCCCTGATGGGTTGAGATTAAGATAAAAGATGAAATTAACAATACTTGTGACTCCATAAATGAAGACATAATCTCAAGGAAAGAGGCAAATGGTAAGAATATTGACAGTAGGGAAGAGGCAGAGAGGTAATGATATAGAGGGGTTCAGAGACAAGCTGCAAACAAATATGATAGCTATGTGGAAATATGAAATTAAATGATCAAGAGCCCTAAACAAATGTTGAAATATTTTACACACATATATTATGAAAGAAAGGTTAGAATAAATATGCACCCATTGTGGAAGGAACTGGACAAAATCGGGAAACTACAGAATTGTTAAATCATTATTTTGCTTCAGTGTTTATCGGGTAACCTGATGCTGGATAATGAGATAAGTAATGAGATGTGCATTTAATATAGAAAAAGAAGATAGTTTAAATAAGCTTAAAGAGGATCTGCCTCTCTGGTCCAGATCGATTGCAGCCTTGCATATTAAAGTAATCTAGGGAAGAGAGAACAGAGGAATTGCAAGACATATTTACCGATTCATTACAAAACGATGCAGTGTCAGAGGAATGATGGAGAGCTAATGTAATACCTAAATTTAAGATGCAGTGTAGAACAAGTCCAGGGAATTACGAAGCAGTAGTAATACACGCGGTGGAAAAAGTAATGGAACCTGAGATTAGAAAATCTAGAAACACAAAGTTTAATCATGAATAGCCAGCATAGCTTTATAGAAAAGCGATTGATGAACTTTGTTGAATATTTTGAGGAGATAACTTCCTCTCCTCCTCTAAGGTAAGGAAATGGACAATGGCAATGTAATTTATTTAGATTTTCAAAAGACCTTCAATAATGACATTGCACAAGAGACTATGGATAATGTCTTAGAGTAAGCAGTCGGACTGCTAGCTGGCTTTAGGACAAGAGGCAGAGAACAGGAGTACGAAGAAGTGTAGGAAGGAACTGCAGTTGCTGGTTTAAATCCAAGATAGACACAGAATGCTGGAGTAACTCAGCGGGACAGGCAGCGTCTCTGGAGAGAAGGAATGGGTGACGTTTCGGGTCGAGACTCTTCTTCAGACTGATGACGTTTCGGGTCGAGCCCCTTCTTCAGACTGAAGACTTCAGATGCGTCAGATCCCGAAATGTCCTGAAATGCTGGTTTACACTGAAGACAGGTACAAAATGCTGGAGTGTGTCCCACTGAGTCACTCCAGCATTTTATGCCTATCTTCTGTTAAGAATGTGTATGTTCTGATGAGATCTTTTCTCATTCTCGTAAATTCTAAAGAATGCAATCTAAGTTTAGTCACTCCTTGAGTCCCCTGATCTTCCTGGACTGGCTGGTGCCCCAAGGACTGAAGTAGATCCTTGACAAGACTGGCAATGTTTTAAGATGACATTAATGTAAATATTTGTATATACTGAATTGAGAATGGTGGAAATATTGTAAATTTGTTAATGAACAGTTCAGACACAGAATAAAGCTCCCTCTAAGCTGTCTGGAATGAACTACTATTGTAGGCCCGTATTATTGTAGTCCTTGTATTATTGACGTCCCTGTGCTACTGAATACCTTGCACATTTTGGGTCCGTGCCCCATGGGGGTTTTTGAACCTTTTGGCACTGTCTCTAGGATCATTGCCTTGACACAATGGAAAGAGATGTCTATTCCAATGATCCCAAGAGTGAAATCACCCGGAACTCGTGCTCATCGAAAGGCTGCCCATGGCGGCATGTCAAAGAGAGATTCCAAACAAACAAAAAAGATCTAATCCCTCAATGGGAAGTGCCCCAGTATTGTAGAGATGATTTTCCCAGGTAGCACACCAGGGTCCCCAAACTAATAACGGCACAGGCTCACATCAGATCCCAAAGCCCATTGGAATGGTGATGGTGATGGGAGCGGGCTGTCTGGAAGGTCTGGTCAAAAACCTGCTCATAGACAGGGGGTGCATGTTGGTCGTCAGGTGACTTTTGGCAGCTGCATCCGTGCACCCAATAACCGGGGCCGCTTTCCATGGAAGTATTCCCTCCAATTCCCAGCTTTCTACAGTCACCTCCCCCTCCCTCCAAACAGAACAGAAATAGCTGTTACCCTTGCCCTCACCTTTCACTCTACTAGTCTCTGCATCGAGCACATCATCCTTCATCAATTCTGCCCTCTGCACTTGGATCCCACTACTAACCACATGCATCCACCTTCCACAGGGACCACTCCCTCCATGACTCCCTGGTTCACGATATGTCACCTGTGTTGCCACCAGCTGTCTCACGTAAAGTAAAAAACAACTCTTGGACCACCCTGGAGGCTGAGCAAACCCATGCTCTCCTCTTTGGCTCTCAGTTCTTTCCCTGAGGTAGTGCTGAAAACAATCGGCAAAGGTGGCCAGAACAATGTTTCCCCTGTCAGACAATGCTGCATCTCACTGACAGTAGAGCTGCTGTAGAGCTGCGTCTGACACTTTGAAGCAGACTGTCATGACCTGTGTATGGGATTTATACACCTTGAAGGTTGTCTTAGGATTGGACTGTCAGTGAGATGCAGCATTGCCTAAAGGTCCACAGGAATGTGTCAGTGGTGCAGAAGCTGACAACTTAAGAAAGATATTGACAATTCAATTCTAAGCAGTGAACAGTTATACATCACACCCGACTGTTCTGATTTGATTCTCTCTCTTGCCCTGTATGAATGGAATTCACGTAAGCAACAGATGAAAAAAAAGGGAGAGAGAGAGAGAGAGAGAGAGAGAAACAAAGATTGAAACAGAGAGAGGGAGAGAGAGAGAGAAACAAAGATTAAAACAGAGAGAGAGAAAGAGAGGGAGAGAGAGAGAGAGAGATTGAAACAGAGAGAGAAAGAGAGGGTGAGAGGCAAAATGAGAGGGAGGAGATCTACAATGTTGGACAGATGGAGGTGGAGATAAACAAAGTCATAGAACAGCGGGGAAGAAAAAACAAGCCAGAGAGAAAAGGAGAGGCCAACTAGAGCTTTAATAGTATTCATAATATCTTTGAACATCTGGTATGAATTGTACATCGAGTGAAAGGTTTGTGGATTATGTGCTCTTGCATAATGAATACCCCATCATTGCTGAGAGACATATTGGCAACATCCTCAGTTAACAGTTTGATCAGAGGCATCTTTGTGAGGTCTGAGCTTGCTTGTGTTAACAATGTGTAGCAGGGACCAGTGAGCTACTGGTGGGAGTTTGCTCTTGTACGTACACCCGCTAAAAAAAAGGGAAATAAACGTGTAGTCAAGAAATGGCCCACTGTGGCGGGGATTGCGGCTGCTTTTAATATCCTAACCTGTGAGGGTCGAAGGTTACGCGGGCAGAAATGCCTCTGACAGGGCCCAGACTGCCTGCCGCAATAAAGCGTTGTTGAGGCTGTAGATTGAAGTACATGATTAAATGGCAGCTTGCAATTAGATCCACACTGCCTCATTAACTCCAGGTCTGGGTGAAAGGAAGCTCTTTGATGAATACCAGGAGTCCTACTGTTTCACAGTGTGGTACAAATGGTATAATTACTATGATCTAATGGCTGCCTTGATGGGAAGCCATTTGGGATGGTGCTGCTCTGTGAATTGGGTCTCCTTTGTTTCCATCTGAGGAGGTTTATGTAACCTGTGGGGTGCCGGCAAGACTGTCGTTGGTGGAGGCCAGTGGGGGGAGGGGAACAGTGCGGCTAAGCTGCGACGTGAATGGAGGAGGCATCACACAACAGTTCCCCGCTTGGTCTTTCATGAGCAGTGCAACAGATTGAGGGTCAGTCGCAAACAAGCAGCGACGTGCGCACTGGGCAACAGGCAGACGGCTGAACTAATTGGTGCAATGACCCTTGAACTCTCTCCCCACTCTGCTCTTGCCATGCAGAGTTGAAAGCAATCTGATGTCGGCTCCAATCAATTCCTTCTAAGTGGAAGGCCGCCACTTGACAAGAACAACAGAAGAATTTTATCCGGCAGAATGACCTACCATCTGATCACCGTTCTCCTTCACCTGCCACCTTAGGTTCTGTTTGACTGGCAGATTTCATATTCAAGAGTCAAGAGCGTTTAATTTGCATATGTACAGGCACTAGTAAAAAAATCAGCCATGATCTTGTTGAAAAATAGAGCAGGGTTGAGGGGCTGAATGGCCTAATCCTCCTCTTATTTCTAACGTTATGTTCTTGTTCTTATGTTCAGATAAGATGCTTGAAGGTTAATCATCTTCCCCTCCACATTCCCCTAACTCCCGTTCAGCAAGCCAGGTAGCATCTGTGGAGGCGAAAAACACACACTTTTTTTTAATTGTACCTGTACCTCACCGCATTTGTGCAGAGGACAATAAGAATTAAGAATAAGGGGTAGGCCATTTAGGACTGAGATGAGGAAAAACCTTTACACCCAGAGAGTTGTGAATCTGTGGAATTCTCTGCCGCAGAAGGCAGTGGAGGTCGATTCACTGGATGTTTTCAAGAGAGAGTTAGATTTAGCTCCAAGGGCTAACGGAATCAGGAGATATGGGGAAAAAGCAGGAACGGAGAACTGATTTTAGATGATCAGCCATGATCATATTGAATTGCGGTGCTGGCTCGAAGGGCCGAATGGCCTACTCCTGCACTTATTTTCTATGTTTCTAATAAACTCGACTTGATTTGAGTTAAATGGAAGGGTGTTGAAGTGGTGTCCAAACAAAAACTGCTTCACACTGCAGTATGATAACAGGACATATGCCAAAAGAGTTATACCCCTCAACCGACTCCACGGCCAGGTGCCAATCTCCAGTTACAATAGGTGAAGTTTGTATTTAATGCCAAATGCCAGTCTTGGGCGATACAGTTGGCAATAAAATTAGCAGTGCTCTATTGTCAAAGATATTGGGTAGGGAAATGGACAGACATTTTCTGAGTTTAGTCTAGGCTTAAATTCCAGGCACAAACACTGAAGAATGCTTTGGAACTATGAACCGAGAGCTCCAGTGGAAATCTAGTGAAGCCTTTGTGTCCACTCTATTATATCAAAAATTAACACAGTGAAGTTGATCTTTCCCCATGGTTGAGTGAGGCTCTCCTTTCAGATATCAATTCCCTTTTGCAAGTCACTCTGAGAATCAACTAAGCAGCCATGTAATTAGCTTCTCCCTATCTATCTTTAAAACATGAAGCCCATTTTAAATCTTGCTTTAACTGCCTGGGGTGTGTTTATAGTTATCCAGATATGTCATGTGGTCAGAGGGTGTAATGACTTCCTCACGTATCTAAATAAGGTGCAGTGTGAGTTCCTGGCTGTGTTGTTAGAATAAATATTCCCGTTCAAAGCTTCTGTGTCCTGTAACTTGTTATTAGTAGAATTTACTATAATACTAAAGACCCTAAGGATATGTTACATCCTCCATGCTGACAAGAGAATAATCCCACTTTCTCCAGATGTCTACACAACTCAAGTCGCTCATCACTGCTGTCTCTCACTGAAAACCTTTTCCAAGGTCTTGATATTCTTTCTCACAAGTTTTCCTGGAATCAAACACAATACACTTTGCTAAGATATAACCAGAGTTTCACACTAGAGTTTACCAAACTTTCTTACCTTTGTAGTTTGTTTCTGTTTATAATTTGGGAGTGCACGGTAAAGCAGCGGTTGAGTTGCTGCCCGACAGCGCTTACAGCACCAGAGACCCGGGTACGATCCCGACTATGGGTGCTGTCTGTACGGAGTTCTCCCTGTGACCGCGTGGGTTTTCTCTGGGTTGCAGGTTAATTGGCTTGGTGTAAATGTAAATTGTCCCTCGTGCGTGTAGGATCGTGTTAATGTGCAGGGATCGCTGGTCAGTGCGGACTCAGTGGGCCGAAGAGCCAGTTTCCATGCTGTATCTCTAAAACTAAAACTAAAACTAAAATGGAAGTTCCCGTACACTTTTCAACACACATACAAGATTTTCCTTACAATAGTTCTGTATGTGAATCCCCAGTTTCCCTTATCTGGCATTTATTTTAATGCTATTTTATTTAATTTATATTGCCAGTCCTTGTTCTTCCTTGCAAAGTATATCACCTCATACCTCTCTGCATAAAATGTCATCCCATGTACACTTGCCTATTATGCCAGTCAGTGTATAATGCCCTGAAGTCCATTATGGTGCAACTCAATGCTTACTTTTTTAAGTGTCGTTTCACCTGCAGACATTGAAATTATTGAATTTACATCAAGTCAAATCGAGTCAAGTTTACAGTTATATTCACAAAATAAATTGTGGGCGACACAATGGGGCAGCGGTAGAGTTGCTGCCTTGCAGCGCCGGAGGCCCGAGTTCGAAAGTGTAAATTGTCCCTTGGGTGAGTAGGATAGTGCTAGTGTGCAGGGATCTCTGGTCAGTGGAGACTCGGTGGGCCAAAGGGCCTGTTTCCGCGCTCCATCGCTAAACTAAACTAAAACTAATACAGAGAGGTACAGGGACGGTGAAAATCTTGTTTGAAGTAGCATCACAGGCACATAGACAACGCACAAAACATACATTATACATAGATTACATATAAATTCTCCAATAAAAAGAAAGACTATTCAAAAAACAGTTTGGAGTGATTGGCAGAAACAATTGGAAACGAGAGCCGCCGCAGAGAGGAGACAGGATGCAACAATGTGGAGGAGTTTGGGGATTAGGAGTGGTTCCTGGGTCAGGATAAAATAATCAACCTCAGCCACAAACACTGAAGAACATGATCAGCATCTCACCCATCATTCTACCTCCTCCTGGTGATACGGTGATAATCAACACCCTTTACCTAGATTTGCAGTCAGATGCTGGAAACACAGGGCTATTTTCTGCAATCTGATTAGATGTGGCTGTGAACCCTAATTTGATGCAAACAGAGTTGTTGCTTTTTCTTAACTAAAACACTCCCTTCAAAGGATGCAAATTCTATGCAGTGCCAAAGTCTCCACACACAGTCGAATACACCCTTGGAGGCATCTTGTTTTCCATGACTCTGAGAAGCCTGCACAGCCACACATCTAAACAGCCTTGAAATGAAGTGTTGAACTGTGAGTCGTGACAAGCATTCCTGGCACCAAGTGCGAGACTCCACCAAGGGTTTGCCTCACAGTGCTTGATACTTCTTCACCACTTGCCTGGGGCCAGAAGTAGCTGCTTGTAAACAAAAAGGGAAAAAATACATTCGGCAATTTTTTTTTTCCCTGAGGGAAGTTCCTTTTTTTTCCCCAATTGTGAATGAGTTGAACCACTCTGACCAGGGAGAGTCCAAATGCAGTCTCCATCGGTTAGACTAATGTGGTGCCAGCTATATTTTGAATTCTATATTTTGTCTTAGCTCTTTTTGAGCTAATTGCATCTACGTATGGTATATCTGAAAGCATGCAGGACAAAGATTTTCACTGTACCTCGGTACATGTAATAATAACAAACCTAAATTTAATCCTAAATGTGAACCTAAATACATCTTGGATCAGAATCTGTAATCTTGGTCAGGGGTACAGACTAACAGCCACGATTTTTGCTGTTCTTGCTTTTTAATGGACTGAATACAAAACACCACAGGGGCTGGACATCTGAAATTAAAAGAGAGAATGTTGGAAACATTCAGCAGGCCAGGCAGCATCAGTGGAAAGAAAAAAACAGTGTTAACACTTCAATTCAATGACCTTTCATCAGAGTTAGGAGGAATTAGAAACAAAATGTGTTTTACATTGCGGAGGATGGGCAGAGAAGAAAGAACAAGGGGGATATCTGGGAGAGAATGACGATGAGGAGAGATGAGAGGGAAAGTAGAGAAGAGAGGGAAAGTTGCTAATTACAACTGATCTGTCTGCAGGAGATGGATATGGAAGAAGGCACGGTAGCGCAGCGGTAGAGTTGCTGCTTTACAGCGAATGCAGCGCTGGAGACTCAGGTTCGATCCTGACTACGGGTGCTGTACTGTAAGGAGTTTGTACGTTCTCCCCGTGACCTGCATGGGTTTTCTCCGAGATTTTCGGTTTCCTCCCACACTCCAAAGACGTACAGGTATGTAGGTAAATTGGCTGGGTAAATGTAAAAATTGTCCCTAGTGTGTGTAGGATAGTGTGTTAATAGTGTTAGTGTGCGGGGATCGCTGGGCGGCGCGGACTTGGTGGGCCGAAAAGGCCTGTTTCCGCGCTGTATATATATGATATGATATGATATGAAGAGAAGGGAAACAAGAACACTACTGGAACTAGATGAAGTGCGCTCCCATTGTTGGAAATCTAAAGTAAAAGAGAATACTAGAAATACTCAGCAGTAGGGTGGCACAGTGGCACAGCTGGTAGAGCCACAGTCTCACCTCAGGTGCTGTCTGTGTGGAGTTTGCATGTTCTCCCTGTTGCCGCGTTTGTTCTTGGTGCTCTGGTTTCCTCCCACATCCCAAACACATGTGGGTTTGTAAGTTAATTGGCTTCTGTAAATTGTTCCCATTGTGTGAGGAGTGGATGCAAAAGTGGGGGAACATAGAACCCGTGTTAACGGATGATTGATGGTCAGTGTGGACTTGGTGGGCTGAAGGGCCAGATTTCAGGCTGCATCTCTAAACTAAACTCAACCAAACTAAGTCAGGTAGCATCCGTGGAGAAAGCAATAGGTTAGTATTTCAGATCCATGAGCTTTTGTCATATTTTTGGCTACTGAGCAAAGTGTTGGATAAATTTGCCCTGACTCAAAAGAACCTTCAGACATGACTATATGTTCACCTCCAATTTATATCCTGCCCTTAAATATACCAGGACTATCTCTGACATCTCCCTCCCGTTTCTGGACCTCACCATCTCCATCACAGGAGACAGACTAGTGACGGACATTTACTACAAGCCCACCGACTCGCACAGCTATCTGGACTACACTTCTTCCCACCCGGTCCCCTGCAAAAAGTCTATCCCCTACTCCCAATTCCTCCGTCTACGCCGCATCTGCGCCCGAGATGAGGTGTTTCAGACGAGGGCTTCCGAGATGTCCTCGTTCTTCAGAAAACGGGGCTTCCCCTCCTCCATTATAGATGAGGCTCTCACTAGGGTCTCTTCTACATCCCGCAGCTCCGCTCTTGCTCCCCCTCCCCCCACTCGCAACAAGGACAGGATCCCCCTCGTTCTCACCTTCCACCCCACCAGCCAGCGGATCCAACATATCATCCACCAACATTTCCGTCACCTACAACGGGACCCCACCACTGGCCATATCTTCCCATCCCCTCCCCTCTCTGCGTTCCGCAGAGACCGTTCCCTCCGTAACTCCCTGGTCCACTCGTCCCTTCCTACCCAAACCACCCCAACCCCGGGCACTTTCCCTTGCAACCGCACGAGATGCAACACCTGTCCCTTTACCTCCCCCCTCAACTCCATCAAAGGACCCAAACAGTCTTTCCAGGTGAGACAGAGGTTCACCTGCACCTCCTCCAACCTCATCTATTGCATCCGCTGCTCTAGATGTCAACTTATTTATATCGGCGAAACCAAGCGCAGGCTCGGCGATCGCTTCGCTGAACACCTGCGCTCGGTCCGCATTAACGCAACTGATCTCCCGGTGGCCCAGCACTTTAACTCCCCCTCCCATTCCCAGTCTGACCTCTCTGTCATGGGCCTCCTCCAGTGCCATAGTGAGGCCCGCCGGAAATTGAAGGAGCAGCACCTCATATTTCGCCTGGGCAGTTTGCAGCCCGGTGGTATGAACGTCGACTTCTCCAACTTCAGATAGCTCCTCTGTCCCTCCCTTCCCCTCCTCCTTCCCAGATCTCCCTCTATCTTCCTGTCTCCACCTATATCCTTCCTTTGTCCCACCCCCGACATCAGTCTGAAGAAGGGTCTCGACCCGAAACGTCACCCATTCCTTCTCTCCCGAGATGCTGCCTGACCTGCTGAGTTACTCCAGCATTTTGTGAATAAATGACTATATGTTCCACTGGCCTATCCACACTGAGTCTGGAAGCTTTAACCAACAATGTTGCAACCCAAAGGGCCATCAACTACCTGCCATTGTTCTTAAAAGATCAAAACAATTATTTTTTTACCACCAATTTTACATGTATTAATCATTCCACTGGCATTTGCCAACAGCACAGCGAACTTGGCTTTCAAACAGACATAACTAGACTTCTGTCAAATGAAAGAGTTGTATTGAACCAACACAACTCTTTCAGGGGGTGTCTGTCCTACTGTGTAGCGTCTATATCTATTGATGTATAAATACACGAAGCTGCAAACTTCAGTACAGTCATGTGCCATTTTTATCTTCCACACAGATCTAAATTGATTCCAATACACTTTCTGGCACCAGATTAGGGAAGGGGTTGGTGTGCACTGGTAATGTGTGCTAACTATATTCAGAAGCGGATGGCTGTGAAAACATTAATAGTGCAGTCGGTCGGTGTGAGGCCATTGCTGCTGCTCTGTGTCTCATTGCATCATTACTACCACACCGTAACTTCGCACAGCTCGGACTGAATGAATGAATGAATACTTTATTGTAACATAGGACATATCACAGTGAAAGGTATTCAAATTGTCGTTACATAAGGGCGCTGACAAAGTTACAAAGTGTTGTTGTCCCCCTACCCCCCTCCCTCACAGCAGGTCCACCATTGCCCATTGTTCTTCCCCCTCCCTCACGGTACCCCCCCCAAGCCAGGCTTCCTTTGTTCCTTGCCTCGGCAGCGGCGTCCTCACTCCACATGTCCGTCCTCGTCCGTCGGTCAGTGCCATCATCGACTGCCGCACTGATCTCTCCACTAACGCTGCCAGGTCCTCTCCAGACGCCTCCGTGGTGCCGGCCCAGGCCCCAGCCGCATGGCTCCGTCAACGTGCGGGCTCCGACCTCGGCCGCGAGCTCCGCCAACCTGGGCTCCATCAGTCACAGGCTCTGCCGACTCCGCCGACCCGGGGCTCCGGCCTCGGCTACTATCATCATATCATCATATCATCATATCATATCATATATATACAGCCGGAAACAGGCCTTTTCGGCCCTCCAAGTCCGTGCCGCCCAGCGAACCCCATACATTAACCCTATCCTACACCCACTAGGGACAATTTTTACATTTACCCAGCCAATTAACCTACATACCTGTACGTCTTTGGTTACTCCGCAACCTACCGCGAGGCATCTCAGTGGCAAGAAGGAACCAGGACCAATGCTGTTTCAAGGAATCATCAATCACTTGTCCGTTAATTGCTGATTTCTGTCCATTGGGTATTTCTATTCCAAAAGATGTTTTGATGATTTAGAACTTACACATCCTGCACTCAAGCCTGGAGGAACTTTAAGCCATCTCCACTTCCCTACGGTGCTCAGAGTGCATGGTTGGCATTCTCATTGCTCAGCTGGTTGGATGAAGGAGCAGGGGGGGCACATGGATCAGGATAAGCTGCTAAATGAGGTGAAGGATGACGAGGAGTGGTAGGTGGGTGAGGTCGAGGAGCAGACAGTAGAGGGGCAGGTGAAGGAAGAGAGGGGAAAGGGGAGGTGAGGCAGGTTGGGAAGTGGGACAGGTGAAGGAGATAAGGACAAAAAGGAGATAAGAGAGATGTAGGAGAAAAAAGAGTGAAAGATGGAGCAGGTGGGAGAGGTGGAGGAGAAAGAAGAGAAGGGAGAGGTGGCACAGATGGGGGAAGTGAAGCAGGTGAAGGAGGTTGGTGGGGGAGATGGAGGAGAAAGGGCAGGAGGGTGAGGTAAGGTGAATGGATAAAGTGGGAGGGATGGGGAAGTAAAAGACCAGTAATGTGGGGATGTGGAGTAAGAGACCAAGGAGGGAAAGTGGGGATAAAGGGCTGATAACACAAAGCCATATTCACCCTGGTTACTCCAGGTAATCCTAACGGAAGTGTCTTCACTAATCAGGACATCCTCAGCTCCAGCCAAGCAAGGTTTTGATGCTTGTTGGTAAGTTCTGACAACGAGGCACTTTTGGACCATCTGAGGTGTTGGTGTGGAAGCACGTTTCCATGCAGGATATGTGGTCAGGCAATGTCCAGCTGACTGGCCCATTGCTCGGCAGTGTTGCCAGGCCCATCCTTTGCAGCACCGGGGACAGGTTGAATCTCTGCAGGTAATGACACTTGGTGAATACGTGCTCTGGCTCTACACACAGCCTGATGCAGCCACACACGAAGGTTCACTATCAGGATGAGGGCAATGTCAGATATACTTATGCCTCCTTCTTCCTCACCAATGGCAGCCTACATTGCTGGTAACAGATATTCAAAAAGTCTTTTGGAGTAAGAGGGAGTGAGATGCAGAATTGGAGATCAGAAATTTTGATCTACATCCTCCACAGCTTCAGTCCAACACTGATTTGGCCTCAGCAACTGGTGTGACAATAATAGTGGTTGTTGTCTCCCCTGAGAGGTTGCTCAACATATCTGCCTCCTGCCATACTGGGAGCAGAGATCCACGACGATACTGTGTAGCAGACAAAATGCTGCACAGCTGTATATATCTGTGCATGTTGTGTACTACATGCCATGTGCTACATACTACATGCTATGTACCTGACAAAATCCAACCTTTGGGTAAATACAGAATAGACTCATAGAGTCATAGAGTGATACAGTATGGAAACAGGTGCTTCGGCCCAACTTGCTCACAATGGCCAACATGTCCCAGCTACACTTTTCCCACCTGCCAGCGTTTGGTCCATATCCCTCCAAACTTGTCCTATCCATGTATAGTACTGGTCCAATGTATAGTACTAGTACAATTGTACTGATCCAGTTATGTTCTCCCTGACTCTTAGACCAACGATGCGTCTCGACCCGAAATGTCACTTATTCCCTTTCTCCAGAGATGTTGCCTGACCTGCTGAGTTACTTCACCACGCCAGGTCTATCTCCACTACGACACTGTCCACTGGCACCCATCTGATGGACGATGTGGAGACAGAGCCACAGGGCAATGAGGTTGTCAATAGACAATAGACAATAGACAATAGGTGCAGGAGTAGGCCATTCGGCCCTTCGAGCCAGCACCACCATTCAATGTGATCATGGCTGATCATTCTCAATCAGTACCCCATTCCTGCTTTCTCCCCATACCCCCTGACTCCGCTATCCTTAAGAGCTCTATCTAGCTCTCTCTTGAATGTATTCAGAGAATTGGCCTCCATTGCCCTCTGAGGCAGAGAATTCCACAGATTCACAACTCTCTGACTGAAAAAGTTTTTCCTCATCTCTGTTCTAAATGGTCCTCATCTCTGTTCTAAACTCAGAGATGAAAAAGGTATGGCACAAACAGCGAGCGATGGGTGTGTGGTTGTGAACCAACAGTGTAACTCTGACAGTGGGGAACAGACAGTGTAATTTTGGGAAGGAAACCCATAGTAAACTCGAGAATAAAACTCTGCAGCAGTGAGAATGAGCACCAGGCCTCGTCTATGAGTTAAAGCTCCGGAAAAAGAACGAATGAATTTCTAGGTGAATGTCTCTCAGGGGCTGAAGAGCTCAAAATCTTGACGGCACATTAACTAGGAATTTAATATAAACACACTATTTGCTCCTTTGGGTAAATACAGAATAGTACTTAGAAACACAGAACATAGAAAAATAGTTGCAGGAGTAGGCCATTTGGCCCTTCGAGCCAGCACCGCCGTTCAATATGATCATGGCTGATCATCTAAAATCAGTACCCCGTCCCTGCTTTTTCCCATACCACTTGATTCTTTTTAGCCCTAAGAGCTAAATCTAACTCTCTTGAAAACATCCAGTGAATTGGCCTCCACTGCCTTCTCTGGCAGAGAATTCCACAGATTCACAACTCTCTGAGTGAAGACGTTTTCCCTCATTTCAGTCCTAAATGGCTACCCCTTATTCTTAAACTGTGACCCCTGGTTCTGGACTCTCCCTACGTCGGGAACATTTTCCTGCATCTAGCCTGTCCAATCCTTTAAGAATTTTATATGTTTTATATGTTTTTATAAGATCCCCTCTCATCTTTCTAAATTCCAATGAATACAAGCTCAGCCGACCCATTCTTTCATCATATGTTAGTCCCGCCATTCCGGGAATTAACCTGGTGAACCTACGCTGCACTCCCTCAATAACAACAATATCCTTCCTCAAATTAGGAGACCAAAATGGCACACAAACCCCAGGTGCGGTCTCACCAGGGCCCTGTACAACTGCAGTAGGACCTCTGCTCCTAAACTCAAATCCTCTCGCAATGAAGGCCATCATGCCATTGGCTTTCTTCACTGCCTGCTGTACCTGCATGCTTACTTTGTGACAGATGTACAAGCACACCCAGGTCTCGTTGCACCTCCCCTTTTCCTAATCTGATACCATTCAGATGCCTTCCTGTTCTTGCCACCAAAGTGCATAACCTCACATTTATCCACATTATACTGCATCAGCCATGCATCTACCCACTCGCCCAGCCTATCTAAGTCACCCTGCAGCCTCATAGCATCCTCATCGCAGCTCACACTGCCACCCAGCTTTGTGTCATCCGCAAACTTGGAGATGTCATATTTAATTCCCTCGTCTAAATTGTTAATATATATTGTAAATAACTGGGGTCCCAGCACCGAGCCTTGCGGCACCCCACTAGTCATTGCTTACCATTCTGAACAGGACACGCTAATTCCTACTCTTTGCTTTCTGTTTGCCAACCAGTTCTCTATCCATGTCAATACCCTATCCCCAATACCATGTGCTCTAATTTTGCACACTAATCTCTTGTGTGGGTCCTTGTCAAAGGCTTTTTGAAAGTCCAGGTACACCACATCCACTGTCTCTCCCTTATCCATTCTACTTGTTACATCCTCAAAAAATTCCAGAAGATTAGTCAAGCATGATTTCCCCTTCATAAATCCATGCTAAATCCAGACTTTGAACGATCCTGTCACTGCTATCCAAAGGCGCTGCTATAACATCTTTAACGATCGACTCAAGCATCTTCCCCATTACCGATTAAAGGCTAACTAGTCTATAATTCCCCGTTTGCTCTCTCCCTCATTTCTTAAAAAGTGGGATTACATTGGCTACCCTCCAGTCCACAGGAACTGATCCAGAGTTGAGGGAACATTGGAAAATGATTACCAATGCATCCTCCTTGAGTACTCTGGGATGCAGACCATCAGGCCCTGGGGGTTTATCTGCCTTCAGTCCCAACAGTTGACCTAACATCATTTTCTGACTAATGTGGATTCCCTTCAGTTCCACCCTCCCACTAGATCCTCGGGTCCCTAGTATTTCTGGGAGATTGTTTGTGTCTTCCTTAGTGAAGACAGAACCAAAGTACTCGTTTAACTGTTCTGCCATTTCTTTGTTTCCCATTATAAATTCACCTGTCTCTGATTGTAAAGGACCTACATTTGTCTTCATTAATCTTTATCTTTTTACATATCTAAAGAAGCTTATAGTCAGTTTTTATATTCCCCACAAGCTTTCTTTCATGCTCTTTTTCCCCCTCTTAATTAACCCCTTTGTCCTTCTCTGTTGAGTTCTAAATTTCTCCCAGTTCTCCAGTTTGCTGCTTCCTCTGGCCAATTTATATGCCTCTTCCTTGGATTTAACACTATCCTTGATTTCCCTCATTAGCCACGGTTGAGCTGCCTTCCACATTTTATTTTTTCTCCAGACAGGGATGAACAATTTTTGGAATTCATCCATATGGTCTTTAAATCTTTGCCAATGCATTTCCACCGTCAACCCTTTAAGTATAATTTGCAAGTCTATCCTCGCCAATTCCCGTCTCATACCTTCAAAGTCTCCTTTCTTTAAGTTCAGGACCCTAGTCTCTGAATTAACCATGTCACTCTCCATCCTAATGCAGTATCCCACCATATTATGGTCACTGTTGCCCAAGGGGCTTACGTGAATGAATGCATGCACGGACACGCAAACATATAGGCACAGAGATAAACATGCAAACATGATCACCCATGTGCATGTACGAACAGCCACACACACAGAAACACACTCATGCACACACTCAAACAATCACACAGACTCTCATACACACACTTTCATACATGCACTCACACACACTCAGAAACGCACACAGACACGTTTGCACTCTCGCACACACGCTTACTCACATACGATCTCTCACATACATGCATACATTTACACTCACTTACACACACTCTCAGACACACACATACATAATACACATATACTTGCATATACACATGCACACACACACACACACACACACACACACACACACACACACACACACACACACACACACACACACACACACACACACACACACACATATATAAACATGCAAAAAGACCCTGGGGATTTACCAGAAATCATTCAATAATAAATCATCAGGCACAGTGCTGCAGGTGATCAGTCCTCATGCGGATCACTGACAACCATGGTGCCCCTCCGACAGAAGAAACTCAGTCCAGCCTCTGTAACTCTCTGCCCAGGACCCAGTGCGTGTAATGGGATCCAACCTTTACCCCAACCAGGGGAGTTGGACTAATTAAAATACAGGTGATATCTCCCAGAATCTAGGCTAATGGTTTATGGGGAAGATCGGGCCAGAATTCTGAATGTCTGATGGAATTGGCAGACAGTGGAGTGGGAGCCCAAGGGACAGAGAGTGGATCCAGTTTTTCCCAGGAAGGAAACCAGTCGAAGATATTTTATTGACACATTTTATTTCGTGCAGGCGCTGGTTTACAAAAAAAAAGACACAAAATGCTGGAATAACTCAGCGGGTGAGGCAGCATCCAGGTAGGACATGAATGCATGATGTTTGGGTCGGATCCGTTTCAGTCTGAAGACGGGTCCCGACCCAAGACATCGTCTATTGATGTCTTCCAGAGATGCTGCCAAAACTGATGAGTTACTGCAGCACATTGTGCTTTTTTACAGATGCTTTATCTCATCTTAAAGCCTCAGCTGCTGTTTTACACACAGCAATAAAGGAATAATATTCACAACGAGACAGACAGTGACTGGCAGCGTGACACACTCTGAAGGGAGCCAAGATAAGAGTCGGTCACATCTTAAAATGAGCCATGAGACATCGCAGTTATTATCTCGGCATTTTTCCAAAAGTGGGTGAATCTGTTTAATTTGTTTCTGAGCCCTTTCACCAGCCCCCGCCTATATTTAGATTGAACCAAGATGTTTCATGGGTTCCTTCTCCTGGCAGATTCCTTTCACCCACCTCCAAGAACTCACTCCGCCATCAGCCTCAGCTTCTCTCCTCCCCTCCGGTCCCTGCCTCACTCATTTACACTTGGACACACACTCCCTGTGTACATTCTGAACAGCAAACCGCTGCACAGCCAGTGATTCCTTCTTAATTCCATCCCATCTCAGCCTTTTGATCAGCGATCAATATACTATTTTTTTACCAAAGCCAATTAACCTACAAACCTGTACTCTCTTTGGAGTGTGGGAGGAAACCGGAGCACCTGGAGAAAACCCACGCAGTCACAGGGAGAATGTCCAAACCACCTACAGTCAGCACTGCTGCGCCACCGCGCTGCCTCCTCTAACACGGAGAAACAGCCAGTTGATTGACAAAGAGAGGACTCTTCTCATTTACTGCCTTATTCAGTAGCTGGGCTGGTGCATTGAAAGCACGGGGCAAAGTGAACAGATGTCTGACTTTGGCCCCCCGCCAAGCGACTCAGCCAACAGCAACGTCAGCTGCTGGAGACGGGGAAATTGTTCCAACACCCAAGCCCATCAATAATGAATGAGGCTCTCCAGACAGCCGCGGTCTCTGTGAGGTGGAAGTGGAAGGGCCTGCCTCGATCAGGCACAGTGACAAGCACTCGGCAGCCCCAGCAAGTCATAGGATGCAGAGCATTCTCTGCTGCTGGTGAGGTCAGTCCAGGGAGGTTCCTGGAAACTGGGCATGAATGGGGTTCAGTGGAGGATCTTTGAGATGCCCTGGGAATAAGATCTGGGGATTCAAGGCATTTAACCCCTTGTGATTCCCGAGACTACAGCTCAGTCCTAACCGTGGAACCAAGTGGCATCCCTCAGTGTTGAGTAATTGGGCTGGCACACAGTGAGCACTGCACTGACCTAGTTTGCCTGGACCATTTCGGGATTTATCCGAGGTCTCATTGTGCTTGCACTGAGGGTTGGCTCCGGTTGTATTGAGATGATTATGCCAGGGTCACCCGGTGATTTCCCTGAGGGCCAGTGTGATCTTACGGTGGTCTGATCGGCATTTGATTGTGCGGGTAAATTGGCCAGAGGACCTAGATGCACCCACTAACCCACACCCATTTGATCCAGACCATGACCCACAGTCAGTAGTAATGAGGGCTCAGCACACGGTTTACAGACCCAGACTCACAGGTGTGATACCCAAGCTCCCATCTGACCAAAGCCATACCAGGACCTTGCAACAAGAGGTATATTGTGACCACATACAAGGCTAAAGGTTGCTTCTTTGGTCTTCAAGAGCTCGTTGGAAAGTTTGGCTCGATAGGGTCCCAGGATGTGTTGCAGAACAGAAGGACCTAGTGGTCCAAGTACATAGATCACTGAAAAAAGGTGTCTCGGGTAGACTGGGTGGTGAGGAGGTTCTTTGGCATGCTGGTCTTCATCATTAAGAGCATTCATTTTAGAAGTTGGGATGTTATGTTGCAGTCAAGCAAGATGTTGGTGAGGTCACATGTGGAATATTGTGATCAATTTTGATCACCCTGCTGTAAGAAAGAGGCAATTAATCTGTAAAGAATGCAGAAAAAAATGACAAAGATGTTGCTAGGACTTGAGGGACTGAGTTATTAGGAGAAGTTGCACAGGCGAGGACATTATTTCTTGTGTCATAGGAGACTGACAGGCGTATAAAATCATGAAATGAATATAGAAGGTAAATACACATTTTTCCCCAGGTTAGGGAATCCAGAACCAGAGGGCATAACTTTAAGGTGTGAGGAGAAAGATTTAATAGGAACCAGAGGGGCTTATTTTTTTCACACAGAAATTGGTACATGTTTGGAATGAGTTGCAAAGGAAGTGATTGAGACAGGTACAATAATAACATTTGCAATACATTTGGACAGGTGCACGGATAGGAAAGAGTTAGAGGGAATGTGAATGAAGGAACTGCAGATGCAGGTTTAAACCAAAGGTAGACACAAAATCCTGGAGTAACTCAGCGGGACAGGCAGCATCTCTGGAGAGAAGGAATGGGTGACGGTTTAGAGGGATATGGGCCAAACGTGGACATATGGGACCAGTTTAATTTTGGCATCTTGGTCAACATGGACAAGTTGGGCTGAAGGGCCTGTTTCCGTCCTATACAATTCTATGGGATAGATTAGGTGTCCTTTTTCAGAGAACTGACTCTGAGGACATTAGTGGACCATTTTTCCAAACACTACCGTTCTCTGCCAATGTCTGTTGGATTGCTCGGTTGCTAACTGTCATATGTTGAAAGACTGGAGCGACTGGGCTTGTATACACTGGAATTTAGAAGGGTGAGAAGGGGTCTTATTGAAACATATAAGATTATTAAGGGATTGGACACGCTAGAGGCAGGAAACATGTTCCCAATGTTGGGAGAGTCCAGAACTAGGGGACACAGTTTAAGAATAAGGGGTAGGCCATTTAGAACGGAGATGAGGAAAAACTTTTTCACTCAGAGAGTTGTAAATCTGTGGAATTCTCTGCCTCAGAAGGCAGTGGAGGCCAATTCTCCGGATGCTTTCAAGAGAGAGTTGGATAGAACTCTTAATGATAGCGGAGTCAGGGGGTATGGGGAGAGAGCAGGAACGGGGTACTGATTGTGGATGATCAGCCATGATCACATTGAATGGCGGTGCTGGCTCGAAGGGCCGAATGGCCTACTCCTGCACCTATTGTCTATTGTCTAACTGTTTTAACTTCCCTTCCCAATCCCATACTGACATTTCTGCCCTTGGCCTCCTCCATTGCCATTTATCTGAAATCCTTTTGTCTCCTATTCACCTCTAGTGTTTGGCACTTACTAAATCCATCTGCCCCTCGCCCTGTACCCACCTCTCACTTGCCAGGCTTCGTCACGCCCCCACTTCTGTCAGTTTGAAGAAGTGCCCTGCCTTAAACGTCATCTGTCCACTCCCTCCATAGATGCTAGGTTCCTACAGCACTTTGTGTTTTGCTCAACATTTCAGTATCTGCAGTTTCTTGTGTCTATGTTTGTGTTCCTCCCATAGGGCACAAGCCACATCCACAAGGCAGCGAGACGGGTGGAGAGGATATCACAGAGAGACCACGAGTATGGCCCACTGCTGATGTGGCCTCAAGGTCAGTGAAGGCAGAATCATCCCTGCCTGTCACTAGTCACTAGGGCCCTCACACACTGCTGTGTGCAAAACACTTATCTCTCCATCAATAATCACTCTCAATCAAGACAGTGCCATGAGCTCCCTGCGCCCAAACGTTTCATACACAAAGCTTCCCTCCCCTGCAGGT
This sequence comes from Rhinoraja longicauda, assembly GCF_053455715.1. NCBI lineage: Eukaryota > Metazoa > Chordata > Chondrichthyes > Rajiformes > Arhynchobatidae > Rhinoraja > Rhinoraja longicauda. The sequence continues at coordinate 7,304,952 of NC_135974.1, forward strand.
TATTCAACCCACAGAGGACACATCATCCAAACCCTCAGCGTGTGCTCACTGACACACACTCCTTCCCTCCAGCAGTAATAGCAGTTTACGGCTGGTCCCAACGATAACAGACCGATGAAGGACAGAAATGGGTGCATCACCTCAGCGGCCTGGAGAGATCCCAGAGATGATAACTGCATCCCTACATCTATCCCGTCATCTCATGTCCCACTGTGGTCGGCTGACTACAATCACTTCCAATTGACAAGTTGCAAGTGTTGCCTCGCACCACAATCTCCCTGCCCTTGCCCAGTACTGCTCCTTAGCACCACAGTGGCACACATGCACAACTCCAGCCAAATAGCACATGGGCACCATCTTCATGTCCCTGGCGAGGAGGCATCTCGAGGAGGTGTCATATCAGAATGCTGGCCCCATAGCAGAAGCGTCCACGTTGCGGGACTGGAAACTGGAAGTGTCCTGAGCTAATTCTGCTACCACCATCATCTATTGTACAAGTGATGGCTCCCACTGATTGTCGCCGGAAGCTTGAGCCCGTTTCAGGACGGACGATGACAGTGATGTAACATTTGAAACATGGATGATGGACATAATAGGCAATAGACAATAGGCACATTCGGCCCTTCGAGCCAGCACCGCCATTCAAAGTGATCATGGCTAATCATTCTCAATCAGTACCCCATTCCTGCCTTCTCCCCATACCCCCTGACTCCGCTATCCTTAAGAGCTCTATCTAGCTCTCTCTTGAACGAAAGAAGTAGTTCAGAATGCTATGTGTTTACAAAGGGTGGGTGTGATCTTGCCCTTCAATAGCAATTAGCCAGATTGGATTTATCCTGCTTTGGCGAACAGGACTTAAATGGGAATTTTTTCAAACTGTCAAATGTAATTACAGACACAGATTGGCTAGAGTGCAGTGAACTATTACAGTGGAGGTGTACCTGTTAACGTAACCTATGTTGTATCCAGTGTTCCTAGCTGCCTCGACATAGAGTCATAGAATGGTCCAACCCTGGATCGGGCCCATTGGCCCACAGAATCAGTGTCAAACAGGATGCCAAATTAAAGCAAACCCTTCTACCTCGAAGTGACCCCATGCCACGCTACTCTCTGCACATTCAATGTGGCTTACAAGAATGATCCCAGGAATGAGTAGGTTAACATATGATCAGTGTTTGAGGGCACGGGGCCTCTTGCCACTGGAGTTCAGAAGGATAAGGAGAGACCTCATTGAAACATACCGAATAGTGAAATGTTTGGATAGAGTGGATGTGAAGAGGATGTTTCCACTCGTGGGAGAGTCTAGGACTGGAGGTCATCGCCTCAGAATTAAAGGACGTTCCTTTAGGAAGATGAGGAGGGATTTCTTTAGTCAGAGGGTGGTGAAACTGTGGAATTCATTGCCACCGAAGGCTGTGGAGGCCTTCAATGGATATTATTAAAGCAGAGATAGATAGATTCTTGATTAGTACGGGTGTCAGGGATTATGGGGAGAAGGCAGGAGAATGGGGTTAGGAGGGAAAGATAGATCAGCCATGGTTAAATGGTGGAGTAAACTTGATGGGCCGAATGGCCTAATTCTGCTATCACTTATGAACATGAACGTATTCATGTGTAATATCTAAAACCCTTTTAAATGCCACCAACATATCTGTTTCCAATACCACCCCTGGCAATGCGATCCAGTGGGTCACAGTTAACACTGGACCTGGGTGGCTCAATAGACAATAGACAATAGGTGCAGGAGTAGGCCATTCGGCCCTTCGAGCCAGCACCACCATTCACCGTGATCATGGCTGATCATCCACAATCAGTACCCCGTTCCTGCCTTCTCCCCATATCCCTTGACTCCGCTATTATTAAGAGCTCTATCTAACGCTCTCTTGAAAGCATCCAGGGAATTGGCCTCCACTGCCTTCTGAGGCAGAGAGTTCCACAGATTCACAACTCTTTGAGTGAAAAACCTTCTGCTTAGGCCTTTATTTGTGGAAAGTGGGAGGACACAAAGTGGTTAAGGATATTTCTTGAGGCAGAGATGTAAAACATCAGTGGTAGGGTTGGGGAGGGCTTGACCCCAGGGAGTTGGGGAGGGGTTGGGGAGGGCTTGACCCCAGGGAGTTGGGGAGGGCTTGACCCCAGAGAGTTGGGGAGGGGTTGGGGAGGGCTTGACCCCAGGGAGTTAAGCACGTTGGCTCTGGACACTGGTCACCACAGACAAACGGGGAGGATGCAGGATTAGCACAGTGCACAGACTCATGTTACTAATCTGGTAACTCAGAGACCTGGACAGTTAACCCATTAACTGAGATCTCCAAACCCACTGTGCAGCTTGGAGATTTGATTTCACTTTGAAACACTATGCCTAGGAGCCATGGTGTTGGGATAATAAAAATGTTTGGTGTCACAATGGCCCTGCTTTAAATTCTGCTGAACAAACATGAGCATGTGGAATTAGAGTAACGAACTAGTGTAGTTTGAACGTCAGTTGACAAAAAATGATTTGAGACACAAGAAACTGCAGATCTGGAATCTTGAGTAAAGCACAAAGTGCCTGGAGTAACTCAGTGGGTCAGGCAGCATTTCTGGGGTACATGGATAGGCACCATTTCAGGCTGGCAGGCATGAATAGTGGGGTATCACAGGGATGGTGCTTGGCCTGCAGATATTCGTGAAGTATATCAATGGTTTCGCTGAGAGGACCAAATGTCAAGTTACTAAATTTCTTAAAGAACAGGAATCTAAGTGGGAATTCAATGATTCAATGATACTTTATTTTCACATGTGCCTAGGTAAGGTAAAATGCTTTCACTAACTAAACTAAACTAAACTAAACTAATGCTTTGTTTTACATACAACCCAATAAAATCAGACAGCAGACCTCACCCAGGCAGTGTTATCTACTGAGTATTATGTTTACAAACCTGTTGTGTTGCTGCAAGTGAAAAAATCATTGTTCCATTTCGACACATATGACAATTAAACACTTTTGACTTCTGAAATGTTCAAAGTACAGAAATTACCGAGAGCTAATATGCAGATGTGGAAAACAATCAGGAAGGCAGTTGTAAGTTAGCTATCATTATTTATGGCTTTTAGCATAAGAGAAGGCAGGTGAATGGGGCTAGGAGAGAGAGATAGATCAGCCATGATTGAATAGCGGAGCAGACTTAATGGGCCGAATGGCCTAATTCTGCTCCCATAACTTAGGACCTTGGTTTGGTGATCTAGTTGAGGAACAATGAGCATGTACTTTGCGATTTTTTAGGTGACTGCCGGCGACTGTCATAGTGTTAATGTACGGGGATCGCTGGGCGGCACGGACTTGGAGGGCCGAAAAGGCCTGTTTCCGGCTGTATATATATGATATGATGATACTTCTTAGAAGCACATAATATTAAAATAAGTAAAGTCATTTCAAGGTACCATAAAATACTTGTGTTTAACCAATTTATTTACCGTCAGGACATTTGACAGGTAGATTGGAGGCGACAGTTTGACGGTCAGGTAAGCGTGGGAATTTTCGCGATGTTTATGGCCATCAGCGATCACATTTAAAGTGGGCTCCCAACACAGATACGCAACCCAGAAACCAGATATGCACCTCCCATACATTTTCAAAGAATGCCCACACACTTTTCACAAAAATCCATTTAACCACTTTTAAAATTAAATTTCTTAATACTGCTATCAGTAAACTGGAAGTCAATCCAGTTTATGCCTTGTTACCATGAAGCTTGGTTTTCAAGTAACCCGGGCAAGATGTTATATTTCAAAAATCTCAAGTACTTACCGACTTGTCAGTGATTTCAGCGAAAATTAGGACGCCGGAGAAGCATTGACAGCGTGGGAATTTCGCGATGTTTCCGAAGACGGTGTAATCTCGACCTGACTTGGCATTGTCGTGGTCATTGTCGTCGGGTAAAAGAAAATTTCGGTGATCTGCTACGACTTTGACAGTCGCCGGCAGTCACCTAAAAAATCGCCTAAAGTGGGACAGGCCCTTAACTCTCACTTCTGGCCTGTGGGACAGTCAGGGTCTTTGTGTTAATAAGCCTGGACACTCTTTAACTCCATCCCTCCCATCCCTTCTGCTGAAACCGGGTTTCTTGGACTCAGCCAATTTATGTTACAAACACCAAGGCTGCAGGGTGACAATCCACTCAGTTGAAGAATGCTTTTTTATTTCAAAATAAACTTTGTTCATAAAAGTTTGAAAATATAGAAAGTACAGAACATTCAAATTAAAATGTTCATAAAATTATCTAACATGAACACATTTGTCAGATATCATCCATATACAAATTTAAAGTAAGTAGTTAAACGGGGCTTTAACACAATTGGCCTTCGTAACAAGAGGAGTTGAGTATAGGAGCAAAGAGGTCCTTCTACAGTTGTACCGGGCCCTGGTGAGACCGCACCTGGAGTACTGTGTGCAGTTTTGGTCTCCAAATTTGAGGAAGGATATTCTTGCTATGGAGGGCGTGCAGCGTAGGTTCACTAGATTAATTCCCGGAATGGCGGGACTGTCGTATGTTGAAAGGCTGGAGCGATTGGGCTTGTATACACTGGAATTTAGAAGGATGAGGGGGGATCTTATTGAAACATATAAGATAATTAGGGGATTGGACACATTAGAGGCAGATAACATGTTCCCAATGTTGGGGGAGTCCAGAACAAGGGGCCACAGTTTGAGAATAAGGGGTAGGCCATTTAGAACGGAGATGAGGAAGAACTTTTTCAGTCAGAGGGTGGTGAAGGTGTGGAATTCTCTGCCTCAGAAGGCAGTGGAGGCCAGTTCGCTGGATGCTTTCAAGAGAGAGCTGGATAGAGCTCTTAAGGATAGCGGAGTGAGGGGGTATGGGGAGAAGGCAGGAACGGGGTACTGATTGATAGTGATCAGCCATGATCGCATTGAATGGCGGTGCTGGCTCGAAGGGCTGAATGGCCTACTCCTGCACCTATTGTCTATTGTCTATTGTCTATTGTCTAATTTTAACAAATGTGTGTGGAACAGCAGGAGGTGAACCTGAACTATGTATGCCCCTTCTCTGTGCAGCCTCTATATTATTTGTTTAAACAATAACTTTAGATTTTCAAAAAAGACACAAAATGCCGGAGTTACTCAACGGGTCAGACAGCATCTCTGGAGAATATGAATAGGTGACGTTTCAGGCCGGTCCACTTCTACAGACCTAACTTTAGATACATTTACAATGCCCACAACAATTTCAGACTGTGTGTGAAGCAGCCATCGATGATGGAAATATTTTATTGATTGTGTGTGTTGAAAGATCACAGAATTAAGAATCAAGTCAAGAGTGGTTATTTGTCATATGCACTGGATATAACCTGGAACAATGAAACTCTCCATTGCTGCAGATTTACTGGTATATTAGACACAACAACATTAACAATGAACATACCGTAAATTATTGTATGTGTAGGAAGGAACTGCAGATGCTGGTTTGGACCGAAGATAGACACAAAATGCTGGAGGAACTCATCGGGTCAGGCAGCATCTCTGGAAAAAAGGAATAAGTGAAGTTTCAGGTCGAGACACCTAGTTTAGTTTTTAGTTTAGAAATACAGCGCGGAAACAGGCCCTTCGGTCCACTGAGTCCACACCGACCAGTGATCCCCGCACATTAACATTATCCTATACACACTAGGTATATTATAGCAAGCCAATTAACCTACAAACCAGTACCTCTTTGGAGTGTGGGAGCTAAAGTGAAGATCTTGGAGAAAACCTATGAAGGTCACGGGGAGAACATATAAACTCCGTACAGACAGCACCTGTAGTCAGAATCGAACCTGGTTCTCCGGCGCTGCAGGCACTGTAAGGTAGCAACTCTACCGCTGCGCCACCATGCCACCCTTCTTCGGACTGAGAGTCAGGGGAGAGGGAAACTAGAGATATGAAGAGATACAAAGAACAAATGAATGAAAGGTATGCAAAAGGACAGATCAAAGCCACCAATGAAGATCAAGAAGAGCCCACAATGGTCTTTTGCTGGCTGTGGAGAAGGTGATAATGAGCAGGATAGTGAATGTAAGCAGCTCGACAGTGAAACTAGTAGAACAACTAAGGTGGGAGAGGGACACAGAGAGAGGGAATGCAAAGGTTACTTGAAGTTAAAGAAATCAATATTCATACCCTTGGGTTGTAAGCTGCCCAAGAGAAATATGAGGTGCTGCTCCACCAATTTGCATTTGGCCTCACTCAGACAGTGGAGGTCAGGAAAGGGTGACAAGGCGGGCATCACACTGGCGGACCTCACTGCCGCCTATGATACTGTGTGGCACCAGGGGCTGATCTTGAAGCTCCTCCAAACCACCCCTGACCGCCATTTAGTGCGACTCCTTGCCAACATCCTTGCCAACCGCAGTTTTGTACTCAAGACCAGTAACGGACAATCTAGCCGACTGCGGCGCCTAAGAAACGGAGTCCCCCAAGGCTCGGTACTGGCCCCCATGCTCTTCAACCTCTGTATCAGCGATCTGCCACGCACGACCTCGCGCCAGTATGGATACGCAGATGACTTGGCCCTACTGCACTCGGACAAGAGCTGGTCAAATGTTGAGGATGTGCTCTCAGTGGATATGGAACTTGTCGTGGGCTACCTTAAGACCTGGAGACTAAAACTGAGTGTGGCAAAAACCACCACAACAGCCTTTCACCTGAACAACAAGGAAGCTCAACGCCAGCTAACCGTCACCCTCAGTGGGTCACCCCTACCCTACAACCCATTTCCTACATACCTCGGGGTGAAACTAGATCGGCAGCTGACCTACAAGCAACACCTTGAAGCTCTCCGTGCTAAAGTCTCGGCACGGAACAACCTCCTGCGTTGCTTGGCCGGATCGTCATGGGGCGCCAGGACATCTACTCTCCGACATCTACTTGCACTCGTGTACAGCGCCGCTGAGTACGCCGCCCCAGCATGGTGCCGCAGCGCTCATACCAGCAAGCTAGACGCCACCCTCAACGACACCATGCGGATCATCACCGGCTGCCTACGCCCTACTCCGACGGATCTCCTGCCGGTGCTCACAGGTATCGCACCTACCAAGCTTCGCAGAGAGTTCTTCACTCATAGGCTGGTGTGCAAGGCCCCAACGGATGCCAAACATCCTTTGCACCACCTCGCCCAGGATTCACAGCAACTGGGACCTCAACGCCTGTCATCTCGTCGCCCTTTCTCCCGTCACGCAGCGACCCTCTGTGGCTCCGGTTTCAACATACTAGGAGCATGGAGAACCAGCTGGGAACAGACATCGCAACCTCCTCAATTCACTGTTGCACCAAACACCACAGCCCCACCCGGCTCAGACACGCCCCGCAAAGAGTGGGTCGCCCTGAACCGGCTCCGCACAGGGGTCGACCGGTTCAACGCCAACATGCATCGTTGGGGGTTGCGTCCATCAGCAGCCTGCGTGTGTGGAGCAGACCAGCAAAGAGCGCAGCACAGCATTTTCGACTGCATTGTCCTCCGTCCCCCTGGTGGAGGGGTGGACCTTACGGCCCTCGACAACAGCACATTGCACTGGCTACAGCGCCTGGAGGGCCTTACATCATTTCTGATGCCTCAAACGCAAGAAGAAGACAGTGGAGGAGGCCCAGGCCAGAATGATGAGTATAGGAATGGGAAGGGAGTTAAAGTGGTTGACAACAGGGAGATCACGTGGGCCAAGGCGGAACTGTATGTTTATTCAAAGTAAACCAGACCATAAAGGTGCAAAAACTAAAGTAAGCAGAGCAACCAGAATTGTGCAAACTCCGTGGTGGTCCAGTGCTGAGGCAGGTTATTGAATCGAAGATTGCAAAGAGCAGCTGCGGATTTAAGAGCAATCATTTCCACCCGCAATTATTCCCTCTGTACATTAAATTTCTTCAATGGCGAATATTCAGGCAATTATTAATTTGCTTCCTAATGGGTCTACGAGGACACAACAAACTAATTAGAAATGGAATGCGTTCCCTGTTTTATTGACTTTTCCCACCCCTTCAATAATTAACAAAGCAGTAAGTTAAATGAGCTTTGTCAATCACTTAATGCACCTCTATTAACACGGGGAATCAATTATTAAAACTAGATGTAACCTCCTTTTCAGAATAAATCTATGTAGTAGACTTCAAAGTCTGCCATTGTGAGTCTCATTGATTACAATTTGTCATCATGAATTCCTGGTGATTTCACTGCAACAATGAATTGCTGTGTTAACGATGGCACCCAACCTAGGCGACTATCTGCATGCTAGCCACAGAAACAGATCTACAATCACATATCACAACTGCTCCACATGATTAAATCTCTACTCCTACACACGGTAAATGGCTCGATCGCAATCATGTATTGTATTCCACTGACTGGTTAGCACACAACAAAAGCTTTTCACTGTACCTCGAAGGTATTTATTCACAAAATGCTGGAGTAACTCAGCATGTCAGGCAGCATCTCAGGAGAGAAGGAATGGGTGACGTTTCGGGTCGAGACCCTTCTTCAGACCCGAAACATCACCCATTCCTTCTCTCCTGAGATGCTGCCTGACCTGCTGAGTTACTCCAGCATTTTGTGAATAAATACCTTCGATTTGTACCAGCATCTGCAGTTATCTGGAAGTAAGAATAGAAAGGCAGATTATTATCTGAATGGTGTCAAGTTAGGAGGAGGGGGAGTTCAACGAGATCTGGGTGTCCTAGTGCATCAGTCAATGAAAGGAAGCATGCAGGTACAGCAGGCAGTGAAGAAAGCCAATGGAATGTTGGCCTTCGTAATAAGAGGAGTTGAGTATAGGAGCAAAGAGGTCCTTCTACAGTTGTACCGGGTCCTGGTGAGACCGCACCTGGAGTACTGTGTGCAGTTTTAGTCTCCAAATTTGAGGAAGGATATTCTTGCTATGGAGGGCGTGCAGCGTAGGTTCACTAGGTTAATTCCCGGAATGGCGGGACTGTCGTATGTTGAAAGGCTGGAGCGATTGGGCTTGTATACACTGGAATTTAGAAGGATGAGGGGGGATCTTATTGAAACATATAAGATAATTAGGGGATTGGACACATTAGAGGCAGGAAACATGTTCCCAATGTTGGGGGAGTCCAGAACAAGGGGCCACAGTTTAAGAATAAGGGGTAGGCCATTTAGAACGGAGATGAGGAAGAACTTTTTCAGTCAGAGAGTGGTGAAGGTGTGGAATTCTCTGCCTCAGAAGGCAGTGGAGGCCAGTTCGTTGGATGCTTTCAAGAGAGAGCTGGATAGAGCTCTTAAGGATAGCGGAGTGAGGGGGTATGGGGAGAAGACAGGAACGGGGTACTGATTGAGAGTGATCAGCCATGATCGCATTAAATGGCGGTGCTGGCTCGAAGGGCTGAATGGCCTACTCCTGCACCTATTGTCTATTGTCTATTGATCCTTTTTCAAATTCGGGTGACATTTTGGGTGGGGACCCTTCTTCATTCTCTTTCCTCCAGAGATGCTGCCTGACCTGCTGAGTTATTCCAATACTTTGTATTCTATACAAGATTCCAGCATCTGCAGTCCCTTTTGTGTCTCCTTAAGATATTTATAAATAAGTCTTGGATCTTGTGGAAGGTACTAAATTGGGGTGAGGCAGATTACATTGTTTGGCAACTGGGAGATGAGATAGGTCCAGGCGGATTGAGCAAAGATTGGACCGTCTGGACCAACATTGTCTCCTGGTTGCCAAACACTCTAACTCCCCTTCCCATTCCCACACTTTCTGTCCTATGCCTCCTCCATTGTCAGAGTGAGGGCAAATGCAAATTGGAGGAACAGCATGTCATATTTTGCTTGGGCAGCTTACAGCCCAGTGGTATGAATATTGATTTTTCTATCTTCAATAACCCTTGCAACCCTCTCTCTCCATCCCTCCCCCACCCAAGTCATACCAGCTTCAAGGTCGTCTCATTGAGTCTCATTGTCTATACTTGTTTTCACCTAGTATACAGCTAACAATGGCCAGTTTCTTTTATCACCGTTACTTTTTTTACACATCTTTCATCCATTTGTTCTATATTTTTCTACATCACCATCTATATCTATTGTTTCCCTTTCCGCTGACTCTCAGTCTGAAGAAGGGTCTCGACCCGAAGATAGAAAAGGAGAATCCTTTTCTCCAGAGATGCTGTCTGACCAGCTTTTTGTGTCTATTTTTGGTAGGAGTAGGACATCTTCACAGAAGGGTCAACTTGACTTCTGAGATCATTTTCATTCATTATCCAAATTACTTTGCAGCTATGACAAGCATCATACCTAGTTCACAGCGTGGTGAGGCACCTTTAAGAAGATTCACGTGGCGACTAGCTGCAAACTGCTTTGACCTGGAGTATTTGGATTGCACATAATTTGCTGTGTTGCAGAAGGAGCCATCACCGGCTTCCGGTTAATTTTAAGAAAGATTAATTGAGCCAACTCATTTTCTCTACGTAACAAAATTAACTTGCACCCATTCCTGCTGACTAGCAATCTTCATGAAACATTATACGTTGTGTAATGGACACACGAGAATCTATGCCGGTGGCTGATGGATAGTCGAGCAGAAGGAGGAGCATTGCCGAATCAAGCTCGTTTCTATTATCACCCACATTGGTTTCCATTAATAGACACAAGGGGCTGGAGTAACTCAGCGGGAATGGCAGCATTTCTGGAGAGAAGGAATAGACAATAGACAATAGACAATAGGTGCAGGAGGAGGCCATTCGGCCCTTCGAGCCAGCACCGCCATTCAATGTGATCATGGCTGATCATTCTCAATCAGAACCCCGTTCCTGCCTTCTCCCCATACCCCCTGACTCCGCTATCCTTAAGAGCTCTATCTAGCTGAATGGGGGACGTTTCGGGTCGAGACCCTTCTTCAGATCAGTTGGGCAAAAGGGAGGCGAGAGAGATATAGAGGGTGATGTAGAGAGATGTGGAACAAATGAATGAAAGATATGTCGATGCTGCCTGTCCTGCTGAGTTACTCCAGCGCTTTGTGTCAATCTTCGGTTTAAACCAGCATCTGCAGTTCCTTCCTGCACATATTGGTTTCCATTAATATGGGCACGTCCTTGCTCTTCTGTGAAGAGTGGAGAAAACTGTTGCAAAATGGAAGAGAATGAGAGGTGTTGATGGATGCGAGTAGCTCCATGTTTCTTTTCCCCAGGCAATTGCCTGTCACTATGTCTCCTTCCCCGCTGCACCCATTAGACTAAACTCAGCAATTCTGCACTCCCATCACGTACCCTCACACACAAACAGCATGGGCTGGGAATGTGATAACAAATAAGAAAGAATTTGCATTTTTGCAGCACTTTGCATGACCTCGTGTCATCGTTATGGACAATTAAATGCGACTGAAGTGTGCTCACTGTTGTAATTTAGAAAACACGCAGCCAATTTTGAAACAGCAAAATCTCACTTCAGTCACAAGATATGCGGTCAGGTATTTTAAACATAAATTTACGGACTAATGCAGAACACACGGAGGGCGTTTAACCCAACATAGTTTGGTCGTCTGGTCGGGTTGTGGCATGTGTTTATATGTTACTGTGTTCCACTAACTGCTCTTTCCTCACAGCCTGTCACTAATTTCCCCCTTCAAGCATTTGTTCAATTTGCCTCTGTGGGCTCCATTTGAGTCTGCTTCTCCACTGTGGCCAGCAGTGACTGCGGAGTTTACAGCACAGTGTGTGGAACATTGGCCATCATCTGCTGCTGTCATTCACCAAAGACTAGCCAGCTAAACCACACCAGGACCAGGAAGAAGCCACTCCGCCCCTCAAGCCTGCTCTACCTTTGATGAGATGCGGTTTGACTGATTGATTGTAACTTCAGCTCTGCATTTCCACTGGTCCACAGTAACCTTTCACCTTCTTGTTTATCAAGAATCTATCGACCTCTGCATTAAAAATATTCACTGCTTCCACCACCATATTTTTAGTTTAATTGAGAGATACTGCGTGGAAACAGGCCCTTCGGCCCACCAGGTCCGCGCCGACCAGCGATCCCCGCACATTAACATTATCCTACACTCACGAGGGACAATTTTTACATTTACCAAGCCAATTTACCTACAAACCTGTACGTCCTTGGAGTGTGGGGGGAAACCGAAGATCTCGGAGAAAACCCACGCAGATCACAGAGAGAACGTACAAACTCCCTACAGACAGCACCCGTAGTCAGGATTGAACCCGGGTCTCCGGCGCTGCATTCGCTGTAAGGCAGCAACTCTACCGCTGCGCCACCGTGACCGCCCAAGGAAGAGAAATTCCAAAGATTCACATTTCTGAGAGAAAAAGGTATAGCTCAGTTTTGTCTTTCAAGGGCAACCCCATAGTTTTAAACAGTCATTCCTATTTCCAGGTTCTCCCTCAAGAGTAAATGACCTCTCCATTTCAAGACCTCGCAAGGTATCTTATGAAGTCACGGTGTCATCGCCACACCAGGCAGAAATAGGCCCTTCAGCCCATGCCATCTGTGCTGATCATCAAACACCCATTTGCACTAGTCCTACACTAATCACATTTCCCCTCTCACATCATCGTCAACCCGCCCCCAACCCCTTATATTCTCCTGCCACCCATCTTCACTGACAACAGGTGTAATTTACGGTTGCTAATTAACCAAACAATCATTGTTCTTTCAACCGATTTGTTTTAACTTACTCCAGGACGGCAAGTTGAATGCAACACTTTCCGATTCTGCCTCCCCACTTGAGAGCTGGTCAAACCATTCCTCCCTGACCAAGGTGAGGTTAATCCTTATATCAGGCTGCTTCTCCCCAGCTAATTGACCATTACCATATCGATAACTGTGGGAGAGTGACTCCCGGGAGAGGCTGAGGAGTGCCAGTATGCTTTCAAGGTGCATTTAACATTGCCGCCTTAACCCCTTTCTCTAAGAGCCGCACTATGTGTGGGATTAGAAAACAACAGGAATGTGTGAGTATTTGAAGTGATCATTTGTACAGTGATCACATCTAACTTCACACAAGCGGGGGTTGATGTATGGAACAAGCTGCCAGAGGAGGTAGTTGAGGCTGGGCCCATCCCAACGTTTAAGAAACAGTTAGGCAGGTACAAGGATAGGACAAGTTTGGTGGGATATGGACCAAGCGCAGGCAGGTGGGTCTAGTGTAGCTGGGACATATTGGCCGGTGTGGGCAAGTTGGGTCAAAGGGCTTGTATCCACAATGTATCACTCTATGACTATGACTATGACTCTAACTGTGGAAAGCAGAGTGAAGCACAATGCTTCCACCACTCAGACTTCATCAGCTGGGCCTCATTGTCTTCCTCAAAATGGCTTTCCTCAATTGGTGCAATGCTTAACATGAACTTCACTTGGAGTTCCATGGAGATTTAGCAACACTAATGCGTGAATATAAATGTTATTAATTTCAAATGTTAGCCCCTCAGTGCACCTTCCTACCTATATGTATACAGATCTGATCAATACATTGTGAATTTCATTACTTTTATGCGGCTGTCATGAAAACTCACCACCAATGTTGAGCTTCAGTCCAAAATGTTCAAGTTCTCAATCACCTGCAGAGTGGAATGTAGAAACAAGGAACTGCAGATGCTGGTTTACAAAAGAAGACACAAAATGCGGGAGTAACTCAGTGGGCCAGGCAGCATCTCTGGAGAACATGGATAGGTGATGTTTCAGGTATGGCTCCTTCTTCAGACTCCTAAAACTGTCTGAAGAAGAGTCCCAACCCGAAACATCACCAACTATGCTCTCCAGAGATGCTACCTGACCCGCTGAGTTACTCCAACAATTTGTGTTTTCACGTGCAGACTGGAGATATTCTGATGAAAGTGCTTCTTGATATTAGTGATCTATGAGTGAGGTCCAGGAAATATAGGGATGTTGTAGAAAGTCATTTTCGCAAACGTATTAAAGATGCATTAATTTATGTTTAAATCAGTGCGGGGAACCAATGAAGCAGGCTGGGAGGGAATGTTATGCATCATCTAGACTCTCAGCTGCTTACCTGTGTACTCTGGAGTTGGTAATGACTGGGGTGTGGTGAGAATCACTTGTTTTACACTGTGGACTCTGCATGTAATGGCTGCTGAGGAGGAGTGCCTCTCTATCAGGTAGTCACTTCTTGCCTTTGTGGGCAGTTCCTCCCTCCTCTGCTCATCTGGGAGATGAAGTTGTGGGTGTTGGGCAAGGATTCTCCCTTTAGTCTGTAGATCTTTGATCTCTGCATCCGGACAGTATGAAGAATGAAATGTTGAAACACAGCCAGTAAAAGGCAGCGATCACCTGTCCACATCTTTGGGATTTCCATTTTACAGATAAAAATCTGTAAACACACAAAGGGTGATGGGTGTACGGAACAAGCTGCTGGAAGAGGTACGGAATGTGTAGGAAGGAACAACACTTTCGCTCAATCCACCTAGGCCTACCTGATCCCCCGGTTGATAAACACTTTAATTCTCCTTCCCATTTCCACACAGACCTTTCTGTCCTAGGCCTCCTCCATTGTCAATATCAATAGTCAATAGTCGTTTATTTGTCACATACACATAAATGTGTAGTGAAATGAAAAATTACCCGCAGTTCAACAATAAGACCAATAAGAATAATCAATAAAAAATGCAATAACACATACACTCATAAACTAACACCAAACAAAAGAAACATCCATCACAGTGAGTCTCCTCCAGTCACCTTCTCACTGTGATGGAAGGCCAGAATGTCTTTTCTCTTCCCCTGCCGTCTTCTCCCGCGGTCAGGCTGTTGAATTTGCCCCGTCGGGGCGGTCGGGGCTCCCGACATTGAAGCCCCCGCCGCGCGGAGAAAAATCCCACGGCCTATTTCAGGCCGCGCCGGGCAGAGACGGTCCGCGGCGGGACGACCCAAGCACCATGATTCGGGGCGGGCGAAGACGCTGCCGCTGCCGGAGCTCCCGATATTGGCAAGCACCCAGGGGCCTGCGGGCTACCGACATCCAGGCGGCCCGCGCCGGAGCCTCCGGAGACGGGTCGCAGCCGCTCCCGCAGCATCCGAAGGCAGCCAGCGCCGCAGGTGGTGAGTCCGGGCCGCGGGCTCTGCGAACCAGAGCCCAGGTGGTCCCAGCCGGAGCCCGCCAGCTCCAGGTGCATGGCCGATGGTAGGTGGAGCCCGCCAGCTCCAGGTGCATGGCCGATGGTAGGCCGCAGCGGGAATGGAGACACGGCCCAGAAAACAAAGGTCGGGTCTCCATTCGGGAGAGACAATGTTATAGTTCCCACCCCACCCCACCCCCACACAACACACAACTGCACACACTACATCATATTTAAACTACAATTAAGACAAAAACAACAAAAAACACAAAAGACAAACGGACTGCAGGCAAGCCGCAGCTGCCAGGGCAGCGCTGGCTCCTCCCTAAATTCAGAGTAAGGCTAAACACAAATTGGAGGAACAGCATCTTATATTTCGCTTGGGCACCGTACAACCAAGTGATATGAATATTGATTTCACTAACCCCTGCATTCCCTCTCTCTCCATCCCTGCCCCACCCAAGTCACACCAGCGTTTTGTTCTCATCCCACAAACAACTAACAATGGCCTGTTTCGTTTATCATCATTACTTTTTTGCATGTCTTTCATTCATTGTTTTATATCTCTCTACATCATCGTCTATATCTCTCGTTTCCCTTTCCCGTGACTTTCAGTCTGAAGAAGGGTCTCAGCTCGAAACATCACCCATTTTTCTCTGCAGAGATGCTGCCTGTCCCACTGAGTTACTCCAGCTTTTCGTGTCTATCTGCTGGAAGAGGTAGTTGACGCGGGTACTATCCCAGTATTCAAGAAACATTTAGACAGGAACATGGAAAGGACAGGTTTAAAGGGATATGGGCCAAATGCAGGCAGGTAGGACTTGTGTAGATGGGACATGTTGGTTGATGTGGGCAAGTTCGGCTGAAGCGCCTCTTTCCACACTATATGACTATGACTCTAATTCCTGACTCTTCCAACCAGAACCATTGGTGTTTCTGCAAATACATCAGGTCAGTTCTACTTCTGCTGCCGATCACCTGTATCCATGTGCCTTGGTTTAGAATTGCTGAGTGATCTGCTCCCCACATAGCCACAGCTGCTTACTTTAGATTGAACTTTCCATTAGGTTTTCCTATCCGCTCAAAAACACTTCAACTCTGCTGCTGATCTGTTAGTCCATCATTGGACAATCCCCTACTGAAGGAGTTTTGGAAATGTTTCGGAGAATCAAAACCAGCATTAGTCGTGTTGGCATATTGCTGCAAGCCATGAACATCACAGGCAGAGGTGGATCATTCAAAGACAGGAGCAGCAGTTTTAGATGTGAGCGTTTAGTTGTATCCATTCCATTTATAAGAAAGCTCAACCCATCGTCAGCGCAGTCCACAGCAGCAGAGATTAAGTCTAACTCCAGAGGCTTGGGCAGATAATCCTAACATCTCTGGTGCAGTGCAAAAATAGTGTCATACCATTGGCAGTTTTGCTTTCAGGAGGAAATGGTAAAGCAAGGCTTTGTCAGTTGATGTAAAAGATCACAAGGCACTACAAGGAAGGCCTCACTTGCAGTAGTGCTTTGGAATCTCCCCCACACCCTCCCCCCAAGGCCTGTGGTTAAACCCCATCAAGCAACATGTGAACCTGATCCTGAACCAGTCCTGCCACAATGGAAATCCACCCAGAATTCATTCATGAATAAGGAAAGAATTTTTAAAAATTCCTTTCACACATGCAATAGACACCAAACCAGTGCTTTCCTACTGATTAAAGCAGACAATTTCCTGTGCTTTTTTACGTTTACAAAAGACAATTTGAACATTTTGAACAATACGCAAAGTGCTAGAGGAACTCAACAGGTCAGGCAACATCTGTTTAAGGAATGGACAAGCGGCATTTCGGATTGGGACCCTTCTTCAATGAGTCTGAAAAAGGATCCTTACCCAAAACTTTGCCTGTTCAGTCCCTCCACAGATGCTGCCTGACCTGTTGAGTTCCTCCAGCACTTTGTGCTTCGCTCAAGATTCCAACGTCTGCAGCTACCTGTGTCTCAATTTGAAAATATTGTTATCTGAAGAGCCAGAAGAACACAACCCTTTGGCTCACACTTGGAGGATACCTCTCTGGTGATGAGAGAAAACATTCAGCTCTTCACTCCAGTAAAGGACATGAACTTTTCCAGCACAGCCTTAAGGCGTCTGTGGCGCAAGTCAAGGTGGTTTCTTCTACTGCTGAGTCCCGCGAGTAAATCAATGTCAATCCTAAAACTGACAATGATAAAAGTAACAAACTTCTAAACAGCTCAAAAGGTAAAAGATGTGATTGTTTTCCCTCAAGGGAAAATGAAACGCTGAGTGGATTTTAGGATTCTGAAGGGATTACATAATGTCTACCCTTAGTAGTTAGTGCACCTGGAGCAGAATAAAACCAAAGGATATGTCTATGCTTGAAGGGAAATGAAATCAGAACAATTTTTGAAAAGTGCTTTTCAATGAGCAGATGTCATACAATGGAACAGGTTCTTTGGGAGATGGGGACAGCAATTAATATGGATTCAATCAGACATCTTGAGATAACTTATTTCAGATAAAATCATTTTAAGATACAGTAAAGGTTCAATTTATGACTTGACACGTGGTAGATGAAGGACGCTCGTGAGAAACAGATAACATTGGACCATTGGCTCCTAAACCTTGCCTACACTGAAGACTTATGTCTCAGCTTAACACAGACTGATTAAAGTGGTGTATTACAATAATGAATCGATGACTGTTTTATTATTTATACTGAGACCAGGACTATGGAAAGGGGAGCAGCTGGAGGAACTCAGTGGGTCAGGCAGCATATGTGGAGGGAAAGGGACAGTCAACGTTTTGGGTCAAGACCCTTTATCTAGACTGAAAGAATAGTGGGAAGTAGCCAGTATAAAGAGGTGGGAGGGGTGCGGAATGATTAATTGCCAGATAACTGTCGGGTGGGAAAGGGAAGGGTGGAGTTAGCAATAGAGGTTGGAGGTGGTAAGTGGAGAATAAAAGGCTGCAGATTCTGAACGATGATAGGATAGGAAAGGAAGGTGAAGAATGGAACTGAATGAGGGGTGGTGGCAGATGGGTGCAACAGAGGGTGGGAAGTGAAGGTGTGGGAAGGAGAGGGTGGGAAAAGGGATACGGAAGGAGGAGCGTGAGGGGGAGGATGTAAAAGAAAAAGGTGAAGAAGGGGCTGGAGGGATAAGGTAGGCTAAGGGTGTGAGAGAGGACCAGGGTAAATAGGAGTGCAGGCTGACTGATATTGGAGAATTAAATGGTCATGCCATTGGAGAGTAGGCCATCCAGGTGGAATATGAGGAGCTGTTCCTCCATTTTCCATTTGGCCTCACTTTGCAGTGGAGATGCTAAGGCCACAGAGCACAGGGGCAGCACAGTGGTAGAGACAATAGACAATAGACAATAGACAATAGACAATAGACAATAGACAATAGACAATAGACAATAGACAATAGACAATAGACAATAGACAATAGGTGCAGGAGGAGGCCTTTCAGCCCTTTGAGCCAGCACTGCCATTCAATGTGATCATGGCTGATCATTCTCAATCAATACCCCGTTCCTGCCTTCTCCCAATACCCCCTGACTCCGCTATCCTTAAGAGCTCTATCTAGCTCTCTCTTGAATGCATTCAGAGAATTGGCCTCCACTGCCTTCTGAGGCAGAGAATTCCATAGATTCACAACTCTCTGACTGAAAAGGTTTTCCTCATCTCAATTCTAAAAGGCCTACCCCTTATTCTTAA
This sequence comes from Rhinoraja longicauda, assembly GCF_053455715.1. Classification (NCBI taxonomy): domain Eukaryota; kingdom Metazoa; phylum Chordata; class Chondrichthyes; order Rajiformes; family Arhynchobatidae; genus Rhinoraja; species Rhinoraja longicauda. The sequence goes on from NC_135974.1 coordinate 7,323,737, forward strand.
ACTGTGGCCCCTTGTTCTGGACTCCCCCAATATTGGGAACATGTTTCCTGCCTCTAACGTGTCCAACCCCTTAATAATCTTATATGTTTCGATAAGATCTCCTCTCATCCTTCTAAATTCCAGTGTATACAAGCCTAGTCGCTCCAGTCTTTCAACATGTGACAGTCCCGCCATTCGGGAATTAACCTAGTGAACCTACGCTGCACGCCCTCAATAGCAAGAATATCCTTCCTCAAATTTGGAGACCAAAACTGCACACAGTACTCCAGGTGCAGTCTCAATAGGGCCCTGTACAACTGCAGAAGGACCTCTTTGTTCCTATACTCAACTCCTCTTGTTATGAAGGCCAACATTCCATTGGCTTTCTTCACTGCTGCTGTACCTGCATGCTTCCTTTCAGTGACTGATGCACTAGGACACCCAGATCTCGTTGTACGTCCCCTTTTCCTAACTTGAGTTGCTGCCTTACAATGCCAGAGACCCGGGTTCGATCCTGATCACAGGTGCTGTCTGCACAGAGTTTGTACATTCCGCCTATGACCACATGGGTTTTCTTTGGATGCTCCGATTTCCTCCCACACTCCAAAGATGTACAGGTTTGAAGGTTAATTAGCTTCAGTAAAATTGTAAATGGTTCCTACTGTGTAGGACAGTGCTAGGGTATGAGGTGATCACTGGTCGCCATTGACTCAGTGGCCAAAGGGCCTGTTTCTGCGCTGTATCTCAAAAGTCTAATGTCTAAAGACACACAAGTCGGTGTGGGAATAGGAGGGGAAATTAAAATGGCTGTCAACTGGGTGAACCAGACTGACAGAGCGCTGGTACTCAGCTGAGTGGTCACCCAGTCTACGTTTGGTCTAATTAATTATAAGGTCATAAGATCATGTGATAGGAGCAGAAATTAGGCCATATGGCTCATCAAGTCTACTCCACCATCCAATCATGGCTGATCTATCTCTTCCTCCTAACCCCATTCTCCTGCCTTCTCCCAGAACCCCTGACACCCATACTAATTAAGAATCTATCTATCTCTGTCCTAAAAATATCCATTGACTTGGCTTCACAGCCTTTGGTGGCAAATAGTTCCACAGATTCACCAGCCTCTGACTAAATAAATTCCTCTTCATCTCCTTCCTAAAGGAACTTCCATTATTTCTGAGGCTATGACCTCTAATCGTAGACTCTCCCACTAGTGGAAACATCCTCCCCACATCCACTCTATCCAAGGCTTTGCACGATTCGATAGGTTTCAATGAGGTCCCCCCTCATCTTTCTAAACTCCAGTGAGTCTAAACTCCCTGTGCTGCCAAATGCTCATCATATGTTAACCCACTCATTAACCCACCCACTCGTTAACCCACTGATGTTGTAGGGGAGGGCACATCAAGAGCTCTAAATGCAATAGACAATGTTGGAAGAGGTGCATGTGAATCTCTACCTCAACGGGGAAGGGCTGTTTGCATTCATGAGTGTGAGGAGGTGTAGGTACAAGTGTTGCATCTCCTACGGATGCGAGAGAAAATGCCTGGGGATGGGTGGAGAGGGAACAGCAAACCAGGGATTCACAGGGAATAATCCTTGTGGAAGGAAACATCGAAACATAGAAAATAGGTGCAGGAGTAGGCCATTCGGCCCTTCGAGCCAGCACCGCCATTCAATATGATCATAGCTGATCATCCCAAATCATTACCCCGTTCCTGCTATCTCCCCATATCCCTTGATTCCGGTAGCCTAAGAGCTCTATCTAACTCTCTCTTGAATATGTGAAGAGGTGGGGAGGGGAGGATGAATGGTGGCGGGATCACATTGTGGCTATTGGAAATGTCGGGGTAGTGCGCTGGATGCAGAGGCTTATGGTTGAAAGGTAAGAACTAATAAACTGTGTGGGGGCGGTGAGGTGAGAGCAGAACTGCAGGATATAGAGGAGATGTGGTGAGGGCCTGGTCACCACAATGGCAAGGTAACTTGGTCAATCTTTATCTTGCCCATCCAAGGCCATGTTCCTACAAGTGATGGACTCTGACATCAAATAACATTTGAATTTGATATTTATTAGGATTACAAGAAACAGAGGGGGAATAAATAGGGTAAATGCAGAGTCTTTTACACAGGGTATGAGAATGAAACACAAGAGGACATATGTTTAAGCTGAGAGAGGCAAGATTTATATGAACCTGAGGGATATTTTTTTCACTCAGAGGGTGGTGGGTATATGTAGCAAGCTGCCAGAAGAGGTTGTAGAGGCAGATACCATGGCAGCATTTAGAAGACACGTGAACAGGCACCAGGGTGCAAACGGTTTAGTGGGATATAGGCCCAATATGGGGAGGTGGCACTAGCTTAGATGGAGCATCTTGGTCGGTATGGTTGAGTTGGGCCGAAGGGCCTGCGTGACTGTATGTCTCTAAATTCATCATTGGTCCCTGATCCTGCATGGATCAGACTCTGCAGAAGATGAGCGTGATCAGGGCTGATGCCACATTTGTCCTTTGTGAAGTTAATTTGCTTTAAATCTAGATTGTTTGGAGTGCCAGCGGTTCCATGAGATTTGTAGACATTCTTCCACTCTCGCCTACATTTCAAACCTTGGTGATCACAACAACATCACTTCATTTAATTAGATGCCGTAGCAAAATGTATCTAGTTGATCTCCTCCTGAAACACTCATCGGAGCTGTCACAGCAAAAAGCTGCCAATTCGATTCATCTCCAGCATTTCAGCTCAGTCCTGCTTTTAACAGCCCTTCAATATACAACTAACTGATTGCCTGATGTGAGGGCCCTCTCCCCGAAAAAAACACTCGCTCCCCCTGCCCTACTCAGATGCTCCAAGCAAAGGGTCAGACGCCAAAGTGTCGTGTCAGAGAACGAGGGTTTAAGGACCTTGTTGGTTAGAACCAAGTTAAGTACTTAACTGTGGCCCACGAGGCAGATATTAAATCGCAAATCCGCAGCAAGTCCGCTGAAAGGAAGTGATGACAGATATTGTGAATAAGCTGACCCTGGGACTACGGCCTCATATAACACTTGTCAATCTTCACCTTCAGCAGGGAAAGCCAGGGAACCAAGTGTTGACAAAAAAAGCAAAGTTGTCGCAGGAGAAGATCGAGATCCAAAAATTAATTAGCACTTCGATATTTTTCTTAAAGTTTGTGAGAGAGAGAGAGAGAGAGAGAGAGAGAGAGAGAGAGAGAGAGAGAGAGAGAGAGAGAGAGAGAGAGAGAGAGAGAGAGAGAGAGAGAGGAGAGAGAGAGAGAGAGAGAGAGGAGAGAGAGAGAGAGAGAGAGAAGAGAGAGAGAGAGAGAGAGGAGAGAGAGAGGAGAGAGAGAGAGAGAGAGAGAGAGAGAGGAGAGAGAGAGAGAGGAGAGAGAGAGAGAGAGAGAGAGAAGAGAGAGAGAGGAGAGAGGAGAGAGAGGATGAGAGAGAGGAGAGAGAGAGAGAGAGAGAGAGAGAGAGAGAGAGCAAAGATCAGTGGAGAGCTGAAATTCTCAGTTCCAAGAAAGCCCAAAGGCTTGGGGGCGAATTCTAACTGGGAGTGATTGACTTTTGTTGGTATGAATATTAAACATTAACAAGCCAAGGTGAGGGGATTGCTTACAGATCCAGAGCTTTGATCACAATGAGCAGCAGTGCGGGTTGAAGGGATGAATTGTTCTTTATTCATTTCACGGGAAGTGGGTGAATCCAGCATTTGGTACATTTATTACTTGTTTACATGAATCCCCCACAATAAATAGAAACAATAATAAATATGAAGAAGGGTCTCGACCCGAAACCTCACCCATTCTTTCTCACCTGAGGTGCTTCCTGACCCCCTGAGTTACTCCAGCATCATTTTGTGATAGCTTCGATTTGTACCAGCATCTGCAGTTATTTTCCTACACAATAAGTATGGTGATGAGTGCAATGCAGCAGCTCCTGTATCCACTTCCAGAAAGTAGAGAGGGAAAAGGGAGTGGGCGGAGTGCAGGCATCTTTGATAACAGCTTTAGCCTTCCTGATGTGCTCACTGTGAAGATGGACTGGATGGAAAGAAATGTTAAACCTATGATGCTGTTTTACCCGCTGAGTTACTCCAGCTTTTTGTGTCTATCCTCGGTTTAAACAGCATCTGCAGTTCCTTCCTACACAATGTTCAACCTGTGACTGGCTGGGCTGTGTTCACCACTCGCTGCAGATCCAGGCGGTCAAGAGCACAGCAGTTGCCGAACCAGGCTGAGACACATCTGTGAGAATACTTCTATCATGCACCTGTGCAAGTCCGAGAGAATTCTAGTGCACATGCCAAATCTGCTCAGAACCTCAGAAAGTAAATCTGCTCATGTACTCCCTTGATAATCGCATCAGTGTGAAGGGACCAGGGTCAGCTGCCATTCCCTCCCAGCTCCTCAGTGGAGCCCCCCTCGGATTATGCCAAATTTCCCCACGCCATCCTCTCAGCAAGATCTAAGGATGGATGCCAGTGGTGTTTGCATATCAAGAAAAAGTTATGGAAAAGCTATATGTTGTCAGAGGTGAGGAGAAGGATTTTATAAAGGATTTGCAGGACAGAGAAGATAATCCTCAGAATCTAATGGAGACTATCTGGTTGATGGTGATGACAGGACTTGTGATGTCAGGACACTCAGTGATGGTAATTCCATTGAATGTCAGGTAGATAGTTAAACTCTCTCTTGTTAAAGATGGTTATTATTGAGCGATTTATGACATGGATGTTACTTGCCTCGCCAGAACACTGTCCACGTCTTGCTGCAATGGGTTGCTTCATTCACTGATAGTGGCAAATAGAATTGAACATTGTGTAAATATCTGCAATCCTCCCTACTTCTCACCTTTGGACTGAAAGAAGGTCATCAATGAAGCAGTTAAAGATGGTTAGACAGACAGGTAGGTCACTGCCCAGAGGAACTCTTGATGTCCTGGGGTGTGTATGATTGACCTCCAATTGCCACAACATCTTCCTTTGTCTGAGGTAAGACTCCAACCACAGGATTGTTCTCTGCTCAATACCCATTGACTTCAATTTTACCAGCGTTCCTTGAAGGCAGTCTCGGTCAAACTCTACCTTGATGTCTACAAGAGTCACTTCAGCTCTTTGGTCTGCATTTGGAAAAAGGCTGCGATAAGATCTGGAACGGTGAAACCCAAACTAGTCATTAACAAGCAGCTTATTAGTGATCTGGTGACATTTAATATCATTGTCAATGACACCTTACATTACTTTGCTAATGATTTACAGTAGACTGATTGGGACTACATAGAACGGGTACAGCATAGGAACAGGCCCCTTGACCAACGATGTCTGTGCTGAGCAAGATACCAGGTTAAACTAATCTCCTCAGCCTGCAATGATCCACATCCCTCCATTCCCTTCACATCTATATGTATGTCTAAAAGCCTCTTAAACACCACTATCGTATCTGCTTCCACGCTACCTCTGACAGCACGTTTAAGACACCCACCACTCTCTGTTTAAAACTCTTGTCCTGCACATCTCCATTAATCTTTCATCCTCTGACCTTCAAGCTATGCCCTCTAGTCTTTGACATTTCTTCCCTGGGAAAAGGGTATTGACTGCCTACCCTGTCTATGCCCCTTATAAAATTAAATACTTCAATCAGATCTCTATTCGCACTGTGTAATGAGCTGGTCATGGCAGATAAAGGAGACCAAAGATATTATCACATCTCAATGGTCACAAGGAGGGAGAGTTTTGCCACACCATAAACTCTGAATTTGCCCAGAAATGCAATAGTGATCTGTTCCTAGTGCCTCACAAGCAAATAAGAGCAGGGGGGATTCTTTGGTACTTTCAGTGAGGAGCTAAGACTGTACAGATAAGTGCAGTTTCACAGATTTGATGGGCTCGCTTATCAGAGATTAGATTATTTGGGGAATCTGGGAGTCTAGCCTGAGGGTACGGCTGCTGCATATATAGAACTAGACCAAGTGGACCTGTTGGGCCCAAACCTCTCCTGCATTGGTGCTGCACCCTCTCCTACCCTACTCCCCCCTCCCCCCCTCCTACCCTCCCCTTCCCTCCTTCCCTCCTCCCTCCCCTCCCCTACCCCCTCCCTTCACCCCCTTCCCCTCCCCCTCCCCTTCCCCTCCCGCTTCCCCTCCCCACTTCCCCTCCCCCTCCCTCCTCCCCCCTTCCCTCCCTCCCTAGGAGATAGATTTAAACTTTAAAATTTGAATAAATGAAAAAATATAACACCGATTTCAATGGTGTTATATGGTGTTCACAAGTTCACAAGTTACTGGAGTAGAATTAGGCCATTCAGCCCATCGAGTCTACTCTGCCATTCAGTCATAGATGATGGTGAGTAAGGTGTGCCTAAAATTGTCGTGCTATCATGTACCGTTTTGGCTGTACTTCAGGAACAAACAAACAAACAAACAAACGAGCATTTTAGTATATAGATAGAGATTTCAGTTATCCAGCGCTGCGGGGCTATACAAGGCTAGCTGGAAATGTTGGATGACCAACAGCTGGAAGTACCTAGAAACATAGAAATATAGAAAGTAGGAGTAGGCCATTTGGCCCCTTCAAGCCAGCACTGCCATTCAATATGATCATGGCTGATCATCCAGAATCAGTACCCTGTTCCTGCTTTTTCCCCATATCCATTGATTCCGTTAGCCCTAAGAGATATATCTAACTCTCTCTTGAATACATCAGTGACATGCTGTTCAAAAGGCAGTACTGAGAGAGTGTGGACAAGATGACTTAGATGGTGCAAGCATTGAAGACAACAACATGAGTTGCTGTAAAAGAATGCTGTCTTGAGTGGGATAGAGTATGCATGATAGGAATAGGGATACTTTATTGTCACACGTGACTAGGCACAGTGAGATTCTTTGCTTGCATACACGATGTGTACAAATGGGAAATCATTTCTAAAAACAGCGCACAATCACGAGAACATCCATTGTCCATGATGAGCCGTACAGAGACAGGCAAGATTATAATCAGTAGAACATAATGTACTTGGTGCTAAATGAGTTAATTCTGTGGAAGGAACACTCATGAGGTACCTAATCCACGACTTTATGCTCAGGACAAACGGTGACGTCAACTTGACTCAGGAGCAACATCAACCTCGGGGCAGTGCTAGAAACATCTACGGGTGAGGAGCGGTGATGCAGAATTCAATGTAAACCACAAGCATGTCACACCTATTCGTGGAAGTTGTACAGAAGGATGTTACACCTATTTGTGCAAGGGACTGAGAAAGTACTTGCCACACAACAGGGATCTTAAGATTGCAAACAATCATTCAGCTACAGAACATACAGATAACTATGTACACTTTGTTTCCCAGAACAGAAACAATAAAAGTGCAAAAAATTGCAAGATAAGCGATGGTGAACATAAGAAGGTAGAGGCACTGTGTTGCAGAGATGCCAAGGACCTGCCACTGCAAAGAGTCGGAGACAAGATGAAAATGAAGTCCACGTCAGATGGACACCAGGCACAGCAGGAGGCAGGGTGGCCTGACATACATCTAACCGCAGGCCACACCAAGTGAAGGAGGGCATCTCATATCAGGAGAACAGGCACCGCCATGGGAAGATACTGCAGGCACTTGCCTGATGGAAGAAAGCAGGAGACACTGAAGGGTGGAGCACTAATCTGCAGTGCTAGTACACCACAGCTAGGCAAAGGCTCCAAGAGAAACATAATCTGTCCGGGTCAGATTGGAGGAATCAGTCGGTCATCCCAAGTACCTCAGTTGTACCAAGTTAAAGCACAGGGAGACTCAGGAGTTATTTGAATTCCTGTTTCTTTAGTCTTTTTTGTTTTTTTTACATTATTACAGGTGAGAAGCAATACGTGCATTATATTGAACATGGTTTTGAATAATCACAGCTTTTTTAAAGAATGTTCACAAGTTCACAAGTTATAGCAGTAGAATTAGGCCATTCGGCCCATCGAGCCACTCCACCATTCAGTCATAGATGATCTCTGCCTCCTAATCCCATTTTCCTGCCTTCTCCCCATAACCATTGACACCTGTTCTAATCAAGAATTTGTCTATCTCTGCCTTTAAAATATCCACTGACTTGGCCTCCACAGCCCTCTGTGGCAATGAGTTCCACAGATTAACTACCCTCTGACTAAAGAAGTTCCTCCTCACCTCCTTACTTACGTACTTACTATTTTATGATCTTCACCATACCGACCAACATTTGACTAATTCTGACTGTTTCAGGCCTTGGATGCCAGACGCTGCCCCACTCTGTGGAAAATTAACGCTCTGGTTTTTAGAAACAGATTGCAGAAAATAAATGGAAAAAAGAAAAGAAAAGATTCAGCTGGTCACATAGCATCTATAGAGAGAGAATCTGAATCATATTTCATGCCAATGAGCCTTCAGCAGTTCTTTTGTTCATCCTAAACCTCTTGTTGTCAGTTTGAACTACTGACTCAGAGGCTCAGGCAAATCTATCAGAACAGTCACTCACAATGTGCAGTCTCCACATGTAACTCATCCTCCAAATGTCTGCAATTGGTTGATCAACTGGTTCCCAAGCAATTAATTTCATTTATTAAATTAATACATTTATTAAATTCATTTAATTTCATTTTATTTTATTTCGAACATGTTAAAAGACATCAATTAAAAAACAAAATAAACAAAAAAACAGAAGAAATACAAGGAATTTCATCCATTACTTAACATGTGCGAAAAGGAGTAGGAAGAAGTGTGAACTTATTTAATCCTACCCCCATTCCCTAATCAATATTTATCAAGTATCAGATATTAATACAAAATTACTCATACAAGTCAAGTCAAGTCAAGTCAAATTTATTTGTCACATACACATACTCGATGTGCAGTGAAATGAAAGTGGCAATGCCTGCGGGTTGTGCACAAAAATAATTACAGTTACAGCATATAAATAAAGTTAATAAGTTACTAAACATAGCACAAAAAGTGTCGACAAAAATTTAGTCTCTGGGGTTATCAAAGTTGACAGTCCTGATGGCCTGTGGGAAGAAGCTCCGTCTCATCCTCTCCGTTTTCACAGCGTGACAGCGGAGGCGTTTGCCTGACCGTAGCATCTGGAACAGTCCGTTACTGGGGTGGCAGGGGTCCCTCATGATCTTGCTTGCTCTGGATCTGCACCTCCTGATGTATAGGTCCTGCAGGGGGACGAGTGTAGTTCCCATGGTGCGTTCTGCCGAACGCACTACTCTCTGCAGGGCCATCCTGTCCTGGGCAGAGCTGTTCCCAAACCAGACTGTAATGTTGCCGGACAGGATGCTCTCTACAGCCCCAGAGTAGAAGCAATGAAGGATCCTCAGCGACACCCTTATATGTTCATATAGATATACTTATTTAAATAATGATGTGTTATTATATGTAGACCCCTGGTGACTGTTAATCCCCCTCCTCACTGTACCTAGAAAAAATCATGTGTTTATATTTGTTTTTAAACTGGATGATGTTTGAACATTGTTTTAATTCCGCATTCATTCTATTTCAACAGGACTAGAATATAAAAACAGGGATATAATGCTGAGGCTTTATAAGTTACTAGACCAAGTTGGGCACAAACCTCTCTCGTGCATTGGTGCAGCACCCTCTCCTCTCCCCCTCTCCCCTCTCCCCTCTCCCCTCTCCCCTCTCCCCTCTCCCCTCTCCCCTCTCCCCTCTCCCCTCTCCCCTCTCCCCTCTCCCCTCTCCCCTCTCCCCTCTCCCCTCTCCCCTCTCCCCTCTCCCCTCTCCCCTCTCCCCTCTCCCCTCTCCCCTCTCCCCTCTCCCCTCCTCCCCCCTCCCCTCCCCCCTCTCCCCTCTCCCCTCTCCCCTCTCCCCTCTCCCCTCTCCCCTCTCCCCTCTCCCCTCTCCTCCCCTCCTCCCCCTCTCCTCCCCCCTCCCCTCCCCCTCTCCCCTCTCCCCTCTCCCCTCTCCCCTCTCCCCTCTCCCCTCTCCCCTCTCCCCTCTCCCCTCTCCCCTCTCCCCTCTCCCCTCTCCCCTCTCCCCTCTCCCCTCTCCCCTCTCCCCTCTCCCCTCTCCCCTCTCCCCTCTCCCCTCCTCCCCCTCCCCTCCTCCCCCCTCCCCTCTCCCCTCTCCCCTCTCCCCTCTCCCCTCTCCCCTTTCCCCTCTCCCCTCTCCCCTCTCCCCTCTCCCCTCTCCCCTCTCCCCTCTCCCCTCTCCCCTGTCCCCTCTCCCCTCTCCCCTCTCCCCTCTCCCCTCCCCCTCCCCTCCCCTCCTCCCCCCTCCCCTCCCCCTCCCCCCTCCCCTCCCCCTCCCCATTCCCCTCCCCCCTTCCCCTCCCCACTTCTCCTCCCCCCTTCCCCTCTCCCCCCACTGCATCCCCCTCAACCCCCCTTATCCTCCCTCCTCCCCCCTCCCTCCCAACTTTAAAATGTGAATAACTTTAAAAATATAAGACTGATTTCAATGAAACGTCTCCCATTAGCGTTAAAGGGACAGCAGTGAGTAAGGTGGACCTAAAATTGTTGCACTATCGTGTACAATAGTTTGGCTGTAGTTCAGGAACAAACAAACAAACAAGAGTTTTAGTATATAGATGATCAGACCGCTTTTGTAGTATTGTGAACAGTTTTGGGCCCCATATCTGAGGAAAGATGTGCTGGCGTTGGAGAGGGACCAGAGGAGGTTCATGAGAATGATCCCAGGAATGATTGGGTTAACATATGATGAGCCTTTGACGGCACTGGGCCTGCACTCGCTGGAGTTTAGAAGGATGGGGGGGGGGACATCATTCAAACTTACCAAAGAGTGAAAGTACTGGATAGAGTGAATATGGAGAGGATGTTTTCACTAGTGGGAGAGTCTAGGACTAGAGGCCAAAGCCTCAGAATAAAAGGAAGTAACTTTAGAAAAGGGATGAGGAGGAATTTCTTTAGCCAGAGGATGGTGAATCTGTGGAATTCATTGCCACAGAAGGCTGTGGAGGCCGTCAATGGATATATTTAAGGCAGAGATTGAGAAATTCTTGATTAGTAAGGGTGTCAGGGGTTATAGGGAAAAGGCAGGAGAATGGGGTTGAGAGAAAAAGATAGATCAGCCGTGATTGAATGGCAGAGAAGACTTGATGAGCCAAATGGCCTAATTCTGCTCCTATGACTTATGGACATAAACTGGCAAACTGCCTCTACTCCCTTGTTTGATGTTCATCAAGATAGTTTGTGCCTGGTGAAACTAGGTCGAAATATTTTTAAAGAGAATTCACTAGCGTGGAAGATGTGGAAAATTCAGCATTGTCTAAGTGGACTTTCTGAAACTTGATTCATTCATCCAAGGCTATTTCACTGGATCCGATTGGAATCACTGAATTGGAAATTGACTACAATGTTTTCTCTGTCAAATGGGGGTCAGTAATTGATTGAACATTCCTAACTGCTCTGAGAGGGTGCTTGTGAGCCATCACCTGTAACCACTGCAGTCCCACTGGTGACGGTACATCCACAGTGATGTTCCACCTGGTGTTTAGTTTAGTTCAGAAATATAGTGTGGAAACAAAACCATCAACTCAATGTGTCCACTGGACAATAGATCACCTGTTCACGCCAGTTCTGCTATCCCACTTTTGCATCCACTCCCTACAAACTAGGGGTAATTTACAGCGACCAATTAACCTACAAACACGCTCGTCTTTGGGATGTGGGAGGAAACCAGAGCACCTGGAGAAAACCCATGCGGTCACAGGGAGAAAGTGCAAAATCCACACAGGCAGCACTCGAGGTCAGGATCGAACCTGGGTCTCTGACACTATGAGGCAGCAGCTCTACTGCTCTGTGCCACTGCCTCAGGTGTCCTGATGTGCCAGGACTTTAATTCAAGAACAAAGAAGAACCAGAGATAGACAATAGACAATAGTCAATAGGTGCAGGAGGAGGCCATTCGGCCCTTCGAGCCAGCACCGCCATTCAATGTGATCATGGCTGATCATTCTCAATCAGTACCCCGTTCCTGCCTTCTCCCCATACCCCCTGTCTCTACTATCCTTATGATAAAACAGAAATGGTAAATGTGTGAACATTTGAGCCGAGTGAGTGAATACAGCAGTGCTGTTAAATATGTACAGATATCAATGAACTAAAATAATATAAATTGGCAAGTGGTATTTAGAACAATGTAGCAGCATCTTGTATGCTGATTTCAGCAGCACAGATAAAGCATTTCTTTGCTGGCAAATGTGCTGAAAGAGGTTGAGAGAAAACATCACAATGTTACTGTTCACAGCTTGTCAAAGCTGAATGTCCAATATAGAAAACTTGTAGGTTAAACTTAACAAAAGATTTTAGTGGAATCTGTTGTTAAAAATCAGAGAACTCCACGTCGATGCTGTCCAGACTGGCGTGGAAGTGGTGCAGTATTGTGTCTGGTTTGATCCTCTTTATTTGGAGGGAAAACAGTGGCCCGAGGAAAAGTGGTGAGAACAAAGAGAACCATTCCCACATTGAAGAACCTCAGCAACACAGAGAGATACAAAGCTCTTGATCTTTTTACTGTAGCATCATATTTCCCAGAAATAACCCAAGAGGTCTAGAAATAATTAAAGTGCTCGGTCACATGGAGATTGACAAGTTGCATTTAACTATCTGGGGGGAGAAAGGATTAAGTTTAAAGGCGGAACTGTTCAATGTCTATACAGCACAATGGCCAGTTCTTTTTTTCTTTTCCAAAGAGCCTCTGGAATATAGATTGTAAGAAACAGGAGCAAGCAGCATCTCCCCCATTTGGCGGCACGGTGGCGCAGCGGTAGAGTTGCTGCCTTACAGCGAATGCAGCGCCGGAGACCCGGGTTCAATCCCGACTACGGGTGCTGTCTGTATGGAGTTTGTACGTTCTCCCCGTGACCCACGCGGGTTTTCTCTGAGATCTTCGGTTTCCTCCCACACTCCAAAGACGTACAGGTTTGTAGGATAATTGGCTTGGTAAATTTAAAAATTGTCCCTAGTGGATGTAGGATAGTGTTCATGTGCAGGGATCACTGGTCGGCGCGGACCCGGTGGGCCGAAAGGGCCTGTTTCCGCGCTGTATCTCTAAACTAAACTAAACATTATGTCTGATCAGTTTAGCTCAACATTAGTTTTGAGCTCAACTCCCATACACCTGCAGTTCCTCATAAGTAAATATTTGGAGTACACTGCCTGGTTAGCTGATTGCTGACTCCATGTGGTTTCAAGACAGAGCTAGACCACTTCCTACCAGAGCAGAGGTTGCATCCCTGGAGGTGATCCCTGGACATGGCTTTACCTTGGGAAGATCCTTTCCCTGAGTTTACAGATCTCGGGTCCCTTCCTCTTGTGCTGCTTCTAACAGGAGGATGCAGCGTGGGAAAGTCCGGGCGGGAAAGGAGAGCAGAGATCCAGCAGGGCTTGGTGACAGGGCAAAGGTATTTGACAAAACAGTCGCCTAGTCGATGTTTGGTCCCATCAATGTAAAGGAGGCCGCATCGGGAGCTTCAAATCAAATGAAGTTAAAAGAAGTGGATATAAACCTCTGACTCTCTTTAAACATGCAGGTACAGCAGGCAGTGAAGAAAGCTAATGGCATGTTGGCCTTCATTGCAAGAGGATTTGAGTTTAGGAGCAAGGAGGTCCTTCTGCAGTTGTACAGGGCCCTGGTGAGACTGCACCTGGAGTGTTGTGTGCAATTTTGGTCTCTTAATTTGAGGAAGGACATTGTTGCTATTGAGGGAGTGCAGTGTAGGTTCACCAGGTTAATTCCCGGGATGGCAGGGCTGATATATGATGAAAGAATGGGTTGACTGGGCTTGTATTCACTGGAATTTAGAAGGATGGGAGATCTTATAGAAACGTATAAAATTCTTAAAGGATTGGACAGGCTAGATGCAGGAAATTTGTTCTTGATGTTGGGGGAGTCCAGAACCAGGGGTTACAGTTTAAGAATAAGGGGTAGGCCATTTAGGACTGAGATGAGGAAAAACTTTTTCACCCAGAGAGTTGTGAATCTGTGGAATTCTCTGCCACAGAAGGCAGTGGAGGCCAATTCACTGGATGTTTTCAAGAGGGAGTTAGATTTAGCTCATGGTTAAAGGAATCAAGGGATATGGAGAAAAAGCTGGAACGGGGTACTAATTTTAGATGATCAGGCATGATCATATTGAATGGTGGTGCTGGCTCAAAGGGTCGAATGCCCTACTCCTGCACCTATTTTTCTATGTTTTCTATGTTTCTATGAAACAGAGGGTATAGTCCCTGGAGTGGGGCTCTTTGGGTGGGAAGAGATGAGTGAATTAATGAGTTGATGAGGGAGTGGTCTCTGCAGAAAGCAGGAAAGGGTTGGGATGGGAAGATGTGGCACATGAGGTGGGATCATGTTGAAGTATAGAGACATGAAGAGGTTACCAGGGAAATTGATAAGGGCAAGGCTGTGGATGTTGTCTATATGGACTTCAGTAAGGCATTTGACAAGGTTCCACATGGAAGGTTGATTAAGAAGGTTAAATCGTTGGGTATTAATGTATTAATAGTGAGGTTGCAAGATGGATTCAACAATGGCTGAATGGGAGATACCAGAGGGTAACGGTTGACAATTGTATGTCAGGTTGGAGGCCAGTGTCTAGTGGAGTGCCCCAAGGATCTGTGTTGGGTCCACTGTTGTTTGTCATTTACATTAATGATCTGGATGATGGTGTGGCAAATTGGATTAGTAAATATGCAGATGATACTAAGATAGGTGGAGTAGTTGATAGTGAGGTAGATTTTCAAAGTCTACAGAGAGACTTGGGCCTTTTGGAAGGGTGGGCTGAAAGATGGCAGATGGAGTTTAATGCTGATAAGTGTGAGGTGCTGCATTTTGGTAGGACAAATCAAAATAGGACGTACAGGGTAAATGGTAGGGAATTGAGGAATGCAGTGGAACAGAGGGATCTGGGAATAACTGTGCATTGTTCCCTGAAGGTGGAATCTCATGTGGATAGGGTGGTGAAGAAGGCGTTTGGTATGCTTGCCTTTATAAATCAGAGCATCGAGTATAGAAGTTGGGATGTAATGTTGAAATTGTACAGGGCATTGGTGAGGCCGAATCTGGAGAATGGTGTGCAGTTCTGGTCGCCAAATTATAGGAAGGATGTCGACAAAATGGAGAGGGTACAGAGGAGATTTACTAGAATGTTGCCTGGGTTTCAGCACTTAGGCTACAGAGAGAGGTTGAACAGGTTGGGTCTTTATTCTTTGGAGCGTAGAAGGTTGAGGGGGGACTTGATAGAGGTTTTTAAAATTTTGAGAGGGACGGACAGAGTTGACGTGGGTAGGCTTTTCCCTTTGAGAGTGGGGAAGATTCCAACAAGGGGACATAGCTTCAGAATTGAGGGACAAAGGTTTAGGGGTAACATGAGGGGGAACTTCTTTACTCAGAGGGTTGTGGCTGTATGGAATGGGCTTCCGGTGGAAGTGGTGGAGGCTGGCTCGATTTTATTATTTAAGAGTAAATTGGATAGGTATATGGATAGGAGGGGATTGGAGGGTTATGGTCTGAGTGCAGGTAGATGAGACTAGGTCAGGGAGAATGGTCGGCGTGGACTGGTAGGGCCGGACAGGCCTGTTTCCATGCTGTAGTTGTTATATGTTATTGTTATATGTTATGTATAATTGGGACATGACTCTCACTACATTGTACGATCAATTCAATACATTCTCCTAGATTGCATCAACACCACTCATCTTTCCTCTCACCAATGCATCCCTGAAACGTTACACAGAGCCCAGTCCTGCAGTGTTCACTAAAGGCAGGTTTGCTCCTGAACTCTGAGTTGGAGCTGGGTTCGGTGATAGCATGATGCTCTCTCTGTCCCACTGGACTCATGGCGATGAGATGGGGAGGGATCCAAGCAGTGCTTGGATGGTTCCTGAGTAAACATTGCCCCCTGCTGAATGATTCAATGATTTAATGATTCACTAATTGCTTATGAACCGAGGTATAGTGAAATACTTTGTTTTTGCATGCAATCCAGTAAAATCATAGAGCAGACCCCCACCTAGGCAGTACACAAGTGTTGCCAAGTCTTAGCGCCGGCAAAGTTATAAAAGCTCACCGAACAGTCCTATCTGCTGCCTGCCGCTGCACATAGCAGCAGGCCCACCCCTCTACCACAGGGTCCCCCATCATTCTCAGCGGCCGTCGCCAGGTCCTCTTCGATCTCAGCAGCCCTCCACCTGCTTTGTCCCCCCTATGCTCTCAGCGCCCCCTCCCCCTCCTTCCCCCCACCCCTTCATTTTTGGATTGAGACATTATAAATAAACAATTGAGACATTATAAATATCTCCACCACATTCAGTGGATCAGATTGTGACCTTTACCTGTGGCATTGGACTATTTTCTGTTGAGTAAACAGGACAAGCCCACCCGGGAGATATGTCGTTGGTCAAGGTTCTCACCATATTTCTCACTTGATTATGAATGTGAGTATTTCATTAAGACACTGTGCCCCCACCCCGCTCCCAGCCCCACAATGTTCTTCTGATCTCTCGTTAGCTCTGATAATTCCTGGATTCCCGTGTTAGACCCAGTTGGAGCCTTTACCGTCACATTCCCTCAAGGAACCAGTCCCTGGGCTTCCCTGCCGCAACATGTACATGGACAAACCTCACACCAGTCCGCGTGTCAGGCGAGAGACTGTGTGCCAGAGGCTATCATGTGGGAGGGTTGTGGGTGAACAGGTGGGCAGGGTGCAGAAGGAAAGCCAATGTGGCTGAGGATCATGATAGACTGTGTAAGGGTCTGGTGAAGGGTGAAACTGAGAGCAAACAGATAGATAAAGTACGTACGTTTCTAGCAAAAGGCAAGACTGAGGATAAGTATATCGACTTGATGTCCGAGAATCTGAGAGAGCATGAGGGAAATGAAATGGAAAGACACAGAGTGCTGGAGGAACTCAACGGGTTAGGCAGCATTTCTGGAGAACATGGACAGGTGATGTTTGGGGTGGGGACTCCTCTTCATACTGATTGTGGTGGAGAAAGCTGAAAGACAGGTGAGAAATGGAAAGTCAGTTGCCCGGACCTTGAATCGTATTACTCTGCGTTTTCAATGTTGTCCGATATAAAATCAATGTGACCCAGAGCAAATTCTATCAGCGACCATTGCTGACTGAAATTGCACTGATCGTGAAACTGGACCAGGCGCTCCTCGTACCATAATGTGCCAAGCATGACGTGTCTCCAGCAATGTCCTCCTCAGATGAGGTTGATCGTCGTGCAAAGCACATTTAAAATGTCCTGACTTAAACTGGAGCTCGCAGCACAAAGATGATTTTTACCGGGCAGTCAATGGATACACAATACAATTAAAGGAGCCACTCGGCCCACACTGGACTCAGTGAGTGCATCTTTAACAACTGACACTGTGCAGCAAAAAAAACACGATAAACTGGGAACACTGCATTTTGGACCCGCGCAAGGCACATTTTAATCCATCTTGTTGGGTGAAGTCCAGGTTAGGTTCGTACTCCAGTTGGTGATCTTGTCATGAGGAGCCTCATTTGGTCGGAAAGATATCGTAGGGCACCAGCCAGACAGATTGAGAATCTGGCACCAGCCAGAAGATTGAGATGGTTAACGCTCCAGTAAGGTACGAGAGGGGGTGAGTGAGGAGATGGTTGGGTGGGAGACTGGTGAAGGTCTCCGCAATCTGGGCACCATAAGCATGGCCCCGGGCTAGTGGGTGAATGATGGAATCTGGAGGGAGTTCATGGGGATGTGGGGAGAATAAAATGGGGTAAATAATTAAAATAGTTGAAGAAGGATGAGACAAATAAGTCTGAAGGGTCCCGCCTGAATCGTCACCGAACCATGTTCTCCAGGGATGCTGCCTGATCCATTAAGTTACTCCAGCACTTTGTGTCTTTAAAAAAAAATTAAATGGTTGCTTGATGATTGGCACAGTCTTGGTGGGGTTGTTTTGTGCTGTATGTCTGACCCTATGAGGGGAAAGGCAGAGAGTCTGACTGGTTTAGAGTTTGGTGAAAGACGAGACGGGGTGGAGGGGAAAGGTCTGGGAAAGCCTGGCGGGGAAGGCCCACTCCACCCGAGGCTCTGATGCAGCCCGTGATCGCTGGAACCTGCTGGGTGATTCCACAGCTCACTGAGGGCTTCTAGTGGCAGAGTGACACCACTGCAGCAAAGAGTGCGAGCAGTGAGGAGTTCACACGAGATGTCTTCATCAACACACAACATCTACAAACATTTCATCGCTTCCACTTCACAGCTCCTGCTATGACTGGTGTAGACACAAACATGTGTGTTGAATTTTAGGAAGTTTAACCGGGGCAGGATGTACACAAGGAAGGGCAAGGCCCTGGGGAGTGCTGTTGAACAGAGAAATCAAGGGGTACTGGTTGACTGAGGATGGAAGCAGGAGATGGGTTGATGAAGAAGGTGTTCTTGCATTCATTGTCTGACTAATGAAGGTCGGCACCCCATGTGCTTTGGTAACCACACTATTTACCTGCACTGCCAACTTTAAGGATCTTTGGAGGACCTCAATACTCACTAAGGCTTACATTCATAGCATTTGCCCCAGCCTGATGAGTACCAAAAATGCAAGGCCTCACATTTATCAGGTTAGATTCCATCTGCAATTTCTCAGCCCATTTCAGTCACATTGATATAACACTGTAGCCTAAGACAACCCTTCACACTATTAATAACTCCACTAATCCTATTGTGAATCCTCTGCAAAATAAACACCAATCATACCACTAACATCTATATCTAAATCATCCATACATATTACAAACACTGATCTCTATGGAATGCTACTAGTCACAGCATCCATTCACAAAACATCTCTCTACCATTACCCTCACTTTCCTATTTCCAAGCTGATTTTGGATCCAATTTGCTATCTTGCCCTGGATCCCTCGGGCCTTAGCCTTTTGGATAGTTTCTCATGTAGAAACTTGCCAAAGTCCTTATTGAAGTCCCTGTAAACCACAGATATCGCATTTTCCTTCATCGATCTATCTACATACTGTGTCAAAAAGCTCTCCTGGACACACCAGAAAAATTATGTGTGCTCATAAGATCATAAGATCATGTGATAGGAGGAGAATTAGGCCATTCGGCCCATCAAGTCTACTCCACCATTCAATCATGGATGATCTATCTCTCTCTCCTACTCATTCTGCTGCCTTCTCCCCATAATTTCTGACACCCATACTAATCAAGAATCTATCTATGCCTTAAATATATCCACTGACTTTGTCTCGACAGCCTTCTGTGGCAAAGAGTTCCACAGATTCACCACCCTCTGACTAAAGAAATTCCTCCTCATCTCCTTCCTAAAAAACGTCCTTTAATTCTGAGGCTATGACCTCTAGTCCTGAACTCTCCCACCAGTGGAAACATCCTCTTCACATCCACTCTATCCAAACATTTCACTATTTTGTATGTTTCAATGAGGTCCCACCTCATTCTTCTAAACTCCACCGAATACAGGCCCAATGCCCAATGCCGCCAAACACTCATCAATCGCTCATCATCTGTGTGTTCCCTCTGTGTGTTCATTTGAAGATCCTTCTAGGATATCCGATATCCTCCCTGAAGACTGAAGTAATCCACACCTTGACCAATAGTGCAATGTCACCTCTTCTTTTACATCCCCCTGTCTCCCTAAAAAAATGATGCCATAAGTTGCCAATCCTGCCTATTTTAACCATGTCTCATCATAATCCCATGTGTTAATTAAAATTTTGAGTTCATCTATTTTATTCCTTGCATTAAAATAGATGTAATTTACATTTGTTTTTCCCTCATGTGTATTCAAACTTCAACTTTGCTACTGGACTTAGGTCCCTCCTTTGCAGGTTCCACCTTCTCCAATGATCCCGAACCTAACCTTCCCTTCAGCTAGGCATTCATTTGACCCATCCCCTCTATTCCTATACTCATTGGCTCATTGTGTCGGGAGCAATCCAGAGGTTACAACCCATGAGGCCCTGAATGACTATCTCACTGCCTTAAACATGCTGCAGGACCTCAGGCATTCACCTACCTATGTAATTGGCACCAAAATGCTCCATGACCACTGGTTGTTCTCACACCCATCAAAATGTCCTGCAGCCACTCCAAGACACCCATGACCCTAGAACTGGGTAAGAAACATACCATCCTAGAATCTCGTTTGTGGTCACAGAAACACTGATCCACCCACATTCCATCTCGCTTTCCCATATTTCCCAATTAACCCTCCCCTCTCTTTCCCCTTCCTCCTGTCTTGTAATAATTATACAAACCTTGGGTGCGATTACACCACTGTGCACAGTTTTGGTCAATTGAGCAAAGATGTATTTGGATTTGTGCAGCACTTGCCCACAAGAATTAGTTTGTTTTGGTTTATTGTCACATGTACCGAGGTACAGAAAAAAGCTTTTGTTGCGTGCTAGCCAGTCAGCAGAAAGACAATACATGATTACAATCGAGCTATTTACAGTATATAGACACATCATAAAGGAATAAAGTATAGTGCAAGGTAAAGCCAGCAAAGTCCCATCAAGCATAGTCCAAGGGTCACCAAAGAGGTAGATAGTAGTTCAGCACTGCTCTCTGGTTGTGGTAGGATGATTCAGTTGCCTGATAACAGCAAGAATGATTATCAAGAGAAATGTGCCACTGCACTCTGGAGTTTAGAATGAGAGGTGACCCCATTTAGTCACAAGATTCTGAGAGGGAGTAACACGGTAGATGTAGAGAGGTTGCAGCCTCTAGAATACGATGAATGGTCTCAGGTGGACTGTTTATGTTTTATGTAATATTCCAACACTGGTACACAATGGCATGACTATCAAATCATGCACCCCGTCTGTTGACAGGACAAAAGTGAAACGTATTAGGTTTAATTATGATTGGGCACTTTTAATGTGCAACTGTTAGTATTGCCAGTAAGCATTCATATCAATTGCAAATTCGAAATTTAAATCTGACAAAATAATGAATTATTATTAAAAGATAATTTCCACTGTGTGAATAAGTCTTGAAGATCTTCTTTAGGAAAATCATTACATAATAAAATGAATATGGCTGTGGGCAATGCACAGGGAAGGATATTTTAGAGAAGTGTTAGCTTGCTCATACAAAAATTAAATACATAGTGGTGCAGCAGTAGAGTTGCTGCCTTACCGTGCCAGAGAGCCGAGCTCGATCCTGACTATGGGTGCTGTCTGTACAGAGTTTGTACGTTCTCCCTTTGACCACGTGGGTTTTCTCAGGGTGCTCCGGTTTCCGCCCATACTCCAAAGACATGCAGGTTTGTAGGTTAATTGGCTTCGGCAAGTTGGAAAATTGTCACTAGTGTGTAAGATAATGTTGGTATATGGGGTGATCGCCGTTAGCATGGACTCGATGGTCCGAAGGGTCTGTTTACGTGCTGTATCTCTAAAGTCTAAAGTCTAAAAAGAAGGTATAAAGACAAATGGAACGTTGATTATTATATTGCAAAACGGCTGGTGCGATAAAAATAGTGAAGTCTCGCTGCATATGTACAGGGATTTAATGAAATCACACCTAGGCTAAACACATGCATTCATGGCTTTCTTTTCAAGGTATATGTAATTGCTTTGGAAGCAGAGGAATGTTCCAAGATGACTATAAGGAAAGGTTGAGCAGGTTGAGCCTATACACTCCCCGGTGTTTAGAAAATTGGTAAGCGGTCTTTCTTGAAACAAAGGAAGGATGATGTGAAGCTGTTTTTTCAGCTGAAGGAATCCAGATCAATGGGGATGTTTCAGCATTTAGGAACTTCATTTCACAGAGCAGTAAATCTTTTAAATGTTCTACTCCAGGGAGCCATGGGTGTTGAGTTAATGGGTACATTCAAGGCTGAAATAGATTCTCAGATTACGGGGGAATCAAGGGTTGAAAGGGAGACTGGATGCAGAGCGAAGATTAGATCAGCCAGAATTAACTCTATCAGGGTGGAGAGGGAGGGGGGTGTGGGGGTGGGGAGAGTGGGCGGTTTATGGAGGAGTCAGTGCCTAGCTTATTCCTGACCCACCTTCTTATGTTCTCAATATCAATTTTCAGTAAGTCCTCCGTCTACAAATGTTCGCCGCCAATTCTGCTTCAGTTTATTTAAATAGTGGACGTACAAAGTTCTTTCTTCTCTACAATCTTCAGCCACCTAAACATAGAACAATATTCCTTGATTATTTCAGCACCTTTCCCAAAGGTAGCCATCATCAGAAATTCGAGCTTTCCAAATTTAAGACAAAACATGGCTGACTCTTTAGATCCTATGTAGCATTGTGTATCATCTTGACATTTCTCAGTGGGAGATGCCATTTTAATCAAGTCTCATCCACCTGCCTTCAGAATATATACAGCTTTTAACATGGGTTCAACAGTGACACTAATCAGTTCATCCAAGAAATAATATTCCTCGTGGAGAATTTACGTGCAAAACACCATACTGAATTTCAGGTATTCTGATATTAAAGGACACAGTGTAGATTCAATATTTGTTAGGGTATGATTGAGTCTGGCTTACATCTCTCTCACTGACCTCAATGATAAACAAATGGTTGTACAAAAGCAAAGCTTGTCTGAATGCATTTCGGTTTACATACCATAATCTTGTAATAATTCACTTATCTTGAGTGGTGACATTTTGAACTGTCTTCGCCAGACGTTTTATCTACTTTTCCTGACATACCCAAGACTAAACACAGCCCGTCAAACTTTTAGGAGACCATTTCCTTGACAGTAACTGGGAACCTTATCTGTGAGTGCAATAGAAGGTAGAACCAAACAAATGTTCCCTTCACACGTTATAATTTTCAGAAAGTAACTCACGGTAACTAGAGGATTTTTGAATGGCAAATTTGAGGAGGTCGTGCATCAAATCATTTTTATATTAACATTTTTCATCATTGTCTTAAAGGCACAGAATGAAGCAGCCTTCTCATTCACAACACTCAAACATTAGTATTTATTTTATTGTGTTCCTCTGGTGAGTCAGAAAGATATGTTATTTTTAACAATATTGCATGGTGTTATGATTATAAAGCATTATACTGCACTTCCCATCAAATAACTTGCAGCAATCCAAAACAGCATGAATACATTTTGTTTGGTCCATTCGGAATAGCCAAATGCTGACCCATTTTGTATATCTGTGGCTGGAAGTACTGAGTTCTTCAAATGGCAAGTATCTTGGTTTTGGTGCAGTTGAGATGGGGTTTTGTGTGTTCTGGGAGAAAGAAGGTTTGCTTGTGAGCAGTGCCAAGGAGAGGAGAAGGAAAACCAAGGGTGATTTCTAATAATTGCAGGTCACTAAAATGTCTCCTTCATGCTTCAAACAGAAATGCTACAGGTATGAGGTTCAAGCATGAGGGAGAACAATGACCATAACTTGGCAGCAGATTGCAGCGTTATCCTAGCTGTTTCGTAAAGAGGGGACAAAGTAACAAAATTAGGAGCAGTACAATGTGTCTTCATGTCTCAGTGCCAAGTGCCCAATTTTATTCATGTTGCTTTACAAACTAATAAGTAAGAACAATGATATGTTGTGCTGCGGGCTCATATAGGGGGTCTGTCTAGAGGTTCCCAAATGTAATCCCACTGTTTATAAAAGGGATGAGGTAAGAAACTGGGAACCACGGACCTGTTGGCCACCAAACAATCTGCTGGAGGAGCTCAGTGGGTCAAGAAGCATTTCTGGGGAGAAAGAAATCATGCAGAATCCGTTTAGGAGCAGAAACATCAACAATTTATTTTCTCTCACGGGTGTCGACCAACCTGCTGAGCTCCTCCAGCAGATTGTTTGTTTGTCCACATTCAGGCAGTTGCAGAAGCTTTAGTGCAGTCTCTTGTGCCTTAATTCTTCTCTCACTCTCCCTGTTCTCTCCCACTAATTCCCTCTCACTGCAATCCCTCCAATTTATCATTTCCGCTGAGTTCCGCCAGCAGCTTGTTTGTGGAGTGAGCGAAGAACGTGGTCCATGGAGGATGGCTGGGAAGAAATAGTGGGGGATTGAAAGAAAGGGTGAAACAAATGGGAGATTCATCAGGAGAGGGAGAGGTTAGGGATTTGGAGGAGTCCCATAGACAGTGGACAGAGATCGAGAGATGTGGAGGACAGTGGGAGAAATGGGAAGAATTGGGACAGGTGAAAGGAGAACAGAACAGAAAGAACAAAAGGTCAGGAGAGGGAAGTCATGGACTTTTGGAGAGACTGGGAGGTTTCAGAAATGAAGGGATGATAGAAGGATCAAGAAATGAGAAGCAAAGGGAGAGGTGAGGAGGACATATAGAGGAAACCAGGAAAGGTGGAGTTAAAGCAATGAGCAGGGAGTGGGTTTGTTCAGCAACTTACCCCCAATGACAAAGGACAATGAATTTAAGGCCACTTTGATTATATCAACTGTCAGGAAGCCCTCCAATTAACTCTCCTGGTCAGTCCATTTCGAACAAAAGGGAGGGAAGGATTCCTCACCCTGTCACGGAGAACAGCGGCACCTGTTAAACATTCCTTGGTGTATTTTTTTATTTACATGGAAACTCAAATGAATCACCTTGGCAGCCCTAACCTATCATTAATGAGCTAAACCTGTTTTTTAATAGATTTGATGATGGGGCCTCTGCCCGCCCACCGTCAGTCCCCGACAGTCTCTCCCCCTCAATCCCCCTGGTCCACTTCCTCTGCCCTTTCTTTGCCGAGCCTGACCATCAAGGCTGAGCAGGTGAGGAAGGAGCTGAGCAGACTCCGCCCAGGCAAAGCCGCGGGTCCCCATAGTGTCAGCCCTAGGGTGTGTGCCAGCCAGTTGTATGGAGTGCTACAGCATATCTTCAAACTGAGCCTGGAGAGGGTTCCCGTGATGTGGAATATTGCCATGGGTTGGACTCTGTGTCTGTATGCTAGCTTTTGATGACACATTGTCCTCTCATTAAAGAGCAATTTTATATTGATGTCAGAGAGATAGAGCAGAATGCCATGCCCTTTTGCTCATAATCCACACTGACCAGCAGGTACGCATTTTTCCACTAATCCTATTGTAACCCATTTCTCTCCACATTTTCATCAACTTCCCCCCCCCCCCCCCCCCACCTCAAACCACCCCCCTTTGATTCATCCACTTATCTACACACTCATGGAAATTTACAGTGGTCAATTGATCCACTAATTTCCATTTTCTTTGGGAGGTGAGAGGAACCTGGAGCACCCAGGGGAAACTGATGAAGTCAGAAAATGCGCAAACTCCACACGGATAGCGGCATGGTGGCACAACGGTAGAGTTGATGCCTCACAGCGCCAGTGACCCGGGTTTGATGCTGATCATGGGTGCTATCTCAATGGAGCTTGTAGGTTCTCCCTGCGTGGGATTTCTCCGGCTGCTCCGATTTCCTCCCACACTGCAAAGACGTACACGTTTGTTAGCATTAATTGGTTTCGGTACAATTATATATTGTCTCTAGTGTGTGTAAGATAGTGCTAGTGTGCGGGGATCACTGGTCAGCATGGACTCAGTGGGCCGAAGGGCCTGTTTCGACGCTGCATCCCTAAACTAAACTAAACAGCATCAGGGGTCAGGATTGAACCCGAGTCTCTGGAGCTGTGTGCAGCAGCTCTGCCAGCCTTACCACTGTTCTGCCCCAAAATATTGAGAATGAGCACTGATACCCTGTACTGCCAGCTTCCTTCCAATGCCCTGTTCTGTTGCTGAATCCCCATCATGCTGTGGCTTAGTTACGTGCAGAGAATTGAAACATTTTAAGTTATTTTTCTCTTATTTTTGCTCTGGAGCCCTGGAGTGACCGGTGATGTGCAAATGTTAACAGCCATCTGCAGCTTTGGAACAATCAAGTGGAGAAAAGATATCCAGAATATGAAGTCCAGAGGCATAATGGGGCCTCTTTGTTTTAGATATTTGTTGTTTTGTGCAGGGAATAGGAGGAGGTAAAGAATGCTGCTCACACAGCAAGCTTCCTTCAGCTACTGTCCAATTATTGAAGCCTTTGGTGCCATTCCATGGCTGCTGGTGTGGACAGAAAATGTACACAGGTGCAAAACAATCCTTCCTGTGCTCATATGCATTGAAGAGATGGGACATTGTCTGCAATCCTGTGTCAACTCCCCCACCAAGGAGGAGGGTTGAGGGGATGTCCCCTCCTATCATAGGCCTGGAGGATGGCACAGCCCAAGAGCCAAAGGGAGGCAAAGATTGCATCCAACAAAGGCTTCCTGAAAAGAAACTGAAACACAGTGGCGCATCGCAGCAGTAGAGTTGGTGCCTTACAGTGCCAGAGACCCGAGTTTGTTTCTGACTACGGGTGCTGTCCATACGGAGTTTGTACGTTCTCCCCGTGACCACAAGCGTTTTCCCCGGCTGCTCTAGTTTCCTCCCACACTCCAAAGACAAACAGGTTTTATGTTTAATTGGTTTCCGTAAATTGTAAATTGTCCCTGGTGAGTAGCATAGTGCTAGTGTGCGGAGTGATCGCTGTTCGGTACGGACTCGGTGGGCCGAAGGCCCTGTATTCACACTGTAACTCTAAAGTCTAAAGTAAAGTCTAACAATATATCTCTCTGTTATAAAATGCCACAAAATTATTACACCAGCGTTAACTAGAAATGTTGACACTAACCCAGAGAAAAGTTAGAACAGGTGACCTAAAGCCTGGCAGCAGAGATGGTTTTAAAAGGTGTCTTCAAAAAAGATGAAGAGAGGTGGGAGAGGGTGAGGGGGGGGGGGGGAGGGGGGGTTGGGAGGATGGAAATGGGACTGGCAGGAAGGTCCAAGCAGTCTGCTGTTTGATGACCCCTCTGGCAGTGTGATGATCAATGATGGGACAATTAATATCTGATGATAAGCTGCCAGCCTGAAATGCTTGTTCTGTTTTTCCCTCCGTAGATACTGCCTGACCACTTGCTGTTTGTATTTCAGATTCCTCACATCTGCAGAAATTTTGCTTTTGGATTAAAATCAGAGATGGCCAAGGAGCAAGAATTGAACTTTGGGAAAGCGTAACATCAAATGAGCATTGTACTGTGAAAATGAGTCATAACCTTTGTTTACAGGAAGATTATTTAAGTCATTATAAAAGTGATTTGTTTCCTGCCCGTGGCACATTACAGGACAACAATACATAACAGCCCTGCTTTGATGCACCCTGTCGCATCATTTGAATCTATTAAACTTGCCTTTGATCTTTCCGTGATTGCTTTCAAGTTCAACACTAACAAAATATGGTTTCAAACTGTGCCAAATGCCCCAAGAGGTTTGCTCACCGTCAGCAACTGACAATTAATGAGAAGTGATCCATTATCTTCCAGCCACACATCGGACGAGATGCGTCACTCAACAGGACTGTAAATTCAGAACTGTTTAAACTAGACTAATAGTCACAGAATGATACAGCGTGGAAACAGGCCCTTCGGTCCAACTTGGCCACCCCAGCCAACATGTCCCAGCTACACTAGTCCCACCTGCCCGCGTTTGGCCCATATCCCTCCAAACCTGTCCTGCTCAGAATTGTTTGCCATGCAATCATTCATGTTTCTCAGCAAGCTGTGTCATCAAACATTGGACAACCTAACACCAATCTGATGAATGGATTCTGTTCCACTGTTACCCATCCTGCATAGGCCCGAGCCCCAAATCCCTCTAGTCCCAGGTTCAGCTTATGATCGTAAGTCCCACCAGCAGGCCTATTGTAGAAGGAGGTGATTTTGATTTGTTTGTTGTTCATGCCATTGCTGCTCTGTTAGTGACTGATGGCCAGTGTATTTGAGGACTGAATATCAAGCTGATCGTAAGCACCAAGCTTTTTCTTCCCAGCTGTTGAGCTTGAATAGTAATGGACAGCCACTAAAAAGAAGTCAAATACCAACTTGTTAACGTCCTCTTATCAGTCTACTGTCAATTGTCAACATAATGATGGACTTGAAGATCATCAGAACATTGGAAATAGAAACTGGAGTTAGCCAATTGGCCCTTGTACCTGCTCCACTCCAATAAGATCATAACTGATCTTATGCCTCATTGCCACTCTCCAATACGAACCCCACACTCATTGAATTGCTCAACATGTATGCAGTGTGGCACATGCTCTACAAGAACAGTTCACCCTGCCCAGTCTGGGTTTTGCCAAGTGTACTCTACTCCAGTCGTCATCACAACCCTGATCCAAACATAAACCCAAGAGTTTAATTTCAAAGGTGAAGTGAGAGTGACTGTTCTAAAATTCAAGGCAGCATTTGGTCAAATGCAGCACCAAGGAGCCTTGGTAAAACTATGGTCAATGAGCATCGTATCGTATCAACGTTCTATCGTTTCGTATCAACGTTCTGTCATATATCAACGTTCTATCGTATCGTATCAAAGAGTCACACTGAACACAAAGGAAGGCAGCTTTGCCAATGACCTTCTGTCCATTCAGTTATGGGCCAAAAACTAGCAAGTTCCATTCTTGTCAGCAGTCTGATGAAGTGTCCCGACCCAAAGCGTCACCTACGTATGTCCACCAGAGATGATACCTGACCCGCTGAGTTACTCCAGCACTTTGCAAGATTCTAGCATCTGCAGTTCCTTGTGTCTTCAAGTAACATTCTTGTCACAAAGCTGTCAAACAATGACTAACCATTACCGAGTTGTCTACCATCAGCCTCCTGGGGCTCACTATTAACCCAACACACGAGACCAGCTACATCAATACTGGGGGCTGAATGGGTAGTACCAAGGCTTGGTTCCCCCTGGCGAGTAATTCACCACCTGACACCACAAAGCCTTTCCACCATTTACAAGGCACAAATTAGGAGCGTGTGGAATACTCCCCAATTTCCTGAATGAGCTCAATGCCTACACTCAGGAAGCTCCACGACACTCAGATCAAGGCAGCTGCCTGATCATTCTATCATTTCCATCATTTCTCGTTTGAAAAAATATCTCCAAACTAGTTTTCTGTTTTGACACAGAAACTAATCTGTCCAACATGTCCAAACCAGAGCAGAATGCAAAGTCCTGGAGTAACTCAACGGGTCAGGCAGCATCTATGGATGGAATTAGTTCATTTAGTTTAGAGATACAGCTTCCACCCACTGAATCCACCACTGTGCAGCCTGACTGGAATGGATAGGCAACATTTTGGGTTGGGATAGAAACAAAATGTTGGAGTAACTCAGCTGGTCAGGCAGCATCTCTGGATCTCCCTTTGAGTTACTCCAGCATTTTGTGTCTATCTTCAGTGCAAATCAGCATCTGCAGTTCCTTTTGGGGTTGGGACCCTTCTTCAGACTCTGTGGCGCAGCGGTAGAGTTGCTGCTTTACAGCGAATGCAGCGCCGGAGACTCAGGTTCGATCCTGACTACGGGTGCTGCACTGTAAGGAGTTTGTACGTTCTCCCCGTGACCTGCGTGGGTTTTCTCCGAGATCTTCGGTTTCCTCCCACACTCCAAAGACGTACAGGTATGTAGGTTAATTGGCTGGGTAAATGTAAAAATTGTCCCTAGTGG
Source organism: Rhinoraja longicauda (assembly GCF_053455715.1). Lineage (NCBI taxonomy): Eukaryota > Metazoa > Chordata > Chondrichthyes > Rajiformes > Arhynchobatidae > Rhinoraja > Rhinoraja longicauda. The sequence goes on from NC_135974.1 coordinate 7,353,189, forward strand.
GTGTAGGATAGTATTAATGTACGGGGATCGCTGGGCGGCACGGACTTGGTGGGCCGAAAAGGCCTGTTTCCGGCTGTATATATATGATATGATATGATCCAGATACATGAAGCAGATCCACTTCCAATGATCTCTGCTTTTCCCAGCACCACCCCTCGGCTCACCCCATGCACTTTGCACAGAGTGTGACTTGAGCCCTTCTTCACCTGCTGGGGTGGGCTGGTGCATTTTGGTTTTGTGCCACCCAATATTCCAAATACACAGCTGTTTACTCACCATCTGAAAATAGGTAATGTGTGGGTGGTGTATTTCACCAATTTGGTTTCAGGATAATTTTCTTGTCTTTGTGATTGATCAGTAACAATTAATACAGAAGATCACCAACCTTTCCCCCAGGCTCCCCTCTGCTCTGGCGCATTTCACCCGATAAAGAGGAATGAAACACGTAGCAAGCAAGGGTGTGTCATGAGAGTTTACAGCCCATGCCGTGCAAATCGGTTGGAATTTCGTTGAAAGAGATTTCTCCCCATGACATCGAGCAATTATTTCATTAACAAGCTTCTAGAGAAACATACTGTAAACACACAGCAGGTCAAGCAACATCTGTGGAAGGAAAAACAGAGTGAGTGTTTCTAATCATTTCGGCATTTTATGTTGTTGTTTCAGATTCTCAGCATCTTTATTATGGTTTTCAATGACAGGAACGTTTTTCTTTTGGGTATGGTGGATCGAACCAAATGTGAAGGCAGAGCTTACTCTTTAATTAAGATGTAACAATATAAAACAAGACATCAAAAAATGACACAACGCGTTGGAATAATTCAGCAGGTCAGGCAGTATCTCTGGAAAACATGAATAGGCAAGTTTTTTATTTGTAATTAACTATGTAAACATATAAGAAATTTGATTTGCCAACAGTCATACAAAAAAGCAACAACATACATAAGCACATAAAAATTAAACATAGACTTAAACAGCCACCACAATGGCGTGACAATCCCCAGGGCACACAGATAAGTGGAGACCCACAGCCATCAGTCTAACGTCCGGGCCACACACACGCTCCTTCACCGTGATATGGCCAGAGTTTTACCGACCGCTGTCACTCTCTCTGCAGTCCCTGTCCGCCCGAACAGTCAGTAAGTCGTCCACTCTCGCACTAGACACCGGGATGTCCTCATGGAGCCACGTCCCCGCAAACACCGAGACCACTGCACTCACGGCACTCCCTCCAAGTCCTCACCAGTGCAGGCAGCACGTCCACCTTGTTTTTCAGCGACCTCACATTCCCCACTGTGATGGAAGGCAAATAATGTAGACCTTCTTTCCTCCATTTCTCCTGCAGTCGGGGCAATGGAAAATCCCGCAGTCGGGGCGATTGAAGTTCCCGCAATTGGGGTGGTCGAAACTCCTGCAGTTGGAGCTCCCACAGTCGATCCCTAACAAAGAGACCGCCAGCTCCACGATGTCAAAGCCGCAGTGCAGACGGAGATACGATGAAAAAGTCACATCTCCGTCAAGGAAAGAGATAAAAAGGATTTCCCCCAACCCCCCTTCTTTGAATAAGGGTCTCGACCCGAAACGTCACCCATTTCTTCTCTCCCGACATGCTGCCTGTCCCACTGAGTTACTCCAGCATTTTGTGTCTAGATTCACCGGGATGTTGCCTGGGATGGAATGTACAGCTATGAGGAAAGACTGAATAGGCTGGGTTTGTTTTCCTTGGAGGCCGCTGAGGAGAAACTTGATAGTGGGAGACAAAATGACGAGGGGCATAAATAGAGTAAGTGAAAAGCCTGGGCAGAGTTATCCATGGCCATTGGGCTTAGCTGTGAGACAAGGCGTAGGAGATTTAGAGAGGATTTGAGAAAGTGAGTAAGGGGAATTGATTGAGTTTTTTGAAGAGGTGACAAACGTGATTGATGAGGATGAGACAGTGGATGGTGTCTACATGGATTTTTAGGAAAGCATTTGATAAAGCTCCTCATGGTAGGCTTATCCAGAAGATTAAAATGCAAACAGCAGGTTGAATTCTGGAATTCACTGCCTAGTGAGGTTGTAGAGGCACTTGGAAAGCATGGCATAGAAGGCTGCAGGAGCACTTGGAAAGCATGGCATAGAAGGCTAAAGTGCAAACTCATCACAAGTAGCACCCCGAATCAGGATTGAATCCGAGTCTCTGGCGCTGTAAGGCAGCAACTCGACTGCTGCATCACTGTGCTTCTCGATCTATTCAACATTGCAGTTCTATTTGACACATTAGGACAAATTTACAGAAGCCAATTAACCTACAAACCTTCACATCTTTGGAATGTAGGATACCAAAGCACCCAGTGGTCGTATGGGTGCAAACTCTGTACGACAGCCCCCGAGTCTACCGCTGCGCCACTGTGCCGTCCTTATAGTCTGCTTGGAGTCAATGATATTTAAAGACTCAATAACAGGTATAACAGAGCTTTATTTGTCGTTCGGCACCGAAGTACCGAACGAAACTACATAGCAGTCATAGAAAAAAAAGAACACAAGACACATAACCCCAACACAAACGTCCATCACAGTGACTCCAAACACCCCCTCACTGTGATGGAGGCAACAAAACTTCCACTCTCTTCCCCACGCCCACGGACAGACAGCTCGTCCCCGACCGACCCGCACAGTCCCCGCACCGGGCGCTGAAACGTCCCGCGGCCGAACCGGGCGATGAAAGGCCCGCGACCAAGCCTTGCGCAGCTAAGTCCAGTGGCCGAGCCGCACCAGCGATGTAAAGTCCCGTGGCCGAGCCGCACCGGGCGATGTTAAGTCCCGCAGTCGAGCCGCACCAGCGATGAAAAGACCCGCAGCCGAGCCGCACCGGGCGATGTAAGTCCCGCAGCCGAGCTGCACCGGGCGATGTTAAGTCCCGCAGTCGAGCCGCACCAGCGATGTAAAGTCCCGCGGCCGAGCTGCACCGGGCACTGTTAAGTCCAGCGGCCAAGCCGCACCGGGGGATGTTAAGAACAAATACAATTTTTACTGACTTCATAAGAAAATATGTGGAAGTGTGTTCCCACCAAGACCATCTGAGTGACACCTAATCAAAAACCATGGATCAACCAAGAGGTCCACAATCTACCATGGGCCAGATCTCAGGCATTCAACTCTGGTGATAAAGGGCAATATAAGAACTCGAGATACGACGTCAAGAAAGGCTGGGTTGCTGCTTTCCCTCTTTTCTCCTTATTTGGGTGCTGGGGCTATTCTATTCTCCTCATTGTGAGAGGGTGACTTTCCTCACAGTGTTTTGCTGGGGCATCTCAGCATTGAGCTATCTCCTTGTCTTGGCCAGACTCCAGCTGTTGAAAATTCTAAGGCACATACCAAAGTGATTTCCCCGCTTCAGTCCTCTCAAGATCTGATCTTTTAACCCCTCTCACATTCTTTGTCCACATTCTGTGACTGTGGAGAGCTGCACCATATCCCTGGCTCAAAGCAATCCAGATCAGCTTCTGCTGTTCTTCCTCATACACCCGCGGTTGAGTTACTCCAGCATGTTGTGTCTATCTTCGGTGTAAACCATCATCTGCACTTCCTTCCTACACATTTTGTCTGTCAGCTGTTTGGCCATTGTGTAAAATTGGGCAGCTTACCACTGGAGCGGGGGGGAATCTAGCATTCACCCCTTAGTAGTGCCAGGGCAATTTGTGCCAGTTATAGAGGATTATCCTTCTGATATCTAATCAGGCACAGAGACCCCTGAGTTGATGGATTGATCAAATCTTCAGTTTGGAGTCTCAACTAGTTACCCTACTCTAGCTGTAGTGCCCTTGCAACATTCACCTAAATACATATTGTCTCGCATTTATGAATTTTAGGCAGTCTATCAGTCAGATGAATATGTTGCAGTTAATTACATTTTAGGAACATTTCTTTTCACATATATCCAATCTCCCATCCCAATCATCCTCTTCTCTCAAACCAAATGTCATTATTTTCCATTGATTTATTATTTGTTCACCTCATCATACAATATTCTCAACACATAATGCATTCTCATTTAGGATATGTTACATCTTTCAATGTGATGCGGTAAGTGACACTGGTGTTGCAGCTGCTGTCATTACTGTATTCTCTATTCTATCTTACCAGCAAGGTTACCAATGATATTTCAGGTCAAGATGCTTAAGGATAAGCTTCATTGCTGCTGGGCAATTAGGATACTATTTGAATAAAAGTGATCACCTCAATGAAGAACATTCAAAAGTTCATCAGTGATAGGAGCAGAATTAGGCCGTTCGGCCCATCAAGTCTACGCCATTCAATCATGGCTGATCTATCTTCCCCTCTCAACCCCATTCTCCTGCCTTCTCCCCATAACCCCTGACACCTGCACTAATCAAAACATTTATTTTGGGTTTTTTTGGTTCAAATCTGACAATGAATTAATATGAGTACCAATGTGATACTAGTTCCAATATCAGGAGTCTTTTCCCCATGCATGTTCTGCACTTGAATAAGAATGGGGCTCAGGAGTGGCTAAGGCATGTGGATGAGGGTGCAGGACAATAGAAAAGATCTTCCCTATGTTTCCCTGTGGTCTATGACACTCATCTTTATCTGTGGATTGAAAGTGAAGGAGTATATAGTGAGCATTAGTCAGAAATGATTGCTTGACCTGGAAAATGTCACCCTGCAGTGATTGCATTCATTTGTTGTTAACAGTGTGAAATGTGGCGCTTCCACACTTTCATCAGTTTAGTTTAGAGCTACAGCACGGAAACAGCCCCATCGTCCCACCGAGTCCGCGCCGACCAGCGAACCCCGCATACTAACACCGCCCTACACACACTAGGGACAATTTACAATTATATCAAACCAATTAACCTACAAATCTGCACATCTTTGGAGTGTGGGAGGAAACTGGTACAGACAAGCACTTGCAGTCAGGATCGAACCAGGTCTTTGGCGCTGCAAGGCAGCAACTCTACCGATGCGCCACCGTGCCGCCCCCATCATGTACCATTAGGTAGTCTGTTGGTGCAGTAACTGAAAATGAACATTACTTTAGTTCCATGTGGGATTTTTAATGCTGAGTTACCTTGAAATATTATCTCCGCAGTGCATCTCCTGCTGTGATATTTGTGACTGAGCTGCACTGGACACTGTGAACCTCACTCATGTCAAACATCAGTACAAAGCCTAATTCTTGCAGAGTGGATGAAAGTATATCTTAAGGTTAGAGCTCTTTAACTGAGATACAAGTCGTAAGGATTTATGGGAATGCTGCAGATTCAGCAATAGTATCAGAGATTCATTCATTGAAGTGCTATATCAGTGCAGATAGGCAGCACTGCAGGGACAAAGGAAGGTCACGCATCATCTGGGACCTCGGCTCGCTGTCGGTGTAGTCTGGAGGTGGCAACAACTGGAGTGTGGTGAGGGTCACCTGCTTTACATTGGGGACTATGAGTGTACAAGCTGCTGGAGAGGAGTGCCCCTCTCTTTCCGGTGCAGGCGGTGCTTCCCTCCTCTGTTCACCTGGGAGAAGAGGTTGAGGTTCTCGGCAAGGACACTGCACTTGGAGCCTCCTGCTCTCTTGCTCCAGTGTCCTCTCCCTGAATCTCAGACTCCGTCTCCCGTTGCTGCTCTCCCTCTACCACCAGCTGCTGTCTTTTCTGTTCGCGAGGAGGTGCAGCAGACAGCAAACTCCGGTGAAGTTTTCTCACGTCTCAGCTGCACACTGCAGTGTGAGTCAAAAGAAGCAGGGAAACACAGTTTGTTCAGGGATGGTCAGCAAAGCCATGCTGACTATCCCCAATTAATCCCGAGCTCTCCAAGTGCAAATTAATTTGGGCCCTGAGATTTTTTTTCTAATAATTTTCCTACCGCAGGTGCTGGGTCTGACTTGTTCTGTATCTTTTCATACCTCTAGTTTCCCTCTCTCCTGATCCTCAGTCTGAAGAATGGTCTCGACTCAAAACGTCACCCATTCCTTTTCTCCAGAGATGCTGCCTGACCCACTGAGTTAATTCAGCATCCTCCTCAGTCCTGCTTTACAGATGTCTTCCAGCAGGCGTAACAGGAACAACAATCTCACCCATCACTTACCAACAATCGATAGACAACAGGGAGCAAGTAACAGGATTGCCACAACCACAAACCCCCTCGTACCCCGTGCCTTGTGAACATGCTTGGACTCTACTGCCTGTTGGACATTCACCTCCTGTCTCCTGGTGGACTGCTCCACCTGGTGGCTGCATTGTGAAATACCAGTTCAGTATTATTCCCTTGTGTCACTCATCAGAATGAATCATTCTTCCCATGATTTGCGTGTGCTCACATTCATTCCTTAAGTAGCTACTTAACAAGGTTCAGCTCATTTCATTATGTGCCTCCTAGATATGGGCAACAGCCACCCCTCCTGGAGTGTCACCAGGTGACACAAGGACACTAGCAGTCTGCCAGGGATCACAAACGTTATCATCCTCTCAGGGGGAGAGCTGATTCATGCTCCATGGAGTCACCACAATGCCTCATATTAATTTTCCTATCTTCTTACAATGTACAAAGTGGCTGTTTGGCCCATCAAGTCTATGCGCTGAACGGTCTCGATCCAAAACATCACCCATTCCTTCTCTCCAGAGATGCTGTCTGACCCGCTGAGTTACTCCAGCATTTTGTGTCTACCGTCAGAAAGATCCTGTCAGTCCTGAAAACATTTAGGACTGAGATGAGGAAAAACTTCTTCACCCAGAGAGTTGTGAATCAGTGGAATTCTCTGCAACAGAAGGCCAATTCACCAGATGTTTTCAAGAGAGAGTTAGATTTATCTCTTCGGGCTAAAGGAATCAAGGGATATGGGGTACAAAGCAGGGACGGGGTACTGATTTTAGATGATCAGCCATGATCATATTGAATGGCAGTGCTGGCTCGAAGGGCTGAATGGGCAGTGATCTGCAGTTCACCCCAACATATTTTGTAAGTTCATGAGTGAGGAGGTGCTTTCACGGCTGGAGATACCTCCTGCCAGGTTCTTCCTATGGTGGGAAAGAACTGCAGATGCTGGTTCAAACCGAAGATAGACACAAAAAGCCAGTATAACTCAGTGGGTCAGACAGCATCTCTGGAGAGAAGGAATGGGTGATGTTTCGTGTCGAGACCCTTCTTCAAACCTCCTCCTCTGGTGGTCCTGGTAGGTCTCCTGATCCCTGGCACACAGGATCTCCCAGAGGTATCCAACTTACTGGTGAGAATGTTCAGGTCCCCCAGAGTGAATGAATGGGTTCTCTCCCTCTCCACTAAAGTCTCTCCTTGCACCAGGATAACCCAAGTGTATGTTTGCCTGCCTCATGCTGAACCTGCTCCATTTGGTAACTGTAAGTATAGAAAATAACTGCAGATGCTGGTACAAATCAAAGGTATTTATTCACAAAATGCTGGAGTAACTCAGCAGGTCAGGCAGCATCTCGGGAGAGAAGGAATGGGTGACGTTTCGGGTCGAGACCCTTCTTCAGACTGATGTCAGGGGGGCGGGACAAAGGAAGGATATAGGTGGAGACAGGAAGATAGAGGGAGACCTGGGAAGGGGGAGGGGAAGGGAGGGACAGAGGAACTATCTAAAGCTGGAGAAGTCGATGTTCATACCACTGGGCTGCAAACTGCCCAGGCGAAATATGAGGTGCTGTTCCTCCAATTTCCGGTGGGCCTCACTATGGCACTGAAGGAGGCCCATGACAGAAAGGTCAGACTGGGAATGGGAGGGGGAGTTGAAGTTCTCGGCCACCGGGAGATCAGTTTGGTCAATGCGGACCGAGCGTAGGTGTTCAGCGAAGCGATCGCCGAGCCTGCGCTTGGTTTCGCCGATGTAAATAAGTTGTCATCTAGAGCAGTGGATGCAATAGATGAGGTTGGAGGACCATTTGGTAACTGCACAGAAACTGTTTTAGCAAGCACATCTTTCTGAAGGGTCTCAACCCAAAACGTTACCTACTCCTTTTCTCCAGAGAGGGTGCCTGACCTGCTGAGTTAATCCAGCATTTTGTGTCTATTTTCTGGGTACAATCTCAATTCAAATGTTATTTTTTCAATCTCAATACACTCTCTGTTATAAGGAATTTGATCAGGTATTATATGCAGCACGTGTTTAGCACATAAAAAAGCAGATCAAATCCATGTTCTGGAAAAATATGTGGTCCAGGATCTGGTGTAGAAATCCACTAGATGTGAGCTTACATTGTTAATAATTACTTTATCATCACATGTACCTACAGTGAAAAGCTTTGTTTTGCATACAATCCAGTAAAATCATACCATACATAAGCACAATCATACACAAGTAAAAGAGTGCAATGATTGAGTTGATTTCTTCTGAAGCAGTACACAACGAGCCAGCACATTTCCGGCACCATGTAGCTTTCAAGTATCAAGTTTGTTTAAATATCGAGTCTTATTTTGGCCTTAAAGACCCATTATCCTGGCAGTGGTACGGGGTCGGTAATGTAGGGGTCGGTAATGTAGGGGTCGGCCTGGCCTGGCAATGCTTCTTGTGATGAGATGAGAGGTGGCATGTATTCTGGAATATGTTCCTTCGCCTCACCATTCCTCTTGGCTCCAGGCTGTGGGAACTGAAGCACATTGTTTTTGCTGACGGAATTTCCTGTGCAAACCCTATCAATACAGTCTTCCAGTTCTGGCAGGCTGGTTCCCATTAGTTTAAAGGCCTGATGTAGATTGTCCAAGACCGGATTTGTGTAAGCGTCCAGCATTGCTGGTCAAGAAGAAAGTCATTGGTGGTTTAATCTCAGAATAATGACCAGGAAATCAGGGAGATCCATGAACAACCTAATGCTCCCTAAATATCCTTTAGTGAGGAAGACTTCACCCCTCCCGGTCTGACGTGCAAGTGACGTCTAGTCAGTCACTACTCACATCATGGAAATAAATGTAAACAGAAATATAATGTAGATAGCATCAGAGTGAGACACCAAGCACTCCCTCAGAACTGGTTGCAAAGATGATGGCTCTGTTCTGAACCGGTATTGGGGAGCGGGGAAACTCACTGGGACCACAATGGGGAGAGACCCTCTGACTTTCAAGCTGCAGTCATCGTCTTAGACCCTACTGTCTGATTTAGGGATGGGAATGGAGGTGGTACCTAACCAGTTCCAGGAAATGCAGATATCTGAGGCTTTTTTTCTTGTTTAGTCTTTTACTAGTGACTGCTGCCTGGGCCTTAATGAGACTGGGAGCCAGTTCTCTGCAGGGCAGTTTTTATAGGCTATCGACTCCTGTGTTTCTGCAGGCCCTGATGACCCCTTGGCATCTGATTTAAATTTACTGTTTAAACTGCTGCGACTGATCAGGCACATGAAAAAGGAAAGGAGGTGTGGCTGTGTCTTTATATTGCTGCTATCAACACTCACATTCAGCTAATGCCCAATGTTACACATTGCAGCTTTAAAGTTATTTCTGGCCTGGATCTCAGACCAGAAACAGATGTCATTATTTGTGACCTTTGAAGAATTGCTTGACCTTTATAGATTAGCTCAGTACAGAGAGATCGTGCTGTTGTCAGATTTCTTCCTATCTCTCCGTAACACTTTTCCTTTGCACTGCTCAAACTTTACCCAAGGGTAGCAGTGAAATGAGAATGAAAACTGCTTTTACCAACGTACGCCTGGCGATCACTTGAGTGAAATCTTGGGTGAAATCTTACGACTGGGTCTTTTACCCAGGGTAAGGCAATCAAGAATCAGAGTACACATGTTTAAGGTGAGAGGGGAAGGATAGAATAGGAACCCAAAGGGAAACCTTTTAAGAACTCAGAGGGTGGAGGATGTAAGGAACAAAGTGTCAGAGGAGGGAGTTGACGCAGGTACTAAAACAGCATTTAAAAGACACTTAAACAGGTACATGGATAGGAAAGTTTTAGTGGGATAAGGGCCACATGTAAGCAAATGGGACTAGCTTAGATGAGATATCTTTGTTGGCTTGGACGCATGAGGCCTGTTTCCATGCTGTTTGACTCTATAACTCAGTCTCCAGGTCTTGTTCACCAAGAGATAAATAATAAAATAAAATGAAAAGTGAATATTTCAGGTTGATGAACATTTACTTCCCAAATTAATAAATACACAGACCCTGTAAAACTACTAATTCAGCACGCTCAAGACTTTGGTGGTGCCAGACTAGCAGATTTTCCAGACTAGGGCAGCACGGTGGCGCAGCGGTAGAGTTGCTGTCTTACAGCGAATGCAGCGCCGGAGACTCAGGTTCGATCCTGACTACGGGCCCCGTCTGTACGGAGTTTGTATGTTCTCCCCGTAACCTGCGTGGGTTTTCTCCGAGATCTTCGGTTTCCTCCCACACTCCAAAGACGTTCAGGTATGTAGGTTAATTGACTGGGTAAATGTAAAAATTGTCCCTAGTGTGTGTAGGATAGTGTTAATGTGCGGGGATCACTGGGCGGCGCGGTCGGTGGGCCGAAGGGCCTGTTTCCGCGCTGTATCTCTAAATCTAAAAAAATCTAAAAATCTATTGATTGTTACTCTTATTAAAACTCCTACACACTTTTATTTTATTTTTTTAGGTGTTACACATTTGTGTGATACCAGTGAGCCTGGTCATTTTCAAGATAGTACAGGAACTAGGGCCTTGGTGTGTCACAAGGATTGCGAGAACTAGGGCCCCTGGTGTGTCAAAGGGTGGATGGAAATCAGTACACAGTGAGTCAGATGCCAAAACCATCAGGATTTCCAATCAATGTGATGGCAGATTAGTCACAGTCATTGACTCATGGCTATGCAGCATGGAACTCATATTCCTCTGAACTCTTTCTATCTGTGTAATTATCCAAATATCTTTTAAACATTGCACTTCATCTGCCTCGACCACTTGCTCTGACAGCTCATTCCAGAAACCCACCACCTTCTGTGTGAAAAGTTAACCCTTGGCCCCTCTCAATCTTTTCCCTCTTACCTTAAACCTGTTCCCTCCAGTTTTCAACTACCCTATCTTGGAAAAAAGACTGTGACCATTCAGCTTATGTATGCCCTCCTGGTTTTATATGCCTTAGTTTATTCGTTTTACTGAACCAGGATGTTAATTTTGTTTAGTTTATTGTCATGTGTACCGAGGTACAGTGAAAAGCTTTTTTGTTGTGTGCTATCCAGTCAGTGGAAAGACTGTACATGATTACAATCAATCTGTCCACAGTGTACAGATATAGGATAAAGGGAATGATGTTCAGTGCAAGATAAAGTCCAGTAAAGTCCGATTAAAGATAGTCTGAGGGTCTCCATTGAGGTAGGTCAGATCGCTCTCTAGTTGGTGATAGGATGGTTCAGTTGCCTGATAACTGGAAAGAAAATGTCCCTGAATCTGGAGGTATGCGTGTTCTGATGAAGGTCGTCAACCTGAAAGGTTTCTCTCTCCACAGATGCTGTCTGATCTAATGAGTGGTTCCAATATTTTTAGTTTTTACTTTAGATTTCCCACATCTATAGTATTTTTTTCCATATGTATCAATGTTGAATTCTGTACATAATACATCAACATATACTTACAAGCTCTCAGGCTCTCATCTAATTCTGATTAGTTGGAGCCAAAAGTTTTTATGGTGGCCCAGGCCTTTCACGAAACTAAACACCCACTGTTGACATTTGTAAGTGGGAGAGTCCACCTTTTAAGTCATAGGTTGCATAATCACATTGTAAAATCATTCACGAACAAAATCAATCTGTCACCGTAAATGTAATTAAAAGGAAGTCACTGATGGATTTTAAGGTGGTCACATTGGTTTGATTGATAACTGAAAATGGGTTTCTTACATACATTTTTATTCGGAGTAACTCAACCTGTACCTGCGAATGACTTAATTCACTAAACCCATTGATATGTACTGGCCCATTCCATAGCCAGTATTACAGTCTAGGGTCCTTGGGCTTCTGGACATTGAGGGGCAGAGGACAGTGGGGACACCTCTCAAACAAGGGAAGGGATATCACTCCAGTGGGCCACATGTGCGGCAAGGGCAATTTGTTTAATGATAGGTGCAAACACTTCTGACTATAACACCATTGAATGTATAGACACAGAGACTGTATCAATAATTTTCGCAGTTTTTGTTTTGCATATTTTTTCATTCCAAATGCAGATTATTTTTGAAATAAAACAAATGTGTTTACTTGTCTCAGTCCGAGAAATTGTGTTCAGTTTTTCCACTCTTCAGGCGCTGACATGTTACAGTTGCACCCTTTCTCGTTGATCAGAACGGGAGCTGGGTCAGTGCTTGAGCAAGGTCAAAGCTTTGCACGCAAGCTTTCTGAAACCGGTGTTTAAAAGATCGCGGAAACTGGCTTGAATGAACATGTTTCAAATTCCGAAGAGATGTTTTACATGGATTGTATTGAGAATGTAAGAGAAAACAAGTGGAAATGCCACCCCTGAGCTTTCTACATTCCTGTTACTCCCTTCATGTGTTTCTTTGATAGTACCTACATAAATAAAAGTTAAAATAAACTCTACATACAGAGAATCTAAAAATAGCATGAACCCATATATGTTCCTTTGTACAATTAACTGTTTTGCCTGCACTTGTTCCAAACTGACTGTCTTTTAATTAGGTTCACTGAAGTGTCAGAACTAGCCATCACTTTGAGGTCAGGCCGCCTCTTTGGACACTTCACATTGACATAAATGTCCCTGTTTAACAAGCAAAGGTGAAGGGTTACTGTTGTTGCAATGTAAAGAGAATCAGGAGCAGGGTGACATGAGCAGCCTTTGGGTCTGCTTGGTTAACCCTTTGCTCACACCTCTTCAGCAAGGGGTAATTTTCCTACACATAGCTCTGGTCTTAGTCATAGAGTTATGGAGCCATGTGGTGTGGAAACAGGTTCTTCAGCTCAACTTGCCCACGCCGACTAACATGCCCCATCTACACAAGTCCTACCTGCCCATATTTGGCCCATATCCCGCTCAACATATCCTATCCATGTACCTGTCCAAATGTTTCTTAGACATTGCAATCGTACCTGCCTCAATTACCTCCTCCGGCAGCTCGTTCCATAATCCCATCATCCTTATGTGTTAAAAAGTTACGCATCAGGTTCCTATGAATTCTTTTTTTCCTCACCTTATACCTCTGTCCTCTAGTTCTCGATTCTCCTACTCTGGCCAAATGACTCTGTGCGTTTACCCAATCCCTTCCTCTCATGATTTTGCACACCTCGATAAGATTACCTCTCATCCTCCTGTGCTCCAAGGAATAATCCCCCAGCTTGCTCAACCTCTCCCTATAGCTTAGGCCCTCATGTCCTGGCAACATCCTTGTAAATCGTTTCTGCACCTTTTCCTAAAACATGCTGACCAAAACTGAACACAATAATCTAAATGTGGCCTCACCAACATCTTATATAACTGCAACATGCCCTCCCAACTTCTATACTCAATGCTCTGAATGATGAAGGCATCAAAAGCCTTTTTGACCACCCTATCAACCTGTGACGACACTATTAAGTCTTCCCAACAAGCAGGAATGGCCTAAGGTAGGCTTTTGACCTGTCAAATTTCTCCAAATAAACCTCAATACCTAGGAGAATGCAATGTAGTTCTGGGTAGTTGTTCAACAGTGAGCGTGTGCTTGGGGCAGTGCTTTTGGCTTGGCCGTGGTGACCCATGGGTCAGATAGGAATGCATGAGGCACTGTGGGACCTTCAATTAATAAGCTTTCTGTCCATCCCCTCCCATCCCCTCCACAGATGCTGCCCGAACCACTGAGTTCCTCCAACACTTTCTGTTTCGCTCAAGATTCCAGCATCTGCAGTTCCTTGTATCTGCCACTTTCCTCTGGTTTTCAGAGCTGCACCTCGGGTCAGTGAGGAGATTGATCAAAGATTTCCTGAAGTTAAATGTCAGTGTCTCTATCCGAGGCTCACTATGGAATTTTTCAAAAGGGCCATCCATCCATCCATGGAGCTCTTAAAAATCCCAGCTGACACATCCAAATGCATTTTTATTCAACCCTACAACTTTATCCAGTTGGTCGCTCCCTGGGGAAAGAACATCCAAAGTCTATCCTTCATTAATTTGGACCCAAGTTCTGAAGTCAAGATGTAATCTAAGCACATTTTCAATTGATCATTTCCCTGCCCAGATTAAAAGGCCAGTGTTCCTCCAAGTTTCCTCTTACTAATTCAGACTCCATGAACAGCAATCAAATTGGCACTGGTTCCCTTGCCCTGTCTCAATAGGATAACTGCATTAACTAAGTGTGCCTGCTGCATCTCTGTGCCAGGTGGATGATTTAAGGAGGATGGTACATGATGTATGTACCATCCTAGCTCTGACCACCTTCTTCATACCCCATTCTGGATGCCATGAGTTAAAAATGTCTCCTTGTTATGATGGTAGACCAGTGTAATGAATGTGAGATATCGATGCCCTGGCAATGTTGCATGGTTAAGCAATTAGTGAATTTTACACTTGATCTAATATCTTGTGTTTGCTTTTTTTCATTTTTCAGTATCATTCTATATTTAACACATGCTATTCCATGGAGTGCGTGATGGAACTGTGCAGATGAAACTTTACTCTGAATCTAACCTAATGCTGCCCATGCCCTGGGGCTTTTTTTACATTCATTCATTTTTTGGAAGATGACCATTTATCGCCCATTCCCGATCGACAACAATATAGCACGTCTGGATTAATAAATATTTCAATTCCGTACATTAAGTTCCTTCAGCAAGAGCCTGAGATTCACGCAAAAATAATTATAGGATCTGAGAGTGTGGAACCAATTAGGCGAAGCAGATGATGTCTTTCAGGAAGTTTGTAATGAGTGAAGGAGAAGGATTCTTTCACAAGGTCCCTCGTCTGTGTCAGATCCCCTCACACTGCTTTGCTTACTAGCTGTTTTATTGCTTTCCTCCACACTGGGCGCTTTTATGAAATGGTTTAATAGTAATGACACAGGAAACAGATATGCCTTTCTGTTGTCTGTAGCCTTTATATTACAGCCAATGAGCTGTGGGCAGACGGTAATGAACAAGGCGTGAGTGTAATGCAACAGTCGTCATTAGACCCATAATTTGGCAGTTGATCAAGGCCTCGTCATTGATCGATATAATTAATGAATTTGATATTTAAGATTAATCTTTTATTTCTGGAGTCTTTGTCTTATGGAGCCTGTAGTCTCCTAACAACCTCCACCCCCCCCCCCCCCCCCCCCCTCCCCCCCACCCCCAAGAGCTAGCAAGCAAAGATAAGAGTATGGCTCTTGAATTCTTTCTTGAATTAAAGTAACAAAGAATAATAGCATAATACAACACATTCTTTCCAATGAAGAAAGATAACTGCAGAATCACAAACACTCACAAATTTTCAAAAAATTCCCTTCTCAGTTACTTTAAATCTTTGCTAACTGACCCTTCAACTGCTTAAAACACTCATCGGTAATATAAAAATCTTTTAACCAAATTTCTCTGCTGCAGTAGTGTTTAGTTGGAGCATGGCATCTCATCTCCCATGCTAACTCCCACAGCATCTCAGCTCTTCAGTGTTCTGCTTACTGAGGTAAATGGAGGGTGCCGACAGCACAACGTTTATTAAAGTCTGTAAACTCTTAGCTAATGGCTGTGTCTGGCACCACAATGTATCAAAGATCATATCACACGCTCATTTCCTCACGATACACTTACTCATACATTTCACTACTTTCCTTTCAAACAAAATAAGTACATACACATCCACAATTAAATGGCCTAAATAAAATTATGCTGTATGTAATCATACAAATGACCAATTATTTACAGATATTAAATGAACATTAATGCAATCATTTTCTTTGTCTCCTTGACGATGAATCTTTTTATAATAAGCCGCATTTAATATCTATGAAATCACCACTCCAGCACTGGAAATTCCACTGGATCATTTGACTTCATATATATTTCTTTTCTCACATCCTGTTTTGCATTTTATTACCCAGAGCGTCATAATTTTTGTAACTATGCATCAATATGAATACATTGTATTATATAGTCTAAACACCAACAGTTCATATAAAATGCAACCCAAGGCAAATAACATGTGTCAAATACTACAATACTACAGTAGTTACAGTAAAATTCTACATTACTGAATACCATGAACTTATTCACAAGAATTTCTACATTGACCGTTTTTAAGGCTCCCCATCTTTTACTCCAATATCATTTTGCTTTGTTTCAGCAGAAGGAGATTGAAGTAGTTTTATGTCCTGGCCTCCAGCAAACTGACATGTTATAGAATCAATGTACATGTTCAAACAATTAATAAGATCAGTGATGTAAAACACTAATTCATTTTCTCTTGCAAATTCTGCCTAACCTACAGATAATTTCCCACATGTTTTCAATTTGGCCTAAGATCTGTTGAGCCAACCTTGTCTGGCTGCCCAATAGATACTACACAGAATCCCTGCAGAACAATTTTCACCCCTTGCCTCCTTCACATGTACACAAGAGTCAATTTATTAAAAACAAATGAACCCCATTCATCTTTGGAATACAGGAAGAAACAGGAGCACACAGTAGAAACCCAGATGATCACCGGAGGAATGTGCCAATTCTACTAAGACAGCACCGGAGGTCAGGATTGAACCCAAGCTGCCCTACAGTCCCACGTGCAACTACCCGCCCTATCAGGCATGATTAGAATCTTATGTTTCAATAAAATAATCCTTAATTCTTCTAAATTTGATAAAAAGCAAAATAAACCTCATTAGCCTCTCTTGGCAGGACAATTCCCTCCTTGCAGAAATTTCCAGAGGTTGAATATAAGGGGGAGTAGACAGTTAATGGCAAAACTCATAACAGCATTAATGTGCAGAGGGATCTTGGAGTCCAAGTTCATAGCTCATTGAAGGTGGCAGCACATAGATAAAGTGGTAAAGAAGGCTTTCTTTAGTTTAGTTTATCATATATATATACAGCCGGAAACAGGCCTTTTCGGCCCTCCAAGTCCGTGCCGCCCAGCGATCCCCGTACATTAACACTATCCTACACCCACTAGGGACAATTTTTTTTTACATTTACCCAGCCAATTAACCTACATACCTGTACGTCTTTGGAGTGTGGGAGGAAACCGAAGATCTCGGAGAAAACCCACGCAGGTCACGGGGAGAACGTACAAACTCCTTACAGTGCAGCACCCGTAGTCAGGATCAAACCTGAGTCTCCGGCGCTGCATTCGCTGTAAAGCAGCAACTCTACCGCTGCGCTACCGTGCCGCCTAGAGATACATCGTGGAAACAGGCCCTTAGGCCTACTGAGTCCATTCTGACCAGCGATCACCTGTACAGTAGATCGATCCTACTACACGTTGGGGACAATTTGCAGAAGCCAATTAACCTACAAACGTGTATGTCTTTGGAATGTGGGAGGAAACTAGAGCACCCAGAGAAAACCCACGTGGTTACAGGGAGAACGTACAAACTCCATACAGACAGCACGTGCAGTCAGGATCGAATCCGGGTCTCTGGTACTGGAAGGCAGCAACTCTACTGCTGTGCCACTGTGCCACCCTGGCATATGGTATGCTTGCCTGCATTGCTAGGGGCTTTGAATATAAGGGTCAGAAAGTCATGATGCAGCTCTATAAGACTTTGGTTAGACTGCATTTGGAGTATTGCGTGCAGCTCTCATCGTCCCATTACAGGAACGATGTGGAGGCTTTGGAGAGGGTGCACAGGAGGTGTGCCAGATTGCTGCCGGGATTAGAGGGTTAATCCTTGCTACAGGGAATTCCAAAGATAGTCTTCAGTCTGAAGAAGGGTTCTGACCCAAAACATCCCTTAGAGATGCTGCCAGACCTGTTGAGTTACTCCAGCACCTTGTGTCTAGCTTTAGTCCAATTCCCTTTCTTATTTCCTGGTAACATTCTCTCTCACCTTCCCATCAACTGCCCCTTTATTCTCCTATCATCACTTACACTTGGGGCAATTTACAGTAATCGATTCACATACTAGATTCACATCACCTCCAGATTCAGGGACAGTTTCATCCCAGCTGTTATCAGGCAACTGAATCATCCTACCACAACCAGAGAGCAGTCCCGAACAACAGTAGTCCCTGTGGTGCAGATCCTGGGTAAGGTGTGGGAGCTGCATCTATCCAGACTTGCCCTAGTTCCATTACCCTTACTCACATAGTCAGTCTTCTTTACAGATGGTGGAAAGATTTTGGAGTATCAGGAAGTGAGTGATTAACTGCAGGATAACAGCCTTTGACCTGCACATGTAGCCGCAGCGTTATATGGCTGGACCAGTTAAGTATGTGGCCAAAGCTGAACCCAGGTTGAAGCTGGGATATTAGCAATGAAAATCTCATTGAATATCAAAGTTGTTGCTTAGACTCCTTCTTGTGGCAGAGTTTGATGTGAATGTTATGTTGTGTTATTCACTGCATGTGTGTATAAACATCCTAATTTCTGATTGCATGATGGAAGGAATGTTTTTGAAGAGGCTGCAGAAGATTGGACCTAGGACACAGCTCTGAGGAACTCTGCAGTGATTCCTGGAGCTGGGCTGATTGATCTTTGACAACCCCAATCACCTTTATTTGTGCAAAAACACTGAACTGTTTCCCCTTTGATACCCATTGACTTCAGTTTTACCAGAGTGCCTTGATGCCACACTTGGGCAAATGCTACTTTGGTGTTACCTCTGGAATTCTGCTCTTCGGCCCACATCTGGACCAAGGCTGTGATATGGTCTGGAGCCGAGTGGTCCTGGTGAAACCCAAGTTAGACTTCAACGAGCGGGTTTTTGGAGTCCATGTGCTGCTTGAAAGTGCTGCTACATGACTCCTTCAATCATTTCCGCTGATGAATGAAAAAACACTGATGGGGTGGTAATATTCTCGGGGATCGTCTTGCGTTTTTGTGACCAAGTCATAACTGACCCATTTTTCACATGAGTGGATAGATGCCAATGTTGGCTAAAGGTGCAGCTTGGAACAGTTTGGCTAAAGATGCAGCTGGTTCTGGAGCACAAGTCTTCAGTGCTACAGCTGAGATGTTATTGGGCTTCTTCACCTTTGGTGTTCTCAGTGCTATTAGCAATTACATAGCATGAAATCACCAAAGACCAGTGTCCGTGAAGGTGGGGGATCTCACTTCAACTAGTAGCACTAAAATAAATGTCAGGCACATCTGTACAGTAATTCACAAATGTATTTACACCCAGCATCAATAACCCTTGAAAACACTGGAAAGTCCAGAAAATCATTGTAAGGAGGAGATCATTATTTTGTCTCACACTGGGGATGAATACTCTCTAGTGCTTTCTAGTGTTGCCATGGGTTGTCAACGCTGGGTGTAAATAAAATTGTCAATTGCTGTAGACACGTACCTGACATTATTTTATTGCTACTAGTTGAAGTCACATTCAAATATAGACAAATGCTCTGCTCAGGTGAACAGCACAAGTACATCACTATTCATAGCATGAGGGCCATAACCCTTTCACCGTAGCTCAAGAGCAACGCCTGCAGGCTCTAGGCAGTAATGCATCAGAATAAATATGCTCTTTTAGTTTAGAGCATTGAAATAGCCAACCAAGTCCACTCCAACCATCAATCACCCGTTCACACAAGTTCTATGCTATCCCACTTTCTCATTCACTGCCAACATACAGTACTAGGGCAACTTAGAGAGATCAATTGGGGGGGTGTGTCCAATGCTTGGCTGAGTAGACATAACTTTTCAGCACTCCCGAAAACAAAGCCCTAAACTGCTAAAAAAAGACGAACTAAAGGAATCAAGTACTTTAAATTAAATCAGAAAGAATACAGAACGTACGGATGCCTTCCAAGAAAGTAAAAGGAGGAGTACAACTGCCACATAATCAAGCAAAGGAATCAAGAAAAAAAATCGAAGGTAGGCCCACAGCTCTGATGGAGCAGGGGACTAGATTTGGTGACCCCTCGGCAGGCGGTGAGTCTGGGGAGGGCTCCGGTATGAAGCTGGAGTCTACTACTCCCAGCAAGCGCTCTTTGACTCAGGTCAAAATACGAGGGAGTCGCCGTGAGTTACCAAAAAGGCCCACTGTTTGCCGAGAGGCTGCTGATGTTGTGTCTGGAGTTTCGGACTCGAGTGACGATGAGGTAACGGGAGACTCCACTAGCAGTGGAAGTGGAAATGAGGAAGAAGAAGAAAAGCAAGAAGATACAGAGACTAATATGAAAACGATGCTTCAAGAAATTATTAACAGGCTCAAGAAAATTGAAGGAGATAACAAATTAATGAGGAGAGATAACAAGAAATTTCGTAAGACTTTGAAAAAAATGGAGGAGAAATATCAAACAGTGACAAATAAAGTGGATAATATTCAAATGGAAAATGAAATGTTAAAATCTAGAGTGGAAAAAAATGAAGACAGTATTACTGCAGCAGCAATTGAAAGCAAAAAGACGGCGGAGAAGTTGGATGCCTTGGAAAACTATAGCAGGAGAAATAATGTTAATATTGTTGGTTTGCCAGAGGGAGTGGAGGGGGAAGACCCAATTAACTTTTTTCAAGATTGGATAGTGACCACTCTGGGAATAGATAAACAAGGTCCGATGGAAATAGAAAGAGCACAGAGGGCTCTAAGACCGAAACCCTCGGCTAATCAAAAGCCAAGATCTGTGTTGATTAAATTTTTAAGATACCAAGATCGAGAATTGGTTTTCAAAACAGTCGGGAATAATATAAGAGAGGGGAAAACCAATAGAACATGAAGGCACTAAAATAATCTTTTACCCAGACATCAGTAATGCCTTGTTGAGCAGAAAAAAAGAATTTAATAAGGCCAAAAATATTCTATGGAAGAAAGGCTATAAGTTTATTTTACTGCATCCGGCTACTTTGAAGATTATGATCAACACTGGAGAAAGTAAAATTTTTAAAGACTTTGTCAAAGCAGAAGAGTATGCGGAAGAATTGCCATCGAGAAATGCTTAAGAAGATTCATGAATGATTGATTATTAATTATATCTGTATACTATAGAGGGGATTAACTGTATTAAGGATTGTTAATTTTTAGAAGTACTTGATATATCGGGGGGGTTGGAGAATGTGGATGCTCCACCATAATCATGGGCACAAGTGTGGTGCGGACCACACCTTGTATAATAGAGGGGGGTAATGTTGCTAATCTATTTATTAACAACATTAGAGGGAGGGTCTATTTCTCTATCTTTCTTATTTCTTTTCTGTTTTTATACCTGGACTATGGAGGGGAGCACACTGAAATACGGCACAATGTAAATACCGGAAGAGGTATCAAGGTAAGGAAAAAGGAAAAAAAAAAGGAAAAGGGGAAAAAAAAAAAAAAGGAATGAATGGATAACACATTAAATTTTTTAAGCTATAATGTGAATGGGTTAAATGGACCGATAAAAAGGAAGAGAATTTTAACACAGATGAAAAAATTGGAAGTAGATATAGCTTTCTTGCAAGAAACACATCTAACGGAAAAAGAGCATCAAAAGTTAAAGAGAGATTGGGTAGGAAGTATGGTCGCATCTTCTTTTAACTCAAAAGCAAGAGGGGTTGCGATCCTATTTAAGAAAACGCTACCAATTAAGATACAAAATATTGTAAGTGACCCAGTAGGTAGATTTGTAATGGTACATTGTCAAATTTTCTCAGAATTGTGGACCTTAATGAATATATATGCACCTAATATAGATGATGAGAAGTTTGTGCAGGGTACCTTTTTAAATCTGGCGGAAGCACATGAAAATATATTGATAGAGAGAGATTTCAATTTTTGTTTAGATCCTGTAATGGATAGATCATCAAGGACAACGACAAGGACAAGAGCAGCGAAGACAACCTTGAATTTAATGGAAATTTTAAATTTAATAAATGTTTGGAGGAAAAGCCATCCCAGGGAAAGAGACTACTCCTTTTATTCCAATAGACATGATACATATTCTAGAATAGATCTATTTTTGATTTCAGCTCAATTAAGGGGTAGAATAATACAAATAGATTACAAGGCTAGATTGTTATCGGATCACTCACCATTATTAATGAAAATTACGATGCCAGATAAAGAACAGTCAGTCTATAGATGGAGACTCAACTCTTTACTATTGAAAAGGCAAGACTTTTGTGATTTTATTCGAGGACAAATTGAATTATTTTTGGAAACAAATTTAAATTCAGTTGATGATAAATTTATTGTATGGGATGCAATGAAGGCTTATTTGAGAGGCCAAATTATAAGCTACTCATCTAAGATAAAGAAAGACTATAGGAAGGAATCTGAAAGATTAGAAAAAGAAATCACCGTATTAGTAAAAGACTTACAGAAAACTTCTTCAGATACGAAAAAAACACAACTTGCAAATAAAAAAATTCAATACAATACTTTACATACTTACAGAACAGAAAAACTAATATTACGAACTAACCAAAGATATTATGAATTAGGAGAAAGAGCGCACAAGGTATTGGCATGGCAACTGAAAGAAGAACAAATGTCAAGAACAATAAATTCAATTAGAACAGATCAAAACATTATTACTTATAAACCTAGAGAAATCAATGAGGTATTTAAGCAATTCTACACTAATCTGTACCATTCTGAATCTGAAAAGGATGAAATTAAGATAAATAATTTTTTATCCAAGATACAATTACCAACAATCTCTAATGAGGAGCAGATGGGACTAAATGCCTCCTTTACTTTGAGAGAGGTGGAGGAAGTATTATATTCTTTACCAAGTAATAAATCTCATGGGGAAGATGGTTTCCCGCCTGAGTTCTATAAAAAATTTAAAGATTTGTTGTTACCAGTATTTATGGAAGTGATACATCAAGCGGAAAAAACTTCTACATTACCAGAATCCTTCTCACTGGCAATTATAATCGTAATTCAAAAAAAAAGGGAAAGACCCTTTAAATGCATCTTCTTATAGACCAATATCATTGTTGAATGCAGATTATAAAATAGTTGCTAAACTTTTGGCAAGGAGATTGGCAGAATATTTACCGAATCTGGTTAAAGAGGACCAAACTGGATTTGTCAAAAAAAGGAAAATATCTGATAATGTAGCAAGATTTATAAGTATTTTACATTTAGCACAGAAAAGAAAGGAATTGAGCGTAGCAGTTGCTTTAGATGCTGAAAAGGCGTTTGACAGGTTAGAATGGGATTTTTTATTTAAAGTATTAGAGAAGTACGGATTAGGAAATGGTTTCATTAACTGGGTAAATGCTCTTTATAAACAACCTAAAGCCAAAGTGGTGACAAATGGCCAATCTTCTCAATCATTTAATTTGGAAAGATCTAGTAGACAGGGATGTCCCTTGTCACCGGCTTTATTTGTATTGGCCATTGAACCTCCTCTGGCAGAGCTAATAAGATCAGATTTAGACATTGAAGGATTTAAAGTGAATCAGGAAAATCACAAAATTACTTTATTTGCAGATGATGTTTTAATTTGTCTTACTAGACCATTGGAATCCTTAAGAAAATTATATTTCAGACTGGAAGAATATGGGAAAGTATCAGGATATAAAATTAATAAAGATAAAACTGAAATAATGCCTCTTTCTGAAGGTAATTATGATCAATGTAAAAGAGAAAGTCAGTTTAAATGGCAAAAAGAAGGCATGAAGTACTTAGGGGTTAAAGTAGATAATAAGTTAAATAATCTGTACAAACTAAATTATAAACCACTAATTAAAAAAATTGAGGAGGACTTGAAGAAATGGATGAATCTTCCAATTACATTGCTAGGGAGAGTGAACTGTATTAAGATGAATATTTTTCCGAGGTTACAGTATTTATTTCAAACACTGCCTATACCTTTACCAAATAATTTTTTTCAAGAATTGAATAAAATTGTGAGAAATTTTCTTTGGAAAGGTAAAATGCCAAGAGTGTCTATGGAAAAATTAACATGGAAATTTGAATTAGGTGGACTGCAATTACCAAATTTTAAAAATTACTATCTGGCAGCACAAATGAGTTTTATTTTCATCCTTTTATCAAGAGGGTGGAAAAACAGCATGGGTTAAAATTGAAATGGATAAAATAAAAGAACTATGCCCAGAAGAATTTATCTATAAATGGGAAGCGAAGCTATTAGTTAAGGATCAAGAGTCACCTTTGTTAAAACATTTAATTAATATATTGTTGAAAACAGTTAAAGCTAATGATAAAAGATTTTTTCTAACAGCTAAAACTCCATTAGTAAAAAATAGATTACTGCCGTTTGCTTGGAATAATCAAATATTACAAGTCTGGGAACAGAAGGGTATTAAACATATGGGAGATTGCTACGAAGGAAATAATTTTTTGACATTTTCTCAATTGAGAAACAAATATCAAATTCCAAGGAATAGTATTTTTTTCTATTATCAATTACAATCTTTTTTAAGGGAAAAGTTAGGTAATTCAATGTTTTTATTTCAAATTAAAGGAATTGAATCCCTGATTCAGGGCAAGGGAACTAAAAAATTTATATCTTCAATGTATAAATTGTTACAAAAATCTAGTCCAAAGACAGGAATTCAAAAATCAAGACAAAGATGGGAAACAGATCTGAATATTAGCATTGATGAACCAAGTTGGGAAAGATTGTGTTTAGAAAGTATGAAAAATACTATTAATGTGAGATATAGTTTAGTACAATACAATTTTTTACATCAACTATATTTAACTCCGAAAAAATTAAACAATTTAAATCCAAATTTACCTGAAATTTGTTTTAGATGCAACCAGGATGTGGGTACTTTTTTACACTCCACATGGGCATGTCCTAAGGTAACTCCTTTTTGGAAAGACCTAAAAAACTTTTTGGAACAATTGATGAATAAGACCATACCATTGGATTCAAGGTTATTTTTATTGGGAGATACTAAAGGAATATTACCAAGATTAATTTTAGATAAATATCCGGAAAGATTTCTCAAAATAGCAATAGCAATAGCAAAAAAATGTGTGGCGGTCACTTGGAAAGATCACAATGAAATAAGAATTGCAAGATGGTATGCAGAAATGCGTAGTTGTATCCCATTAGAAAAAGCTACTTATAATCTGAGAAATAAATATGATTTCTTTTTGAAACTTTGGAACCCATTCACTTTAAAACTAGGATTAAGAATTGGAAATATTTAATTTTAGGATTTTTTGATACCCCTAAAAAGAATTTAATAAGAAATTAGCCGGAAGTGTTTCCTTCTTGTCTCCAGGTTTCCTTCTTTCTTCTTTCTTTCTTTCCTTTTTAAAATTTTTTATTTCTTTATCTTTCTTCTTCTCCTTTTTCCTCTTTTTTTCTAACTGGGGGGTGGGGGGAGGGGGGTTGTGGGTGGGGAGATAATACAGAACAATACAGGTATAATCGAATTTAAAATGTATAATCGAATTTATAATGTAGGTACCATCGCATACTATGAGTTCATACATGTATTTGTTTTGTTAAAATTTAAATAAAATTAAAAAAATTAAAAAAAGAGAGATCAATTAACCCGCAAGCCCAAGTGCTTTTGAGATATGGGAGCAAACCAGAGCACCCAGAGGAAACCCATGAGGTCACAGGGAGATGTGTAAACTTCACACAAGCAGCACCCCAGGTCAGGATTGAACCCGGGTCTCTGGTGCTGTGAGGCAGCAGCTCTGCCGGCTGCACCGCTGTACCACCCAAGAATGTTTCTTGCAAAGCCTGCACTGATACGGAGCAAGTTTGAGATTGTGTACACTCTCTCTCGGGCGATGAATGTCTGATTTATGGACACCTGCACATGTGGATAAGCTCCCACAATATTATTCAATTCAAAAGTTTGACCTATGTACATACTGTGGAGGTGTGATTACCATAACAGCTGATCCTCAGTGTATTTTCTGATTGACACACACAATGGACTTACGGACATCTGTAAAGATAAAACCAATTTGTTGCTCAGGGACAACCTGTCATGAGTTTGTAGCGTTCTGATTACTTGCATTCAATTGCATTGTTTATGAGGTCTTGGTCCCAGAACCAACCGTTGAGCCTTCCCGAGGAGTCATGGGCCTAACTCAACGAAACACGAGTGAAGGGAGGTGCCCACTTGATAACCCCAATGATATACTTGCATCTACAGGATTAGTTTTTTTTAAAGAGCTAGTTAATATGTAGGTAGCTGTTTTTTGCATACGGAGTTATTTATTGTAAGTTGGTTTAGATAGTTAGATAATTCTTTGGCTTTGGGCTTGGCTTTCTTAGTTGAGCGCTTATCCTGGAGTTATAGCACAAGTACTTTGTGTTTTAATTGTAATTTAATGGCGTTTACTTTATTGATTGGCATATGCATTTCTGGGCACTTGGCTTGTGATCAATGCAGGGCTCAGTGTGCCTACCCAATGACCTAGAATCTCTGTCAGTCAGCACTCCGTCAAGCATTCACATGCACTGACACAATGCTGCAAAGCCCACAGTTACAACCACCATGGGCCACACCATCCAAACATTGTACAATATTCACTGATGCAGTTTACCCTGTTTTGAAAAAGTGGTTAACCCGCAACTAGAGACTGTAGCCATTACACAGAACAGGGTGGGGTGGGGAAAGGGAACATTTCTCTAACACTCTTTGTTGAGGTTGTGGGACTGTAACCATGATGACGGTCTTCTCCATCAAATGGTCCTCCTCACATCCTACTGCAACGTCGCCTTTTTCTGATTTATCAGCCACGATGTAAACATATGCCTCTTACTCTACCACCCCCATCTCCGCACCACAACCTCAGCATCCCTTCCCTTTCATATACCCAAGATGTCTGCACATTGTATCTTCCATTTGCTCTATCTACAGTACTTGAGTTTTCATTGATTGCATTAATGTATTATATTACCTGATCTCTTTGGGTAGCATGCAAAGCAAAGCTTTTCACTGTATCTCAGTACACATGACACTAATAAACATAAAACTAAAGTATGACTTGGCCAAACAGTGAAGGGAAACTAGATCAAGCACCTGCCCCCAGAGGTAGGATCTGCAAGTAATGAGGCTGCTAATAGGGATTTCCTCAACAAGATGCAAACTTTCAGCTCCCTGGAGGGGAAGACTGCACACAGCATGGTTTTAGATGTCAAAGGTTACTGAAGGTTTGATCAGGAAAATAAGGAAGCATATGACAGATGTACGCAATTACAATTAAATGGATTCTCCCTTGAGAAATAAAGGGAGTGTAGGGGAGTACTTAAGATGGAAATCAGGGGGGCAAAAAGAGGCGATTAAATATCCTTGGTAGATAAGATTTAGGAGAATCTTACATCATTCTATGAGTATATTAGGAGCTAGGGGGAAAAAGTAGGTGCCTTTTGGGACCATAGGGGTAATCTAAATGTGGAGCCAGGAATGTGCGCAGGTTCTAAATGAATTCTTCTCATCTGAATTCATCAAGAGAAAGGACATGGAAGATGATGAATTCAAGGAGGGATGCATTGATAATCTGGAGCATGGCAGTATTAAGAAGGTGGAGGTGTTGTGTGTCTTGAAATGCATAAGTGTGCTTAAATTCTCAGGGTAGTTAAAATCTTTCCCAATCGGAAACCAGGAAGGGGGAACAGTGGGTTGAGATTTTTTCATCTTCATTACGCATAGACGAGGTACCGGATGAAGTGAAGAAAGCTAATGCTGTTCATTTATTTTAAATGGACATCGGAGATAGGCCATGTAACTGTCGCTGGTTAGCTTAACACAAGTGAGAGGGAAATTACTGGACAAAATTCCAAGGGACAGGACTTATGTACATTTGGAAAGGCGGGGACTGATTAGGAATATTCAACAAGGTTCTGTGCAGAATAAATCCTGTCCCACTAATTTGATTGAGTTTCTTGAGTTGGCACCGAAGAAGATTGATCTTGGCAGGGCAGTAGATGCTGTCTATATGGACTTCAATAATGCATTTGACAAGGTCAGTGTCCCATGTGGGATAATGGTCCAGAAGGTTCAGGCACAAGGGATCTAACATGAGCTAGTTAATTGGACCCAAATTGTCCTGATGATTGTCTTGAAAGGGGTAGTGGTGGAAAGATGTTTTTCTTATGAAAATCTGTGAAAGTGGTATGCCTCAGGGATCAGTGCTGAGGCCTTTGCTGTTTGAGGTATATTTCAATGACATGAATGTAAATATAGAAAGTATAATTTGTAAATTTGCAATACTTGGAAATTGGTGGTATGGTGTATATATATGGATCAGACAGAAAGCTGGGCAGAGCATGGCAGATTGCAGGTCATCCCAACAAGTGCGAGGTGATGCCTTTTTGCAAAGTCAAAAAGGGTAGGATATATTCAGTAAATGGTCGGGCGCTAAGGAATATTGATGAACAAAGGGACCTAGGGGCCCAAGTTCATAGTTGCTGGAAGTGTAAAAGGCATATGGCATAGACAATAGACAATAGACAATAGGTGCAGGAGTAGGCCATTCAGCCCTTCGAGCCAGCACCGCCATTCAATGCGATCATGGCTGATCACTCTCAATCAGTACCCCGTTCCTGCCTTCTCCCCATACCCCCTCACTCCGCTATCCTTAAGAGCTCTATCCAGCTCTCTCTTGAAAGCATCCAACGAACTGGCCTCCACTGCCTTCTGAGGCAGAGAATTCCACACCTTCACCACCCTCTGACTGAAAAAGTTCTTCCTCATCTCCGTTCTAAATGGCCTACCCCTTATTCTCAAACTGTGGCCCCTTGTTCTGGACTCCCCCAACATTGGGAACATGTTATCTGCCTCTAATGTGTCCAATCCCCTAATTATCTTATATGTTTCAATAAGATCCCCCCTCATCCTTCTAAATTCCAGTGTATACAAGCCCAATCGCTCCAGCCTTTCAACATACGACAGTCCCGCCATTCCGGCTTGCATTCATAGGTTGAGGCCTAGAATGAGTATTGGTGCTGGGATGCGGGGGCTTCGACCGCCGGCTGCGGGAGTTTCGATCGCCCCGACGGATGGTTTGACTGCCCTGACCATGCGAGAATAAAGAAGAAAAAGATTGGACTTTTTTTGCCTTCCATCACAGTGAGGAATATGGGGAATCCACTACGGTGGATGTTTAAGTTAACTTTTATGTAGTTGAGTGTCTTCCTGCTTTTTTTCTTATATGGCTGTATAGTAATTTGCATATCACTATACCTTAATTGGTACATGTGACAATAAAAGACCTTTGAAACCTTTGAAGGCACACTGCAACTTCACACCAGGAATGTTGTGTGCAGTTCTGATTGCCACTCTATGGGAAGGATATGTTTGCATTGGAGAGTTTGTCTGGAATCTCTCATTTTCCAGCATCTCATCTTTCCCCAAGAAAGGGCCTGACCATATGCATCACAGTTAAATTCCATGTGAATCGAGAGTCAAAAGTATTTAATTGTCATATGAAATCCTTACCAGCGGAAGCTTAACAGGCCCATAATGAAATTCTTAGCTGTTGCAGCTAAACAGGCCTGTAACACACAGATAATATATAATAATCAAAAATACAATAAATTAATAATCATAATACTAGACAATCATAATAGTGCAAAAAAAGTGATGTCCATAGAAGATCATAGTTGCTGAGATTAGTGTTGTGTAGTGTTCACGTGCCTGACGGTTGCTCTGAAGAAGTTGTTCTTGATCCAGGTTGCCATGGTTTTCAGGATCCTATACCTTCTTCCCTGTGCTATTAGCGGCATGAGAGAAAGGTCAGGGTAGTGTGAGTCTTTGATGATATTGGCTGCCTTTTTGAGGCAGTGCCTCCTTTAGGTCCTTTCAATGGTGTGGAGATCAATACTTGTGATGGACCGGGCAGTGTCTGTCACCTCTTTCGTTCCTGCACGTTCGAGTTGCTGAACCAGGCCGTGACACAAGTTAGTATGCTCTCTACTGTAACCAATACATGTTTGATAGAAGATTTGTCAACATACCGAATCTGCTCAATCTTCTACGGAAGTAGAGACATTTATGAAATGTCTATGTGATTGTATCCGATGTGCTGGGACCAGACCTCAAGTTTCACTGCTTACTTGTGAACTTTCACTCCTATGTGCCTTTGTGGCTTTCAGCCTGTTGCTGACTTAAAAGGAACAAGAACTGTTCACAACCAATTCAGTTGCTGTAATCTAGGATGGAACAGCATTCAAAGACGACAGGCTAAAAGACTGAAGTGAATAGGAAGGTATCTTTCTTGGTTGCATTAAGGTATGGATGGATTGGCTTTGATTGCCTAGTTATTGAACTAGAGGATGGAATTTGATTGAGAAGTTATTATACCAGAAAAATGGGTTATACTTGAGGCGTGAGAGCACAATGTGGAGGACCTCAGAAATACTAAACTTATTAAGGTTCAGTTTAGTTTAGCTTAGTTCAGTTTATTATTGTCATGTGTACTGAGTTACAGTGAAAACCTTTTTACTGCGTACTATACATGATTACAATCAAGCATTCCATAGAGTACAGATAAAGGAAAAAGGGTTGCAAGATGAAGTCCAATTAAAGATAATTTAAGGGACTCCAATGAGGTAGATGGAAAGTCAGGACCACACTCTAGCTGTTGAGAGGATGGTTCAATTGCTTGATAACAGCTGGGAAAAGGCTGCCCATGAATTTAGAGGTATGCATCTCCACACCTCTGTACCTCTTACCTGACTGTAGAAGGGAAAAGAGGGAGTGACTGGGGCAAGACTGGCCGTTGGTTTTGCTGACGGCCTTGTTGAGGCAGTGTGGTGTCGATAGAGTCATTGCAAGGGAGGTTGGTTTGCATGATGGTCTGGGCTCTATGTCCACAACTCTGCAATTTCTTGCAGTCTTGGATGGAGCTGTTCACAAACCATGCTGTGATGTATCCCAATAAAATGCTTTCCACAGCACATCTGTAGAAGTTAGTGAGAGTTGTTGGGGACATGCTGAACTTTCGCAGCCTTCTAAAAAAAGTAGAGGTGTTGGTGTGATTTCTTGGCCATAACAGATTTGGCTGGTCCAGGACAAATTGTTGGTGATATTTATTGGTAAGAATTTGAAGCTTTCAACCATCTCTACTTCGGAGCCATCATTGCAGCAGGGTTGGTGTACTGCTTTGCTTCCTGAAGTCAATCACAATCTCCTTTGTCTTGCTGACATTGATGGAGAGGTTGTTGTCTGGGCACCAGGTTATGAGGTTCTCAATCTCCTTCCTGTACTCCATCTTGTCATTATTTGACATCTGGTCCACTACAGTGGTATCTTCTGCCAATTGAGTTGGACTTTTATTTGGATGCAGAGTCATGAGTGTATGTATAGTTGGAGGGCGGAGAACGCATAATTGCAGGGCACCAGTGTTGAGGATTATTGTAGTAGATGTTTTGTCATCTTTCCTCACTGATTGTGATCTGTTGGTCAGTAAGTCGGGGATCCAGTTGCAGAGGGGAGTGCTGACTCCAAGTTCTTGTGTGCCACATACATACACACCCATGTCAGGCTCACCCAGTAAATCTCCACCAGCAGAAAGTGCATATTGCCAGTAGGTGGCAGTGCACCACCAGTAGAGGATTTGAGAGGAGAAGCTGCAACCTACTGGGAGGTTTGCTGTGATGAAACATAAGTAACTTTTAGAGCCAAATGTCCATACTCTTTGTATAGGAAAGAACTGCAGATGATGGTTTAAATCGAAGGTAGACACAAAATGAGGGAGTAACAGCACATCAGGCAGCATCTCTGGAGGGAAGGAATGGGTGACGTTTCGGGTCGTGACCCTTCTTCAGACTGCTGAAGAAGGGTCTCGACCCAAAACGTCACCCATCCCTTCCCTCCAGAGATGCTGCCTGACCCGCTGAGTTACTCCAGCATTTTGCGTCTATACTCTTTGTTGCCTGTTCGAAAACTATAAGCTCATTTATCCCAGTGTGCTCAGGATAGAGCCACCCATTCTTCATCTGGCCCAATATGCGATGCTGGAGACGAGGTTGAAACATACATAGCCACGTTCAGCCTTAACTGCCAAGCAGACAATCTGTGTTGCATCACTGAAGCCAGTCTATAGGTAATTCAATTTATTCATGTCAAGAAATGGCTGAAAGCACTGAATACAGCAAAGACCACCGGACGTGATAACATGACAGCTGTGCTGGTAAAGGCCTGCACTCCAGAACTAGTTGCACCTGTAGCCAAGCTGTTCCAGGAGAGATACAGCACTGGCATCTATTCAACAAGGTGTAAAATTGGCCAGGTTTGACTTACTCACAAAAAAATCGGACAAGTCCAATTCATCTAGTTACCACCCAATCAGTCCATCCTCAATCATCAGCAAAAGGATAGAAGCCATCATCAACAATGCTATCAAGCTCATCGACAACCTCCGCACCAATGCCCATTTGGATTTCATCAGGGCCATTCAGCTCCAGTCCTCGTCACCACCTTAGTCCTTACACAGACCAAAGAGCTGAATTCCAGAGACGAGGTGAGAAGTGTGGCTGTCTTTGACATCAAGGCAACATTTATCCATTTGTGGCGTCAAGAAAAGTTAAATCAATGGGAAAATATTCTAGCAGTTTGGAGTCATACCTCAGACAAAGTCAGATGGTTGTGGTTATTGGAGGTCAATGCAACGTTACACAACTTCTCAGCAAATGAATCAATCCACGCCTGCATGCAGCAAGAACTGAAAAACATGACATGAGAGATAAGGGCCAAGTAAAATTCACACCACAGAACAACCAGCCAATACCCACTTCCAAAATGAGAAAGTTTTGCCATCTACCCTTAACATACAATTTAAAGACCTCTATCCAGTTGCCTACAATCAACATCCTGGGATCATCAATGACCAGAAACCCATCTGGACCAGTCACATGAATGCAATGGCAAAGTTTAGCTCAGAGGTTACACATCCTTTTGCACCTCTTGAAACGCCAAGGCCTTTCTACTATTTACAAGGCACATGACAGGAGCAGCTCAGAATACATGACACTTACCTGGGAGAGTATAGCTCCAAAAGTTCAAAGTGGTCAACTGCATCCAGGAAAAATCAATCTGTTTCATTGACACCCAATCCTTCA
Organism: Rhinoraja longicauda; assembly: GCF_053455715.1. Lineage (NCBI taxonomy): Eukaryota > Metazoa > Chordata > Chondrichthyes > Rajiformes > Arhynchobatidae > Rhinoraja > Rhinoraja longicauda. The sequence continues at coordinate 7,386,200 of NC_135974.1, forward strand.
AACTAGAAGTTCATTCCTCCTACTCCAGGCACACAGTAACTGTAGTGTGTACAGGTCCTTCATTATCACTGTTCTGACTCATTCCATACGGCTCAGCAGTAGAGTTGCTGCCTTACAATGCCAAAGACCCGGTTTTGATCCTGACTACGGGTGCTTGTTTGTACGGAGTTTGTACGTTCTCCCCGTGACCTGCGAGGGTTTTCTCTGGGAAGATCCAGTTTCCTCCCACACTCCAAGGACATACATGTTAATAAGCTAATTGGCTTGGTATAAATATAAATTGTCCCTGGTGTGTGTAAGATAGTGTTCGTGTGCGGGGATCGATGGTAGGCACGAACTCGGTAGGCCGAAGGACCTGTTTCTGTACTGTATGTCTAAACTAAACTAAGCTTTGGGTGTACTTTCACCAGAAAGACTGTAGCAGTTCAACAGTAGCTCCCTACCATCTTCTCAGGGGCAATTAGAGATGGACAATATGTTGGAGAGAGGACGGCCATTGGCTGAAAGTAAGTACCTGTTAATAGTGGTAGAAACAGCAGTTTAAAAAGAGCGCCAATAGGGCACTGTTAATCAGTCTGTAAAGGTCGGGAAGTTGGAGAGAGGACCACCATTGGCTGTAAGTGAGTGGGAATTACAGTGCAATAAGTCAGTCAGAAGAGAATACGTGGATTGGTTGATCATTTAAGTGAGAAGTCTGGTAAATTGGACAATCAGGCAATTTAAATTGGTGATATAAGCAAGACTTGCAAAAGGGTGCATTGTGAGAGGATACAATTGTTTTAAGCCGGAACTGTTTATAGACACAAGGTAATGGTGGAAAAGTTGGTGCAGTGTGTTTCCTGCAGGATGTGGGAATGTAGGGACGTCGCTGGAGCTTCTGGGAGCTACACCTGCAAGAACTGTGTCCAGGTGCAGCTCCTGAATGGACGTGTGGTGGAGTTGGAGAGGCAGTTGGATGACCTCAGGGCCATCCGGGAATGCGAGAGTTTCCTCGACAGGACCTATTGTGAGGCTGTCATGCCAAGGGTCCAGGTCGAGCGAAGGTGGGAGACTGTTTCAGGGGGGAGTGGACGTGGACTACAGGAGACCCCAGTGGCTGTGCCTATTGCAAATAGGTATACCCTCTTGGGAACTGTCGGGGCAGAAGGCGTTTCCAGTCCGAGTGGCGGACCTGTTGGCAAGGATACTCGACAGGGGAGACCGAAGTCAGGAAGAGCCGTAGTGGTGGGTGACTCCATCGTCCGAGGGACGGACAGAAGATTCTGTGGCAGCAGGAGGGACTTGAGGATGGTCTGTTGCCTCCCTGGTGCCAGGGTTCAGCACATCACGGACCGGCTTCAGAAAATCCTAGTGAGGGAAGGCGATCAACCTGAAGTCGTTGTGCACGTGGGCACGAATGACGTCGGGCGGAAGAGGAAGGAGGTGCTACAGTGGGAGTTTAGAGAGTTAGGAAAAAGACTGAGAAGTAGGACGTCGAAGGTGGTTATCTCTGGACTGCTACCGGTACCTCGTGCTGGTGAGGCCAGGAACAGAGAGATAGAGGGTATGAATTTATGGCTGAGGGGCTGGTGCAGAGAGCAGGGATTTAGATTTCTGGACCACTGGGATCTCTTCTGGGCTAGGGGTGACTTGTACAAAAGGGACGGGTTACATCTTAACAGCAGGGGGACAAACATTCTGGCAGGCAGGTTTGCTAGTGCGACACCTGTGGCTTTAAACTAAGTAGTGGGGGGGAGGGGTTAACAAATTGGGAATATGAAGATGAGGTTAAAGGGAATACAGGAGATATTGCAGAAGACTCTCGGAAGAATGGGAACCGAAGTTCTAGAGGGGAAAAGAGATTAAGGGCAGGGCCATTTGTGACCGATGTGAGAGGGGAGGTAAATACAGAAGTTAAAGTGTTGTACTTAAATGCGCGTAGTATAAAAAATAAAGTGGATGAGCTTGAGGCTCAGTTAGTTATGGGCAAGTATGATGTTGTAGGGATCACTGAGACATGGCTACAAGAGGACCAGGGCTGGGAACTGAATATTCAGGGGTACACAACGTATAGAAAAGACAGACAGGTGGGCAGAGGGGGTGGGGTTGCTCTGCTGATAAGGAATGATATTCATTCCCTTGCAAGGGGTGACATAGAATCAGGAGATGTTGAATCAGTATGGATAGAAATGAGGAATTGTAAGGGTAAAAAGACCCTAATGGGAGTTATCTATAGGCCCCCAAACAGTAGCCTCGACATAGGGTGCAAGTTGAATCAGGAGATAAAATTGGCGTGTCACAAATGTAATGCTACGGTGGTTATGGGAGATTTCAACATGCAGGTAGACTGGGAAAATCAGGTTGGAAATGGACCCCAGGAAAGAGAGTTTGTAGAGTGCCTTCGAGATGGATTCTTAGAACAGCTTGTACTGGAGCCTACCAGGGAGAAGGCAATTCTGGATTTAGTGTTGTGTAATGATCCTGATCTGATAAGGGGACTAGAGGTAAAAGAGCCATTAGGAGGCAGTGATCACAACATGATAAGTTTTACTCTGCAAATGGAAAGGCAGAAGGGAAAATCGGAAGTGTCGGTATTACAGTATAGCAAAGGGGATTACAGAGGCATGAGGCAGGAGCTGGCCAAAATTGACTGGAAGGAGGCCCTAGCAGGGAAGACGGTAGAACAGCAATGGCAGGTATTCCTGGGAATAATGCAGAGGTTGCAGGATCAATTTATCCCAAAGAGGCGGAAAGACTCTAAGGGGAGTAAGAGACACCTGTGGTTGACGAGGGAAGTCAAGGACAACATAAAAATTAAGGAGAGGAAGTATAACATAGCAAAGAAGAGTGGGAAGACAGAGGATTGGGACTCTTTTAAAGAGCAACAAAAGTTAACTAAAAAGGCAATACGGGGAGAAAAGATGAGGTACGAGGGTAAACTAGCCAATAATATAAAGGAGGATAGCAAAAGTTTTTTTAGGTACGTGAAGAGGAAAAAAATAGTCAAGGCAAATGTGGGTCCCTTGAAGACAGAAGCAGGGGAATTTATTATGGGGAACAAAGAAATGGCAGACGAGTTAAACCGTTACTTTGGATCTGTGTTTACTGTGGAGGATACACACAATCTCCCAAATGTTCTAGGGGCCGGAGAACCTAGGGTGATGGAGGAACTGAAGGAAATCCACATTAGGCAGGAAATGGTTTTGGGTAGACTGATGGGACTGAAGGCTGATAAATCTCCAGGGCCTGATGGTCTGCATCCCAGGGTACTTAAGGAGGTGGCTCTAGAAATAGTGGAAGCATTGGAGATCATTTTTCAATGTTCTATAGATTCAGGATCAGTTCCTGTGGATTGGAGGATAGCAAATGTTATCCCACTTTTTAAGAAAGGAGGGAGAGAGAAAACGGGTAATTATAGACAGTTAGTCTGACATCAGTGGTGGGGAAGATGCTGGAGTCAATTATAAAAGACAAAATTGCCGAGCATTTGGATAGCAGTAACAGGATCATTCCGAGTCAGCATGGATTTACGAAGGGGAAATCATGCTTGACAAATCTACTGGAATTTTTTGAGGATGTAACTAGGAAAATTGACAGGGGAGACTCAGTGGATGTGGTGTACCTCGACTTTCAGAAAGCCTTTGACAAGGTCCCACATAGGAGTTTAGTGGGCAAAATTAGAGCACATGGTATTGGGGGTAGGGTACTGACATGGATAGAAAATTGGTTGACAGACAGAAAGCAAAGAGTGGGGATAAATGGGTCTCTTTCGGAATGGCAGGCAGTGACCAGTGGGGTACCGCAAGGTTCGGTGCTGGGACCCCAGCTATTTACGATATACATTAATGACTTAGATGAAGGGATTAAAAGTACCATTAGCAAATTTGCAGATGATACTAAGCTGGGGGGTAGTGTGAATTGTGAGGAAGATGCAATAAGGCTGCAGGGTGACTTGGACAGGTTGTGTGAGTGGGCGGATACATGGCAGATGCAGTTTAATGTAGATAAGTGTGAGGTTATTCACTTTGGAAGTAAGAATAGAAAGGCAGATTATTATCTGAATGGTGTCAAGTTAGGAGGAGGGGATGTTCAATGAGATCTGGGTGACCTAGTGCATCAGTCACTGAAAGGAAGCATGCAGGTACAGCAGGCAGTGAAGAAAGCCAATGGAATGTTGGCCTTCGTAACAAGAGGAGTTGAGTATAGGAGCAAAGAGGTCCTTCTAAAGTTGTACCGGGCCCTGGTGAGACCGCACCTGGAGTACTGTGTGCAGTTTTGGTCTCCAAATTTGAGGAAGGATATTCTTGCTATTGAGGGCGTGCAGCGTTGGTTCACTAGGTTGATTCCCGGAATGGCTGGAGCAATTAGGCTTGTATACACTGGAATTTAGAAGGATGAGGGGGGATCTTATTGAAACATATAAGATAATTAGGGGATTGGACACATTAGAGGCAGGAAACATGTTCCCAATGTTGGGGGAGTCCAGAACAAGGGGCCACAGTTTAAGAATAAGGGGTAGGCCATTTAGAACGGAGATGAGGAAGAACTTTTTCAGTCAGAGTGGTGAAGGTGTGGAATTCTCTGCCTCAGAAGGCAGTGGAGGTCAGTTCGTTGGATGCTTTCAAGAGAGAGCTGGATAGAGCTCTTAAGGATAGCGGAGTGAGGGGGTATGGGGAGAAGGCAGGAACGGGGTACTGATTGAGAGTGATCAGCCATGATCGCATTGAATGGTGGTGCTGGCTCGAAGGGCTGAATGGCTTACTCCTGCACCTATTGTCTATTGTCTATTGTCTATTGTCTAGCAATGCCAGTGATGCCAAAATCCTAACGGTTGTATAACCAGTCATAACATACTTCTCCTTGCTGATTATGGGAGCTTATCGTGCAAGATTTCACATCTGAAGAAAAAAACAATGAATTAATGTGAGGTTAATTCAGTTACAATATATTAAGGGCACAGAAAGTGAGATCACAGTTCCCCTGGACTGCATAACCAGTAGATCACTACACCATTGCACTGCACAAACTATCATTGCTGGACTTGAGACCCAGTAGGTATTCCCAAAATGGATGGACATTTGTGAAAGGACATACCTCACCTGTAGCTCAACTGTATTTTTCACCAAAGGCTAAACTTTATATATAAACATAGCACAAAAAGTAAGGAAATTTGTGTTTGGTAGATTATTTCTTTGTTGCAATAAATATTATACCGTTGGAAAGCCTGTTTATTTCCCTTTTAAATGGTGCCACATTTGTAAGGAACATGCATTTGTGGGATGAGCAGCAGAGCTGAGTATGTGGGTTGCGCCCATGAAAAATCTGCCAAATCTTCTCTGCCAATGCCAAACAGCTTATTCTGCCATTGACTCTTGTTCGGTGTTGTTTGGTGGATTGGATGATTGAAGTCTGAAGAAACAAGACATATTGGCAATTTAACAATTTATTCATTTAATAAACAGGAGCCTCAGTAGCGTGTGGAAGAACCATACACAGCCACAACAGCCTGGCACCTCCTCCTCATGCTGGTCACCAGCCTGGTCACACACTGTTGTGGGATGGCATCCCATTCTTCAACCAGCATTTGTCGCAAGTCAGTCAACCTGGTTGTGTTGGTCACTCTGGCACGAACAGCACGCCCAAGCTGATCCCACAAGTGTTCAATGGGGTTGAGGTCATGACTGCTGGCAGGCCATTCCATCCTCTCCACTCCCAAATTCTGGAGGTAGTCTCTGAGAAACCCTGCTCTGTGGGGGCGAGCATTGTCATCTTGGAGGATAGAGTTCGGTCCCAGACTGTGGAGATATGGGATTGCCACTGGTTGCAGAATCTCATCTCGATATCTCTCTGCATTGAGATTGCCTCCAATGATGACAAGCCTCGTTTTTCCAGTGAGGGAGATGCCGCCCCACACAATCACACTGCCTCCACCAAAAGATGTTACTCTATCGGTGCAGCAATCAGCATAGCGTTCTCCGCGTCTTCTCCACACTTTGACCCTATGATCCAACTGCCGTAGGCAGAATCTGGACTCATCGCTGAACATAACGTTCCTCCACATGTTCAGGTTCCAGTGCACGTGTTGCCGACACCAGCGCAAACAGGCCTGACGGTGAAGGGCAGTCATGGCAGGCCTCCTGGCAGCCCTATGAGACCGGAGATCGGCTGCGTGCAGTCTGTTCCGAATTGTCTGGGCTGAGAGCCGTTGGCCATATCGTCCTGCAAACCTTGACTGCAAATCTGTAGAAGACAGCCTACGGTTCCTAAGTGCTGACAGGGTGAGGAAACGGTCTTCTTCGGGTGTCGTCTTCTTGGGACGCCCACTTCGCGGCCTGTCTCTGACATCCCCCGTTATATGGAACTTGGCCTTCACTTTGGAGATGGTACTAGGGCTCACTCCAAATAATGCCGCAACTTGGTTTTGCGGAACACCAGCTTGAAGTTGCCCTATCGCACGGGCCCTATCCAGATCAGTCAAACGTGGCATGCCGATTCTTGGAGCAGACACCTACTGACAACTGTAGCAGGGCCCATGCTCACAGATGCTGCCAATCAGGTGCCAATCAGGCACCTGATTGTCAGCACCAGGGGGTACCAGAAGCTCAAAACAAGAGTCAATAGCAACAGCAGAATAAGCTGTTTGGCATTGGCAGAGAAGATTTGGCAAATTTTTCATGGGCGCAACCCATATACTCAGCTCTGCTGCTCATCCCACAAATGCATGTTCCTTACAAATGTGGCACCATTTAAAAGGGAAATAAACAGGCTTTCCAACGGTATAAGATTTATTGCCAAGAAGCATTGTTACAACAAAGAAATAATCTACCAAACACAAATTCTTTTTGTGCTATGTTTATATATATATATATATATATATATATATATATATATACACACAACATATAAGGAACTGTCAATCATTAAATATTACATCTACCCTCTCAGTTGTCCAGTGATAAGAGTAAACATACTTGTAAAACCAGACCTCTGTGAGGTCAGTCTCAAATCCTGAGAACCCCCTCTATCTCCATCCTGTGCATAGACACCCTGTTCATTTCCCAGGCGGTTAACTCGGAAAATGAGTTACCAGGTGCAGCTGCAGCCTAATTCTGCACTAACGAGATCGCGTCTGAGGCAATTAGCGATCCAAAAGTCAGCTGAAGGCTATTATACAGTCTCCTTTGTTTCGTCTCTTTTAACTAATCTCGCTTCCCAGAAGATGCATATCTCTATTTACCCATATACACCATTATGTGCATCTTTATATCTTTATATTTATCCTATTTCCATTTATCTCCACTAAGTTTGTTCCATCATTAGAGCAAACAACCACACATAATTCTCTCCATTTAGTGCAAGCAAGCATAAACTAAGCTAGGGACCCTGCCACGGGAGTGTTACAGCACCTCTTGCACAATCAGAAATGTGTGCATATGTTATAGTGATACACTAAACTATTTAATATAGAGCATAGAAAAGGTAAGCACGAATTAAAGATTCAATTGAATGTCCTATCATGGTAAACAACTTCATTCTATGCAAACAAGCTGGGAGGGTCACTTGTGTTCCAATAGTGAGTGTAATCAGAAATACTTGAGCAAGTCTATTTTCACTCATACATTGGATGTAGTTGAAGCTGGCAGTGCTTCTATTTATTGCCTATCCCTAATTGTCTGTGAAGTAGGTAGTTAACTACATAGGTAGGTCCGGAGACACAAAGAACATGGAACAGTACAGTACAGGAGCATGTCCTTAGGTCCCCAATGTGCAGGCTTGGCATGATGACCTGTTAAACTAATCTCTGCCTGCATGTGATCCATATCCCTCCATTCCCTGCATTTGCATATGCCTATCCAAAGGTCTCTTAAATCCCACTATCATATCTGCCTCCGTCATGATATCTGGCAGTGCATATCAAGTATCCACCACCCTTTGTGTAAAAAAGATGTACTCCACACATCTCCTTTAAACTTTCCCCCTCTCACCTTAAACCTATGTTCTCTAGTCTTTGATATTTCCCCCTGGGATAAAGGTTCTTACTGTCAATCCTCATCTACGACTCTCACAATTTTATATACTTCTATTAGGTCTCCCCTCAGCATCTGATGCTCCAGAGAAAACAATCTATGTTTGTCCAACCTCTCCTTATAGCTAATACCTTTAATCCAGGCAACATTCTGGTAAACCTTTTCTGCACCCACACCAAAGCCTCACAATCTTCTCATAATGAGGTGATCAGAACGCACCAGTTAAGGCCGCAGATTTGCTCCACTAAAGCACATTGGTGCTCCAGAGAGATTTTACAACCCAGTAGTTTCAAGATCACTGCTGCTGATATTAGTTCTTTACTTCAAATTTATTTATAGTAGCATTCCATTAATTTGGCACACTTCGTCATGCAAGATTGAAAGATTGTCCGGATTATTGGATATTACGTTAATTACAATCTGAACATTATTTTATTTCACGTTGTTTGTATGTGACACAGTATATAATACATTCTTAAATGAATCCAGTGAGTTTAAAGGGAGTGGTAAATATATTAGCACTTTGGTCCCCCTCTCCGGCCACATACGTACCCACCTTTCTGAACCCAGGAGTTCTGGACCTCAACCCCAGCCACAGACTTGACCCCAGGATCTGGCCACATTACCCCACGAGAGTCACAGAGAAGTATGAATTTGGAAATAGCCTCTTCAGCTCATCAAGTCCTCACCAACCATCCACCACCTATTTTACACTAATCCTACATTTATGTAATTTTAAAATTCCTCCTCACATTCTCTTCAGCTCCCCCCATCTCCCCAACCCCCCCCCAGTTTCTATCACTCACCCACACACTAGAGCCAATTTATAATGCCCACTCAACCTACCAATCCGCACGTCGTTGACATGTATGAGGAAACCAAAGTACATGGTGGAAACCCACACAGTCCCAGAGAGAATATACAATCACACTTAAACAGCCCTTGAGGTCAGGATTGAACCAAGGTCTTTGCCATTTCTGGTGAATCTATATGTCAGATGGCCTCAGCTAATGCGAGAAATGGGCATTAATATTGATTACATTCTGTAGTACAAGAGCGAAAGGTGCAATCAGAATGTGGAAGCTTTAAGTTGAATTTCAGCTGTTGCACATCCTTGTGAAATGGCAATCCATGGTAAGGTCATGTTATTGCTGGAATTCACAATTTTGTTGGCACATTGACATCATACAATCCTATCCTTTCAAAGGTGAATGAGCTTATGGAAAAGGCAGAGCTTGGATAACACATTGTGACTATATTAAAGGAAAATGTGGGAGCTAGGCATTGAGATTGGGATGATTCCCTGAGGCTCCAGAATTGATGGTCCACGACTAGGAACAGCAGTTATTTGGAAGCAGTGGCATGAATGATACCCAAATATACACCGTATCAAATTCCTAAATATTTTACGTGAATGAGAATAGGCAAACAGTTGAAGGACAGTGTGAATGAGTCAATGGAATGTCAAGAATGTCATAAAAATCCATCTCAATCTATTGCATAGCTCAACAAACCTTGGTTAAGGATCCATTTTGCAGCTTCATTTGTGGGAATTGTTGGCGATTGCCAACAGAACTCAAATAAATTTGTCAAGAATGTGTTGTCTTTCATGAAGCCGTGTTGATTTGGTTTGAATATATTAAGCTTTCCTAAATGATGAACTATTTCTTCTTTGATGACTGACTTTCACATCTTGTCAAGAATAGATGTTAAACCAACTAGCCTACAGGCTCCTGCCTTTTGCCTTCCCACCTTAGTGAACGTGGGAGTCATATTTGATGTTTTCTAATCCACTGCTACCCTCATGGAACCTATTGAATTTGGAAAACTTCAATCAGTGGTCCACCATCTTTCTAGCTACTTCCATGCACCTTTGATGCATGCCATTGGGTCCTGGAGACGTATACCTTTAGTTCCATGAGAGTCTCCAATATTTTGTCTCTCATGATTGGGATTTTTACAAGTCTTCCATGCCGTTGGAAAAACCCATCATGTGAATGCAATGGCTATAAATGAAGCCTACCATTTCCTTGTTTCCTAATATTAATTCCCTGGAAGCCTCACTCTCAAATGACATTCCTTACTTATGTTATTTACCTTACTCTCTTCCTTTCTTTCCATTGAAAAATTTACTCTTTGTTTTGGTATTGCATGCATATTTCTTACGATATTGCATGCATATGTCTTTTCTATATCTGAGACCTTCTTTGACTAATAATGCCATCCTACATTATTTCCCCTTTGCTCTGACCTTTAGAACTTGTCTTTACCTGGAATATTGACAGCCCAGTGCTGGTCACCCAGCAACCATATCTCCCTAATAGCTATCAGATCACACTCACATTTTGCAATGTGTGCTGATGACTAATTTGTCTTGTGGGAAATGCTACACAGCGGGAATTAATTTCAACTTGTAATCACAATGGCAATTTGAGTGTTTGCTGGTAGCCGCAAAAGTAATGTAAAACCTGATGCTGAACTGATTTGCTAACGGCTTTTAAGGAAGGAAGTCTGCTTTTTATATGCAGACTGGATTATGTGCAGCTTTAATTGTCCACTAATGTGTGTAACTCTTAAGTCACCGTGGAATGGCCTCCAAAACATTCAAAATGACAAGGTAACTGCAATAATCCCACCTTGCCATTCAGGTCTACATCCTGGAAACATCTGTAAAAATTGATGACCTTATTGAGGTACACGGGGAATGTAACACAAACAAACTTGAAAACACGGACCGAGGATTGTTGGAATAAATGAGTTAAAAGTCCACACATTGAACTAACCCTTATGAAGGAGGCCTTGTTCCTTTCAGATTTGCAGTAAGCCATAGCTGGCTTTGTGTTGGAATGACACAACCTCACCAGACATGTCACAGGACAAAAGTCCAAAACACGGACAAAGATCCAATTATTGCAGCTGCTGTGTGCAAAGAAGGGTTGACATATTAAATCACTCAGCTCTTAGAAAAACACTCCATTATCAGGGCTAGAATGTCTGAATACATTTGGCAAAGCCCCACACATTTTGCCAATGTTATCAGACTAAGCCCCTTAATGAGTACATTAATGGGTTCTGCCTTACAGGATCAACAGTCAACAAACAGGCTTTGTACAAGGAAAACTATGGGATTAAAAGTCCTACAATGGCAAGGAGAGTTAGTGTAGTGTGAGTAAGGAAAGCAAGCTCTGATTGTTCAGGGAGTAACAATTTAGACAAAGGTGATCATCTTATTTTTATGCACAGAAATCACCCTAAAGGGGGTTTAGCCCTGACTCGGTGGGCAGCTCGCTCACTTTATAATGAACATCATAATTTCTGTTTAATATTCCCTCTGTAAGACATTCACTTGATGCCAGGGATTATCCTGGTGAACCTTTTCTAAACTGTCTCTAATCATATTATATATATAATAATAATAATAAGCATTTATTTTATATAGCGCTTTACCAGGTGCTCAAAGCGCTTTACAAAAACAGTCATAACATAAAAACAAACAGACAAACTATCCTGACGGAGAAGCGGCGAACAAATAGCGCCAGCGTCCTCTCACGTCAGGGTCCGGCAGTAGATAACAAAAAGCACAGGACACACAGATACAATTTTAACACAAACAGCCATCACAGTGATTGCTCCAGGCACACTCTCACTGTGATGGAAGGCAAAGAAAAGTAATTATCTCCACCTCATTCTTCTCCCGTGGCGCCACGGATATTAGATGTTTCCTTAAATGTGGGACCAAACCTACACACAGTACTCTAGATGTGGTCTCACTAATAATGGACAGAACCCGAGGTCATGATTAAACCTGGCTTTCTTGCGCTGTAAGGCAGCAACTCTACCGCTGTGCCACTGTGCCGCCCAAGTTGTGATCACAGTGTTTAAATATCTTATGCGCGATAAAAGATGAAGATATCATTGCTGTAGCTGAGTTAGCATTCTAGTAGGTAACTTCAGGTAAGTATTATTACATAAGTAATGGCATACACAGCAGTGTATGACCTGGACTAGGACCAGGTCAGTGTATGACCTGGACCTCTGACCTGGCTAGAGAGCTGGAAGCAGTCTGAACCTCACTCAAGTTGAGAGTCTGTTGATGGGCAGCAGATCAACATCAAGCCATTCCCAGATGTAATAACAGCGCATTTGGAAAACAGTGACAGGATCGGACAAAGTCAGCATGGATTTATGAAGGGGAAATTATGCTTGACTAATCTTCTGGAATTTTTTGAGGATGTAACAAGTAGAATGGATAGGGGAGAGCCAGTGGATGTGGTGTATCTGGACTTTCAAAAAGACTTTGACAAGGTCCCACACAAGAGATTAGTGTGCAAAATTAGAGCACATGGTATTGGGTATTGACATGGATAAAAGGTTGGCAGACAGGAAGCAAAGTGTCGGAATTAACGGGTCCTTTTCAGAATGGTAGGCAGGGTTCCGCAAGGCCCGGTGCTGGGACCCCAGTTATTTATAATAATTGTTAACGATTTAGACGAGGGAATTAAATGTGACATCTCCAAGTTTGAGGATGAAACAAAGCTGAGTGGCAGTGTGAGCTGTGATGAGGATGCTAAGAGGCTGCAGGATGACGGATAGGTTGGGTGTGTGACCAGATGTAGTATAATGTGGATAAATGTGAGGTTATTCAATTTGGTGGCAAGAACGCAAAGGCAGATTATTATCGGAATGGTGTCAGATTAGGAAAAGGGGAGGTGCAATGAGAACTGGTTGTGCTTGTACATCAGTCACTGAAAGTAAGCATGCAGGTACAGCAGGTAGTGAAGAAAGCTAATGGCATGTCGGCCTTCATTGCGAGAGGATTTGAATTTAGGAGCAAGGAGGTCCTACTGCAGTTGTATTGGGCCCTGGTGAGACCGCATCTGGAGTATTGTGTGCAATTTTGGTCTCCTAATTTGAGGAAGGACATTATTGCTATTGAGGGAGTGCACCAGGTTAATTCCCGGGATTGCGGGACTGATGTATGATGAAAGAACGGGTTAACTGGGCTTGTATTCACTGGAATTTAGAAGGATGAGAGGGGATCTTATAGAAACATGTAAAATTCTTAAAGGATTGGACAGGGTAGATGCAGGAACAATGTTCCCAATGTTGGGGGTATCCGGACCAGGTATCACAGTTTATGAATAAGGGGTAGGCCATTTAGGACTGAGATGAGGAAAAACCTTTTCACCCAGAGAGTTGTGAATCTGTGGCATTCTCTGCCACCAAAGGGAGTGGAGGCCAATTCACTGGATGTGTTCAAGAGACAGTTAGATTTAGCTCTTAGGGCTAAAGGAATCAATGGATATGGGAAAAAACATAAACGGGGTACTGATTTTAGATGATCAGCCATGATAATATTGAATGGTGGTGCTGGCTCGAAGGGCCGAATGGCCTACTCCTGCACCTATTTTTCTATGTTTCTGTGTTACGTGGTCAATGTGTTGAGTCCCACAAACATCAAGAGGATATCATTCAAGAGAGAACTATTCATCTCCAGAGATTCCAATAGATGCCCATCCCATTAATTCAGGAGCACCACAATAAGGGGGAAATCTTCCTTTGGGTGTCATGGTGATAAATACCTGGGCTGGGAGGTGACAGGTTTCAGGAGATCAGTGTGTTGGAGTCTGGGATTATCCTCAACCAGAACTTGCTATTTGAGTGATTGTCTGGGCTCTGTGCCACTGATTGAGTGATGACTTTACACCTTGGGCATTGCGTTTCATTTTCTGCTGCACTCTGAGACCATTGTGTGATAGTAACCCAGGTATGGAACACACTGCATCAGTTAAACGTCCGAATTAAAAGTGTTATTTCAGAAAGTTTCTAAGTAGATTAGATAAGAAGTTCTGGTGAAACTGTGACAGGAGAAGAAACAATACTTGTCTTTGAGATGTTCTGAGACACTGTGATAATTATGTAAGGTGAGTATTAATTCCTTCATAACAACAATCTATCAGCCTAAGGCTCCTCGGCTCAATTGATGCTTGCTATAGGCAGCCTTGCACGGAATTTCTACCTTCCCCAGCTTCCTGTTTTCACTTCAACTCAGCTTTAATGAAGATTATACCCCTTCAATCCAAAAATCCTCACCGGAAAATTCATTTCCCATTTTTATTAATCCGTTCCTTTTAACATTTCGAACCTCAAAGAGATCACTCTTAATGTCCAATATTCTAGGCGACACATGATGTCAAGCAAACTTGCCTCATGATTTAATATATTACATGAATGCTATTCAGGTGAATCTGCATCCCTCCCCCTCCATGGATAGAAATCCTCCCCAAGGTATTGCACCAAGAAGTAAATCCTGAACTCCACATAATCAGACAAAGGTTCTATGTATCCAGCCCCACCTCCATCAACAGCCCAAGTAACCCCTCCCAATAACCCCACTCCTACTCTGCATTTTGTTCATGAGGCTACATGCAAGCACTGCACCTTTGGTTCTTTAAGCAACACATTACGTTCAGAACTGGTGTTCTCCTGACTCACACGGTTCTCAATGCAAAAGGAAATAATCTCGTTAAGTCTGACAGCAGAGTCAATATTACAGATTGATGTCCTTTCATCGGATCTGGGTCCTAAATATGTTTTAAGGTTTAGAGACGTGGGAGAGGGGAAGATCTGTGGTAGGTAGATTGCAAGTCAAATTAATTACAAAAGGGCTAAAAGCATTAGGCAAAAGTGGGTTGTGGTGGGGGCAGGAACTAAGGCATCAGGCTAGAGCAAGTACAAATGGGATAAGCAGAATTATGATATAAAATTACAATTGGAAATTATTGGGTGGTGGTTGGAAATAGGAAATAGTTAATCATTTCAAAACTGCATGTTCTAGGAATGGGTTTTACATCACTGATCTATCCAGTTTGGCTTTCTGAAATATGTAATTCCCCTCTTTATTATTCTATATTTCCCATTTAAGCTTGGTATGTTCTTGCCTTTGGCCAAATGAAGTGGTTCTGATAAATCATGAACCTAATGGCAAAACTGACTGCAGAGCACTAAATGTGGAGGGGGAGATAACTGATGGAAATAACTGGGTGGACCATTATGCCTTATTAAAGTGAAATTCAGTATCATAAAGATCGCAAGAGCTAAGCTACCTAACATAAAAAAACACAATTACTTTATGAGTCATCATATTCTGCACACACACACATGACAACCTCCACAAGTCAAAAGCTTCGGTTGGTCAGAACCTTATTTACCATGAAATCTTCTGGCTCAAAATTGGATTTCACGCTCTTCTGATATGTTCAACATATGCTGTGCCTAATCAGTTCTCACACAAAAGTTGATGACATTGGGTTAATACCATAGTGCTTCGCATACAGAACCATGCATTATCCCAGACCATCACACAAACCGACCTCCCTTTCATTGACTCAATTTACACTTCACACTGCCTCAGTAAGGCCACCAGCATAATCAAGCACGAGTCTCACCCCAGACACTCCCTCTTCCCTTTGCCATCAGGCAAGAGATGTAGAAGTGTGAAAACTTCCAGATTCAGGGACAGTTTCTTCCCAGGTATTATTGGGCAACTGAACCATTCTATCGACAACTAGAGAGCGGTCCTGAGCTGCTATCTGCCTCATTGGAGATCCTCGGACTATCTTTAACCAGACTTTACTGGGATTTATCTTGAATCAAATATTATTCCCTTTGTCAATTAATATATTATCTTTCTGCTGACTGGTTAGCATGCAACAAAAGCTTTTCACTGTACATCATTACACATGACAATAAACTAAACTAACAGGATCTGACAAAGTCAGCATGGATTTATGAAGGGAAAATCATGCTTGACTAATCTTCTGGAATTTTTTGAGGATGTAACAAGTAGAATGGATAAGGGAGAGCCAGTAGATGTGGTGTATCTGGACTTTCAAAAAGCCTTTGACAAGGTTACTCCAGCATTTTGTGAATAAATACCTTCAATTTGTACCAGCATCTGCAGTTATTTTCTTACACTACCTGTTGCTCCACTGCGATTTCTCCTCAAGGTATGTCCACTTTGAAGAAGTTCTCCTCCTCTCTTCGACGAGTTTAGCAACATGCTCTCTCGCTGCTCCCCCTCTGTGATTTCTCCTGCCCTCCTGCTCTACGACCACATTTTGACACCCCCTCCCACTCCCACTCCCAGTCTGACCTTTCTGTCATGGGCCTCCTCCAGTGCCATAGTGAGGCCAACCGGAAATTGGAGGAACAGCACCTCATATTTTGCTTGGGCAGCTTGCAGCCCAGCGGTATGAACATCGACTTCTCCAACTTTAGATAGTTCCTCTGTCCCTCTCTTCCCCTTCCCCTTCCCAGTTCTCCCTCTATCTTCCTATATCCTTCCTTTGTCCCGCCCCCCTGACATCAGTCTGAAGAAGGGTCTCAACCCGAAACGTCACCCATTCGTTCTCTCCTGAAATGCTACCTGATCTGCTCCAGCATTTTGTGAATGAATACCTTCGATTTGTACCAGCATCTGCAGTTATTTTCTTACATCACCCAGAGTCAGGATCGATCCTGGTTCTCTGGCACTGCAAGGCACCAGCTCTACCAATACGCCACTGTGCCACCACAAATACAGATTTGACTTCCTTCCTTCCTTCTTTTCAGGCAGAGTGTTCCAGGTCTTTGCCCAACTCAAATGGAATCTTTCAGATCAAGACAAGTATAACAAAGGTCCAGGTTATTAACAATAGACAATAGACAATAGGTGCAGGAGTAGGCCATTCGGCCCTTTGAGACAGCACCGCCATTCAATGTGATCATGGCTGATCATTCTCAATCAGTACTCCGTTCCTGCTTTCTCCCCATACCCCCTGACTCCGCTATCATTAAGAGCTCTATCTAGCTCTCTCTTGAATGCATTCAGAGAATTGGCCTCCGCTGCCTTCTGAGGCAGAGAATTCCACAGATTCACAACTCTCTGACTGAAAACGTTTTTCCTCATCTCTGTTCTAAATGGCCTACCCCTTATTCTTAAACTGTGGCCCCTGGTTCTGGACTCCCCCAACATTGGGAACATGATTCCTGCCTCTAACATGTCCAACCCCTTAATAATCTTATACGTTTCGATATGATTCCCTCTCATCCTTCTAAATTCCAGTGTATACAAACCTAGTCGCTCCAGTCTTTCAACATATGACAGTCCCGCCATTCCGGGAATTAACCTAGTAAACCTACGCTGAACGCTCTCAATAGCAAGAATATCCTTCCTCAAATTTGGAGACCAAAACTGCACACAGTACTCCAGGTGCGGTCTCACTAGGGCCCTGTACAACTGCAGAAGGACCTCTTTGCTCCTATACTCAACTCCTCTTGTTATGAAGGCCAACATTCCATTGACTTTCTTCACTGCCTGCTGTACCTGCATGCTTCCTTTCAGTGACTGATGCACTAAGACACCCAGATCACGTTGTACATCCCCTTTTCCTAACTTGACACCATTCAAATAATAATCTGCCTTCCTATTCTTACCACCAAAGTGGATAACCTCACACTTATCTACATTAAACTGCATCTGCCATGCATCCGCCCACTCACACAACCTGTCTAAGTCACCCTGCAACCTCATAGCATCTTCCTCACAGTTCACACTGCCACCTAGCTTTGTATCATCGGCAAATTTGCTAATGGTACTTTTAATCCCTTCATCCAAGTCATTGATGTATATTGTAAATAGCTGCGGTCCCAACACCGAGCCTTGCGGTACCCCACTAGTCACTGCCTGCCATTCTGAAAGGGACCCATTTATCCCCACTCTTTGCTTTCTGTCTGTCAACCAACTTTCTATCCATGTCAGTACCCTACCTCCAATACCATGTGCTCTAATTTTGCCCACCAATCTCCTATGTGGGACCTTGTCGAAGGTTTTCTGAAAGTCGAGGTACACCACATCCACCGGCTCTCCCCTGTCAATTTTCCTAGTTACATCCTCAAAAAATTCCAGTAGATTAGTCAAGCATGATTTCCCCTTCGTAAATCCATGCTGACTCGGAACGATCCTGTTACCGCCATCCAAAAGCAGCGCAATTTCGTCTTTTATAATTGACTCCAGCATCTTCCCCACCACTGATGTCAGACTAACTGGTCTATAATTACCCGTTTTCTCTCTCCCTCCTTTCTTGAAAAGTGGGATAACATTAGCTACCCTCCAATCCACAGGAACTGACCCGGAATCTATAGAACATTGGAAAATAATCACTAATGCGTCCACAATTTCTAGAGCCACCTCCTTAAGCACCCTGGGATGCAGCCCATCAGGCCCTGGGGATTTATCAGCCTTGAGTCCCATCAGTCTACCCAAAACTTTTTCCTGCCTAATGTGGATTTCCTCCAGTTCCTCTGTCACCCTAGGATCTCTGGACGCTAGAACATCCGCGAGATTGTTTGTATCCTCTTCAGTGAAGACAGATCCAAAGTACCGGTTCAACTCGTCTGCCATTTCCTTGTTCCCCATAATAAATTCCCCTGCTTCTGTCTTCAAGGGACCCACATTTGCCTTGACTATTTTTTTCCTCTTCACATACCTAAAAAAGCTTTTACTATCCTCCTTTATATTATTGGCTAGTTTACCCTCGTACCTCATCTTTTCTCCCCGTATTGCCTTTTTAGTTATAACAAGGCGGTTCACTTGTCCTGATAATAACCCATGAAGAAAATAACCGTACATATCTCCTGTCTGGAAAAACAACTGTTCACAACCAAGTTTATCTTGTCTCGCGGGCAGTGTCACTGTCCCTTTAATCTTATGCACTTTAATTTTGCTAATAATTCAAGCTAATTCAACGTTTTGCTAATAAATCATGGACTTAAGCACAAAAATCAAGGCTTATGCTGTGGAAGTGCTGCTATGTTGAACAAGCTATCCTTTAATGAGATTCTCAAACGGAGGCCTAATCTGCTCAAACATCACATGGCCCAACTTTGAAGAGTAGGGAGTTTTCCCTGTGTCTTTGGTAATATTTATCCTTCACTAAAACGGCCCATCTGGTTATGATCACAGCTCTGCTTGTGGGAGCTGACTCTGGCAGTTTGGCTGCCATAATTCCTACATTCAACAGGGATTACCTTTCAAAAGTTCTTCATTGGCTGCAAAGTGCTTCGGAGTATCCCAAAAACATACATGAAAATAAAAGCCTTTTTTTTTAACCAAAAGCCTTTTGAAAGTCCATAAACCCAACCCTCTCTATTACTTCATCAAGTAAAATGTAATCCAATAAAAGTTTCATCATCAGCAACATCACTTGACTTGACAAGCGTTTGTTACATGATTAAATTGTTCCCAGTCATTCTCAGCCCATGTAAATTGCCACAATGCAGTCTCCTTCCTGAGTGAAGCAGCCTCCTTTCTGAGCAAGTCTTGGCCAGATTTGAGGTTAGTGCATGCTTTTAAGATCAATGACTCAGTCTACCCCAGACTAGCTGGAGGCTCTCGGTGGGCAGTGCATCAGAAAACAGGAGACAGTAAACAATTAGTAGACAGGTGACTATTCCAAACTTTGCTATGCCTAAACCATTTCCATTATAGAGCAGAGTTTAGTAAAGAAGGGTTGACATTGCAAGGAGCGAAAACGAATTAAAAAGAACATGCCTGGTGAGCTAGTGTGAACTAAATAAATCTGCTTCTTGAAACAACCCTCGCCTTTCTGTTCATAACAGGTTTATGATCTTCCTTATTCTTCTTACTGCTCGGTGATTGTTTCTGGGGCCACTCAGCCAGAGAAGGGCTGACCAACAGCAAAACAAAAGGAAATTGAATGAAATATGGGCAGTGACTAGTGGGGTACCGCAAGGCTCGGTGCTGGGACCGCAGCTATTTACAATATACATTAATGACTTAGATGAAGGGATTAAAAGTACCATTAGCAAATTTGCAGATGATATAAAGCTGGGTGGCAGTGTGAACTGTGAGGAAGATGCTATGAGGTTGCAGGGTGACTTGGACAGGTTGTGTGAGTGGGCAGATGCATGGCAGATGCAGTTTAATGTGGATA
Source organism: Rhinoraja longicauda (assembly GCF_053455715.1). Lineage (NCBI taxonomy): Eukaryota > Metazoa > Chordata > Chondrichthyes > Rajiformes > Arhynchobatidae > Rhinoraja > Rhinoraja longicauda. The sequence goes on from NC_135974.1 coordinate 7,406,202, forward strand.
AGTGTGAGGTTATCCACTTTGGTGGTAAGAATAGGAAGGCAGATTATTACCTGAATGGTGTCAAGTTAGGAAAAGGGGACGTACAACGAGATCTGGGTGTCCTAGTGCATCAGTCACTGAAAGGAAGCATGCAGGTACAGCAGGCAGTGAAGAAAGCCTATGGAATGTTGGCCTTCATAACAAGAGGAGTTGAGTATAGGAGCAAAGAGGTCCTTCTGCAGTTGTACAGGGCCCTAGTGAGACCGCACCTGGAGTACTGTGTGCAGTTTTGGTCTCCAAATTTGAGGAAGGATATTCTTGCTATTGGGGGCGTGCAGCGTAGGTTTACTAGATTAATTCCCAGAATGGCGGGACTGTCGTATGTTGAAAGACTGGAGCGTCTAGGCTTGTATACACTGGAATTTAGAAGGATGAGAGGGGATCTTATCGAAACATATAAGATTATTAAGGGGTTGGACACGTTAGAGGCAGGAAACATGTTCCCAATGCTGGGGGAGTCCAGAACCAGGGGCCACAGTTTAAGAATAAGGGGTAGGCCATTTAGAGATGAGGAAAAACGTTTTCAGTCAGAGAGTTGTGAATCTGTAGAATTCTCTGCCTCAGAAGGCAGTGGAGGCCAATTCTCTGAATGCATTCAAGAGAGAGCTAGATAGAGCTCTTAAGGATAGCAGAGTCAGGGGATATGGGGAGAAGGCAGGAACGGGGTACTGATTGAGAAGGATCAGCCATGATGACATTGAATGGCGGTGCTGGCTCGTAGGGCCAAATGGCCTACTCCTGCACCTATTGTCTATTGATGAATAAAACCAGAGAATCACAGAGATGTTGATCATGCTGCTTGACCTGGTCAACAGGCAAGCTTGAGAAAGAAATGTTAGGCTTGTTAAATAGAAGATAAAAGAAAGTCTTATTGCAATATTTGCATAGACTTTTTTGGTTTTCAGTCATTTGTCAGAAGCTGGGCTTTCCAGAAAAGGTCACTATTTATTGTCCATCCCCAATTCCCCTTGATTGGGTGGCTTGCTAGGCCATTGCAGTGTAAAACACAATGGCCAAGTCAGGTAAGGACAGCATATTACTTCTCTTTAAGGGCATTAGTGAACCAGGTAGACTTTTACATATTGCCTCTCATAGGAACTGAAGAGCATAAGGGACAAGAGAGGAATAGGTCAACAGCACCCCTACACTGTTGAATATGAGAATGATTTATTCAACCTTAAAAATCAATGCCACTTCCCATCTTCTCCTCATACATCGTGACTACATTGTTGTTTTTCTATCTGTTAGTCTCCATCTTGAATGCATTCAGTGACTCAATTGCCGTAGCTTTTGTGGTAGAGCACTGCAAAGGTTAGAAAATCTCCAGGAAAAGTAAATCTTCCTCATCTCCTTCTGAAATAGGTGATACCTTATTTAGAAATGATGTCCTTATTTCTAAATAACCCCACCAGGTGAAACTTTGCCTTAGCTTCTTGACCCCCAGTCAGAATCTTGTTTCAATAGAATCATCATTCTGAATTCCAGGCTCAACCTGCCTAAATTTTCTTCAATAACAATCCCCTCGTCCAGGCATTAACCTAGTGAACTTTCTCAGCACTTAGAGTCATAGAATCCTACAGCACAGAAGCAGGTTCTTTGGTCCAACTAAGCCAAGCCAAATAAGATGGCCATACAATGCCCTCCATAATGTTTGGAACAAAGACCCATCATTTATTTATTTAGTCATGTTTAGTATTTTGTTGCATATCCTTTGCATGCAATGACTGCTTGAAGTCTGCAATTCATGGACATCACCAGTTGCTGGATGTCTTCTCTGGTGATGCTCTGCCAGGCCTGTATTGCAGCCATCTTTAGCTTATACTTGTTTTGGGGTCTAGTCCCCTTCAGTTTTCTCTTCAGCATATAAAAGGCATGCTCAATTGGGTTCAGATCGGGTGATTGACTTGTCCATTCACGAATTGACCATTTCTTTAGCTTTGAAATACCCCTTTGTTGCTTTAGCAGTATGTTTGGGATCATTGTCTTGCTGTAGAATGAACCGCCGGCCAATGAGTTTTGAGGCATTTGTTTGAACTTGAGCAGATACGATGTGTCTATACACTTCACAATTCATTATGCTACCACCATCAGCAGTTGTATCATCAATGAACATAAGTGAGCCAGTACCTTCAGCAGCCACACATACCCAGGCCATAACACCCCCACCACTGTGTTTCACGTGGTATGCTTTGGATCTTGGGCAGTTCTCTCCTCCATACTTTGCTTTTGCCATCACTCTGATGTAAGTTAATCCTCGTCTCATCTGTCCACAAGGCCTGTTTCCAGAACTGTGGTTGCTCTTTTAAGTACTTCTTGGCAAACTGTATCCCGGCCATTCTATTTTTGCAGCTAACCAGTGGTTTGCATCTTGCAGTGTAACCTCAGTATTTCTGTTCATGAAGTCTTTTGCGGACTGTGGTCATTGACAAATCCACACCTGACTCCTGAAGAGTGTTTCTGATATGTCGGACAGGTATTTGGGGATTTTTCTTTATTTTAGAGATAATTCTTCTATCAGCTGTGGAGGTCTTCCTTGGCCTGTCAGTCCTTTCACGATTAGTAAGCTCATCAGTGCTCTCTTTCTTCTTAATGATGTTCCAAACAGATGATTTTGGTAAGCCTAAGGTTTGGCTGATGTCTCAAACAGTTTTATTCTTGTTTTTCAGTGTCATAATGGCTTCTTTGACTTTAATTGGCACAACTTTGATCCTCATGTTGATAAACAGCAATAAAAGTTTCCAAAGGTGATGGAAAGACTGGAGGAAAGACGAGGTGCTGAGAGCTCTCTTATACTCTCATTAAGGAGGCAATTAAACACACCTGAGCAATTACAAACACCTGTGAAGCCATGGGTACCAAACATTATGGTGCCCTAAAATGGGGGAACTATGTATAAACATAGCTGTAATTTCTACATGGTGAAACCAAAATGTATAAAAATACTCTTTAATAAAACCTGACAATGTGCACTTTAACCACATCTGATTTTTTCCATTACAAATCTCAAATTGTGGAGTACAGAGGCAAATAAATAAATGATGGGTCTTTGTCCAAACATTATGGAGGGCACTGTATAACCTATGTAGAACCACCTTTTCTATCCACATGCCTGTCCAAATTAACTTTAAATGGTGTTATTTGTCCCTTCAGCGTTGTTATTCTCCAGTGACATGGAGAGGACTCCACCTGGCCATTCGCATTCTGCATGATCTCAGGAAACGTGAACTCACATCTACGACAATGACTGCAGGTACAGGTTGCCTTGAGGCTGTTGGAGTGGATGCCGTCATTCTACTGACCTTCTGTTGAAAACAACATTTATCCTTGCTTAAATATTGTATTGTATTGTATTCTTTTATTGTCATTCGATACCGAGATACCGAACGAAATTACATTTTCCAGCAGTCACAGAACACAAAAAAAAAGAACACAAGACACACGACCCCAACACAAACATCCATCACAGTGACTCCAAACAACCCCTCACTGTGATGAAACGTCCCGCGGCCATACCGGGCGATTGAAGGCCCCGCGGCCGAGCCGCACCGGGCGATGGAAGGCCCCGTGGCAGAGCCGCACCTGCGATGTTAAGTCCCACGGACGAGCCGCGTCGGGCGATGGAAGGCCCCGCGGTCGAGCCGCTCCGGGCGCTGTTAAGTCCAGCGGCTGAGCCGCGCCGGGCGATGTTAAGTCCCGCGGCCGTACCGGGCGATTGAAGGCCCCGCGGCCGAGCCGCACCGGCGATGTTAAGTCCCGTGACCGAGCCGCGCCGGGCGCTGTTAAGTCCCGCAGCCGAGCCGGGCGATGGAAGGCCCCGCGGCCGAGCCTCACCCCGACCTAAAACCCCACCCCACACCCCCCACACATACACAGCCAAAAACAAAAACAAAAAAAACACCCCAACACCAACACACAAACAAAAGGGAAAAAAGGCAACAGACTGCCAGCGAGCCCGCAGCCGTTAGGCGCCACTCCCACCCCCAACATTACTATACAGAGACATTAAATACAGAGACCAAAACTGTGCACAATACTCCAGGTGCAGTCTCACTAGTGCCGTACAAAGTTGTATCAAAACTTCCTTTCTCCTGTACCTCCAGCAATAAAGGACAACACAATACTTCCGGCATGCAAACTCTTTCCATTTCATGTACTTGAAAGCGCCAAATTCCTTTCTGCTATAACATGTTGCAGTCTCACTCAGTTTAACAAATAATTTACTTGTTCATTTTTAATCAGACACGGCCTTGGAGGAATATAAATACATAAATGGCTTTGACATCCACCATCATGAAGTGCTTTGAGAGGCTGGTTACAGAATGCATTAAATCCAGTCTACCAAGCACCATTCATCCACTGATGTTCGCATGTCACAACACAACAGGTCCACGGCTGATGCCATCTCCCTGGCCCTACACTCATCCCTGGAACACCTGGATAAGAGAGATACCGTTGTCAGACTTTTATTCATAGATTACAGCTCTGCTTTCAGTACAATTAGCCCATCCAAGCTCATCTATGACTGTGCAGCAAAATACAAATCCAACTCAATATACAAATTTGCAGTTGACACCACCGTAGTTGGCTGGTTATCAAATAATAGTGAGACAGAGTACAGGAAAGAGATTGAAAACATCGTAACCTGGTGCAAAGACAACAACCTTTCTCTAAATGCCATCAAGACAAAGGAAATTGTGATCGACTTCAAGAAGTGAAGCGATACATATACATTGACGCCGTCGAAGTAGAGATGGTTGGAAGCTTTATAAGTTCTTAAGAGTAAATATCACCAGCAACTTGTCCTAGACCACCCATATCAAAGCAAGGCAAATAAAGCACACCAATACCTCTACATCCTTAGAAAGCATAGGAAGTTTGTCATGTTCCCCACAACTCTCTCCAACTTCTACAGATTAGCCGTAGAAAGCATTTTATCGGGATGGATCACAGCATGGTTGGGGAACAGCTTTATCCAAGAATGCAAGAAATTGCAGAGAAGTGTGGATGCAACCCAGACCATCACTCAATCCAACCTCCCTTGAAATGACTCTATCTACACTTTATGCTGCCTCAGCAAGGCCAACAGCACAATCAAGGATCAGTCTCACTCCTTCTTCTCTCCTCTCCCATCAGGCAAGAGGTACAAAAGTGTGAAAACAGCTACCTCCAGATTCTGGGAGTTTCTTCCCAGCTGAACCATCCCATCACCAACCAAAGAGCGGTCCTGACCTACCATCTACCATCCTGTTGCTCAGAGGCAGCAGCACTAGTTGTGCACTCTGCCACCCAAACTTGTTACATTCCACCCTGCTTATTACATTCCCAAAGATTTCCAACACATTTATCAATTATGATTTCCTTTCATTAAACCACATTGACTCTGCTTGATTGCCTTATTATTTTCTAAATGTCCTGCTATTACCTCCTTTTTAATAGATTCCAGCATTTTCCAGATGTCAAGCTCACTTGCCTGTAGTTTCCTGCTTTCTGTCTCTCTTCTTCTCAAATAATGACATTACATTTGCAGTTCTCCTGTTTTCCCGGACATGGTTCATAAACACAGAACATTTCAGGCTACCATGACACCAATCTAACTAATCCTATATGCCTGCACGTGCTCCATATCTCTCTATTCCCTGCCTGCTCCTGTATCTGTCTAAGTGCCCTTTAAACATTGCAATAGTGTCTGTCCCATACACTTCTCTGGTAGCATATTCTTGGCACTGACTATTCTCTGTGTAAAAAAACATGCCTTGCACATCTTTAAACTTTCGTCCTCTTATCTATACCTTCAGGTAATAAGCATTTCCGCTCTGGGTTAAAAAACACTCTGATTATCTACCCTAACTATGCCAGAATCCATGGAGAGATTACACCCTGCAGATACACTTTATTCATCTAAGATGCAGGTCGTCATGTCCAAGGGGTTAGACTTTAGCCCCATTTGTTTGCTTATGCATTTTCCTCCAGGGATAGAGATTGATTTCAGTTCCATCCTCCCTATAGCCTCTTTATTATATATTATTGTTGGGATGTTATTGTAGCCATTAATACTAATGATCATTTATTTTTTATTTTGCAGATAATTAACTGAATTCTAACCACAGCTTTCATTAAAGCAAGTGAAAAATCTTTTGGATCATTAGTCCAGTGCTCTGGATTGCTAGCATGGTCATTTAATCACTGTGCCACCACTGCTAACACAATGGTCTATATGACATTTCAAACAACACACTAACTCTGTGCTATCAGGTATAAATATGGAGTGTGGTATATTGTTTGTGATTAAAATGTTTGGTACATTTATTAAACCTGCATATATACCTAATCCAACATACTCCTGGCTGGCCTACTTCATCCTCCACAAACTTCACCTCCTCTGAAACTTAGTTACCCACATCCTAAGTCACACATGCTCATTGCCCCGATGCTCCAAGTCCTTTCTGTTTTAAAATTTCCATGATAAAATGTGTTTCTCTCTCCACAGATGCTGCCTGATATGCTGAGTAATTTCAGCATTCTGTTTTTATTCCAGGAGTCCAGCATCTGAAGTCAGTTTTTTATGTGATGCACCACGCAAATGGTACAATGGCCTTCATTGCAAGAGGATTCATTTCCCCAAAGCACTTCCATTGTGGTGTGCAGCTCCAGTAAAGGCAAATCAAATTAATGAGGATTTGAATGCTACAATTATACAGGATCTTGGTGATATTACACATGAAGCATTGTGTATAATGTAGGCCTTCTTACCTTTCTAATGTTCTTATGATTAATACTTTTATTTCTGTTTCCAAATCCTACCAGATCCTGCCCATCCTATCTGTGAAATCTCTTATCTCTACCAAACCAACAACTTTCTAAGAAATCTGTGTTCCTCCCATTGTAGTCTTCAAATGTTCCACCAAAGTCTTGAACACCAAAACCCCTTCCCTAAATCTTTCTACCTGTCCACTATGCACTTCTTTTTAAGACCAAGCTTTTGAGCAACTACTTTAATATCACAAAAACACAAGGAACTGCAGATGCTTGTTTACAAAAAAAAGACACGAGTGCTGGAGTAATTCGGCGGGTCAAGCAGCATCTCTGCCCCCACCTGAACTCACACCTATTTCTCCCCTCCTCCTCGCCTTCCACTTAATTTCCTTTCTCTAACTTTACAATTTGTAACTCTTCAATCCTTTTGTCTCACACTTTCTGTCTTTTCACCTCTGGTCTTTGTCTAACCATCTGCCTATCAACCCCCTCACCTGTTTCCACCTATCGCTTGCCAGGCTTTGTCCTGTCTCTCCTTTCTTCCAGTTTTCTGCCCACCCCCTCATAATCAATCAGAAATGTCACCTTTCCATGTTCTGCAGAGATGCTGCCAAACTCGTTGTTACTCCAGCACTTTGTGTCTTTTTTCACCTTAATATCACAATATGTGGCTCAGTTTCAGTGTTTCTGTTACATGTTTGGGGATATTTTACTCCACTAAAGGTACTATATTATTTAATAAGTTATTATTAACTTAAATAATAAGTTATTTCTGGGAGTTGATGATCATTTAATTGGGCAGAAAGATATTTGCGAAAATTTTCAGAAATACTTAGGCTACGAACTGAATGGAATGTGCATGGTCAAAGTGGAATCCAGTTGTCTGCAAACACACCCATTTCTCAGTCATTCCTGAATTACTTCAATTAATCTGTTGTATGCCCGACAATTCCACTTTATACTTGGGAAATAAAACGATTATTGCATGAAAAGACACATAATGCAATAATTGTCAATCCATGGAATATTGCACCTCCCACAGACAGGATTACCAAGAACTTGCCCAGTGATGTATAACTGACAAAAAGGGTGTTTAATCACAGGCAGTAACTCCAACAGAAGCTTTTAAGACCATTTTCCTGGGTGATTGAGTGAAAACCGTCTCCTCTATTAGCCTGTGTTCATGGTCTATAGTGGCCGGCTCTGACCATTTGCATTTCACTGATGCTGTACATGTATCTCCGGTAGAAATTGCTCAGATCATCAACAGACACCAATTGATACAAGGCAAGTGGAGGTTAGGGAAGGATAGGTCAAGTGATATATGCTAGAGGTACCTCACCCAGGCCAGCAATTAAAATTTGAATGTTATTTAAAGTTTGCCTTTGGATATGTATTTCAATAGTATTAATTTCTAATTGCAAAAATTTAACTGTTATGATTAGTCAAGAAGTTCATCATGGTTGTATCAGGAATCCCGAAGGCAAACAAAATGAGTCTGGATAATTATTTTACTTAGTAATTCAATACCAGTGTACATTTATACAGTGATGTTTCTGTAATGAAGCATCCAAAGACACTTCACATAATAAGAGCAAAGAAAATCTTTGACACCTTTCCACAATAGGAGATATAAGTATCAGTTCAATTGCTTAAAATCCTTGCAACTTAAACTGAGATAGAGATATCATATTCTGAACACAAAGGCAGGTTCTACTATGTTGAAATATGAATCAAAGAGTTGATTAATGATCGAGTCTAAACAGTGCAGAAGGCTTGGAGTGAACTCAAAAAGTAAAGTATTGGAACCAATTACAAATTAATGACAGAATCATACACAATAAAAATGAATGGAGTAAAAATTGTTTCAATCCTTTGACCTTCAGTCCAAGGAAGTAAAATTGTAGGGACTCCAATCATTACTTTACATGCACATACAGACATGTGATTATTATAGTACAGAATGAGGCTATTTGGCCCATCCTGTCCATGCCAGTTTCCAGCCACCCAATTACCCCTCTCATTCCCCTGTAGCACTGCAATTTATTGTCTGTTCTGCGCCACCAACTCTCCCTTTAGTTTCTTTTGCCACTTCTTTCACTATAGGGTAATTTGAAGTGGCCAATTAACCAGCCAACACATGTTTGCGCGGGCACCCTGGAAGGTTTCCGGGACCGCAGGGCACCGCGGGGGACTGGATGCATCCTGGATGGGGATTGTAATATAATTGTATAATAGTTTCATTTGGTATATTTGTTTGTATTGTATTCTGGTGGTGGGTTATGTTTTGTTTTATTGTATTGTAAATATTGTTTTTTAAATAATTGAGTATAATTTTCGATAATAAATAAACCCACATGTTTGCGATGGGGGAGAGAACCAGCGCACCCGTTGGAAACCCATGCAGTCACATAGAGAACATGCAAACTGCACCAACACAGCATTGGGGTCAAGATTCAAACTTGGTTAATGGAGCTGTGCATTCACTGCACTACCACAGTTGGAACATGTAGCATGTACACCCCAGCATATCAGGTTTGAAGAGTCTGGAAAGTGATTCTCGTTCACAACCACACAAATGTTGAAACTTGTGTACAATGCCTCCAATTATGCAGAAGGAGCTGGAGTTAGTCATGGACTATGGTGAAGAAAAAAATAATTATGCTTGTGTGATGTACATTGATGACGAGTGAGAGAGGTTATGTTCAGATTAAGCAACGGCATTAGAAATTGTCCTTTTTTTTCAGATTTTCATTCATTCAACTTGGACAGACCTTTCAAATTAATCACAGACTATAAGCCAGTAACAGCACATTTTGTCCTAGGTTGGCAATGGTAACAATGGCAGCATCAGGATGCAAAAGTGTCTCATTCTCTTTTCACAATATGATTGAAGAGAAAATTGTAAAACAATTTACAGATATTGCAGATATATTTTCATGGGGCTCACAAATAGGAAGTGAAAGTATGATTTTTCTTTACATGAGTCGAAGATAATCTTCTGGTTACAGCAATGGAGATAGTCAAGAAGACACAAAAATATATTGTTTTAAAATGAGTACATCAAAGTACATTAAGAGAGTGCTCCAAATCAGATAAATGTCCAGATAAAGACCTGATATTGCACTAGTCTACTAGTGCTATTAGTGCAAGTCGACCTGCCCCTACCAGTCAAACTAGCGAAGAATCAGTCTAATTTTGAGGGAAGAATGGATGAAAATATTTGACAGAAGTAAAATTATAACTCAATTTGTGCCGAGAAGCAACATAATGTGACAGGGCTAATCTGTTAAAATTGACCATTGGAAATAGAGGAAAAAAAGACAGAGTGCTGTAGTAACTCAGCAGGTCAGGCAACATCTTTGTAGAACATGGGTAAGTGAAGTTTCAGGTCGGGGTGCTTCTCCTGTCTCATGGATAGATGGTGTTTCAGGTTCGCGCCCTTCTTCAGACTTCAGAGATGCTACCTGACCTGCTAAGTTACTCCAGCACTTTATGTCTTTTTTTGTAAACCAGCATCAACAGTTCCTTGTTGGAGCATTGGAAATGGGATGCTGAAGCAATGTTTGAAGTATATATTGCAGAGATGGGGAAGCACAGTGGCACAGTGGTAGAGTTGCTACCTTACAGCACCAGACTCGGGTTCGATCCTGACTACGGGTACTGTCTGTAGAGTTTGTACTTTGTCCCCGTGACCTGTGTGGGTTTTCTCCAGGTGCTCCAGTTTCCTCCCACATTCCAAAGGCGTACAGGTTTATAGGTTAATTTGCTTTGGTAAGATTGTAAATTGTCCCTATTGTGTGTGGGATAGTTTTTGTGTGTGGGGATTGCTGGTTGGTGCAGACTCAGTAGGCCAAAGGGCCTGTTTCCACGCTGTATCTCTAAACTAAAAAACTAAACTAAACATTTTGTCAAACTGGGAAATAAATTTAAGTCACTTCATTCCAGCAAGAGAAAGACAAGAGAATACCCATTATGAGTTCATCCATAGAGAATGTGGAAAAAACAATAATATTTTGTAGCGACCATAGAAAGTCGTCCTAGTTGTCGAACCCTTAGATCGGCCAGCAAGGTCACGTGTGGGTGCGACCGTAGGGATTGGTCCAGAGAGCGACACCGCTGATTGGACAGCGTGGTCATGTGTGCTTTTGGCGCCCGAAAAGAGTCAGTTGGGAGACGTCTTCGAAGAGAACAGTTAGTTTTAATGGTTGTCTGTAATCTTGTTAAGAAAACTTTGTAATCGAATATTGCTGTCGCAATAAACTTCTTCAACAAAGAACAAGTTTCCAGACTCGCCATAATTTAATTGAATTGAGTCACAGAGTAACACTTTCCTGAAATCAAAAGGAGACACAACGTCACCAACAGATTTCTTTGAGAAGTCAAAGAAACTCAGAAAATCTATCAATAAGTTGCTAACGTGTAATGTACCCATTCCTGCAAACATTACACTGCTCTCCCTGCAGCTCCTGCGGGACCTGGTAAATGCCTTGTTAAATTGTGTTGGAACCAACAGTTCCCCACCCCACGAATGGGGAGAGGTCGGGATGGAGCCTCACAGCTCAGACAGATGTAAAAAAAGCTGCCTACTCCTCCTTGAGTCATGGAGGTGGCACCCTAACTTAAATGTTTATTAGGCTATGTCTATTTCTTCTGGCCACCAATGTTGAACGAGCAGATTTTCGTTAGATATTATTCATCGATCCTGACTACGGGTGCTGCACTGTAAGGAGTTTGTACGTTCTCCCCGTGACCTGCGTGGGTTTTCTCCGAGATCTTCGGTTTCCTCCCACACTCCAAAGACATACAGGTATGTAGGTTAATTGGCTGGGTAAATGTAAAAATTGTCCCTAGTGGGTGTAGGATAGTGTTAATGTACGGGGATCACTGGGCGGCACGGACTTGGAGGGCCGAAAAGGCCTGTTTCCGGCTGTAGATATATGATATGATATGATATGATCCTGTGAAAATGTTATCTTGTTACCTTCTTGATCTGTGGCAAACAGGTGAGGCAGGAGACATACTTGTCCTCTAGTTCTGGGTGACATTAATCCAGCACAAAACAATTTATATATAACAAAACCTTCCAATCTGATTCTATTATCGAAGAATTTAAGCAGCTGGTGCCATGCAGAAAAATCTTGTTCATGGTAAATCAAGCAGCACTCTGCTGTTGCTCAGCAACCATGCAGGCCAACTTTCAGTGCTCAGGCCTGTCTTCCTGCTTTAACATATTGAGGACTACAGTGACTGTAATTGGAAGACACAGCAGGGAGGTAGTAAACTACAAGTGGCAGCATTTATTACTTCCTCTGTAAGGAAACATTGAGCCAAGAACCCTTCTTGTCCACATTTTTATTGAATAAAATTTCCCTGGGAATTTGGCGATAACTCACCAGCTGGAGGAGTAGAGAGAGAAACATCCCAGAGGTTCAGTTACTCTTATTTAACTCATTCATGCCTTCCTATTGAGACTTGCACAGCTGCCTTAGAGCAGTTCTAACTACCCAAAGAGTGGCTCCAAGAAGAGATGTTGAACCTTGGCACCAAGTCTCAGCTTCCAGCACCACCAGGTGTGATGGAAAATAAAGTCTGATTTTACCAATCAGTTAGGAAAGTGAGGTGCAAGAGGTGTTAGTTATAACAGCGCCATCATCTTTGACAAAGGTAGTATCACATGCCAAGCCAAGGTGGAGGACATTGAGGTCCATGTTCTGACTGGACAGTGGTCTGCCTTTCCAGGTCGACCAAGAAACAGTGTCCATGTCATCACACAGACCCTGAAACAGCTTCCCTGGTCCTTCCACACCAAATGATGGCACACCAGAAACAGAGAAAGCCAGAAATGCCTCTCACGCATCATTGCACTCTCTCCTCACCGTCTATCTAGAATAGAGCTCCCCCATCATTTCCCCAGGGCAGCTTCCCCCTGGCCCCTGGAGCTTCAGCAATCAGCTCTCTCCTGCACCGTGGGAGCACAGATTGCCTCCTCGCCTTCAATGCAATCTGATTGACCTTCCCTCTCTTTATTATTGCATTCTGAGTAAGGGACTGGTGTTGGGGAGCTACAGGATGCAGCCTGCAAATACTGAGACAAATCATGAGGACATCTCAAAATGCTCCTTCGTTTGTTTCTTAATTAAAAAATCATGACCCAATGAAATAAAAACAGTGAACGATGGGAATACTTTACCATGGCCTTAGGAAGTTATTTACAATTCTAACCACAATACCAAAGTAAATTGTAACTCTTCCGCCAGCCTCATTCTTGATCTCTGAATCCTTTTTTCTCTTCGCAACTGAACTCTCTGTAATACCTTCCCACTTTCTCTTACTTCCTCCATTTCCTTCCTCCTGATCCTCTCTACACCTATCTGCTTTCACATACCTCTTACCTTCTCACTTCTCTTCTTCATTTCCCATCTTCCTCTCCCTCTTTAGTTACCTCCTTTTCCTCTATCTACCTCTCCATTTTTTCTCTACCTTTCTTTCCTGCTCTTCTCCTGTTTCCTCTTCCTCACCTCACCTTTCTGTTCTTCATCCCTGTATTTCTGTTTTCTTCCCCATTCTTTGTTTATCTGTTTTGCTCCCTTCCCCTCCCTCTCTCTAGTTTATAGAGCACTCCATTGAACGTTCCTGAGAATGTAGTGTTTAATTGAGACCAGGTGGGCAGGATGCAGCAAGCAGTATAGCAATCTCGCCTCTGCTAGGGATTCTTGCTAATTGCTGCCTGTTGCAGACAGTTCTTTTTTTCCAAACAAAGACCGTCATTTTTCGATGCCCGGGGCTGTCATACTTGTACAAGACTGAACATCCCGACTCCACAAGGAGACTGGAAAATCTTAAGACAAATCGCAGACCTGGTACTGCCTCTAGGAATTTGAATACCAGAAATTTCATTTTAATCTCAATCTTTGGTAATAAATTCACATAAAATGCTGCCTAAATCCCTTAAAGAGACAGCGGCTCACTTGGCAATTTAGTGTGTTCCATTAAATTTATATTTTCCAATTGATAAAAAAATACATTTTATTTCATTTGGATTTTTAGGGCAAATAACTTATCGTTTTTACTCCGTATTATAGTGCACTTAAATGAAACTCCTCAAAATCTTGAAATGCTCCATTAACAGAGAAACCTTTTTTATGTGATTCTAGTATTCCATTTCCAAGTGTAGGATGAATTTATCTCAATTGCTCCCATACTGAACTCAACCATTTGAGAAAGGGTGTATGGCATCTCTTTCTTTCTTCAATTGCTCCATTGCCCTACACCTTCCGCAAATCAAGCGCAGCAGAGTGGTGTAGCAGTTACTGATGCTGTCTCTCAACTCCAAGGACTTGGGTTTGTTCCTGACTTTGGGCACTGTCTTTCTGAATTTGCACATTCATTTTGTGACTGCCTATGTCCCTGCCATGCACTGATTAGTGGTATATCTACCACTTAGTGCAGATTAATGGTAAAAGAATCAGAGGAGTTTTGGGGCATTTGAGAGAGAATAAATTGCAGGATTACAGGGAAAGAAAGAGATGACTGAAACTAACACGATTGCTTTGCTGGGAGCTGCCATGGACCCAATGGGATGAATGCTCTCCTTCTGTATAATAACTGACAAAAACTACAGGGAGTTTGTTGTAGGAACTGTCTGGTTCCATTGTTTACATCTGTTTAATTGTGTACTTTCCCTGGTAGGACAGCTCATTTTTAAGTATGCTAGGTGTGGCTCTGCCAAGCTTTCTTCTACAGTTAATTGAATTGGGGTAGCGCTCCAATGGTGGTTTGCACGAGTTTGCTGATTGTATGGAATGTAGCACTGCTGCTGCTCAGAGTCTCAGAAAAACTCAGTTTTGAGCCGCTAGGTCATTCTAAATCTGAATCAACCACATAGCATGCTGACAGGCATCCATTAGATGAAGCTGGGACCCGGTTTCTAAGAGTGCAAAACATTTGCCACATGCAGCTTAGGAATGGCAAGGTCAAGTATCTATAATGAAAGATGTAGTAACAGAATACCTTGAAAAGAAAAGGAAGTTTGAAAATACCCAACATGATTTATGTAAACAAAATTTCATTTGACGAATCTGTTGGAGTTCTTTAGCTATGGGATTAATAGAATAAATAAATGGGGAACCAATAGATAAAATCTATTTGCAGTTTTGGCCAGAGTTTGAAAAAGTTTAACACTGCTGATTAGCATGGTTTGAGCTCATGGAATTGGGTTTAATATGCTAACATAGTTTGAGATTTGGTCATCAGACAGTTAGGAGAGAGTGGAAATAAGTAGATTAATATTAGATTAGCAAAATCCAAATCGTGCGAAAATGCAGCAATTAGGTGCCAGGATCTCAACTATTCAGTGTTATCAACAATTTAACTGAAAGGACAAAACATCATATTTCCAAGTTTTCTGATTATTCTAGAGTAGGTGGGATTGTGAGAACAGCGGATTATGTGGAGGCTTCAAAGGGACATAGACCAGTTGGTTGTCTGGATGAAAATATGCAGATGATATGTAGTGAGGAAATATGTCTGCTTGGACACATCCTCTCGTTATCAATCTTATGGCCTTTTAGGAATTTTGCTACATGTTTATGTTCAAGAGTGCTCGTACGCAAGTCACTGAAGTCCAATGTGTAGGCAAAGAAACAGGAGATAACATATAACGAACATATAAGAGGGGAAATGGTATGCTTGCCTTTAATAGGAGGTTTGTTATAGGAGAAGAGATTGAGTCGAATGTTATAATATTCTCTGGTGTTTAGAAGAACAAAATTCCTCCGAATGGATTTTTTTTTAAACTGAAGATCCAGGCAATCTGACCTAATATCAGAAAATGTTTGGACTACTCAGTAGATCAGGCAGCATATGTGGAAAGAGAAAGAAACTTAACAAAATTCCTAAAAGGCTTAACAGGATTGATGAAGGGTGTTTCCCCTGTTTGAGGAGTCTGCAATGACATGGCAGTTTCAGAATAAGGCCAAGGCTTGTTAGTACGGAGATGAGAAGAAATGTCTTCACTTGGAGGATAGCAATGCTTTGTAATTATCTACCCAAGTGGGCGATGGACACTTCATTGTTGTCATTCAAAGCAGAGATCAATAGATTTTCGGACTTTGAGGGAATCAAGGGATCTGGACATAGCGCTGGAAAATGATGTTTAGTTTAGAGATACAGCGCAAAAACAGGCCCTTTCGGCTCACTGAGCCCGCGCGACCAGCGATCCCCGCTCATTAACACTATCCTACACCCACTAGGGATAATTTTTACATTTACCAAGCCAATTAACCTACATACCTGTACGTCTTTGGAGTGTGGGAGGAAACCAAATGATCTCGGAGAAAACCCACGCAGGTCACGGGGAGAGCGTACAAACTCCGTAGACAGCACCCGTAGTCGGAACCAAACCCAGGTCTCCGGTGCTGCATTCGCTGTAAGGCGGCAACTCTACTGCTGCACCCGTTGATTAGCCATGATCTTAATGAACTTCATCTTATGTCCTTCAGTATTCTCATTCCTTACATTGGTTCTGCCATACACCAAGAATGACAGCTCTTTCCTTCAGGACTCAGCGAACTAGTCAGTAGTGGTGAAACTAAGATAACATTGGTGATGGACTTTGTAGTCTGCATCCAGAATACATTCTTTACCGCTTCCTCCAAACTGCATTGTGTAGCTGTATTGATTCATTATCTGAGAAGGGTGGGATGCAGAGAAGGGTCAGCAGGTGGTATACAGTGAGAGGTTCCGAGGCCATATTTAACTTAGAGCCAATGTTATTTTCTGAAGTCCAATGTTGACCACTCCTACTTGTATCATTGCGGTTGGCCTGCACTGTTAGTGGGATACACAAGACAGGTGACTGAGGAGTCTGAGATTTTAGTCTGTGAGTATAATTTTGTGAGTGTGACCACTCCAGGCTGTTAGTTTGTGTAATATTTCCTTAATTTTAACACCAGTTCCCAAATGTTAGAAAGGTGGACATTACAGGGTTGACTGAGTTGGGTGAAGTATCATGTGGCTGAATCTGATTTTTTTTTTTAGATTTAGAGATACAGTGCAGAAACAGGCCCTCCGGCCCACCGGGTCCGCACCGCCCAGCGATCCCCACACATTAACACTATCCTACACCCACTAGGGATAATTTTTACATTTGCCCAGCCAATTAACCTACATTGTGGGAGTGTGGGAGGAAACCGAAGATCTCGGAGAAAACCCACGCAGGTCACGGGGAGAACGTACAAACTCTGTACAGATCGGCGCCCATAGTCAGGATCGAACCTGAGTCTCCGGCGCTGCATTCGCTGTGAGGCAGCAACTCTACCGCTGCGCCACCGTGCCGCCCATTATGAATACTGCATTAGGTTCTGGCTATCTCTCCTCAAGAAGGATGGTTCTGAAGATTTATTGGTCCCTAAAAGATTAAACTATGAGGATGAATTACAAAGAATTTTACCTCCTAGAGATCAATCAAATGATGTAAGGATTTGATAGTGTAGAACGCAGTGAAATAATTTCCTTGATAGGTGATTCCAAGAATGACGGTTCAATCATGCAACTAGGACTGGCTCATCTGGATAAAATCTGTATAAAATCCAGAAGCATTTCTTCACCTATACTGGAGTGTGTGCAAATGGAGTAGAGACATAAGTCAGCCATAGAAACAGAAACTCCCAAAATAACCAGCAGGTCAGGGCATATCTGTTAAGAGAAAAAGTTAACTTCAATGGTTCAATGATAATTTATTGTCACATGTACCGAGGTGTGGTTAAATTCTTTTTTTTTTGCATACGACTCAGTAGAATCTTACTATATATAAGCACAATCATACACTGTAAGTTCAAGAGCATTACAATAATAGATTGCACCTAGGCAGTACACAAAAATTTAAGTTCAAAGTTCTTAAAAAAGTCGTCGTAACTTGGCCTTAAGGGCCCGATGTCCTGGTTCAGTGTTACAGGGGTTAACCTGGCGATGATATCGGTGTACTCCGCCATTGTTCCATGACTTGAAAGTCATCAGCCTGAAACATTAAACCCATCTCACTCTCCACAGATGCACCTGACCTGCTCAGTATTCCCAGCATTTTCAGCACTTATTTCAGATACCACATTTTCAAACGACTCTAATTGAAGAATAGCCTAAAGGTCCTGCTCTGAGTTCTACAACTGATCTTTTAATTAAATATTTCCAGCTTGTTGAGACTGCCCCAGAAAAACTCCACCGTTTAATCCTGAAGGAATTTTAAATGGATGAGATTATCCAGTTCTTAATTTATCCTTTGCAAGGAGCACTGCTTGGAGGGCCAAAGAACCTTAAACACATCCTGAAACAGGATGGTATTAATAATGGAACCTTGGCTAATATCAGGCTTATCTGGAAGACCCGTCCCCACAAAGCCATCATTAACCATTATTTATCATCAATATCCATGGGGCGATGGGAAAGCAGCAAATTCTCCATGAGTTTGTGTGATTTGAGGGTTGTGGCAGGCAGATAATTGTATCCATCTGCAAAACAAAATAATAATCCATGGCATTGTTAAAAGAAAACTAAAGATAAATGATCTTTCATGTGTAAAATGTTATGAGATTTTATCAGTGAGCAAGCACTCTCTCTTGCTTAGTTCGTTCACTGTGCCTCCTTCCCTCTTACACGGCCCCAGTGGGCTTTTTAAAGTCCTTTAATCAAAAGGCCTGCTGTACTTATTTGCCGTGCACGAGTCTGGCAGCGCTACGCCGATGTTTTCCACTGCACTTGTTCCATCAGAATGGATCCCAGGAGATATCATTCTGAGGGCACCATTCCATGATTACTCATCAACATTTCTAGATCCATACGGCAATAATCAGGCTTGGAAACATTAGCAAAAAAAAAGAATAAGGAATTTATTTCTGAACTCCAGCCCAATGTCATTATTTTTCTCTGCTGTGGCTATCAGCTGAATGAAAACAAGAGTGATTATGAACTTTTTTTATGGATGGAATTTTAAAATCTATCTAAAGCTTCACTGGCCAGGTAACTTACTGGTATCATTACATTGACTAGTGTGACAGTAAGCCATGCCAAATGGTAGGTCCAGGCTGATTTCACAAGCTAGTTACAGAGTTTGAAGATCATTCACCTTGTCGTTGAATGATATAAATTTACAACACAGAAGGTGGCCATTCAGTCCATCTTGCCCATTCAGCGACCTAATTCTACTATCTAAGCAATGTCACATCATATTTTCACCAAAGAGAAGGATATGGAGAACAGTAAGATCAGTGTGAAGAATACTAATATTCTGCATGGATTTTAATGGCATTTGATAAAGTCCCCCATGGTAGGCTGATCCAGAAGATTAAGATGAACAGGATCAACAGTGACTTGGCCGTAAAGATTCAGAACTGGCTTACTGATAGAAGACAGAGGTTGTGTTGGACGGACAATATTCAGACTGGAGGTCTGTGACCAGTGAAGTTCCTTTGGGATCTGGAACCTCTGTTGTTTGTGATATATATATATATATATATATATATATATATATATATATATATATATATATATAAATTATATGTATGAGCCTTGTGTCTCGACCTGAAACGTCACCCATTCTTTCTGTCCAGTTACTCCAGCTTTTTGTGTCTATCTTCAGTTTAACCCAGCATCTGCAGTTCCTTCTTATATATATATATATATATAAGAAGGGTCTCGACCCGAAACGTCACCCATTCCTTCTCTCCTGAGATGCTGCCTGACCTGCTGAGTTACTCCAGCATTTTGTGAATAAATACCTTCAATTTGTACCAGCATCTGCAGTTATTTTCTTACACTATATATATAAATGACTTGGACATTAACGTAGATGGGTTGGTCATTAAGATCGCAGTTAATACTAAGATTTCTTAGGTCATGGATTGTGAGGAAGGCTGTCAAGAGTATACAGCGGGATATAGATTAACTGCAGAAATGGGCAGAGAAATGGAACCGTAGATGGAGTTTAATCCAAGCAAGTGTAAGGAGTTACACTTTAGGAGTTCAAATGTAAGGGAAAAATATCCAATTAATGGTAGGACCCTGAACAGCATTGATGTTCAGCGGGGTCTAAGGGTCCAAGTCCATAACTCCCTGCAAGAGGCAAAACAAGTAGAAACAGTGGTAAAGAAGGAATATAGGATGCTTGACATCATTTTGTCAGGGCATTGAGTTTTAGAGTTAGGAAGTCATGATGCAGCTTTGCCGGACTTCGATTAGGCCACATTTGGAGCATTGCGAGCAGTTCTCGTCCCCCATTACAGGAAGAATATGGAGGCATTGGAATGGATGCACAGGTTTACCAGAATGATGCCAGGATTAGAGTGTATTAGCTACAGGAAGAGGTTGGGCAGACTTGGATTGTTTTCTCTAGAATGCCAGAGGATGCAGGGAGACCTGATAGAAGTATATAAAATTATGAGAGACATAGATAGGGTAGATAAGCAGAATTTATTTCCCAGGATGGAAATATCAAATACTAGAGGGCACAATTAGACAGAGTTGTAAAGGAGCTGTATGTATGCTTGTCTTCATCATTGAGCATCACGGTCAGTAACTCATGTTGCAACATTGGACTATGATGTGCAGTTCTGGCCAACCCTTAACAGGAAGGATGTGGAGACTTTGGAGAGGGTGCAGAAGGGGTTACCAGAATGCTGCTTGGATTAGAGAGCATTTGCTATCAGGAAATACTCAGTAGGTCAGTCTGTATATGTGGAGTGAGAAACAAAGTTAAGAATTCAGGACAATAAACGGATGACAGAATATGTGAAGTTACATTAAGAAAAAGAGGGGGATTAGGACACTTAAAAACTGTTAACAGCAATATCATAAATAACAATATTAAAACATCTTTATATGTTGGGAATTTACTTTGGATTGCTATTTATAATATAAGAGGGTAATTGGTTTAGGTTTATTATTGTCATGTGTACCGTGAACAAGGTACAGTGAAAAGTTTTGCATACTATCCAAACAGATCAGATGCACTGTATATAAGTACAATCACGTCAAACTCAAGTACAATAGATAGAGCAAAGGGGAAGATATAGAGTGCAGAATATAGTTCTAGCGTACCAGTTCCAGAGATAAAGTCTAATGTTCTCCATGGGTAGACGTGAATCAGACAGTATCCTAGCTTACGGATAAACCATTCAGAAGCCTGATTACAGACGGGAAGAAACTGTCCCTGAGTGTGGTGGTGCACGCTCCTTTCCCATATTCCCAGACGATATGGAAAGGGAAACACGTACTTCCCATCCCATATCGTCTGCCAGATGGGAGCAGGGAGAAGGAGCGGTGGGCACGGCACAGTGGTGGAGTGGTAGAGTTGCTGTCTTTGTCTTGCTCACATTGAAGGAGAGGTTATTGTCCTGACACTATGTCACTAAGATCGCTATCTCCTTTCTGTACACCATCTCATCATTGTTTGTGATTTGGGCCACAACAGTGATGTCATCTCCAAACTTGTAGAAGGAATTAGAGCCAAATTTTGCCTTACAATTGTGAATGTATAAGGAGTTTAGTAAGGTCTGAAAACGCATCCTTGTGGAGCACCAGTATTGAGAATTATTGTGGAAGAGGTTTTGTCGCCTACTCTCACTGATTGAGGTTTGGGATTCAGAAAGTCAAGGATCCAGTAGTAGAGAGGGAAACTGATGTCGAGGTCCAGGAGTTTGGACATGGTTTAGATGAGATTATGATGTAGAAGACAGAGCTGGGGTTGATAAATAGGAGTCTAACTTAGGAGTCCTTGTTGTCTAAGTGTTCCAGACATGCGTTTAGGGCCAGGGAGGTGGCATCTGCTATGGGCTGTTGTGATGGTAAGCAAACTGCAGTGGATGAAGACTGGCTGGGAGGCTGGAGTTAATGTGCACCATCATCAGTTGCTCAAAGCACTTCGTGATAGTGGATGTCAGAGCCACTGGACAGTAGTCATTAAAGTTCGCTACCTAACTTTCCTTTGGCAGTGGAATGGCAGTGGTATTTATGAAGCAGGTGGGGACCTCAGAATAGAGTAGTGAAAGGTTAAAGATATCGGTCAATACTTCTGCCAGCTGATCTGCACAGGTCCTGAAAACATGGTCAGAGACTCCATCTGGACCAGTTGCTTTCTGCAGATTCACGCTCAGGCCGATCTTATGTTTACCACAGTAACCGTTTGTACAGACGCACCTGATCAAACCAGGCGTAGAATTTATTCCCGAACTCTACCCCCGCTACATTGACGACTGCATTGGAGCTACCTCCTGCACCCATGCAGAACTCACTGACTTCATCAACTTCACCACTAATTTCCATCCTGCTCTCAAATTTACTTGGACCATCTCCGACATCTCCCTACTGTTTCTAGATTTCACCGTCTCCATCACAGGAAACAGACTATTGACCGACATCTACTACAAACCTACTGACTCCCCTAGCTATCTTTCCATTTCCACCCCTATCTGCTTTCCACAGAGAATGTTCCCTCTGAAAAACCCTGGTCAACTCGTCTCTTCCCACCCAAACCACCCCCTCCCCAGGTACTTTCCCCTGCAACCGCAGGTGATGCAACACCTGTCCCTTTACCTCCCCCCCTCGACTCTATCCAAAGACCCAAACAGTCTTTCCAGGTGAGTCAGAGGTTCACCTGCACCTCCTCCAACCTCGTCTAATGTATCCGCTGTTCCAGGTGTTAACTTCTCTATATCGGTGAGACCAAGCGCACGCTCGCCGATCATTTCGCTGAACACCTCCGCTCAGTCCGTCTTAACCTACTTGATCTCCCGGTGGCTCAGTACTTCAACTACCCCTCCCATTCCCAATCTGACCTTTCTGTCCTGGGCCTCCTCCATTGTCAGAGTGAGGTCCAGCGCAAATTGGAGGAACAGCATCTCATATTCCGCTTGGGTAGTTTACACCCCAGCGGTATGAACATTGACCTCTAACTGCAGATAGTACCTACTTTCCCTCTCTATCCCCTCCCCCTTGCCAGTTCTCCCACTAATCTTCCTGTCTCCGACTACATTCTATCTTTGTCCTTCCCCCTCCCCTGATATCAGTCTGAAGAAGGGTCTCGACCCGAAACGTCACCCATTCCTTCTCTCCCGTGATGCTGCCTGACCTGCTGAGTTACTCCAGCATTTTGTGTCTACCGTAGAATGTATTGAGTTCATTGGGGAGAGGCCCATTATTGTAGTATGCCAAGTGCTACAATGAAATTTGGTAACTCCTTCAATTGGAAGATTTTCATCCAAGAAATGTAAAGGCAAGAAGTGAGAACATTGCAAGTGCCCTAACTACATTCTTTTTAAGTTCTCATTATTGAGGAACCCTTCCATTAGTTTGCACAATTCCATAGATCATTTTGAAAGGGAGAGGGAAACTTGAAATTATAGGCTAGGAAGACTATGACCAGTTAGAATGTGTAACTGAATTCATTAGAATATTTAGGTTGGTCACAGATAAGGATGGATCATACCTGCCTAATCTGATGGAATGTTTTTGAAAAGGCATCTGAACGAATGGACAGGGGCATGTTGTTTTCAGGATGCTCTGAAAAATATCTGCCAAAATTCTTGATGAGATATTGCTATGAAGTTCATGGAATTAAATAGAAGTTATTGAACTGGCTTAGAAACTGGTTGAGTTCCAGGAGTGTGAGTGTGAATAACAGGCAGTGCTCAGATTGGCATGATGTGACTGTCATGTCCTGCAAAGATCTTTGGTATGATTTCAAAATATTCCCTTTATATTTTAGGGGGGGGGGGGGGGGGGGGATCTTATAGAAACTTACAAAATTCTTAAGGGGTTGGACAGGCTAAATGCAGGAAGATTGTTCCTGATGTTGGGGAAGCCCAGAACAAGGGGTCACAGTTTAAGGATAAGAGGGAAGTCTTTTAGGACCGAGATGAGAACGTTTTTTTTTCACACAGAGAGTGGTGAATCTGTGGAATTCTCTGCCACAGAAGGTAGTTGAGGCCAGTTCATTGGCTGCATTTAAGAGGGAATTAGATGTGGCCCTTGTGGCTAAAGGGATCAGGGGGTATGGAGAGAAGGCAGGTACAGGATACTGAGTTGGATCATCAGCCATGATCATATTGAATGGCGGTGCAGGCTCGAAGGGCCGAATGGCCTACTCCTGCACCTATTTTCTATGTTTCTATGTTTATTAAAGACTTACTGTAGATAATGCAATAGAAACCCAAATATGTAAGTTTGAAAATGAGACAATAATATGCAACATAAGCAGAATAAGCAGATTAAAGGGAAAAGTGAAATTATAAAGCAATGTTAATTATTGGGCTGATGTGGATCTGGGTCATGTTAGCATTCAGGCCTAGGTTAGGAATCTCAAAAAACAGGAGTACTCGAGATTTACAGAGGTTTGGAATTGATACATTAAGTGAATGAAAGAAAACATATTTCAAAGAACGCATATGTCTGTTGGCTAAAGTGTTTCTGTAAAGGAGAAAATAAACTTTTAAATGTGATCATCTATGAACAATGATGTCCAAACATCCTAAGAGTCAGTGGATATTGATTTGTCATTGTTTCTGATCAATGCAGACATTTTTTTTTAAAAGCTACTGGAATGATGGGCCTATGTATCCATCTGACTGCAAGACATGTCACAGCTGAAGAACAATAGAACTTAACTGCATCTGAATGATGCCAGGACTCCAAGGGAGTAAATTATAACGAGATGAAGTAATACAGGTTTGCACTGCAGTTACAGTAGATTAAGGGTGAGTTTCTTGAAGTTTGATTATAATGAGGACTTGCTCAGATAGATAGAGAAAACATGTTTCCATTGGTCAAGAAGTCTGGGAATAGAAAGCTCCAAACCGTTCAAGAGGTGAAGTCTATAAATATTTCTACATAAAAAAGATAATGGAATTTTCATATACAGCAGTTGATAGTGGATCACAGTTAAAAGTCATAGATTTCAGTTGGCGTGGGTATTATGGAATATGGGGAATGGCCATGATCTTGCACTGACAGGTCAAACAGCATTGTGAAGCTAAGCAGCCAATAGTCATTCCTACATAAATGACAGATGCCCTATCTCCCTCTCCCCATCCCTCCTTTTACACACCTGCCTATCACAACCCCAATTCCTGAGTTCCCTCATTAACAAATTTTAATATTTCCAAATCCTTCTAAATTTCACCTAATCCTCCTAATCTCATATTCATGAATGCCCAAATCGCCTTAGTTCTCATCGCCCTTGCTTGAGAGGTCCACCACAACGTTCTCTGTGTATATTTGCCAAGACAAAGTCACACAGTAGAACATCAATGAGCACAAATGAAAATCACTCAAAGTAGAGTGCACCTCCCCCCAACACATCACACATGGAATTAACCAAAATGATGGCTCCTATTTTCCCAGATTTGCTTAATCCAACTTCTTGCATAGCATGAAGCTAAATTCTTCCGTTGTTGTTAATAAAACAGCAAATTCTTTGATTCTTTTGCACATTGCCATTGGGCTTAAATGAAATGAATCATTTACTGATGGTCCTATTCCTTGGTGTGTGTGTGAGAGGGGCAGGGGAAAAAATGAACTTGGCATTGAGAGGACTGGAGAGTAAGGAAAATTAGAAACACAGATTTTCCATTCATACTACTCTTTAAAATACTTTAATTGGGCTACTGTTGCCAAATAATCAAAACCAGAATTTTGCTTAAAGGTCAAATGTTTAAAACATTAAATGAGTACAGATTGACAATGATTACAGGGATCTGGGTTAAGATGAGGTCATTTTAAAAAGAGACGTGCTGAGATCCACCCTTCATAAGGGGTCCATTTGAGCAGAACATGCTCATAGTTTTTGCAGTGGATGCGATACCTGTCATTCAAGCCATGTAGATGTATTGGACATGAGACTCCACATGTTTCCTGCAAAAGGGACAAAATTCATCAGCAATTACTGCATATCCTGGCTAATTATTTGTGCTGTGTATGGGGTATGGTATAGTGGTGGTTTGTTACTGGATTTGTAAATTCTGGGTTAATGTGAGTTGACTGTGGCATTTTATGAATTTGAATTGAGTTGGAAAACAAATTTGAAAATAAGGAACTGGCATCCTTGAAAGTGACCATGACCATGAAGACATCAGCTTGCAATTAAACCCCAACTAGTTCACTTCAACCCATAGATAGCAGATGCCAGATACATGAAACAAATTAACATGATAATGTACACATACCTCAGCTTGTCTCTTAAAGTTCAACATGACATCATGCTAACTCAAACTGGTCAATCAAAATGCTGCTAACCCCCTGGGGTCAGGGATGGATCTACAGAGAATACAGCTGTGTTTAAAAAAGAAACTAGAAGTTGACCATCAGCTTAAGTCAGACCATTTGCAGTGATTTAAGCAGCTCTTAGTAAACCTAAAGGTCGCAGTCAGCCTACATTATCCCTTCCCTTCAGAAACAAAATCCTCCATTCTTATTCTATATGTGACTTCCATCCCATTCTAGCTGAACTTTTGACTGACCTGTCAAAATGACTCATATAAATACAATCATAACTAATGACCAAAAAGATCTTCTTGTGTCATCTCGGGTCCTTGATAAATGCCAGCTGTTTGTAACGTCCACTGGAATAAAATGAATCCCTGTGGTGATTATGTGTAAACTGTGATGGTCAACCACATAGAGCAGAAAACCTGGCTTCTGAGGGACCAGCTGAACTTAAATGAGCAGAAGCAGCAACACGCTAATCTCTGTATTTTTAGGAAAATAAAATTCTCACTCCTAACCACTGTCCAATAATGGAACGGGATTGTATGTAGAAGACAGATTCAGGTTAGATGTGACTACTCTTTCTGTTCATACACGGAGAAGAATCACTGAACGTGGCACTGGAAAGTAGCTGATGTCTGCAGATTCAGTACACGAGAGTGTGTGGAGTTAAATTAAATAGTCCAGTGCAGTGGCACAGCGGTACAGTTGTTGCCTTACAGCGCTGGAGACCCAGGTTTGATCCTAATTATGTTCTGTCTGTACGGAGTCCATGCGTTCTCCCTGTGACCATGTGGGTTTTCACCGGGTGCTCCGGTTTCCCCCCACACTCCAAAGATGTACAGATTTGTAGGTTAATTGGCTTTGGTAAAATTGTAAATTGTCCCTCGTGTGTAGGATAGTGTCAGTATATGGGGTGATCTCTGGTCGGCATGAACTCGGTGGGCTGAAAAGCCTGTTTCGCTGCTGCATCTCTAAAGTCTAAATAATGGCCCTCAAAATGGGTGCAATTATGGAGAATTCTGATGGGATGACTGAGTAACTATTTGATCCAATGCAGACAATTCATCAAGTTGGTGCAATCTGTTCGGTGGGATCAGTTCAACATACAGCAAGGTTTAACCATACTATTTCTTAGATTATGATCTCAACAAGATGTCCAATATCATGAATGTAAATTCAAAGATAATCTGGGCCAGACTACACCTTTCTAACACAGAGGCAGCAGCAGGTGTTGGAGTGACAACGGATTCATGAGGCACAGGGTATCTGTCCTCTTTTAGGATGCCACCATTTGCGATCCCCATATTATCATCCCACCAGAGCACTTGCGGATGCCTGCCAGAGAGCCATCCCTCTCAGCAGCCCGTCATGCCAAATGGGTCTGATGCTGGACCTTCTGGGCACACAACTATCCATCATTGTTTTATTTAACCCATTTTATTTGGATTTTTTTTTGCATTATGACCAAGTAGATGCAGTAACAGTCTGTAAAAAAGCGAAGGCCAGTTATGGTGGGGCTGCTGGGAAATATTGTGCAGTTACATGTATTTTTCAAGGGCTGCCTACCCAGGGATCCTTCCTAAGAGCCCTGTTCTTCCTCCTCCTGTTTTCCTGCTGTTGAATATGTAGTGGCAACGAAAGTGGCTGATCCTTTGGAATTGTGAGGAATGGTGAGGAATGATGGGCAGGAGCCAGTCAAAGAGGGAAGGGATGAGTTGGGAGACAGAAACAGTGGGTGAAACGTGGAAGCAGAGAAGAAAAGCATATGGAGCCAAATTGGGGAGGAGGGCAGTGGGCAGAAGGATAAAATTGAGGAAAACAGGCTATAGGGTGATAATCAGGGACCCACATATTGCAAGGCTGCATGTGGAATGTGAGATGCGGTTTCCCCATTTTGCATTGGGCCTCACCTTGGCAGCAGCAACGGCCGAGCATTAGCAGATCAGTGTGGGAATGAGAAGGGGAGTTGAAATAGCATGCAATTGGGAGCTCAAGATGGCCATTGCAGAGAGAACACAGGTACTCTGCAAACCAGTACCTTAATCTGCACTTGGTCTCACCGAGATGGAGTAGGCCAAATCGAGATGCAGCTTATGAGGTTGGAGAAGGTGTGCTAGAATCCTTGCCTCGATTGGAAGGCCCGTTTAGATCCCTGCATTGTGGTGAGGGAGCAGGTGTAGGAACAAGTGTTGCGTTCCAGGGGAATGTGCCAGGAGTCAGGGGGAGGTCCCACACATTAATTAAAGTGAATTGTCCTGCAGACCAAAACCAAAGTGTGCATGCTCCAGACATAAATTGAAGTGGTAGTGCCAAGCACATGTATGAAAATCACATTACCATGCATATACATGTGCATTGATTCAAATGCTCACACCCCATCTCCAGTGACTGGAACTATCTTTTTAAAGAGTGGTTCTGTCCTACAGCATCCCACAATAAACTCCAAAGCCCCTATCCGCCCCCACAGTTATCTGAGGTTCAGACACTCTTTTTCCGTTCCATATTCCCCTGATTTCTGATTTACGCAACAAAATAAATGCAGTGACTTGTTACTGGTAGAAAACAACAGCAATTTGTATTCATAAAGCTTTTTCGACAAAGTTCTTTACTGCAGTGATATCAAGCAAAATTTGAGATAGACCATAAAAAGACAGATTAAACTGGATAACTTTCAAGGTTCATCTTAAAGGAGGAAAAGGGAGGTGTAGAAACGGGTAGGGGGGCATTCAAAGAGGGAATTCAAGAAATTATGGTCTTTGTACTTGAATGACAATGGTGGGGCAAAGGTCTTCAAGCCGTTGCATGGTATCCCAATTGAAAGAGATCATGAAAGACATTGAAGTTGGAAAGAGTGCAGCAATGGTGGATGGAATGTTGAGGGGGGTGGGATTGGTCGGGAAGCTGTAAAATATTGCAAAAATTATGTTTATTTTAAAGCTGAGATATCATTGAACCAGAAGTTAATATGATTCAGTAAAGAACATATCAGAGGAAGTGCTATCATGCATCCACATCTTCACTGTGTCAAGAGGTAGATATTGGAAGAGTTTTTCCTTTGTTGGAAATTCCAAAATGAGAAAGCAGTGCCTTAAAATGAGGACAGATAGCAGAAGATCTACTGAACGCAGTGCCGATGTACAAATTTCAATCCTGGCCCTGGTATAGTTTGTGTGCAGTTTACATGTTCAGCCTGTGATCCTTTTGGTTTTTCTTGGGTGTTGCCTTTATCTTCCATATCCCAAAGACAAGCTGGTTGGACAAGGGGCTAATTGGACTCTTCCTACTCCATGTTCCCAGGTTTCTATCGTAAAAGGTAAAGATAATTCAACCTCACAAGCATGTTTGATGGTAAGAGAAAGAAGGTATTCAGCCCCTTAAGGCTATTCCACTGTTAAATTAGATAAATGTTGATCTGTGGTTTTACAACTCCTCGTTACTCATCATATTTAACCTTATGGAGGATGAGGAAATGGGGGTGATTTCAATTTTCCACTCCCTTTGTGGAAAACTGGTTTCCAAATTGATTTTGGAATAGTTTAAATCTAACTTTGAGATTCAGTAAATGTTGAACTCATATCACAAGGAAAGCTTTAGAGCACAGACAGACTTCACCTACGGGTAGGGCATTTTGTTGACTGTGTTTAGTTGAACCACGTGTGCTGATTTCCAAATTATGGAGAAACAGAGCTGTGGGTGGTCGACATACTGCCTTCAACAGTGGAAACATTACTTGAGCAGCAGAAAGCTAAAATTACTCATAATCTGAGCAAATTCCTCAGCTTCCAACAGTGATCCATCAGCTCAGTCATCTACTGGGAAATCAAGAACAATTGCATTTTCAGCTTTAACATCAATGTTTGGACAACAAGCGCTGACAAAATAAGGACAATAAAAAAATGTATATAGTACTTCCCATACTGAACACTACTGAGGGTCGCACTGTGCAGAATCTACAGGGGAACAATAATGCTGACTAGGCTGACTTGGAACTGGAGGACATCATTAAACGATCCCCTCTGCTCAAAGGAGAACACTCTCTTGCCCTGAATGTCCTGCATAAATCTTTATTTGAACTTTAGTGAGAATTGGAATTTAGGC
Source organism: Rhinoraja longicauda (assembly GCF_053455715.1). Classification (NCBI taxonomy): domain Eukaryota; kingdom Metazoa; phylum Chordata; class Chondrichthyes; order Rajiformes; family Arhynchobatidae; genus Rhinoraja; species Rhinoraja longicauda. Next base: position 7,436,346 of record NC_135974.1, read on the forward strand.
TGCACCTGAGAACTAACGACATAAGTTCAACCAGGTTACAAACTAAACTGTTGATCTATCAATAAAAGTATTCAATTTATTCAGCATAGGATAGCACCTCCTCTCCCTGGTTCCATGTTTTCTACCTTTCAGCGCACCAGGAAGATACTCGCAAAAAGCTGGAGTTACTCAGCGGGACAGGCAGCATCGCTGGAGAGGAATGAGAGACATTTTGGGTCGAGACCCTTCTTCAGACTAATAAAGGGTCTTGATACCCGAAACGTCGACTATTCTTTCACTCCAGAGATATTGCCTGTCCTGCTGAGTTACTCCAGCTTTTTGTGTCTATCTTTGGTTTAAACCAGCATCTGCAGTTCCTTCCTGTACATGGTGTTTAAAGGAGCCTGATTGTAAAACTTGGCCACATGGCAGTGGTTTCCTCAATGCAACAGAGCTCAGTTTGTCTGCAATCGAGGACTCAAACGGTGAGCAGGTCCATGAAGTGGCATGACTCTGACACACATGAGTTTGTATGACTCATGCCACTCACCAGATTGGTTATCGGAGTAATGCTACTTCATGGGCCTGCACTATAAGCGCGCCGTGCAGGCAGTGCATGACATCTGCCTTGCAGCAAAAGTAAAAGCAGAAAATAATGTAAATACTCAGCAAGTCAATCAACATCTATGGAGGATGCAAAGGGATTCATGTTTCAGTTCAATAGCTTTTGTCAAAACAAAGAAGAGTTCAAACATGTTGTAAGTTTCAGGGAAAATTAAGGAATAGAGAGAACAAAGGGTATATCTATGAGAGAGTGGAGAACAGAAGACACTGGATGTACAAGAGGTGCCAGTGGTGATGGCTGGTTAACAGCAGGCAATTTGTCCAAAGACATAAATCGAGGAAGGTAAATAAAATGAGGCAGATTTGAAATGTCACTGCTAGATTGGCCCTGATTCCACCCATGTAATGACCACATGTGGAGAATCCTGGTGTTTAATGGCAGCATTAACACTTCCTCGCCTGTGCTTTTTAAAGAGATCCTCAATGGCTTGCAATTTGTGTGGTATTATTGGGATTTGTGTTAATTGGATAGGCACATGCTTGGAGAAGGTAAAATGCATCTGTGGCCACTGAGGATGTTGTTACTAAGAATCAAGAGATCCCGTTTCCTGGCAGTGAAGACTTCCACTATAGTTATAGAGCCTGAGGAGGGGGGCTCAAGACCAGTCCAAGACAGCAGGAGGAACATGGGGAGGCTCTTCCTGGAGGCTCTATCCTGCCAGTGTGTTCCAAGGCAGATCCATCTTTCAGGGGAGACAAGCCTAAGGTTCTCCAAATCAAAGGCTCATGGAGATCATCAGACCTATTGTTCTCCTCTCTACATTTGTTCATCTATACTGAATAATAATTACTCCATTGCATTTATTTTTTTACAATGATTCTTTTCTCGTTTTCCTTTGAATGTGCCCTATCAATAAGTAATTATTTCAACTGCATTGCCCATTATTGTCTGTGCGTGTGTATGTGCGTGTATGTGTATTTCTTCATCTGCTTGTGTGTGTGCGTGTGTGTGGATGTGTGTTTATATATGTGCCAGTACCAATAATCATTATATGCATGCATGTGCCAAATGTATTTGTGAATGTGCCTGGTGTTTATGTGTTTGTGTGAGTCAGTCTGAGTGTGTCATTGTGTATCCATGCGCACATGTCTATCTGTGATTGTGCGCTTCTGTATGTTTAAATGCATGCATGTGCCTATGCCTACATGGGTTTGTGTGCGGCTGTGTTCTGTGCCCATAAATATCTATGTCTACCTGTGTGTGTGCGTGTGCAAATGTGCATGTTGATTGTAAGCATTATGTATGTTTTCATCCACGACTCTAATATGTACCCACGTGCATTGTGTGTGGGGTGCATGCGTGTGTGTATATGCGTATATCTATGTCTTTGTTTATGTCTGGATCAATGTTTGAGAGTGAGCATGTGTTTGTCTGTATTGTGTGGGGACACGTTCATGTGTGTGTGTGTGTGTGGACATGTGCATATGTGTGTATGCTTTTGTCTATGCATTTGATGTGCGTGTGTGTGTCTGTCCATGGCAGCACATGCACATAGGGTTCATGGGTTTGTCTGTGTGCATGTATGGTTGTGTATGCAAATGTGTGTAGACAAGTGCATGTCTATATATGTCTGTGTCTCCTCGGCATGTTTATTTTTGACTGAGTGCATGGACATGGGTGTGCAGGAGGATATATACATGTGTGCAGATTCATATGTGTGTGAGAACATTTGGGTGTACATACATATGCCTGTGTTTGTGTGCATGTGCACTCCTGTGTATTAATATGTTTGTGTGTGGCAATTATAGAGCACATCCTTGGCTTCATTACCAAGAGAGAGCAGGACTGGTGTGATGAAAATGTTCAGGAAATCAAAGAGCTAAGTAATCATAAATATAAGGCATTCCTGGATTGGAAGCATCACCTTTCTTCAAGAGAAAGCCTCCACATGCACCTAAAGGCAGAGGTCCTGGCGGAAACCTAGAATCTAAAGAACAGAGAGATGATAAGATAGATGCAAAAGGCTCAGCAACTCAAAAATACTAATTACATGTGCAGAAAAAAAACTCAAGGATGTGCTCAAAGCTTATTTATAGAAATACAACGTTGCATTGACTTCTGGGAATCTCTGACTCATGACCACATAAAAGTGGAGGAATATTTAGGATGGTACAGAGAACCTGAAGTCCAAGCACCAGCAGTACACAGAAGCTGCGTAAATGTAGTAAAGTGCACAAATGTCCCATTTGAAGCCTGGCCAGGTTTATTCTGTCTCAACTATGGAAAGGCTGCTTCATTAGGCACTTTAGAATCCACCAGACCAAGTGGATCCGTTGGGCCCAAACCTCTCCTGCATTGGTGCAGCACCCTCTCCTCCCCCCCTCCCCCCTCCCCCCTCCCCCCTCCCCTCTCCCCCTCCCCCTCTCCCTCCTCCCCCCCTCCACCACTTTCCCCCTCCCCTCCATCCCTCCTCCCTCCTCTCCCCCTCCACCCCCCTCCCCTCCTTTCCCTTCCTCCCCCTTCCCCTCCCCCTCCTTTCCCTCCCCAACTCCACCCCCCTTATCCTCCCTCGCTCCCCCTCCTCCTTAGGAGATAGATTTAAACTTTAAAATGTGAATAACTTATAAAATATAACACCAATTTCAATGAAACTTCTTCCATTAGCACCAAAGGGACGACGGTGAGTAAGGTGGGCCTAAAATTGTTGCGCTATCATGATTTTGGCTGCAGTTCAGTAACAAACAAGCGAAGTTTTAGTATATAGATAACACTGGAATTCTTCTTTCGTGTCCATCATTCAAATGTTACATCACTATCATCGTCCGTCCTGAAAAGGGTGCAAGCTTCCGGCGACAATCAGTGGGAGCCTCACTTGTACAGTAGACGATGGTGGTAGCAGAATTAGCTTTGGACACTTTCAGTTTCCAGCCCCGCGATGTGGACGCTTCTGCTAAGGGGCCAACACTGGAGTGAAAGCAAGTCATTCTTGATTTCAAGAGACTGTCGAAGAAGATGACATGTGTAAGTCATTTGTGTGGGTGTGTGCATGTGTGCATGTGCAGTAGTGTGGAGCGGGAAGGGGAGTTTTGTGTTTGTGTGCTTTTCTATATGTGTTTGCATGATTCTCTGTGTGAGGATGAATATGTGTGTGCCAGCACATGTCAATGTGTTTGCATGCGTCTGTATAAATTCAAGTATGCGTGTATCTTTATTTGTACAGGCTTGGCTTCAGTTGTGTTGTTGTCCTTAATAAAATAACACTAATAAAGGCCATATGGATTATATACTGATTGGGAAGGGGGCGTGGGCGATATACTTGGGAGGAGGGAGGAGGGGGGGGAGGTGTTGGGGGGTGGAGGCAGCATTTTCTCTGGAACTAGAGTCCAGCAAAACAATGCTTTTGATGGTGAAATATGAGCAGGGAAGGTCAGTGAAACAGTTCACTTTAAATTACCACAAGATCTCCTTTAAAACAGCCCAGCTGGCTGCTTGCTGGGCTCAATGCAATTCTTGTGAGGGGCTCTGGGATGACCACATTGACCCTTGGCCAGGCTCCAGTGAAAGCCTGCAGCGAGCTGGAATGTAGGGCTGCATGTTCCAAACTCTTAAAACAACACAGGTTGCAGCTGTGTATGCCAGCAAGCCCGTGCCTCACTCCATCAACTGGCCTTGAGTGGCTTTCACAGCTTCAGCTGTCATAATCACCAAACCCTCAGAGGAACCTGTCTGGTGCCAGGTATCACTGGCCTACCACCAATTGAGGAGAGATGTTTGGTACGTAGAATAACAGATATGCGCAAGTGGATAAGAAGCTGGAATTTCATTAATAGATTTATACATAAAGACAGCTTACATCTTTAATATTGTGAAATGCCCCAAATTAAACCAAAGGGCCTGTTTCCATTGTGTATAGCTCCTCGACTCTAAGACACTTTGCAGGGGGGTGGTTACCAGACAAGATTTGAAAAGGGCCACAAAAAATCCCAATGCAGCATCTTCAAGCTGAAATGATAACAGTGCTTCTCCTTCAATAGATGCAGCCTGAGTGGTTCCAGTATTTCCTGTTTTTATTCCAAAAAGAACAGTTAGTCACAACATAGTCAAGGAGGTGGGTTTAAAGAGCCATCTTAAAGGACAGGAGCTGAAGCACAGAGATTTAGGGAGAGATTTAGCGACTGGTAGTGTACCATACAGACAGCAAATGGAACCGTTGCTGTTTGTGATATACACCGATCAGCCAAAACATTATGACCACTGACAGGTGAAGTGAATAACATTGGTTATCTTGTTACAATGGCACCTGTCAAGGGGTGGGATATATTAGGCAGCAAGTGAACAGTAAGTTCTTGAAGTTGATGTGTTGGATGTAGGAAAAATGGGCAGGAGTAAAGTCCTGAGCGACTGTGACAGGGGCCAAATTGTTATGGCTAGATGATTGGGTCAGATCATCCCTGAAACAGCAAGGCTTGTGGGGTGCTCCCGGTCAACAATGGTGAGTACCTACCGACAGCGGTCCAAGGAGGGACAATCCAGAAACCGGCGACAGGGTGTTGGGAACCCAAGGCTCATCGATGCACGAGGGCAACGAAGGCTATCCCGTCTGGTCCGAACCGACTGTGGGAAGACGACAAGCCGGTGGAGGGAGTGTGATGCTCTGGGCAATGTTCTGCTGGGAAACCCTGGGTCCGGCCATTCATGTTGATGTCAATTTGACACCTGTCACCTACCTGAACATCATTGCACACCAGGTACACCCCTTCATGGCAATGGTATTCCCTGATGGCAGTGGCCTCTTTCAGTGCGCCCTGCCTAACTGTACTCATTGTTCGGGAATGGTATGTGTTCACGGTGTTGCCCTGGCCTCCAAATTGTCCAGATCTCAATCCAATTGAACATCTGTGGGATGTGTTGGATCGATAAGTCGTGGCTCCACATGGTGGCTCCACCTCGCAACTTACAGGACTTGAAGGATCTGCTGCTAATGTTTTGGTGCCAGATACCACAGGACACGGTCAGGGGTATTGTACAGTCCATGCCTCGGCTGGTCAGCGCTGCTTTGGCGGCACACGGAGGACCAATGGCATATTAGGCACGTGGTCATAATGTTTTGGTTGATTGGTGTATATTAGCAACTTGATTATGAAAGTAGAAGTTATGATTAGTAAGTTTGTAGATGATCTGACAAAATGATGGTTGTAGACGATAAGAAAGGTTGTCAAAGGCTACAGTGGGATACAGATCAGTTCGAAAATTGGGGATCTGAGAGGTAATTTTGTTGCGCAGTGTGCAGTTGATATCTGGAGCTCACTGTCAGAGGAGGTGGGAGAATCTGATACAATTACTAATAAGAGGCATTTAAACATCACTTAAATAAGCAAGACATAGAAGGATACGGACCTAATGAGGAAAAATGGGATTAGTGTACATGGGGAAGAAGGTAGCAAGGACATAGTGGGCCTAGAGACCCATTTCTGTGCTCTATAACCTAGTGACCAGTTTAGAGGCCAGCACCTAAAGGTGTGGGAGCCAATGTTGGAGCAATTACAATGAGTTATGTTTGCAGCCCTGATTTGAAGGTGCACTTAGATCTCTGGTGGCTGTAGAACTGGAGGAGACTTCAAGGACTGGGAATGAGATCATGAAGAGAGAAGCCAAGGATGAGAATTTTAAATGTAATATTGCTGGATCCAGGACAGCAAGCTGAGGCTGATGAATAAATGATGAGGAATTTAGCATGAATTAAAATGGAGTTTATGGAGGGAAGAATTGGGATAGTCAATAGATGAGAATTTTAGCAGCAGATTTGCAGAGGAAGCAGAGATGGATAAAATTGTAAAGGGTACAGAGAGAAAACACAGAAGAAAGCTGTGTTCAGGGTGCCATATATACAAACTGTCATAGTTAGCCAGAGGCAAAGTCTGAAGCAAGGAAAGTGGGTGAAAGGGATTTCAGTGATATATGCACAGAATAACAGGCAGACAGTACCTCGTAATCAAGTATTATCTAATTAAAAGGTAAGGGGCGTTTAGCTACATAAAGTGCATAGGAAGGTTACAGACAGACCTTGATGCTTTACATTTAAATTAACAGATACCATGAGTGAGTAAGAAGTTGGAATCAACTACAAAGGGGCAGATGGTTTCTGAATAAAATAACCGATGAACTGGAATGAATTACAGGTGGAACTTGGATGATTTGAAAATATAAAACATATGGTCAAGAGTGAATTAACAGCTGGCATTAGTTTCTAGTGCATAATGTCACATACACCTGGGAGAGCTACATCTGGAAATTAATAGAATCATTAGGTTTGTATATAGGATATTAGGCCTAAGTTCTATACTGAATTTTAATTAATGTGTTCAGGTGGTATAGGTATAGAACAGGGATGCCCAATGCTTTGGGCTTGCAGGGCCGTTTTTAAATCAGAGCACAAGATCGAATTATTGTCAACACTTCTGCCCATTTGACACATCAGTGCATGTAAAAACATAAAGATATAAGATATAAAGATATAAAATCAGTAGGATACGTGGCCTGTCATACCCCCACTGCTTTTCAATAAGATCAGGGCTCATCTTTCACCTCAGCGCCATATTCCTGCATTAACCTTATATTCATTGATTTCTTTAAATCTATAAACCTGTTTATCTACTTTGAATATTCTCAGCAAAAGAGCCGCCACAACTCTGTGGGAAAAGATTTCTTCCGACTCCCTGTTTTGAGACTAACTTTTATGGCACAGTAATCCCTGTTTCTTGAGAACCCAATGAAAATATCAGGCCTGTATTCCACCTGTCAACTCCTGAGGAATTCTATATGTTTCAATGAGATCACCTCCAATTTTTCAACATTTCTGAAAACATACTTCCAGTCAGCCTAATCTTCCCTCATAGGCCAAACAAACTATCTCAGAGGACCTCTATTGCAAGTACAGATAGGAAAATCAAACCTGCATTGAATATTCCAGATGCACTCTCACCAAGAGTACAATGTTTTTTCCCTTGTACTCAAATACTTTTGTAATATATATATCTTTTTAATTTCTTGTTTTACCCAAATATTAGTTTTCTATGATCTCTTTACAAGGACCCAGAGGTCCTCCAGAACATCAATATGAATCGATCACTCAACATTCAAAAAACACACCTCTTCCTTATTCCTTCTACCAAAACAAATAACTTCATATTGCCACGATATATTCTCTATTTTTTTCCCATTCACTTAGCCACCTACAACCTCTAAAAGTCTTTCTTGATTTTTCCTGACAAACTGCATTGCTACCTTGCTTTGTGTCATCAGCAAACTTAGATGTTATATTCATCTAAATCATTGATATACAGTAGATTGCAAATAACTGGATCCCAATACTAATAACCCCTGTAGCAGCATAGCCTCCCACCCAAAAGTGACCCATTTATTACTAATTTCTGTTTTCTGTCCTCTAACCATTCTGGGATTACCCCAATCCTATATTCTTTCATTCTGAAAAACACTCTCTTGTGTGGCATCTTATCGAAGGGCTTTCAAGAGTTTAAAAATACCATGCCCACCGATTTCCACTTAGCTATCCTGATTACCATCTGCCACATACAGGTGCCTAAGCCCCTGAACATCACGGGAGGATTTGGGCTTCAAACTTTCTCCTGATTTCTGGCCAGTAATGTCAATACTCCTGTGCAGTCCAATATTATCACTGTCAGTTCAGCTTCTTGAAAATTGTAAGACACTGTTCAAATTACTTGTCCCAATATCTTCAATATCCTACAGGAGTATGTGCAATGAATTATATTGATGGCTTCCTGTTGAATCTTTTATCTTCACATGACTGAATAGCCAGTATCTGTATCCATGCTTATCTCTAGGATTTGCCCATTCACCTTAATAAACCTGTTAATGTAATTTTTGTTTGTCTTTTGGACACAGATATGACATAAATATCATTTAAAATACATTCCTCATTGTCCACATTTACTTCAATGGTACGAAGTGCCTCCTTCCATGCTTGTTTCAGTTTAGTTTAGTTTTAGTTTAGTTTAGTTTTGATTTTTGACAGTCTAGAAATACAGTAGGGCACAGGTAAAATGGTGAAATAAGTTTATTAATTCACCAGTGAAGGTACAGCTAATTTAAAATATTCTCAAACTCACCTATCCATGCATATTACAATGTGAACTTTATTTTCTGCTCACTGTCATCCTCTGTAACATTGTGACTTAGGAATGCATCAGAATTCAGCACAGTATGACACAAGGGCATCTCAAACATCTAGAGCAGTCCAATAAGCAGTTAAATGCAAAATTCTTTCTTCTTTTTCTTCTACTTAGGTCGACCCTCAAGATTGAGGATGACTCACTTCCAGTTGGGTGTTGTTGGTTTTAAGGTGACTGATGAGACCAATGTTAGAACCAGAGGCACATCCACAGATGGGGCACGAGATAGCTGATGTGTGCTTTCAAGTCATGGACATAAGTTTTGCAATTCCCAAATCCCAAATGCTTTTCTGCTTTGAAAGAATCCAGGCCAGAAATTCCCAGCAGTCATTGGGAATGTGGCATTTTTCAAGGATGCTTTGAAAACACCCTTTTATCGTTTCCCCATGGTGATATCTTCCTCACAAGGTTCAAAATAGAATCTCTGCTTCAAGACACTGGTGTCGAGCATGTAACAAAGCTAACTGAATCTAACTAGGACCTCAGCATGGGGATGCGAGTCTAGGAAATGACGCTTATCCTTCCAATGAATTTGGAGAATTTTACAGATTCAATACTGGTATCTTTCAAGAGCCTTGAGGTACCTCCTTTAGGAATCCTAGTGTCAGAAGCACATATGCATGACTGTGCTAATGAAGTAAAGTCCTTAAAGCTATAGTCATCCTTTTACATGCACTAAATACACTGCGACCAGAGATGAGTTACCAGCTGGTTTATATGTAATTAAACGCATCACGGAGTGAGATAAAGACAAGGATCTTTTTTTTCATTTAATTACAGGATGTGGATTTTACAGATAAGAAGACACAAGAAACTGCAGATGTGGAATCTGGAGCAAAACACAAAGTGGGGGAGGAATTTAAGAGTCAGGCAGCATCTTAGATCAGGATCCTTCATCAGACTTGAATCCGTCTGAAGAAGAATTGTGACTTGAAACATCACTTATCCATTCCCTCTCCAGATGCTGCCTGACCCTGTGAGTCCCTCCAGCACTTTGTATGTTACTGATAAGACTTACTTTAATCACCAATACCTAATTGCCCAAGCACTGAGCCATCTCCTTAAATCTCTGCTGTCCTTGTTATGATGGTGTTCCTACACTGCTATCGCATCGAGAATCCTAGGATGTAGACAAAGAAGGACAAATCAAAATAGTGTCAGGAAAGAACGTATTCCCATTTGCCTGTTACCTTTGACATTTCAGTGATAGATTCAGAGATTTGCAAAAACCTTGTCAAATAACTGCAGTACTTTTGCTATTACTGTATATTGCTGTCAAAATGTATTCATGCTGCAGGGAGTGAATGTTAGGGCAATGCGAGACAGTCTATTTTGTCCTGATCATTGTCAAACATTCTCAATATTGTGGGAGTCGCCACTACCAGGTAAATGGAAAATATTTCTTCGCACTTTGTGTCCTTAGCTGGTGTAAAAGCATTGAGGAGTCAGGAGATGAGTCATTCACAAAGGGATAAGTAGCCTCTGACCTTTACTTGTTGCCATAGTGTTTATCGATCATAGCTTGAGGATATTGATTGTGGAAGATTAATAATGGTGATACCCCTGAATGTCAAAGGTGGATGGTTAGACTCACTCTTGTTGGAGATAGTCATTACTTGGCACTTGCATGGCACATCGATGAGTAAGCAGCTGAAGGCGATTGGCCTGGGACGACTGTGAATAATGCGGCAATGAGTTTGAGCTGAAGTGATCATCCTCCAACTACCATACCACCTTCCCTTGCGTGAGATATGATTCCAGCCAGTGAAATGTTGTGTTCTTGATTTTCATTTACTTCAATTCTACTAATGTTGCTTGGTGCGCACTTGGTCAAATATTATTTTGATGTAAAAAACAAGGAATTCTGGTGGTTTATCTGCAGGATAATTGATGCAAAATATGGCACTGCATGGTTTTCATGATAATAATGGAAGGAATGAGGTATAAAAATCAAATCTAATTAAGCAATTCAGATGTTTTCTATACAAATCAAAGATATTTATGATTGGGTGGAAGCCATCTTTATTCTTTCTATCTCTTTTTCTTTTGTGGCAACTTAAAACATGTTTGTTTTCTAATCTTGCCCAGCTTTGAAGAAAGATTATTGATCTGAACCATTAACTCTATTTTTCTCACTGCATATGTTTCCAACACTTTTTGATTTGATTTAAGGCATTCTGGTTGTGTATTTTCAAAATAACTCCTGCAGACTTGATCTAATCGTGAGTTCCAGTGATTGATATATAAAATAGTATACACCCAGGCTGAAATTTAATTGAGGATTTTTGATTATTTATACAACTAATAACAAGTTTCCCATATGTGATTATAAACTGGTGGCTAATTAAGTGGTTACGTAGACTTTGTATATACAAAACAGGTCATTTTGGCTGAATCAAACTGGAATCTAGAATAACGAATCTCCAGAAATAATTTACAGATTGGAATCAAATCTAGTGATACAGAGGTTTAAATATATAATAAGAACATAAGAAATAACAGTGGAAGTAGGCCCTTCGAGCCTGCTCCACTGCTCAACTGATCCTCAACCACCATTGTCCTGCCCAATCCTATAAGGTCTAAATCTATTGATTTTTACTCTGAATGCAATAAATGACTGAGCCTCCACAGCCCTCCCTCCGACAAAGATCTTCAAACTACTCTTTGAGTCCTATAAAATCTTACCCTTTATTCTAAGATGGTGAGCTCAGGCACCAGGCTCCTCAGCCAAGGAAAACATCCCCATAGCTTCCTTCTCCCACCCCAAACATATACTGTCGAGTCCTCTAAGAATGATGTATGTTTTTAAGAAGTCCTGTCTCATTCTTCCAAACTCTACAGAATAGAAGTTTGCCTACTCAATCTCACCTCACAGGGCAGCCCTAGAAGAATACAACTAAAGCATGGCGTTACTAGTGTACGTACTTGGTATAGTCCTCTAACCTACACTCTTACACTTAGTATGATTGTGCTGAATGGATAGCAGGATTGTCACAGAACTGAATGCAAAAAAAAGGAAACATTCACTGTACATAAGTCCACTTGACAATAAAGTACCATTGTACCATTGAGATCTGCTATTCCAGAAACCAGTCTAACTAATCTTTGCTGTAACCCCTATTTCGTAAATATCCTTCTTTAGAATATTAACAATTGTGTAGAATACTTCAGGTGCTATCTCACTAAGGCCATGTGTAACTGTGGTAAAACATTCATATTCTTATACTTAAATTCCCTTGCAATAAAAACCAATATACCATTTACCTTCCCAATTATCTAATGTACTTACATGCTAGCTTTCAGTGACTGGCATACATGAACAGCCAGGTCAGTTTGAGCATCATTATAATCATTTCCCAAACCCTCACCATTTAATCAATTGAGAGGGAGTGGACTACAAACAGGAGTCATAAAGAAGGCTACATTTCAAAATAACTGGTAACTGTTCAGAATCTAATTAAGAGGCATTAGTGGTTTTTATACTAAATATCACACTTCCTGGGAGTGAGTTTCTGTCTGGAACATGACTCAATAGTTCAGGTGATTAACACATAGAAGCATACCAATCTAGAGCAGGCCAATGGGATTAGTGTAGATGAGCTAAAATCAGCATAGACATGGTGGGCCAAAGTGCCCATTTCTGTGAGGTACAACTCTATCACTCTACATAGTAGAACAAATAGCCAGAAATAAATTAAAGCCTCGATTCTGATTGAGATGGTTTATATATACAATAATCTATATTGAGGAATGACTTTTAGACAGGAATTTAATTGAGGTGTTTGTATAATTTATAGAGATAATGTACCGCCCAGCCTTGAATTACTGATAGGATTATAATCAACACGTTTAGATTGATTATATATAAAAGAACCAATATCTGGGTATGGTACACAGGCAAACTGAATTGCACGTGTGCACCTGAAAAGCCTGACAAAACATCTGGTGCTCCACCATTTCAATAGCAGCAAAGGTCTGTCTCAACATTGTGCACTGCTATTTGGCTCAAACATGTGGTCAACAACAGCATCAATATGCAGGAAAGTGAATGCATTTGAGTAATGATGTCTGTGATACTTAACAATCATTTCATCAAGCACATTAATGATGCCCAGGCCTGTTATAGAAAATATGACAATGACTGAAATGATCAGGATCAGTCTTCTTAGGCCCCCTCGGTCATGGCTGACCATGGGTGATGCATCCTAGTTGGCTGCTTGCTCCACACCTCGGCTAGAGCAGCATCGCTTGTGCTGAAGAGACCAATGCGGGAGTGACAGTCTCTGTTGCAAAGGTCACATTTGTGTGTGGACTCTGGTCTGTTGAAGTTGCTGCACTCCTTTCTGCGTGCCCGCTTTTCTGCCGCTGCGTTCATCAGTTTCTCTTCCCCCGTTTTGAGATGTTGGTTCAGGGTACCTCTCCACCTTGTATGGTTAGCTGCAAGGCTCTCCCAGGACTCCACATCGATGTCGAGCACCTTCAAATCTCTCTTGCAGACATCCTTGTAACGTAGCTGGGGGCGGCCGATGGTTCTCCTCCCAGATGTTAGCTCTCCATAGAGGATGTCTTTTGGAATACGGCCATCCTCCATGCAGTGGACATGGCCCAGCCACCGCAACCTTCTAAACTCCAGCGGGTAGAGGCCCAGTGCTGTCAAATACCCATTATATACTAACTCACTCATTCCTGGAATCATTGTAAACCTCCTCTGGACCCTCTCCAGAGCCAACACACCCTTCCTCAGATATGGGACCAAAATTTGCTCACAGTACTCCAAATGTGGCCCGACCAGCACCTTATAGAGCCTCAGCATAACATCTGTTTTTGCATTCCAGTTCTCTTGATATAAATGCTAGCAATGAATTTGCCTTCCTTACCACTGATTCAACTTGCAAATTAACTTTTTGGGTGTCCTGCACCAGCACTTCCAAGTCTCTTTGCACCACCAATTACTGAATTCTCTCTCCATTTAGAAAATAATCCACGCCATTGGTTTTATTACCAAAATGCATGACTCCGCACTTTGCTATACTGAATTTCATCTGCCACTTCTTTGCCCACTCTCCCAACCTGTCCAAGTTCTTCTGCAGAGTCTTTGCTTCCTCTACACACCCTCCACCTATCTTAGCATCATCTGCAAACTTGGCCACAAAGCCTTCAATTCCCTTATCCAAATCATTAACATTCAACGTGAAGAAAAGTGGCCCCGGCACCAACCCTAGTCCACTAGTCACTGGCAGACAACCTGAAAATCGCCTTTTATTGCAACTCTTTGCCTTCTGCCATCCAGCCAACCCGCTTTCTCACCTTCTGAGAAAAAGGGTGCATGAACATTAAACACAACACAGAAGGCATGGTCTTGTGACCAACAGCAATCCCTATCCTTCAATATTACCAGCAGTAATCCTACTTAAGGCAGAAATTTTAAGGGAAAGGAAAGGTATCACCAATGCACTGAAGAACTTTGCTAGCTTTTTTCTAGAGCAGTCTCATGAAGAACATGAGAATGCTGAGAACCTGGTGAAGCTACAGAATCAGCGAGGAGGCCGCACCTTACTCCAGGATATTCAGAAACCAAATCGTAATGGATGGGGAAGCGGCTTGGATGCAATAGTAAGCTCTTCCAAAGGCTGGCAGCATGGTGTTCAGTGAACAATCTGGTCCTGAACTCCTCCAAAACAAAGGAACTTATAATTGACTTTAGAAAAACCAGTGTAGAATACGACCCACTCTACATCAATGGGGTCTGTGTGGAAAGGGTACCCGCTTTCAGGTTCCTGGGTACGCACATCGCAGAGGATCTTACCTGGTCTACCAACACCATCACCACAGTAAAGAAGGCACAGCAGAGACTCCACTTCCTGAGGATCCTCAGGAAAACCAACCTGCAGGAGAAGCTCATGTTGTCCTTCTATCGCTGCTCCATCGAGAGTGTGCTGGCATACTGTATAACCACATGGTATGCCAGCTGCTCAGAAAAGGACAGGAAGGCCCTTCAGAGGGTCATCACGACGGCCCAGAAGATCATCGGCTGCTCACTGCCCTCCCTGGAGCACCTGTTCAGCCTACGCTGCCTCAGTAGAGCAGGCAAAATAATAAAAGATCCATCCCACCCCGGCCACCGTCTGTTTGTTCATCTGCCCTCTGGTCGACGTTTCAGGTCGATCAAATCCCGAACAAACAGACTTAAGAACAGTTTTTACCCCAGGGCCATACGAGAACTGAACACTACCTTTGCACTAGGCAACACCGTTAAAAAATCTTGTACTTAATATAATTGTATTTCTGTATTTATTTGTTTTTGCATTTATTGCATATATGTTTGTACGCACCGTCAGGATTGGCTATTTTTTAATTTCGTTGTACTCGTTGCAATGACAATAAATGAATATTATTATTATTATTATTATTTGGAGTTTGAGAAGAATGTAAACCAGTCTGAACCAGTGACTGTTTCGGACTGTGCTCTGGAGATGACTACCAGGAAGTATTTTGGAGGAATATCCTCCAAATCTAAAGGCCTCACGACACGGGTCGACAGGGTCATGAAGAAAGAATTTGACATGCTTGCCTTCACCTGTCGAGGCATTGAGTACAGGTGCTGGAATGTTATGTTGCAACTGTATTGTGTGCAGTTCCGAGCATCCAACTATAGGAAGGATGTCATTAAGCTCGGAAAGATGCAAAAAAAGATTCACCATATGTTACTGGAACAGAAGGGCTTGAGTTATAAGGAGGTTGGATCAGCTGGGACTTCTTTCCCTGGAGCATAGGAGGTTGAAGGATGGCATTATAGGGGTTTATAAAACAATGAGGGATGTAGATAAGGTAGATGGTCACAGTCCTTTTCTTAGAGTAGAGTAGTCTTAAACTAGAGAGCATAGATTTAAAGTAAAGACAGGAACTGCAGATGTTGGTTTACAAAAAAAGACTCAGTGCTTGAGTAACTCAGTGGGACAGGCAGACGGAGAGTCAAAAAATTCAAATTCCTGGATGTGCATATCTCTAAAGATCTGTCCTGGACCCAGCACATTGATGCAATCATAAAGAAAGCCCATCAATGCCTCTACTTCCTTAGAAGATTGAGGAGATTTGGTATGTGAACGACTACTCTCTTGCGATTCCTCATGTGTACATTAGAGAGCATAATGACGGGTTGCACCACAGTCTGGTTCAACAACTCAAATGCCCAGGAACAAATAAGATTACAAAATGTGGTAAACACTGGCCAGTCCATCGCAGATACAGACCATCTCATCTTTGTAGGGATCTACAGCATCGTCAGAGAACCACACCACCCTGACCACACTCTCATTTCACTTCTGCCATCGGGAATAAGGTTTTGGAGGCTAATAAACACCACAACCTCTAAATAAGCCCCAAATAATAGACTTGGTGGCATTGTATTTGTCTTAGCACTATTATTATTATTTGTATTTTTTAAATGTATATTTATGGACTGAATGGTTTTTCTTGTTTATTATGTTGTTTACACAGTACTATGTTTATATGTCGGTTGTGCTGCTGCAAGTAAGAATTTCATTGTTCTGTTTCTGGATATATGATAATAAAACACTCTTGACTTTTTTGATTCGAGTATCCAACCTTGGACCATGCAGACAGCAGGCAATATTTATTATGTGCGCATGCCCAATGAACAAAGGAAGTGCACAGACACCAATTTGTTCTTGTGACCTGGAATGTCTCAGGATCAGCACCCTGGAAAAGTGACCTAGCGTATTGTAATATTTCTCATTGCAACAGGAGTGGATCATACAATTCCTTGTGTTGGTCCAGCCATTTGGTTATATTGTAGTAGATCTGTACCGCTGTTCATCTTGGCTGCCTTTGTACCATATCTTGTGATACCTTTATCAAGACTTACAAAAAAAAATCTTTGTTTTGAAAATGCTCATTGTTCCCCAGCATCTGTGCTGTATAGAGGTAGAAATTCCATACTTATGCCTCATTTATCAGAATAAAGGATTCCTCATTTTACTTGTAAATGCTTTGACTTTGGGCCTAGATGCTCCATAGTGTTAATAAAACATAAGTGTTATAAAAATTAGAGAAAGGAAATTTTCCTTTCACACCTTTCACTCTAGCCCTGGGACACGGAGTCAGATGGCAGAGAAGAGGGTCGTTGGTTCACGGGCCCGGGGCTCACCTGGGCTTATTGGTGGTGCTCCGGTTCTTCCAACATGTGGACCGGACTTTGGACTGGATTTTTTTCTTTACAAATGGCGCCAAATATGGAGCCTGTGCATCTGCAGTGGTGCAGAAGAATTTCACTGTGTTGTGCATATATGCCAATAAAGAACCATTGAACCTGAACCATTGATGAAAGGCATGTATGTTATTCATTTGCCAAGGTTATTTTTAATGAAATTTAAAATATATATTTTGAATCCTTATATGCAGTTATTTTTTGTAATTTTAGCTCTCAAATCATCATAACTACCATAACTAAATATAAATACTATCTGTAACAGAGCAGAATAATGAGCAGAGCAGAACTTAAATCACTTCTTAACTATTAACTCAAGGAAATTCAAAGCAAATGTAAGTGACCAAATTGTGGCAGGTTTTTGTGTGCTCTTTTGTCTGTGCTCAATCTACGTGAGGCCTTTGTGAGATGTAGTGACTAAAACTAAATAAGGTCCTGCAGATGGGGTCTGCACAAGTCATTGCAGCAAAATTCAGCTCATCTTCCACCTCAGAGTACGTTGTGAGAAAATATGTAAAGTATGAGAAAATGTTACATTTTGATAGGGCTTCCTGTTACCCATGAAGGGTACTTTTATCACAACCTAAAGCACCATGGTTAACACAGCAGAGAATGTGGAGACAGTACGATGCAACAATTTGTAATTTTAACAAGCCACATAGCCTGATACAGAGTTAAGATGCTGGAGAAGCTTTGGACTTTGTTTTTTTTTGTACCGAGGCTCAATTCTTGCAATGGCTCAAATCCTTTCACATTGATTTTGCAGAGTCGTCAGCTGGAAGGTTATGATTGCAGGCAAGAGTACTAACGACAGAAGATGTCTTTAATTCTGGACTTGATAAGATAGATAGATCTTAAAAATTTCCAAGTACTCTTTCAGTATGGCACAAGAGGTAAACTTACTGATTCTTAAAAAATGGTGCTGCTAGCTGAATTCTCCATACCAGCCATCTTCTACAGAGGCATTCAGCTTTGCTTGTTGCACTGCAACAGTGCCATTCTGTAACCTCAGCCATTCAGTAACCAGGGCTATGCTATATACCAGTTCTCAACTGTACCCTGTGCAATTCTGTACCTATTGCCAATTGGTAAATAACAGCATTCTGCACCAAATACCACTCTTTACCGAAAGGTATTTAGAAGCCAGTACCATTTATGTTTGATGTTGCTGTGTACCCAGTGCCACTATATTCTTGCTGCCATTCTACATCAATTGCGGGATTTAACCTGGTCATATACTGCAACCTTTCACTCCTTTACCTTGCTGTTTAGTACCTAGTGGCTTTTCATTCCCAATGCTATTTGCACATGGCTAATCTGCTCCCAATGTCATGCAATAACTAATTAATTTCACGCTATATGCTTGGGACCCTCAGACTTATCTTGTTTGGCACCCCTATCCTGACAAATGCAGGACACACAAACAGATCAGATCTGAGTCCTTCAAACACCCTTTGGCTGTCAGATATACAGTGTGATGTCTGAAACAAATGATTTAGAATTTAGCACTGGGTTTTTCTTACCATCGGAGCCAGAACCAAAAGCAGGAATTAGATCACTGCAGGTTAAAGAGGAGGTAAATTGATATTATTTGCCCATCACAGGGCAAGAAGACAGGCTGAAATGTGCATACATGTTTCATTCAACCAACCTGCTCCCCTCCCATAGGCATTGAGGAAGAATAATTGCTCTTTGACAACAGGCATTGGCTTGTAATGTAATTCAATTCTAGTTCACTTGTAATTTTATGTTCACAAGAGGACTGAAATGGGGACAAATCAATTATTTGTGTTTACATATTTAAAAGATATGGAATTTTAAATGCATATCTTGCTTTCTATAAAATATCTTTCCACATTGTTGTGTTCGATAAATCGCTGGATTCGGATAACAGAGTTTGATTCACTCAGTAATTTATTACACTACTAAATAAGGCACATACACTCACGTATGCCCGAATACCCCCGAATGCACTCGCAAACCCCGAGTACACAGCAGAGCACACCGCAGGATGTTTCTACATACACTCATGTAAACCCATATGCACTCGCAAACTCATCAGAGCACGCCACAGGATGTTTCTGTTCAAGATCACCTGGCACCATTCGCAACATGGTTAAGGCTGGCGCCTAACACCATCCTTTATGGCATTACTTATCAGAGCAGACCGAGCCACTGCCCCCGCCCCGAGTCAATCATAAGCCCCCCTTGTCTGCAACGTTTCTGTGCTACTAGTGGCAGGGGGCACGTGCGGTCTACCCACCTATTGCTGTTGTGTTTTGTTCACCAATGCTACACTTTCCCATAGAATGGTCTAGGAAAGGCAATAAGAGTCCCCACACATGAACAGGTGCAAGGTAAATTTTAGGAGATAATGCATCTGAATCTTGTTTTCAAGAGGTCATGGAATGTAGGGCTGCTAATTTAGCTAAAAACTCCATCTCACATTTTAGCTGAAATTGTCCCTTACACTACACACATGAACTGATAGAATAACCACTATTTTTCTTTCAAAGTGTATCAATCCCAATGCACAAGGTCTCGTTGATTGGGCTGTTAAAAATGATCTTGTCAAGTAAATCCATCCTACCGCAAGAGGGCAAAGCAAACAAGACTCCATTGTTCTCACTGCGTAATGAGACATGCAGGTTTTTGAGGATTTGAATCAATGATTGGAGAAAGAACCTTTCGAGGTTATAAAAGATTAATAAAGCAACACTTGTCATGAACATGCCAATCACACACATACTGTATGCCACGGTCTGCCATCCACAGTTTATCTGGAAAACAAAATAATATATTCTCTTATTTTCAGTGAAATATCTTATTTGAACTGCATACATTTTCTCAAATCTAAACAAACCAGTACTGACTGTCGCTGTATTAAAAGGAAAAATGCGTTGCCCAATGTGTAAGGGTGGGAAATATAAATACATTACGCAAACACCGCCCATCCGCAAGAATTTCAGGTATTTGCGGAGAGTTGTTCCCTTCAACACTGGAGGATGGAGGACATGGGAATAGGTTTAGCGTTGTTAGGATAGGCACATAAAGCTGGAGTAACTCAGGCAGGCAGTATCTCTGGAGAGAAGGAATGGGTGACGTTTCGGGTCATCTTTTGTATTGGTCATCTGCCCAGCTGGAAGTGAGTATTCAAGTTGTAGGCGAAACAGATAGCCAACCTTTAAGAGAGACGAAGGAACTGCAGATGCTGGTTTACAAAAAAAATACAAAGTTCTGGACAGAATCTATGGAGGACATGGATAGGCAGAGTAGGTGAGAGAAGCTAAATCTGTTGTTTAAGCAGTCGATTAATTCTCTCAATCACGCCTGATGCTTGGGGTAGTAGGAAATGTGTTGTGGTCAACATACACCATTGTCAGAAGTCCATTCCTGTACCTCTGTGCTGAAAAGTACGGGCCATTATCAGACTGTATTTCAAGAGGGTGTCTGAAGCAGGATATTAGTTGAAGGCTGCAGAGGGTACTTTTCTCGTCCACTTTAACAGAAGGGATGGCCATCAAAAGACCAACGCAGGTGTCAACCATGAATAAAAAGGCATTGGCAGCTTTGTTGCAGGGGAATTGGGCCAATGTAGTTGATCTGCCAAATCTGTGCAGAGCCACTCCAAGACTTTATGTATGCCATAGGCCCTTTAAATAATGTTTGGTCCTTCACTCGTTGGCAGACTTCATATTGAAGCATATACTCTCCAACATAGTCAAATGGGATTGAAAGATTTTTCTGCTTAGCTCATTCTGCAGTACCTTGAATTCCCAAATGTCCTGAGATCTCATGTGCCCATACTTTGATGGTGTCCAGTCTTGAGTAGAAAAATATGATCCACAGTATCATGTCAAAGTCATCTTTTATGTGCACATCCACTTGTTACACAGTGATGGTTACGCACTGGGCTTTTTACAAAACGCCTTGCCAAATGGGTTTGCCCTAAAGAGGCCTTCCCACAATATTACAGTAATTCATCTTCCATTTTGGTAGCCAAACAGCCACACCATAGGCAATAGCCCAATATTCGATGTAGATCTGAGCCTCCTTGTCTTCTTGCAGTTTCAGTTCGATTGCAGCCAATTCTGCACATTGGCTGGAACCTTCAGGACCCCATTACAACAGTAAATCATGCATGTCATTGCAGGGCAATGGACAATTTGGTCAAAGGTACCCCCTATTTAAAAGGTGAGGCGGGCAAGATGGGGGCTGGGTCAGGATCTGCAGACCGAGGAGTTTCAGTGCTCGTCTAGTTTGCTGATACCGTCTGACCCTTTAACAATGTATAATTTCCACTTAACAATGGAGCTCTGTTGTGCCCTTCCTACTCGGTAGATGGAGGTCTTTGAAAGTATCCATGTCATGATGGGAAGGTCTGATCACAGTTGGTCTTTTCTGTCCCCTGTCTGTCCTTCTGTTTCTTACCAGTCCCCAAAAGCAGACAGCAGCTATTTTTCAAAAGACGTGTAGCGAGTGGCTGCATCAGGCTGTGCGGTCACTGCTATAAGCGTCAGGTAGCCATCTCTCAGTTTACTGAAGCTTGGTACAAATTAGGCACCAGGCATATGTGGAGCAAGCGGCAGAGCCTGAGTGATCCCTTCCTTGGCAGTATCAATGGCCCATTGCTGTTTTGTTCCCATTTGTAGGATATGCCCCAATCATAGCAGGCCTGCTTTCGAACGAGAGTATAGAAGTGAAATCCAACGATTGACCAAATGGTGCCAGCACAAAAGCCTGGCTCTCAATATCAGTAAAACCAATGAATTGATTGTGGACTTTGGAAGAGGAAGGATGAGGACCCACAATCCAGTTTATATCAACTGGTGGAGAGAATCAAAAACTTCAAATTCCTGGGCGTGCATATTTCCGAAGATCTTTCCTGGACCCAGCACACTGATGCAATTATAAATAAAGCACATCAATGCCTCTACTGAGAAGATTAAGGAGATTCGGTATGTCAGAGAGGATTCTCTTGAACTTTTACAGGTGTACAGTAGAGAGCATATTGACTGGTTGCATCACGTCCTGGTTTGGCAACTTGAACGCCCAGGAGTGGAAAAGACTGCAAAAAGTTGTGAACACGTCCCAGTCCATCAAAGGCTCTGACCTCCCCACCATCGAAGGGATTTATCGGAGTTGCAGCCTCAAAAAGGCAGACAGCATCATCAGAGACCCACACCATCCTGGCCACACACTCATTTCACCACTGCCATCAGGAAGAAGGTACAGGAGCCTGAAAACTGTAACGTCCAGGTTCAGGAACAGCTCCTTCCTACAGCCATCAGGCTATTAAACACTACAACCTCAAATAAGCTCTGAACTACAATGGACTATTATTATTATTATTATTATTATTATTATTATTATTATTATTATTATTATTATTATTATTTTTATTATTATTATTATTATTATTATTATTATTATTATTATTATTATTATTATTATTATTATTATTATTATTATTATTATTATTATTATTATTATTATTATTATTATTATTATTATTATTATTTACAGTGTACTATGTTTACATATTCTGTTGTGCTGCAGGAAGTAAGACTTTCATTGTTCTATCTGGGACATATGACGATAAAACACTCTTGACTCTTGTCTCTTGAGTGAGAGTATGCAGGGGCTGCATCAACGTTGTCAGGTGTGGTCCGTGAAGCCTCCTGCAGCCGACAAACCAATGAGTCTCTTGTTCACTTGTGGACATCGCTATATCAATAATTTTATTTTTAATGTCTTGTATTATGCAGTTTCCTTTAACTCACTCAATATCTAGAAATTGAACTGTTTTGCTGGGACTCTGGACCTTGTGAGGATTAATATCCCACCCTCATAATAGCACATGTTTTATTAAACTGGCTGGATCTTCTGGTAGGATGACTAGGGTGGAGGAGGGAGAGAGAGGGGAGGAAATCCAGGAGTTACTTGAAATGAGAGAAATCAAAGTTCATGCCACTGGGTTGTAAACTGCCCAAGTGAAATATGATGTGCTAACTTCTCTAATTTCAAGTAACTTCTGCATTCCCTCCCCCCCCCCCCCCCCCTCTCTCTCCCCCCACCTCCACCGTAGTTGTCCTACGATTTCCACAGATCACAACCATGTATTTCCTCTTGTTAGCTCATCTTCCCCAGTCAACAATGGGCCATTACGGACTCCACCCTTCCTGAAGTCTTCTGATTTGTTTTGATTTGTTGTAGTTTGTTCTGGCCTTTCCTCACCTCCAGTTCCTTCCCCCAGTCTGAAGAAGAGTTCTGATCTGAAATGTCACCTATTCTTTTTCTCCATAGATGCTGCTTGATCCACTGAGTTACTCTTTCAATTTGTGTCTACCTTCAGTATAAACCAACATCTGCAGTTCCTTCCTATACAAGTGATAGATGGATATAGATGAAGGGGGGTTTTCAGGTACATCTGAGATTAAAACAAGGTTGGCCACCACTGACGGTCTGTACCGCAGGAGTGACCCGTGCCTCCATATCCCTGAACCAAAACTTCCTTACCCGTAAATCAAACAGGATCGCCATGTATCAGACTAGCCTCTGCACTGTATCTACCAATGCTATTCCCCTCTATCTTTACCCCTCTCTACTATGTTATCATAACACGTGGCCTCAGGTCTCCAATGAATCTCCAGGGACAGGGATTTCTCGCACTTATGCCCTGACATCCAAGCCCATCCATAGTCTAAGGGGAACTGAGAAGCCACAGTTAATCAAGCTCTTATAGGTCAGGGTAAAGCTGTGGCACGGGAGATGAGGATGTCCTCCTCCTCCTTCTTTAGTTTTCCTGAACATGTTTGCCCTGACCCACACTGCTGTTTTCAAAGGACATAGGTGATGTCAGTCAAAAGGCCATCGATTTTATCACTGTCCAACCTGGCTTTTTACAGAGCTACAAACATCTTTTTGCAAGTGAGCTTTTTTATTCTGATTTGTCCCCATCTTCACTTTATTTTCAGTCGGTTTATCCCAGTTTCGCTTTGGCTGCTCTCCTTCACTTCTACCAATAGAGCAACCATACTAGCAACCTCTGCTATGGTCCTTCCAAGTATTGGTCACAGAACAGTCAGCAAGCTGCCACGTTGATGAGCAGACCATGTTCTCATCAGAATGCTACACGTGCGGCTAGTGAACTGTCGGCCTCGAGACCTGAAAGATGCTTCCCATTCATCCCCGTTTGTGAAGCCATATCCCGTAGCCTAGAAATGGCTGTGCTGATTCCTGGTCTATGACCATGAGGTAGCAGTCTCTAAGGGCCTAGGTGATCAACTACTAAATAATGCGTCCCATCGCCAACATGCCTTACTACTACAATGAGTGGATCTGTACTTAGCACCCATGTGTTTCATTCTGTTTTAAATTCATCCGGATTCCACAGCCAGGTGTGCCAAGCATCGAATAGCTCACCAGGTTTCTGTTTCATTCTGGCTCCTAATTCTTGTAATTTACTGGTACTAGAATCCCTGACTGTGGTTTCTGTGCTTTCAGTCAGAAGATCCAGTTGAGCCATTTATTAATTTTCTCTCTGTTTAGTTTTGACTTTGGTTCGGACTAGTGGTCTAGTTTCTCCTCTTCGTTCCCCAATGTTCATTTTCCGTCTGACTCATCTGAACTCCAAATATTCCCATCCTTATGGTTGGGTACACAGTCATCTTGTGCATGTTTTTACCAGATCTACCTACCACTCCTTATTTAAATTTTGTTGTTGAATGGTATTAATTGACTTATTTCAATTACACCGTATTTGCCCGTTTCTGTACAGACTTTGCTTTGTCAATCGTTCACACTGCCTGCTTGTCAAGGCAGCTAACTATTTTTTAAATCATTCACTTTCAGTTTCAGGTTTGTTGTTCTTGACACACTGCTGCCTTTGTGCAGTGGCAAGTATCCATCCCACATGTGGGAGATCCTCTTTCTTTTTGGGGAGGCCAGTTCCGTTCAAACATGTAATAATCAAATACGGTAGCTTTACTGGCTAACCCTTCAGCTCTCTCTCCCATTTCTTAGGTGGTCTCCATTTGCTTATTACATTAGCCAAGCTACCATACCCTTCAGAATTGTCCATCCACCCTGGGACCTGAAAGATTTTGGGTTCTGGCTCTCCAATCTTCTTTTCCACATTTTCAATGAATCTTCCCAACTACGACAAAAATATAATGATACAAACAGGTTTTCGAGGATTTGGATCAATGATTGAAGAAGTGTAAGAAAATAACTGCAGATGCTGGTACAAATCGAAGGTATTTATTCACAAAATGCTGGAGTAACTCAGCAGATCAGGCAGCATCTCAGGAGAGAAGGAATGGGCGACGTTTTGGGTCGAGACCCTTCTTCAGACTGAACCACTGAATCAGTCTGAAGAAGGGTCTCGACCCGAAATGTTGCCCATTCCTTCTCTCCTGAGATGCTGCCTGACCTGCTGAGTTACTCCAGCATTTTGTGAATGATTGAAGTAAGAACATTTCAAGATTTCAAACAACTATGTTTATTATAGTAAAACACATGAAAAAGATTTAATAAAGCAACAAATAGAAATTAGGTGGCACAGTGGCACAGCTACATCAAGTGCACTCCCCCAACACCCTTGAGATTATTGTCTTTAAATATCTCCTGATATTTATTTCATATTTATTTTTTAATTTCATATTTCAGATACAGCACGGAAACAGGCCTTTTCGGCCCACCAAGTCCGCGCCGCCCAGCGATCTCCGCACACTAACACTATCCTACACACACTAGGGACAATTTTTACATTTACCCAGTCAATTAACCTACATACCTGTACTTCTTTGGAGTGTGGGAGGAAACCGAAGATCTCGGAGAAAACCCACGCATTTGAAAATACCATTCTCTTCCTTCCTTTCTCCATGGTTTTGCTCGTTATCAACTCTGTAATCTTCCCGAACTGAGCACCCTCCATGATAAAATCTGTGACTGCAAGAACAAGTCTGAGGCCGGGTATCCTGTAGCGAGTGACATTATTCATAGTAGCACAGCTAATAGAACTTCTGCCTCACTGTGCCAGACCCAGGTTAAATACTGACCATGGGTGCTGCCAATACGGAGTTTTCACGTTCTCTCTTTGACCAAGTGGGTTTCTTCAGTTTTCCATTTTTTTCCCCACATGCGGGTTTGTCGAATAATTGGCTTCTGTAAATTGCCCTCAGTATGTAGGGAGTAGATGAGAAAGTGGGATTACATGGAGCTACTGTGGACGGATGATCAATGGTCAGTGTGGGCTCGGAGGGCCAAAGGACCTGTTTCAATGCTGTCCCTTTCAATCAATTCAATCAAAAAATCTCACACCCTTCTGCTCGTCGAGTCTTCACTGATACGAGCGGCAGCTGGTATTCGTCAAGAATGATCTTCTATCTGATGGATATTCCTGAATGTGATGTCTGGTCTGCAGAACTTAAGGGTCCTTGTACCATTCCGGATCCCAGTCCAAGGTAAAGTCCAGTAAGCTCACTCATGTCAAGCACTTGGACACTCAATAAGTGCTTCTTTCTTGATCTAAAAATAATAGTCGTCTATGTTTTCAAAACAAAGTATACTCTTTAGTGATGGGAACAGGGTTACTTCTTCTATCAGGATTGAGCTAATCTCAAATGCCTCTTGTATGAAAAGTTTGTCTTACCTAACTGCTTATGGAGAGATGAGACTGCAGATGCTATAATCTTGAGGAAACACAAAGTGTTGGAGGAATTCAGTGCGTCAGGCAGCATTTGGGGAGGAAATGGACAGGTTACATTTTGAGTCAGGACCCCCCTTCAGTCTACTACTATATATCTTTGAGGCTACAAGTTCTGAGGCCTTGTGACATACTAATGCTTTCAAGGGAGCTAAATTATTTTCCTTATCATCTAATTGTTTTTCTAAGTGAGCCTGCTTGCTCGACATCAGGGCTGTTGGCAGATAACTTGATTTTAGCTGCAAAGCCTGTTTTAACCTTTACATTACCAGCAGGGGCTCTAGTGGCTGCACCACTGTGCCACCCACTTCAGTGAACAAGTCAATGGTGATTTGAAACTTGACAACCCACAATGCAAGCTCGCAAACTTCCTTCAGTGATCTTAGTCCTGGAGAGGAGGACGAGGTTGAACAGTTTACCATTTGGTCTTGTTGATTAAGTCCATTACAGTGGGAAGCTTCATGAATGTGAGGTTCAATATTTTGACAAAATAGATTGAGCATTCGGCTAGGGCAATAGCAACCTTTCCTGACCTCGGTCCAGGTAGAATTGGGTCTGTGGTGGACCTATTGCTTAAAATCATGGCTAGTATTTCATCATGTCTGAAGTAGAATATAATTTCTGAAGGATTCTCCACAACCTCTTGGTTGGAAAAAAATAAAGGATTTTATAAAGTCAAAAGGACTATGCATAGTAGTTTATGCATCTTCATGCATTGTTTTTAAGAGTCGTCACTCAGTGACGATCTTACTTATTGTAGGTTTCAATGTGCAATCCACACTGTTATTCAAGAATCGGCTCTTCACCAATTGGGAGGAAGCAGTTGAAAACTGCCCCAACCGCGATGGTTATTGAGATCAGATTAGTCTCCTTTCTTGACCATATTAATCATCTAAGCTTTCTTGAGCTCTTCCATAAGCAGGATACAAAGCTGTGAATTTGTGCCAGAAATTCCTCTCCACCAAGATTTGGACCTTTAGGCATACCATCTGCTCCAGAGACTTTAATGTTTTTCAGTTGACATGGCTTTTTTGACCTCTTGGGGTGATGATGAGATTTTATAATATACTGTGTTGCAGAAAGGAGTCAGGGAAACCTGCATGATTAACAAAGTTTCCGGTTTTTGATCTGCTCATAATAACATTGACTCTCCATCCTCAAGCTCTCCTTTGTCCTTGCTTCTCTGTAGGGTATGCTCTTGAGGTTTCAGCTGTGAAAGGCTTGACAGTCTGAGGAATCCACACGTCATGGTTATTGACAACTTACTGATTGCCTGCACCCTATCCACCCATCAGCTGCTCTTTAGGTCACAACATTTTGTTGGACCTCAGCCTTCAGGTCTCTGAAGGTCTGTGCAGTTTTCCTTCAAGGCATGTTGGAGATTTCAATCCCTCAATATCTTACGGGTAATTTGTTCCTGGATCTGCAGGTCATTCTAAGCAAATCAGCCTGGATGGTTTCTGGTAGAGAGGCAAGAGTCTCTTCACAAGTGCTATTTATGATGGACCAGAGCAGTCCAGGCACTGTGGATGTTAAGGCTCCTGTTGCTTAGTAATTATCCACATCATCCAGGAGCCAACTGGGAAGAGCCTTCTCAGCGAGACCATGTGACTTTTGACTGCAATACATTTATTTATGCTGATGTTTTGGAGCCAGGCTAATGGAAATAACAGTGCAAATTAGGCAATAATTGGTCCGGCAGTCATCAGCACCTATCATGGCATGAGTGAGGCAGACACCCTTATGGTGTTTTGCTTTAATGGTGACATAATCTAATAAGCAGCCATGCCTGGTTCTGTGGTGATGGCATGCTTCTCGGCTAATACAGGATGGTGTTTATGACAAGACTGTTCCAAGCATTTCATCAGAAAGTGGACTGCTCTCGAATTCACTTTCTCTAGTCTCCTCCTTGCCATTCAGACCTGACCTTAGCTTTGAATTCACTTAGGAGGGTCAATTTATCTCCCTTCGAGATCCATGCCAGAGCTTTCTCAAGGGCAGTGTAGAAATTCTCCTTGGCCTCATCAGGGTAGAGGATTTTACACTTACCATAACACTAGAGTGAGTCTGAGGATTACGAGACAATTTATTATCTCATGTCACTTGGTCTTCAGCCATTCCCTTGGTTCATTCTATCACCCCACCCACCTAACCATTTTCTCTGCAATTTAAAATATGCTCGTTTCTTTACTCTTTGCCATGTTGAAAGTCATCAACAATAATATAAATCTGTTGGTTTCTTTCTCCACTAATTTGCTTCGTATTTCCAGCACTATTTGTTTTCAATATCTGCAGTTCTTTTGCTTTTTGATTACTTAAGAAATTCATTGCATTACAGTCATTAGTTAACATGCTCATTACAATCCATATCAAAGTTAACTGTTAATAAGTGCTATCTGACTTTTGCCAATGTGTTAGTTTGTTCTTGATAGTTTTGTCTCAGTTATTATTATTTGGGCTATCATGGTTTTCCACACACAATTAAGCCCTTCTCCGACATTGCTGTTAAATTTCATTTTCAGACTTCTGCATGTTTCCTTTCATCTGTGTCGATGTGAAACAGGTTTCTAATTGCTGATTCTAAAGTTTTCTGTAACCACTGGCCCATTTGTGTTTAATTCATATATTGTTGTCCCTTTGGTATTATGTTGCTCTTCATCAGTCAATTAGCTGTAATTATTTATCATCAACTAAGATGCACATGGTAAAGTTATTATTGACGACTTTCTAATCTATGATTGGGCCATTTAATCTATATTAAGGTTTATAATCCCTTGTATGTGTGGCTATTATTCACTGATGACCCAATTGACTGTGATACTATTAACTGCCCTCCCAGCTCTGATTAGATATTTATTTATTATTATCCCAGCTGTTTTTATATTTTATTAACTGTTCGTTCAGCTGTTATTGTTATTAATTGTTCTACCAGTTGTATTATTTTACTACTAACTGCTATCCTGCTGTATTTAAACTGTATTTATGATTTTGTCCAGTTTATAACAAAAGATGGAGAGCTCTGTTCTTGGGTAAACTGCCTTCTAGCCCATTCTGCTAGTAGTTTCTGCCGCTGTTGACCTGTGCTGGATACTTTGTCACATGCATACCAACTCATACTTATAAGGAATTAATACATGGAGAGGAATCTATTGGATTTAAGTCCAAATCCAGATATCAACCCATATTCTCTGCTTAACAATATGGTCCTGTGAGCATGTTTGAATGTTGAAGGTGGCAACTTTTGGATGAAACATTAGACCAAGATTCAACTGCCCTCTTAGCAGATACAAGAGATCACAAGACATTTATTGCGAGAGTTAGGAAGCTCTTCATAGTATCATAGCCAATATTTGTCCTTCGGCCATTATCTGTCGAAGGGTCTTGACCCGAAACAGTATCCGTTCCATTCTCCAGAGACGCTGCCTGTCCCACTGAGTTACTTCAGCATTTTGTGTCTATCTTCAGTGTAAACCAGCATCTGCAGTTCCTTCCTGCACATTCACTCAATATGGAGTTTGTGCATGCTCTGTGTGACCACATCGATTCCTCCGGATTCTCTGGTTCTTCACATATCCAAAAGATTTGCTGGTAGGTTGGCTGACCACTGTAAATTACTCCTTTATGCAAGTTAAGTGCAAAAAGAATCAAAAGGAGAATTGATAAGCATATGTGAGGAAGAATTTGGTGTTGGGGTACTGGGGAAAAAGAGGAGGAATGCGACTAAGGGGATTGTTCCCCTGGAGCCGACATGGACCTGAGAGGGTGAATTATCTCATTCTGTATTTATTAAAAAACAAGGCATCTCAGTCAGCCCGATGATGATCGCATATTCATACTACCCTCAGGATAGCAGGCAATTACTATTCTCTAATCCCAACCAAACTCTAATCCTAAAATCCCTGGTTTATATTTTTTCCTCTAATGCTACATATCCATGATTCTGACCTTTAAACCCACAAGTGGTCCAGATCCTAATCTTTGACCCGATGCTCCGGTTTCCTCACAATCTCCAAACTCTCCAAAGTTTGTAGGTTCATTGGCTTTGGCAAAATTGTAAATTGTCCCTAGTGTATAGAATTGTGCTAGTGTACGGGGTGATCGTTGGGTGGCGTGGACTTGTTGGGCCGAAGGACCTGTTGCCACGTTATATCTTTAAAGTCTAAAGGGTCTGTTTTTCAAGCTATCCAATCAAATTAGATATTGTACATGGACACTATCAAGCTGAACTCAGATACAATATGTAGACTGAAGGAAAAGATAAAGAGTGCAGAATATAATTCTCGGCATTGTAGCGCAACAGTTTCAGAGACAAAGCCCAACATCTGTAATGGGGTAGATGTAAATTGGATAGTGCCCTAGCTTATGGAAGGACTGTTCAGAAGCCTAATTACAGAGGGGAAGATGTTGCCCCTGATTCTGGTGGTGCACGCTTTTAAGCTTCTGTATCTTCTGCCCGATGGGAGCAGGAGGAAGAAGAAATGACCAAGGCGGAACAAGTCTTTGATTATGTTGGCTGATTTTCCAAGGCAGCATAAAGCGTAGATGGCATCTGCTGTGCGCAAATAGAGGAGAGAATGAATGGTCAGGGTGGTTGATGAGATGCAAATCAAGTTAGCTGACCAGGATGGTGTCCAGCTTCCTGGCCTCGCCAATTACCTCTAAACCTGAATGTCTTTAAACTGACCTTGACCCTGAACCTTAGCCCGATGTTTGAACCTCATTGCTAAATGTAAATCTGACATTAACACCACATTCCCTGACCTTGTTCCCAACCAAAACAACTTTGGGCAATAGCACCATCCTCTATTCCTGACATTAATCTTGATTACCCTAGGGTTTTATCCCAAACTGTGACTGTCGTCCAATCTCTAAATGTAACATTGAATGCCTAACTCTTAGACCCTGACTTATTTCTAACTTTAATTCTGACTCAATCCAACCCAGCCTCTCATCCCATTACCCAGATTCTAACTTTAACTTTACCTGATCCTTAACATTAATTTCAATCCAAACTCCAATCATAACGGCCACATCCAAACCCAAAACATAATCTCTACCCATATATCTATCTATTTCTTTTCCTACACCATTTAGGGAGCACCGTGGCGCAGCGGTAGAGTTGCTGCCTTACAGCGCTTGCAGCGCCGGAGACCCAGGTTCAATCCTGATCGGGTGCTGTCTGTGGGGAGTTTGGACATTCTCCACGTGACCGTGTGGGTTTTTCTCTGTGATCTTTGGTTTCCTCCCACACTCCAAAGATGTACAGGAATGTAGGTTAATTGGCTTAGTGTAAATTGTCCCTAGTGTGTTTAGCATAGTGTTAATGTGCGGGGATTGCAGGTCGGCGCGGACTCAGTGGGCCAAAGAGCTTGTTTCTGCGCTGTCTCTAAACTAAACTAAACTAATTCTCCTAAACCAGAAACATTCATTACAATCTGGAATCAAATCTGGAACCAGAAGTTTAATTTAGCTCGACACATGGTAAAAGCAGTTAAGCCAACAACACAGAAAACTTGGCAGTGCCACAGTCTTGTTTGTGCAGCTGTATAACGCTATCTTCCCCAGGAGGTTGAGCTGAGTCATTGCAATTAATGGTGTTATAATTATTCCGCCATGATACTAAAATCCCTCTCTCTCTCTCTGGATCACTGGGCAACACTGGTGTTGAGCCAAAATCTCCATCCCTTGACCTGTGCTAACCTGGCTGATTTTTTAGTGCTTGGACATGTCACAACTTGCCTCAGTGCCACAACTGGCTAACTGAAAGAACAATGCAATCAAGACACCAACATCCAGCAGCTTCCCAGAAATAAGCACTTGATATGACCAACATATGGATAGAGGCAAGAATGGATGCAAATCTACATCCCACATAAGGGACAGCCTACCAATTAAAAACATACAAGCAAAATTGCTCAAGAAGGAAAGAAACCTGTTTCTGGATGGAGTTAATGTCTTCAGAATACAAATGGAGAAAGCTTAAAAATATATCTCAATAATGTTTAAAATAGGAGGAAAAAAAAATGTTGGTTTATACAGTATTTCTCTTTAAACAGTCAACAGTCAATATTCGTGTTGAATGCACAATTTTACTGTGCTTTAAATGACAGACATGTTAGCTTATGATAATGACCATGACAGCTCTTCAATTCATTGTATGGAAAAACTTCAGAATATTTCTGAAAGCGCTCTCTCTCTCTCTCTCTCTCTCTCTGCCAACAACTCCCGCATCCATTTCCATTCACCTTCATCAATGCCGCCCCAAACTACCATTCTCCTCCTATCTCCTCCTATACACATATCCACAAAACAGAAACATTATAAAATAAGACACAGTATATAATAAATGGAATACTCCCTCCCAACTTTGTTTTTAATAGTTTTAATTCAGTAAAAAGAAAAAGCAATGAAACATCTTGTCCCTGTGTCTGACTCACCCCTTACCTCTTCATCAACAAGTAGTTAAATTCGAAAGCTCCTCCCTCTTGCTTAATTACAGACGCCCTTAAGACATTCAGATAATTTTCTGTTGCTACTTTTGAGTTTAGACTAAAGGGTGCTCCTCCCACTGAAGTAGCCTCCTGCTGGCTCCGTCTGCACTAGACAACTTCACTGATTTACATGCAGAAGTATTGCAACTCTTGTAGGTGAAGTACTCACAAGCTCTTGCTGAACTGTGGGAGCCAGTTCACACAGCATGGGTCCTGAACTACAACCTTACTCGGATAGCTTTGCATCGTGCCTGAGCACCCTCGTCTGAGCTGTAAAAAAGCGAAGGGGAAAGAGAGAGAGAGTGAGAACAAGTGAAAGAGAGAGAGAGAAAGAGAGAGAGAGAGAGAGAAAGAGAGAGAGAGAGCGAGAGAGAGAGAAAGCGAGAGAGTGAGTGAGAGAGAGGGAGAGAGAAAGAGAGACGTGACCATGTTTGTGTAGAAGAATCACATAGCTGTCCAAACTGATTAAGAATGAGCTTCCTGCTGTTTATTAAAAAAGCTGCAGTGGGGCTTCTGTGGAACTGCTTTGTGCTGCAATCAGTTTTGGGGAACTTAACCACAGACAACGCCATCCATTCCAGTTTCATCCACGGGCGCCTAAAAAGTCAGGAAAGACGGGAGATGCAAAGAGAAATCCTCTCGATCCTGGGCTTGCCTCATCGCCCTAGACCCCATTTGCATGGCAAGCACAACTCTGCACCCATGTTCATGCTGGATCTCTACAATTCCATGTTAATGGAGGATGCGAAGGGCTTCTCATACCCTTACAGAGCCCTCTTCACCACCCAGGGACCACCTTTGGCCAGCCTGCAAGACAGTACCTTCCTCAGTGATGCTGACATGGTAATGAGCTTTGTCAACCTGGGTGAGTTAAATTTATTTCAATTCAAAAATTGCTGCCGTAGTTATGAACGTGATCTAATGCTTTAGTTCTGGGTTTCTATGCACAACCTCCCTGTGCGGCACACCTTGCTTTAGGCAGTTATTAAAATTCTCGATAAAGCTTTGCATCTTGCGTGAGAATCCACTACAGGTGGCAATCAAATTGGAAGTCAAAGATTGGCACAAAGCTCTCTAGCAAATACTGCTTAATTTATTTCAGGTTGTTTAAAGTTTAATTTTTACTTCTCCCTTACTGCTTACTCTTTCAATTGTTAGAGAAAATTAACAGTGTACTTTACTGAAGGTGTGTCCAAGTGACATCTCTCAAGCCAGCCACTCAAATTACAGCAAAAGACAAAGTGCTGGAGGAACTCAGCAGGTCAAGCAGTATCCGGGGAGAAAATGGACAGGCAATATTTCAAGTCAGGACCTTTCTTCAGACTGATTGTAGTAAAGGTGGAGAAAGCTGGAAAAGAATGGTGGGGACAGGACAAAGCCTGGCAAGTGACAGGTGGGTACAGGTGAGAAGGGTTTGATATGCAGATGGGTTGAATAAATGACAAAGGCTAGAGGTGATAAGGAGACAAAAGAGTGTCAATTAAGGAGAGGAGAGTCATAGAATTATAGTCACAGGGAGTGGAAACAAGCCCTTCGGCCCAACTTGCCCATGCTGACTAACATGCCCCATCTGCACTTGTCCCACTTGCCTGTGTTTGGCCCATTTCCCTCCAAACATACCCTATCCATGTGCCTGTCTAAATGCTTCTTAAACATTGTGATAGTACCTGCGAAGAGGAGGAAATGTAATGTAAAGCCAGAGAGTGGAATTTGGTGTTAGAGGACAAGTGGGAGAGGAAGCAGAGGGGGATAAAAGGGACCTGAAGAAGGGAAATTAGTGTACAAAGGAGGGAAATGAAGCAGGGTGACTGTGGGATGAGGGGGCCGTATGCGATGGTGAGATAAATAGGAGTGTACCAGGGTTGAGGTGGGGAGCACATGAACTTAAGTGGGGGTGGAAGATTATTACTTGAATTTGGAGAATTCAGTATCTGTACCATTGGATTGTAAGCTACCCAAAAGGACTATGAGATGCTGTTCCTCCAGTTTGTGTGTGGCCTCACTCTGGCAATAGAGGCCAAGGACAGAAAAGTCAGTGTGGGAATGTGAAGTGAAGTTAAAACTCCGTGCAAATAAACGGGGGATCCAGCAAGCTTTGGTGGACAGAGCACAAGTGTTTGGCGAAAAAGTCACCTAGTCTACACATGGTCTCGCCAGTGATGTCAGGAATTTACTGTCAGGCCATGCTAGGAATGTCAACTTTCCCTCTTTCCTATGCCTTCCCCTCTCTCCAATTCCCTCACCAGTGCCAATTTTTCCATGAGACCCACACTATCCTTTTTCCAAGAAACATATAACATGTACTGAAACAAAGACAAAAAAGAAACAGGTGGCAGCATGCAGCAGAAATAGTTCACTGCCGGGACCACCTACACAAATGCAGATCACACAGATACACATTACATCTTTAGGATAATCAGCAATGAAATCATAGTTGAAGTAAGATGAATGTTGTACACAATTTAATTATCTTGAATGCACTGCTGACAGCTTGGCAGAAGTTTCAATGAAAAAAATATCTGAATTGAGACTTGAGAAAAGAAAAGAAACAAAGACATGCAGGTTTGTAAGTTAACTCGCCACAAAATTGCCTCTAGTATGTAGTGAGTGTATATGGAAGTAGGATGACGTAGACCTAATGTGAATGGGTGATCAATGATTGGTATAGACTCAGTGGGCCAAAAGGTATCTTTCAATCAATTCAGTATCAAGATATGGCTATTGCTAATGAATAGAGTGGGACGAACTAGATTTTTTTTAGAATTATCACTTGCAAGCATGATTGGTTGAATAGCTGCTCTTTGTCTGTATTATGTCATCCTTCTTTTAAAGGCTTTAAACAATTTCAATGGTAATAACTGTAGGGGTTGTTTTATTTCTATTGACGAAGGTTACTGCTTGTGCTACAGTTTAAGAGTTAAAATAGTTCACGGAGAAATAAAGTTGCTTAGAGGCAAGGGAATGTTTCCTGGTGAAACATGCACACCACAGGCTGTCTCCCCATTGCTCCATTTTGTGGAGGTGTTATGTGTAATCCTCAATCGATGTACTCGCCTCAATCAAAGTAGGCAGTAGTTACTATTTCTGTTAACCCTTTGATCACTGCTGGAATATTTCTTTTGTTTTCCTTCATCTAAATTTTATCAGACACATTATCCAACACTGTGTGTGGTGGGAATCAGGAGTTGGATGCTTTGTGTTTTCTAAACCCCGTACAAAAAAAACAGCTGCAACTGTCTCTCTGCATGTCTGAGATTGGCTAAATTAATTCAAATTCAGACTCAGTAGTGTGTATAGACTTTTCAGTTTTTCAGCATATGGAGTGAGATGCACACTCGTTCTTCATGTTATGAGACAAAACATGCACATGAGCATCCATAAAGTATGATATATTAATAAACCTTTAGACAATTGATGGCATGGCGCCATACCCCAGCTTGCTATATTTCTTTGTGCATGCCACTGCAAGGGTCTGATCATGGTTCTGCCCTTTATTCACACAATTTCACAGTGTATTGATCCTAATATGTCATCCGCTCTAGATTTTGAATCTCCACATGTACAATCTCATTCACTTGTTCAATGGGAATGAAGATTGCCAGGCGACTAAAATAGTCAATTGAAAATCTGCATGTGTCTAAAACAATGTGGAGCAACACATAAAGAGTCATCACAGATAGGGATAAATTATGCCAGATCCTTTACCTCAGCAGTCATAATTTAACTAGAAACTCATTCCTTGGAGTAAATGGGGTTCACGGTGTGGTTTAGCCTGTTCACTGCCAGGTTTTTTATTTCACTATTGGCCAAGACCCACTTATACTCGGGGTGGCACTGAACAGGTTAAAGTGGAGAAATGCAAGCATTGGCAGAGAAGATTTGGCAAATTTTTCATGGGCGCAACCCATATACTCAGCTCTGCTGCTCATCCCACAAATGCATGTTCCTTACAAATGTGGCACCATTTAAAAGGGAAATAAACAGGCTTTCCAACGGTATAAGATTTATTGCCAAGAAGCATTGTTACAACAAAGAAATAATCTATCAAACACAAATTTCCTTACTTTTTGTGCTATGTTTTAGATTCAATGGTAGTTTAAAAGAAGAAATTGGATTAATCCCCATTTAATAACAGCAATACAAATCAATAAGAAATTAATTTTTTTCTAGAACAAGTGATTAGAGAATAAAATCTAGGGACATGGGGAAAGAGTAAAATAATGGATCAGCTAGGTTATTCTTCAAAAGAGCAAATCTGACCACCAGTCAATTAACCACCTTCCGTGCTGTACCATCCTATAACTTTATTCAATAACTTTTTTTCTTAGTTGATCTAATAGTGTTTTAATACAACTAAGTGTTTCAGTATGCGAATTGGAA
This sequence comes from Rhinoraja longicauda, assembly GCF_053455715.1. NCBI lineage: Eukaryota > Metazoa > Chordata > Chondrichthyes > Rajiformes > Arhynchobatidae > Rhinoraja > Rhinoraja longicauda. Next base: position 7,473,910 of record NC_135974.1, read on the forward strand.
AGGGCACAAGAATCACACTCATTAAGGTAGGACAAATATCACGAAAAGCTCAATCTGGTAAAAAAATGGCATTTCCAATTTGCTAAGGGACATTGAAGTACAAACATGGTAGAAGGAATATCAAAGAGCTAATGCAAGTCATAAAACTGCCTCCATTAGTTTTAGATTAAATTGTCAGATTTATTAATTCACTGCACAAGCTCAACGATTTAGATTCCCTGACACAAAGGTGATGCTGAGGCTGTGATTCCCCACGGTTTGGTAAGCATGACAGCTGAAGCTGTGAAAGCCAATCTAGGCCAATTGATGGAGTGAGGCACGGGCTGCTGGCATACACAGCTGCAACCTGTGTTGTTTTAAGAGTTTGGAACATGCAACCCTACATTCCAGCTCACTACAGGCTTTCACTGGAACCTGGCCAAGGGTCAATGTGGACATCCCAGAGCCCCTCACAATGAAACCAGCAAGCAGCCAGCTGGACTGTTTTACTTACGCACTGAGAAAAATCTTCTTGTTCTGAAAACAAGACCAGCCCGAGCTGATTTGATTAGGCTTCCTCCATACCATGCTGCAGAAGGATATGAAACATGCCATACAGTGACACTGACTCAATCCTGAGTCCAATCTGTGTCAGTGTACCATCCTGCAACAGTGGGCAGGATGGATATTTATTTTTCCATACGACCCCGCATCAAAAAATAGAGGGGTTCATGTTTTAACATAAATATAATTCCATTTAACAGGAAAGTAGAATTTATAGTATATTAATAAGTAGAATTTATGGCACATTCATAAAGTAGAATACTTTAATGTGCCATTTCTGCCACACCATGTGCTATTACATACTTTCGTAAGTAAGGCCAAATGCCTGGAAATTTCTGGATCTGATTTACACATCAGAGTAGATGTTACATCTGGATTTGACAGATAGGTTTTCTATTCATGCAGAATTCCAGACCATTTCTATTAAACTAGTATAAACCGTACAAGCAACTTAATTGGTTAGATACAAACGTTTAATCCCACTATGCAGTCTATATTATTCAGCAAAACTAAGCGAGTGGAAGATACCATGCTTATATTGTCTTTCTTATCTAATTACTCCACCGAATGTCCAATAAATATTTGTAGTTCTGCAAAGACAGGATTATAAATAATTGTATCTCAATAATGGCTACAGGCAGCATGGCTGGGCACATGGCCAAAGAACAAGAATAACTAGCTTTAGTTATTCATATTGTCAAGCCTCCTGGGGGCATTGAAGGCAAGGCAAACAGACTCTTGGGTGTGAATGGCATTCATTTACCCAGAATTATCACTGGTGTCAGCTAGAGCATGCCAACTGCCTTACTCTGGAACATTGCTCAACAAGGATCAGTTGGACAGGATGTACCAGGCGCCTCTCCTATTCCTTCTCATCCAGATTGCACTCCAGCATAATTTTCACCCAATTAATCTCCATATGTATTTTAGATTAGATATTAATTCAAAGCTCCAAATATCATATCAGGTTGGTGTATGTGTTTTCACTGAGCTATTCAAAGATCAGTAAACTGGTGTCCCAGTATCCAGGTGTTTATCAGCGAGAAATAATCCCTTCCCTGTCCATCCCCACCACTTTATTTAGAAAGAACCTCAGTGATTTGGTGTGACCAGAGAACACCACGCTAATTCCTTTGGTAGTGTCTGAAGAGATAAAATCCTCCAAACTATTTCGGGATATCTGTAGCTTGAGTGGGCATTATAATCTGAAATTATAATTGTAGCTAAACTCAATTCTTGTAGCAATTCCTCTCCCTCCACTCACGTCACACAATTCCTCTCCCTTCCTCCTCCACCTTCTGCTCATTATACACCCCTACCCCTTTCGGTCCCCTGTTTACACCCTCACCCACCCCACCCCTTTTCCATCTACCCATCACCTCTCCCTCAAGTTTTATATTTCATTCTTTACTTTCCATTCGCATCCGATTCCACCACTGGCAGCCCTTTGTCTCCACTTATCATTCTCCAGGTTTTGTGACTATCTCCACCAATTTCGACCAACCTGACCCATCTCGCCCAACATGACCCATCTTGCCCAACCTGACCCATCTCACCCAACCTGACCCAACTCGTGCCCCAACCCTTTCCTTCACTTCTATATGCCAGCTATCTCCTCACCATTCCAGTCTTTAAGAAAGGATCTGGGCCAAAATGTCACCCCTCCACAAATGCTGCCTAACCCACTAAATACTTCCAGAAGTATATAAATGAGAGAAAGGGCGTGAGATTGTGGAAATATGAGATGGAATGGGATTTCTGCGTCTGTGATTTGCAGGCATAGAAAACAATTAGAATGTAATTATGAGAGAAATTGCATACAAATGGCAGGAGATATGCTTCAATTATATAGGACATTGGTGGCACCATATCTGGAGTACTGCATGCAGTATTGAAAACTGTGTTGAAGGAACTGGTTTAAACCAAAGATAGACACAAAAAACTGGAATAACTCAGTAGGCCAGGCAGCATCTCGAGAGAGATGGAATACTAGTTGAGTTTAGTTTAGTTTAGTTTAATTTGTTTTTGTCACATGTATAGTGGGAAAGCTTTTTGTTGCGTGCTATCCGGTCAAAGAAAAGACCATACATGATTAAAATCAAGTCATCCACAGTGTACAGATAGAACATTGAAGTCTGATAAAGTCCAATTAAAGATAGTTCAAAGGTCTCCAATGAGGTAGATGGGAGATCAGGACCGCACTCTAGCTGATAAGTGGACGGTTGAGTTGCTGGATAACAGCTGGGACGAAATTGTCTCTGAATCTGGAGGTTTGCATTTTCAAACATCTGTATCTCCTGCCTGATGGGAGAGTGGAAAAGAGGGAGTGATCGAGGTGAGACCGGTCCTTGATTATGCTTATTTATTTATGCTAATTTATGGAAGAATGCTAATATGTTGTAAGTAATTTAGAGAAGCTTGACACCACTACCTGAATTAACATGCTGTCTCTTGAGGAAAGATTATAGATAGGCTTCTTGCTGATGGATTTTAGAAGATGGGGGAGGAATAGATTGAAATATGGATGTCGTTTTTGACATGCAATAACTCCAGCTTCCTTCATAGAGGAGTTCCTTCCTTTCTCCCAAGGCTTGAGAACTATGAAAAGGGCAGTTATTTGTACCGACTGCCAGTCCAACACTGATTAGTCAACTTCTGAAGGGAATATCTGTGATCCAAAGTTAAACCAATTGAGTAAATATGCAAAGGTACTTTTGCAGAGGAATAGTGAAATAAAGTGGTGGATTTATTGCACATTGAAGACAAAGATTAAGAGCACTATATTTCATTTGGTCTGATGTTTGATGTATTGATGTATCAATCATTGCTGTTTGTTGAGTGTTATTCTTCAATGACAGACATCTGGTTTAAAGCTTCAAACTTATTACTTTCCTTTCCAAATTGACACATAAATATCTTGAGACAGTACATCAGCAAGTTTTTGATGAATAGCAAGTAACGTGTGACAGCTGAGGCCAAATCCCCAGCATCATTGGTATCAGCTGGGTCCAATTAACTGATATTGGTTTGACCATCTGAATCTTGGAGAGGAGAGGAGAAGAGGGGAGGAGAGGAGAGGAGAGGAGAGGAGAGGAGAGGAGAGGAGAGGAGAGGAGAGGAGAGGAGAGGAGAGGAGAGGAGAGGAGAGGAGAGGAGAGGAGAGGAGAGGAGAGGAGAGGAGAGGAGAGGAGAGGAGAGGAGAGGAGAGGAGAGGAGAGGAGAGGAGAGGAGAGGAGAGGAGAGGAGAGGAGAGGAGAGGATCCTCCCTGCTAGCTGTGTTGCATGAAGGTTCTGCAGATGCAATGAAAAAACAGTAACTGGGCAAATGTTATAAGTGGTCCTTAAATCACTGGCTGGTATTACATCTGATTATGTACAGAGTCACAAACACTTTACCACAGGATATTCTCCATCTGAAATTCAAATGGATGTACACATAGACATGGGTGAGCATGGTACAGCCTAACTTGGAAAGGTGGGTGGAGAGAAAATTGAGCCAGAAAGGGTGGCACTAGTCACAAGATCAGGATCAAGAGGATCACACAGGGTGATTGCTCCAATTGACAGGCTGTTGGAAAGGTGGAGAGATTTTTTAGAAACATAGGGAGTCACAAATTATATGGTGAAAATGGACATCAGCTGTGGAAAATAACTTGTTCATTAATTGGTCATATGATGGATATTTAGTAAATAATGATTTGGAGCACAATGCACAGGACAATTCAGAGTTTGAATTACTAAATTCATTCCGTGGTACATGAGATGGGATTGGGAGGACCCAGGATATGGGTCAAAAGACATGGAAGATCCAAATGAGTAGATGGCACATGATCTACAAAAGAAATAGAATTAATCAGAATCAAGAATGCCTATGGTGAGTAGCTCATGAGTAACAAAAATGTCCTTGCAGTTGGGAAGATAAGAGTTTAAGAAAACCTGAAAAATAATTAAATTAATTGCTATCAACTGAATTTTGATATATAAAAAGCTGATAGTAAAGATATTTCATGTAAATAGTAACTTGGTGTATGTAATATAGGTGGATAATTATTGCTCTGGCTTTGAAAATTTTTGGGGAGGAATGTATTAAAATATATGTTGAGTGTAATTAAGAACTATGTGTGCCATATGATATCACTTCTTATATATTGCTCTATCAAGCATCAGGTAGTTGAATGTTGTTGTCTTCAATAAAGCATGTTTGGCTAGAATCCAACCTTGTTACTTGCCTTCTAGACCAGCAAAATGGAAGAACAAATAGAGGCTACTATGAAAGTACAATACAGAGAGATGGGGGAATATGCAGAGAGGGAAGAGTAAAAAGCTAGTGAAGACGTGCAGTAAAACTATTGGAGTACTACAGCCATACAATGAGAGGAGGGAGGCAAACAGAAAGACAAATGAGGAGAAGAGGCAGAATATATAAATTAAGTGACATGTATTGCATTTGATGTTTTCTACTCAGAATGAGTTGTTTTCGTCTGTCACATGATCTTTCATCCCATATCACAGGAAAGGAACAGTTTTTCTTCCAGAAAATAAGCCAGTTCCAATCCCTGAAGTAGTGCATCCTAATTAAAATAAGTAATATCTAAGCTGCAAGGATATGAAATGCAGTTAGGTAGATCAGAGTGTGATTTCGGTGACATACCAATGCGTGGTCTTTATGCTTTTAATTAATAAACAGCCAGGTTAATCATTTTTGAAAATTAATAAGAAAATTAAATATGTATTAAAAATATAAACTTCAACAGCAGTAACTGACAACACATTTATTGGCTGTGCTTCATTGTCCTAGAAGGGTGGCAAAGGAAGTTCCTTTTGAGCCAATGCTGACCATGTTTTGGTAGTACACACCTAGTGAAGTCAAGTAAATTAGAAAATCCATTGGTTAATTTGGCAATCTCTGAGCCAAACATAGTTGGTGGTCTAATACGTAATGTACACTAGGTTGGCCAAACTCAACCAAAATTGCAACTGAGGTGTTGAAATTGAACCACTGCAACTCCAGGTTATGAGATGGAGTATTGAATCAGAGTTTCCCAATTATAATTGCCATTGTGCAAACTTCTCAGGTGAAGCAAGGTCCCAACCCGAAAACTCGCCTACCGTATTCTCCAGAGATGTTGCCTGGCCCATTGAATTACTCCAGCACTTTGTGTCTTTTTTTGTAAACAAAATTTGCAGTTCCTTGTGTCGAGAGTTTAAACGAATAAGTATTATTGAAAAAGAATGGGACTTCCAATCCTACTTGCCATGGTGCATAGAGGGTAGAATAAAAATGTAGCAGTAAAATTAAAATTGAAATATAAAGTATGGGTGGAGAGGTAATGTTGGAGTTGTATACAATACCAGCTAGACCAAGCCATAGGAGGGCATTCAGTTTTTTTTATTACTCAATGGGAAGGCGATGAGAAGGCTGGAGAGTACATAGAGGAGATTTATGAGTAAGGAAGTTCAGTTTTGAAGAAAAACTGTTTCGGCTGAACCTGCTTTCTTTAAAATAAAGGAAGTTGAGAGGAGATTAAATCAGGGCATATAAAATTGTGAGGGGCCTCAACAGGATGAATGGGAAGGAATTATTTCCTTTGGTATAAAGATCAATAACTAGGGGCCTAGATATAAAAGTCAAGAGACTCAAAAGTATTTAATCGTCATATGCACTAAAAAGTAATAATGAATTCCTTACTTACTGAAGTTTTACAGGGTCATTAATGCAATAACATAACAAATAGATATGCAATATCAATAATACAATAAATTAATAATCAGGATACTAGGTAACCAGACCATAATAGTGCATAATCAAAGTACATAGCATAACTAGGGTTGTGGTCAGGGTTATGCAGTGTGGTTCAAATGGCTGATAGTTGTGGGAAGAAGCTTCTTTGAACCTGGAGACCATCGTTCTCAGGCTCCTGTACCTCCTTCCCAATGACAACAATGAGATGAGAGTGTGACAAGGTATTGTGGGTCTTTGATGAGATTAGCTGCATTCTTTGAGGCAGCATTTCCTATGGTGGGGAGGCCAATATATGTGATGGATCGGGCATGCCCACCTTTTTCTGCAGCCTTGTTCATTCCTAGATGTTTGAGATACTGAATCAGGCATGTGATGCAACCAGTCGGTGTGCTCTCTACCGTACACCTGTAGAGGTTTGATACAATATTTGGTGATATGCCAAATATCCTCAATCTTTGAAGGAAGAAGAGGCATTGACGAGCTTTCTTTGTGATTGCAACAATGTCTTGGGCCCAGGAAACATCTTCAGAAATAGACACATCCAGGAACTACAAGCTGTTGACTATACACCACCATCCTGTCACTAATGACAGGTTAAGGAATCTTCGTCTTCCCCTTCCTGAAATCAACAATCAGCTCCTTGATCTTGCTTGGTTTTGGGTCTCTGCTCATTCCTGTGCAATTGGATCCTCGACTTCCTCATCAGCAGACCACAATCAGTACGTGTTGGCAACAACACTCCCTCCTCAATAACAGTCACCAGATCTAACTCACTTTATACACAGTTCTGACGCCGTCTTTAAATTTGCTGACAATAGCACCGTTGTTGGACGAATAATGGGTAATGATGAGTCAGAATATTGGAAGATTGAAAATCTGATTGAACGATGCCAGAACAATCTTGCTCTCAATGTCTGCAAGACACACGGAGATGATTAATTACTTTATAAGGGGAAAGTCAGGGCTCCACAAACCAGTCTTCATTGACAGGTTGGCAGTGCAGATTTGACAATCTCAAGTTCCTTGGTAAGCATATCTTCGAAGATATGTCCTGAGGCCAGCTCCATTGATACAATCACAAAGAAAGCCCTTTAACTGGAAGATTGAGGAGATTCAGCATGTCCACGAATATTCCCTTGAATTCAACCAGTGTATGGTAGATACTGACTGCTTCACAGCTTGGTTCAGCAATTCAAACACCTTGGAATAGAAAAGATTACAAACAATGGAGGACACTGCCTGATCCATTACAAATACTGACCTCTCCTCTACCGAAGTGATCTGTAGGAAACGCTGCATTAAAACCACAGCCAATATCATCAAAGCCCAACGTCATCCTGGCTGTGCTCTCGTTTCACTCCAACCTTCTGGACGAAGGCATAGGAATTTGAAAACCATGACCACTAGGTTCCAGAATAACTTCTTCCCAACAACCATCAAGCTTCTGAACACTACACACTACTTCAACTATGAAACATCTATGGAACATCTTTGGTTGAACTGAAGTGTTTTTTTGCACTAGTAAATTAGCGATTATCAATTTAATGATTTTTTTAAAATGTGCATTGTATATTTCTGTGTGCATTGCACTTACATACCTGGTATGCTGATGCATGTAAGAAGAGCATTGTTCTGTATTTGGTGCAGATGGCAATTAAACAATCTTGACTCTTATGTTGAGTGCAAGATTATTGTTCTGACACCATTTAGATTATCAATGATCCTCCTGTCCTATGATTCATTATTACCCATTATTCGTCTAACAATAGTGGTACCATCAGTGAACTTAAAGATGGCTTTGGAACTGCGTTTGGTTAAGGGTATAAAGAGAGTAGAGCAGTGGACTGACCACACAATCTTGTGGTGCTCCTGTGTCAATGGTTATCATGGGAGAAGAATTAGAGGGGAGTAGATATAAAGAAATTCACCCGAATAGTGATGGGAGTTTGGAATCCACTGCTTAAATGCATGATGGAGGCAGAACAGTCATCATATTTGTAAAAAAATACCGAATTGATCTTTTGGTATGGCACAAAGACAAAGCCACTTGGTCTGATAACTGAAAACTGAGATTATTCTCAAAAGATTTTTCTCCTTCATCAAGAGTATAATTGGATGAATGCCTTCTTTGAGGGCAGAAAATTGCAATGGTTTCTAAGAAATATCTGACAGTCATGATTAAATCCAATGGGTAATTCACGCCAAATTTAATTCACGAGAAAGTTGTGGGAATGTGAAACATCCTATTGCAAAAAGTAACCAAAGTAAATGGCACAGATTATTTTAAGGTGGATAGAAAGAGAAGGAAATTTCCCCACAACAGTGCAGAGAAGATTTACAAGGATATTGCCAGGACTCCTGGGCCTGAGCTAGAGGAGAGGTTGGTCTGGCTAAGATTTCATTCCTTGGAGTACTGAAAGCTGAAGGGTGAACCTATAGCGGTGTATACAATCACGAGGGGAATAAAACTGCTTTATGCACAGTCTTTTTTCCCAGTGTCAGGGAATCAAGAACTAGACATAGGTTTAAGGTGAGAAGAGAGATTTAATAGGAACCTGAAGGGGAACCTTACAACAAAGAGGTGGTGTGTATATAGAATTAACTGCCAGATAAAGTAATTGAGGCAGGTGTAGTGGGTCTGGACATGACAGGAATCAGGCCAGACGCCATGTAAGTAGAAACAACAACTTTAATCCGTAACGAACATACACTCACACAGTCATCCCCACGAGTCAAAACAATAACCCCTTCCAGCAAACCCCGAAGCACCAGACCACTCTGTCCCCAGGGGAATGACCCACTGAGTGACCTAATCCCCCCTGTCCACTCAGTGCCGAGGGGAATGACCAAGGGAGTGGCCTAGCCCCCGGGCACCGCCACAGGACCCCCCCCCCAAGAACTGGAGGCACGAAACGGACAGGGGGACGGACGAGACGACCAGCCCGCGTGCACACCACGGCGGGCGCAGGAACCGGAACCACCCCGCCAAGGGAAGGCACCCGCGGGAACTCCGGGGGTAAGGGCCGGGTCGCAGGACAACCCCGAGGGCGAGGACGCGCCAGTAGAACCGGCTGGCTAACGTCCACGTGCGCCGGCTTCAGCCGCAAAATAGAGACTGTCTCAGGACGACCCCCCATGTCCAAAACGAAAGTGGCAGAGTCCCGCTCAAGCACCTTGAACGGTCCCTCATACAGCCGCTGAAGGGGCGTCCGGTGGGCATCCCAGCGCAGGAAAACAAACGGACAGTCCTGCAGGGCGGAAGGGACATGTGACCGCACCGAACCATGGCGAGACGTCGGCACCGGTGCCAGCAAGCCCACCGTCTCCCGATGGCGTTGCAGGGCGGCCGAGGGCTGTTCTGCCTGACCCTGGGCTGATGGAACGAACTCACCGGGCACTGTCAGCGGAGCCCCGTACACCAATTCAGCCGAGGAGGTGGCCAAGTCCTCTTTGGGTGCGGTGCGGATGCACAGTAAAACCCACGGCAACGCGTCGACCCAGTACGGGCCAACGAGCCGGGCCTTCAGAGCGGCCTTGAGCTGGCGGTGGAAACGCACCACCAGGCCGTTCGCCTGCGGATGGTACGCTGTGGTGCGGTGCAGGTTAACCCCCAGTAGTTGAGCCATGGACGACCACAGTTCTGAGGTGAATTGCGGCCCTCTGTCAGACGTGATGTCGAGCAGCACCCCAAACCTGGCAATCCAGTGAGCCGCCAAGGCAAGGGCACAAGTGGAGGCAGAAGTGTCCGGCAGTGGAACCGCCTCCGGCCACCGCGCGAAACGGTCAACCACAGTCAGGAGGTGGGTGAACCCCCGAGAAGGCGGCAGCGGCCCCACGATGTCCACGTGGATGTCGTCAAAACGGTGGCGGGGGACGGGGAACTCCTGGAGCGGCGCACGCACATGCCGCTGTACTTTTGCAGTTTAGCTCAGGATGCAGGTGCGCGTCCAATGTCCAACCTGCTTACGTAACCCGTGCCACACGAAACGGGAAGCCACGAGGAAGGGTGGGCCAGCCCGTGGAGCACCTCGAACACCCGGCGCCGCCAGGCAACAGGAATGATTGGGCGCGGCTGCCCGGTGGATACATCGCACAGCAGCGTCGCGCCCCCAGTGCCACAGGGAACGTCCTCCAACCGCAGGCCCGAAACGGCGGTACGATAGGCGGAGATCTCATCGTCTGTCAACTGGGCCGCCGCCAGGGCTGAGTAGTCGACGCCATCGGCCACTTGCAGGACAGCTTGGACCGCGGGTCGAGACAAGGCGTCGGCCACTCTGTTGTCTTTGCCACCGATGAAACGGATGGAGGTCATGTACTCCGAGACGAAAGCCAACTGCCGCTGCTGGCGAGCTGACCACGGGTTGGACCACCTTAGCGAACGCAAAGGTGAGGGGCTTGTGGTCCGTGTACGCGGTGAAGGTACGCCCCTCGAGGAAATAGCGGATGTGGCGACGGCAAGGTAACGGGTCAGGAGCTCGCGGTCAAAGGCACTGTAGTTCCGCTGTGCGCCGCTGAGGTGCCTGTTGAAGAAAGCGAGAGGCATCCAACACCCATCAATCTGCTGTTCGAGCACCGCCCCAACCGCCACATCCGAAGCGTCGACCGTCAGGCTGGTTGGTGCATCCGCCCGTGGGTGCACGAGCATCGTGGCCGCAGCCAGGGCTTCCTTGGCGCGGTGGAACACCGCCACCGCATCGTCAGTCCATTCAACCTCCTTGCGCTTGCCTGCCATGAGGTGAAACAGCGGGCGCATGATCTGGGACGCAGACGGCACAAATCGGTGGTAAAAGACCACCATCCCAACGAACTCCTGGAGGCCCCTCACGGTGGTCGGGCGTGGAAACTGGCGCACCGTGTCCACCTTGTCCGGGAGCGGCAGCGCCCCATGCGGGGTCACATGGTGGCCCAGGAAATCAATGGACGACACCCCGAAACGGCATTTGGCGATGTTGATGGCCAGCCCATGATCGCTGAGGCGCTGGCATAGCTGGCGGAGATGGGCAGCATGCTCCTGTCTCGAGCGGCTCGCCACCAAAATGTCATCGAGGTACACGAACACAAAGTCCAGGCCATGGCACACATAGTCTATAAGCCGCTGAAAAGCTTGCGCAGCGTTCTTAAGTCCGAACGCCATACGGAGGAATTCGAAAAGGCCAAATGGCCTCACGATGGCCGTCTTGGGGACGTCGTCGGGGTGGACGGGAATCTGATTATAGCCACGCACCAGATCGACCTTAGAAAACACCGTGGCCCCAGCCAGGTGTGCGTTAAAGTCCTGAATGTGGGGGACTGGATACCTGTCATCGATGGTAGCATCGTTAAGCCGACGGTAGTCCCGGCAAGGTTGCTAGCCTCCGTCTGCCTTGGGGACCATATGGAGCGGCGACGCCCACGGGCTGTCTGAGCGGTGCACAATACCCAGCGACTCCATAAGGCGGAACTCCTCCCGAGCGAGACGGAGCTTGTCCGGTGGAAGACGCCGCGCCCGGGCGTACAAGGGGGGGCCAGTAGTGGGAATGTGATGCACCATACCATGCTTCGGAGCGGCGGAGTGGAATTGGGGGTCCAGGATATCGGGGAACTCAGCCAGAACTCGCGAAAACGTAGCGTCCATGGATGACAGGGGCCCATCAGGCAGCACGACCGGGTCGCCCAAGCGGAGGAAAACAGGCTGCAAAGTGACGGAGTGCACCAAACGCTGCCACTTAACGTCCACACGCAGGGAATGTCCCCTTAGGAAGTCCGCACCCAGCAACGGCTGGGACACATCCGCAATGACGAATGGCCACGAGAAGCTGCCCGCTCCGAAGTTGAGGGAGATCGTGCGCATCCCGTACAAGCGGATCGAAGTCCCGTTGGCTGCGGCGAGGAGGGGGCCGCGTTTACCACTGCGGAGGTCAGCACGCGAAGGGGGAACAATGCTCACCTCTGCCCTGGTGTCCACAAGGATACGAGCCCCGGAGCGGCGGTCCCACGCAATCACGCGATAAATCTGGCCGGCCGCCGAAGCAATCACTGACGGCCGGCCCCTGCATTTCCCGGGAACGAACAGGGCTGCCGGCATTGACGGGCAGAAGGGCCCCACCGCCGGTGAAAGTAGCACAAGCTGCTGGCGTCGGTGAAAACGGGCGGCTGTGCGGGCCGATCCGACCACCAGCGACCTCCGGTGGCGTGTGGAGGAACTGCCGGCAGGCTGCGCGTGGCACCCGGGTCCGACCACCAGCGACCTCCAGTGGTGGGTGGGAGAACTGCAGGCGGGCCGAGCGAGAAAGTCGCGCCGCCGGCTGGGTAGCTGCTGAAGCCGGGTACCGTCGGGAAGGACGTCGAGGAGCGGTAGAGATGCGGGCGATCGAGGCCCCTACCTGCGGATCGTCGTCGGCCGTCGGAGGGACTTCCGGTGCGTCGCGGGCCAGCTGACGGGCCAACAAGAGTTCATCGGCGTGCCTGCCCACCGACATTATGTCGGAGAACGGGTCATGGAGGAACTGCTGGCGGAGATCGGTAACAGCTGCAGCAGGTAGGCATGCTTACCTCCACCTTGGGGTGCGAACATGTCGGCCAGTAGTACCGACGGGCAGCGGTCACCCAGGCCCGGCATCCGGAGGATCTGGGCCGCCCGCTCGGCCTCGCTGAGGCCGAACTGCTGGAGGAGAAAGGTCTTGAGGGCCCAGTACTTATCGGCCGCCGGGGGGGCGCGGAGGGAGGGTCGGACCAGGCGCGAGGTGGCTGAGTCGAGGGCGCCGACTACATGAAAGTACTTAGTGGCGTCGGCAATTACGCCACGCTGGGCGAACTGTGCCTCGGCCTGGTCAAACCAGAAGTCGGGGTCGTCGGTCCATAGGGGAGGCAGCCTCACCTCCACGGCGTGGAGAGCGGTGCGGTCGGCAGGGTCCAGAGGCGGCTGACCGGCAGGGTCGAGGCAGCTGACCGGCAGGGTCCAGAGGTGGCTGACTGGCAGGGTCCAGAGGTGGCTGACCGGCAGGGTCCCGAGGCTGTTGACCGGCTGGGCCGGGTAGCGCGGGTTGAGGAGCGTTCGGGTCCATCGCGACTTGCGAGGAAATGTCGGGGTCACCAGTGTAGTGGGTCTGGACGCGACAGGAATCAGGCCAGACGCCAGGTAAGTAGAAACAACAACTTTAATCCGTAACGAACATACACTCACACAGTCATCCCCACGAGTCAAAACAATAACCCCTTCCAGCAAACCCCGTATCACCAGACCACTCTGTCCCCAGGGGAATGACCCAGGGAGTGACCTAATCCCCCCTGTCCACTCAGTGCCGAGGGGAATGACCAAGGTAGTGGCCTAGCCCCCGGGCACCGCCACACAGGTACAATAACAACCTTTAAAAGACATTTGTATAAGTACATGGATAGGATAGGTTTAGAGATGCATGACCCACGTGCAGGGGACACAAGAAACTGCAAATGCTGATTTTTTTAAAAACCATTTGGGGTCAGGACCCTTCTTCAGACTGATGGTGGTAGAGGGTAGAAAGCTGGAAGAAGATGGAGATGGACAAAGCCTGGCAAGTGATTTGTGAATACAGGTGAGGAAATTAGGGTGTGCTTAATGGGAGGATTGGTGGACAAAGGTCAAAGATGTGAAGAAGGCAAAAGGCTGTGAGATAAGGAGTGAAGAGGCGCAAAATGTGAAGTCAAGGGGATACAGGTGGAAGGGGATGGGGAAAGGCAAAAGTGTAGTTTTTGGTTAGTTACCTACAATTGGAGAATTGGAGACATTCATACCATTAGGTTGTAGGCTACCCAAGTGGAATATGAGGTACTGACTTCCCCAATTGTTGCCTCTTCAGTTCGCACAGATTCTGCACACAAAAGAGGTTATGAGCAAGCCCCCATCCCCATCTGAAGCCCCCATACCCGCAGTCCCGGCTACTGAATATTTCCAAACAGTTGATTAGTTTCAGAAAACCGTGTGAGTAGGATCAACATCTTTTGTAGAATGTTCTGGAATCTCCATGAACTGAAGGTTAATTGTCTGGATACAACTGCATTCAAAAACTTGAAGTGGCAATTAAAATATATGGCCACTGTGACACATACCTTATAAAATATTGGAGACAGAGGAAGCCCAATACTATTGTGATCAGCTAAAGAACATTCTGTTCAGTTTCCAACTGACAGAATGCAGCAGCAATGTGAGATGGTACATTTTCTGGTAACCAATAGAAGGCAACTGGAGACATAATGAAACCACTAGAAAAGGAGTCAACTGGATTTAGCAACTTTAGTTGATGGTGGAGTAGTAATGCAGGTGGGCTGTTCAGAACTTAAGGAAATCAGAGGTGCATTAAAAGGCTCCACTTAAAGGAATTATCCAAATGTACTTCCTAATGAGATTTAATTAAAAAAAGCTTGAACTGTAATTTTCTTTCAGATCAAGAATCTGCCAGTTCCCTTTTGATCCTACCTGTTCCTGGGATGTCTCCAGGCAGGTGTACAGACAGATGTGAAAAGTGTTGTGTAGGAGTGTGTTGTCAAGGGAGCAGGGATGTTTGTTGAGACTTGCAGACGCAGCAGAAGACTCGTCTTCCAATTAGCTCTGGTGGACATTTATCATATGATTGGACAATATGCTAAACCATGAGACTTCAAAGGTTTCAAAGGTCTTTTATTGTCACATGTACTAATTAAGGTACAGTGATATGCAAATTACCAAACAACCATATGAAAAGAAAACACAACAGGACACACAACTACATAAAAGTTAACATAAACATCCATCACAATGGATTCCCCACATTCCTCACTGTGATGGAAGGCAAAAAAGTTCAATCTTCCTCCTTATTCTCCCGCTGTCGAGGCAGTCGAACCATCCGTCGGGGCGATCGAAGCTCCCTACACTGTTGTGGATTAGTTGACTTCAACTGGTGATGAATGCAGGGGAAGAGGTTGGGGTTAGAGCTTATGATTTTAGAAAGTGAAAGAGAGATAAGATTTGTTTCTCCCTACCCAAGTCAAAAGGACTGCAGTAATATGACAAAAAGCAACAGCTAATATATCATTTTTAAATGGAAAAACCTAAGAATAATCACTTGGAAGAGGATGTCTGTCAAAATTCAGAGGTTCTCAAGAGTATGAAGCTGAATGTCCAGGATAAACTCATAAGTAAAATTATTAAGAATTAACGAGGCTAATTAAAGAACAAGAACAAGGCAGACTACAATAAGGTCAAAGATTTTACCACTTTCCTCACAAAAATGTCATGTTGGAATGTCATACTGATTTACTGATGTCCTTCTGAAAGAAAATCTGTTATCCCTATCCTATATGGCAATGTGGTTGGTGGTGCAATGTACTGGGCTAGGCTAAACCCTATTTCATCAAAGATAAACACAAAAAGCTGGAGTAACACAACGGGACAGGCTGCATCTGTGGAGAGAAGGAATGGGGGACGTTTCAGGTTGAGACCCTTCTTCAGACTCTTGCTTAGGGTGCATAGGTTTTTTACACAATGGTACGCTTTTGGAATGAACTGCCAGAGAAAGTGGTTGAGGCGGGTAAAATACCATTTTGGACGTATATGAATTTGGACGTACATAAATCGAAAATGTCAGATGGCAATGGGTCAAAGATGGTCAGGTTGGACTAGTGTAGATGAGCACTTAGGTCGGCATGGACGAGTCAGGCCAAAGGGTTTGTTTCTATGCTGTATGACTATGATAAGAACTAGTTACATCAGGAAAAGCATGGACTTATCAGGGACAGTTAGCATGACTTTGTGCAGAGGAATCATGTTTTACAAAACTGATTGAATATTTTGAGGAGATGATGAAGCTGATTGACGTGACCAGGACAGTCAATGTTGTCTACTTTGATAAAGCATTTGATAGGCTCTTCATGGTAGGCTGATTGAGAAGATTAAGGCACATAGGATCCATGGAGACTTTGTATATTAGATTCAAATTGTCTTAGCCATAGATGACAGTGGTTAGTGTGGAGGAGTTTAATTCTGACCAGTGGAGTTCCTCAGGAATTAGTGATGGGACTTCTGTTGTTTGCGATATATATAAATGATTTGGACAAAAATGTAGTTGAGGTGATTAGTAATTTTGAAGAAGACACGATAATTTGCGGAGTTATAGATAGTGAAGAAGGTTGTCAAAATAATACAGCAGGATATAGATCAGTTGAAAATATGGACAGAAAAATTGCAAATGGAGTTTAATCTGGTCACGTACAAAGTGATGCACATTTGAGGCAAATGTATGGGGAAAGTATGCAGTAAATGATAGGGATCTTGGGAACATTAATGTACAAAGGAATCTTGATGTGCAAATCCATAGCTTCCTAAAAGTGGCCACACAAGTAGATAGGGTAGCAAGGAAGGCATACAGCATACTTGCCTTTACCAGTCGAAGCACTGAGTAAAAAAGTTGGCAAGTCATTTTGCAGCTGTATAAAACTTTGGTTAGGCCACATTTAGAGAATTATGTGCAGTTCTAGCGGTTAGACAATCTTGGATTGTTTCCTCTGGATGGTCAGAGTGTGACCTGATAGGAATGTATAAAATGATGAGTAGCATAGATAGGGTAGATAGTCGGAATCTTGTTCTTGGTGTGAAAATGTCAATTTCTGGAAAGTACAGCTTTAAGGTGAGAGGGAACAAGTTTAAAACAAATTTGATAGGCAGGTTCTTTTTGTAGAGGGTAGTGAATGTCAGGAACATGCTGCCAAATGAGATGGTGGAAACAGATGCAATAGGAACATTTAACAGCCATTTAGACAAGCGAGTGAATAAGCAGGCAATGGAGGGATATGGAGCATGTGCAGGTTAGATGAGATTAGTTTAAATTAGCATTGTGGTCAGCAGCGGCATTGCCTCAATATCCATCTGCCAATCTCCCACAGAATCATATTTGTTTCAATAAAATCAATTTTCATTCTTCTAAACTCCAATGATAAGAGGACCAACCTTCTCCATCCTTCTTCATAAGTTAACCCTTTCGTTCCAATGAACATGTTCTGCCTTGAATGCAGCTGCACCCTTATTTAAATGTGGAGACTAAAACTGCAAGTACTACTCCAAATACAGTCTATTCAGTGGCCTGTGGAATTGCTTCAATCTTACCTATTTTCATACTTCTTGTAATAAAGGTGAACATTCTCTGAGCCTTACTAATTACTTGCTGCATTTGCATTTTTACATTTTTATTTCATGCATTAGAATCCCCAGATCCCAATGTGCATTAACATTTTGTGGTCTCACACCATTTAAATAGTGATTTGCTTTTGTCCTTTATCACCAAATAGATAACCTCTCATTTACCACATTATACTCCATCTGCCAACTTCTTACCCACTCACTTAACCCATTTATATTCCTTTGTAGGTCCAGTGTCCTTCTCATAACTTTGTGATCCACTATTTTTTTAGCAGCAGCATTTTATCTTCATTACATTCTGTCCCTTCATCCACAGTCATTAATACTTTCTAAGTAGTTGAGGGTCCTGCGCTGATCCCTGCGGTACCCCACAGTTTACTGATTATCAGTCTGAAAATGACTATTTTACATAGACTTTCTGATTACTGTTTGCCACCACTATCCAAGCCAATATATTATTCCCAACTCAATGATGCATATAGATAACCTCAAATAGAGGTTATCTATTTGGTGATAAAGGACAAAAGCAAATCACTATTTAAATGGTGTGAGACCACAAAATGTTAATGCACATTGGGATCTGGGGATTCTAGTGCATGAAATAACCTTTTATATGGCACTTTATTAACCTCTTAATTCAAATGTGTCTACTGGTTCCCTTTGAGAAAGAGAAAAGCTCCAATTATTAGTTGTATAGGAAAAACAACCTCTGACATTTGTGTTGAGAGAAAATTTATGCTTCCTGAATGTAACAAACGTTTGATTAATAAATATATAAAGTCACATAGGCCCGTAAAAATGCATCATAAATTATAGATGCAGGACCAAGACAGCAATGCAAATGAAGTAGCCATATATTTTATACGTGAAATAAGCACAATAAATGTAACTTCTGAAATCTTATTTAGAAATGAATGGGTCCTAGCTATGTGAATACACATAAACCCGTAACATGAGTAGTGTAATCAAGACAGGTTTATAAATATCTATTAAACTTTTGGGGCTGTCAGAAATAGAATGAGATGTAGTGTAATTAGCTCACCAGAGGCGAAAATACAGGCAATTTGAGATGGAGGACAAGCTCAGAATACAAAGCACAATCAAGAAATGTTGGCAATAATTCTGCAAATGTCTTGTCTGGTGTTACACTCTTTAGCTGTGGTATCAGAATGCATAGCCAAGACCAAGGTTGTGAAGTCAATCCCATTTGATCCTTTGCCATGAATCAGCACAAGAATGGAACAGCTACACGGTGGTGTCAGAAGCAAAAAAAAACTACAAAGTAAACAGAAGGTGTCTTTTATCCTTAATTACAGCAAGGGAGGTGTCACCCTTGGAAACTATTGATACTCAGTTCCTCTGGAAATTATAGTAATTTACAAGTTTAAAGGGTAATTGCTAAATGAAATAGTGCAAGTACTTGGCATCATATTCCTGACATCAGTGTTATTGATGTTCCTATGAAATTTGTCAGTGCAGATTACAATAAGTCACACAATACGGAAAGACACCCTTCAGCCCCAATTTGCCCATGCTGGCCAAGATGCCTCAATCACACTAGTCCCACCTGCTCGTGCTAGGTCCGTATCCCTCTAAACCTTTCCTATCTAAGTACCTGTCCAAATGTCTTTTAAATGTTGTTATAGTATCTTTACTTCACCACCTCCTCTTACCCATCACGTTATACCCATCACTCTCTGTGTGAAGCCGTTACTCCTCAGGTCCCTATTAAATCTTTCCCCTGGTTCTTGATCCCCCGACTCTGACTCTTTGCATTTACCTGATCTATTCCCCTCACGATCTTACACACATCTATTAGATCACCAACATTCTTCTGAGCTCCAAGTAAGAAAATCACAGTCTGCCAATTTCTCGCCTAAACTCAGGCCCTCAAGTCTTGGCAACATCTGCATAAATCATTTCTGCACTCTATCCAGCTTAATAACAAAAAAGTTTTTCATTGTACTTCGATAAATGTGACAATAGTAAACTAAATTAAATAAACTAAACTTAACATCCTTCCTATAGCAGGATAACCAAAACTGAACACAATACTCCAAATGCAGTCTCACCAACATCTTGTACAACTAACATAACATCCCAACTTCTATAAATACCCTAACTGATGAAGCCAATGCACCGAAAGCTTTCTTGACCAATCTACCAGTGATGCCATTTTGAAGGAACTATGTACCTGCACTCCTAGATCCCTCGGCTCTACAATGCTCCCCAGGACCCTGCCATTCACTGTGACGGTCCTGCCCTGGTTTGACTTTCCAAAATGCAACACCTTACAATTGCATTAAACTCCATTAACTATCAATCAGCCCATTTGCCCAACTAATCAACTATAATTTTTGATAACAATCTTCGCCATCTGCAATACCTCCCACTTTCGTGTCATCTGCATACTTACTCTTCATTCTTTCTACATTTTCATCCAATCATTGATATAAACCACAAACAGCAATGATTCCTGAGGCTCACTACGAGTCATAGGCCTCCAGTCCGAAAAACAATCTTCCACCATCACGGAAGATAGATACAAAATGCTGCAGTAACTCAGCGGGACAGGCAGCATCTCTGGATAGAAGGAATGGGTGACATTTCAGGTCGAGACCCTTCTTCAGACTGAGTCGGGGAGAGGGAGACACAGATATAGAAGGGTAAGGGGTGAAAACAAGAGATCAAAGGGGACGAAGATCAAGGAAAATGTAGAATAGATCATTATTAACTAGGGGAAGGTGATATTGAGGCATGCTAAGATAAAATTTAATAGGGACAATCAGACTGGTCAGAGAACTAGGATGGGGTGGATGGAGAGAGAGGGAAAGAGGGGTTGCTTGAAGTTAGATAAATCAATATTGATACCACTGGGTTGTAAGCTGCTCAAGCAAAATACAAGCTTTTTCTCCAATTTGCATGGGGCCTCACTCTGACAGTGGAGGAGATCCAGGACAGAAAGGTCAGTATGGGAATGGGAGAGGATGTTAAAGTGTTTAGCAACTGGGAGATCATGTAGGTCTAGGTGGACTGAGTGGAGGTGTTCAGACAAACAATCGTTGATATTTAACATAAGTCTGTTAAGAATGTTGTCCTCAGCTGGCAATGTGTGAGAGCTGTGGAAATCCAGTGGGAAGAACCTACCAGTCCTAAAAATACCTCTCAACCGGTATTCTTTTGTTTTCTCTCAACAAGTTAACTTTGTATCAAGTTTTCCACTTTCCCATGGGCCTTTACTTCTTTCACCAGCCTCCCATGTCAAATTGTGTCAAAAGTCTTGCTATAGCCCAAATAGATCACATCAAAGGTGCTGCCAATGGAGGATTCATTGATACCAAATCTGTACTAAATTCAGCTTACAAACAAGCAGTCAGGAGAACTGGGTTGGGCACTACCAACATAATTTAAAGGAGGCTTCTAAAGCCAATAACCATCAAACTTTCACATGAAAGGTGTGGAACAAATTCAAACCTACATCTTAAACATTGTACATTGAATTCAATAAATTATTAGCCAAGTGTGTATACATGCAAGGAATTTGCATTGGTGCTTTGCTCACGAGTAACAACACGGCATACAGTAAACAATTAAGAATAAAACATTATAATTTAAACATGTGAAGAATTAAATAAAATACCAGACCAAAAGGAGGCTGCAGACTTTTGGTTGTTGAGTAGAGCTACTGCTCGTGGCAAAAAGCCGTTTTTATGTCTGGCTGTGGCGGCTTTGACAGTCCGGAGTCGCCTTCCAGAGGGAAGTGCTTCAAAGTGTTTGTGGCCAGGGTGAGAGGGGTCAGAGATGATCTTACCCGCTCGCTTCCTGGCCCTTGCAGTGTATAGTTCATCAGTGTACAGTGGGGGGAAGGTTGCAGCCAACAACCTTCTCGGCTGATTGAATGATGCACTGCAGCCTCCAGATGTCATGCTTGGTGGCTGAGCCAAACCTGACCATGATGGAGAAGGTGAGGACAGACTCTATGATGGCAGTATAAAACTGAACCATCATTGCCTGTGGCAGATTGTGTTTTCTTAGCAGCCGCAGGAAGTACATCCTCTGTTGAGTCTTTTTGACTGTGGAGTCAATGGTGGCCTCAATCACATGACATCGTATCTATTCAGATAGAATAAAGACTTTCACTATTGAGTTTCTTGTTCTAAACATCTCCTGTCGTATTCTTTGAAGTACCCATAGGATTTGGTGAACATTTATTGAGGGGGCTATAATTTAACTTAAACTTGAACAGAGTACAGAGCTTTATCATTGCTGATTTTTGTTTTTGGAAAGGACCATCAATAAATTAGCAGGTGTGCATTAACTATGATAGTGGGATGGACTGCAGAACAATTGGAAACTGCCTAAAATATTAATCAACAAAACTGAACAAGCTTGACAAGCTAAGAAAATGGTTTCATATCATTCCATGCATTCTTGTAGACGCAAAGAGTAGCATCCCCAGGGCTGGATTCTAAACATAAATTAAAGTGCTGACAGATTAATCATTACCAGTCAAATACTATCATTATATTGAGAACCTTTGATGCTGTGGCACAGCAAAAGAAAAATCAAAATGCTGAATCTCTACTCGAAAATGCATCTTCTTGATTATCTGTGGCAGTATCAGCTGTGGCCGAGTTGATAGTATTTTTACTAGAAGGCTGAGTTTCAAGTCCTACATCAAAACTTAACACTAATGTTAACGAAACTAATGCAATAATGAGGAAGTGCTCAGTCATTCATGCCAACTTTTGAATTGAACCAAGGCTCTATTAGTCTTGGGAGATGAAAAAGATCTTATCTCACTAAGAGGTGCAGGAGATTTCTCCTCAGCGTTATGGTTAATTTTTACCACTCAACAAGCATAATTTAGTTCAATACTGTTTGTATTCGCATACTGCCCACAAGTCGACTGCTATGTTTTCTACAACTTTCTGTGAATGACTTCAAAATTACTCCATCAGGTGAAAAGCACATTGAAAAGTGCAATATTAAACAAATTGCTTTCCTTCTGCCATCACCAGAAACAAAATACATAATTTTTATTTACTTTATTAATTATTTCTTTTAGGCTTCTAACACATCATGATCCGCTTCCCCTCTCCCCACACTGAGTAAAATATCCCACTACTTGTTAACCACATGATTGATCAGAACCCAGGTCATATGACTGAATGTCTCATATTTACTGTGACCCTAAGACACAGATGTGGGAGATGGGGTAAACAATTACATTATATACCATTTTATTTTATTCTTCAATGCAGATGGAAATTGTATTGAGTGTATAAAGATGGGCCAATCTTATCCCAACAACATGTTTTTCTTTTTAGTAAGGGAGCTTCTTGCACCTTTTAAGACAATGGGCCAAGTGCTAGTAAAGCGGCCAAATGTAGTTGGGGACTTAATGGTTGGCATGGATGTGATTGGTCAAAGTGTTTGTTTCTGTGCTGTATATTTGAGTAGGAAGGAACTGCAGATGCTGGTTTAAACCAAAGATAGATACAAAAAGCTGGAGTAACTCAGCGGGACAGGCAGCATCTCTGGAGAGAAGGAATGGGTGACGTTTCGGGTCTCGAGCTTTTTACTCCAGCTTTTTGTGCCTATTTTCTGTATATTGTAATGTAGCAATGAAAGTCTCTGGAGCAATCGAATCATTCTGCTGCCCTAAACCATATGATCCTGTTTTCAGTTCATTCATTCTAAGACGCCCTACTGCAGCTTCATAACATACTAAATAGAATGAGGCTATTATAGTCAACTGTGCCTGTACACACTCTTTCAAAGATCCAGCTAAAAACTTGCTCTTTCACCTACATAATCATGCAGAATCAAGCAATTCATTTTGGAAAGTTACTACTGAATCTATTTCCAGTCTTCTTCCAGGTAGTATATTCCAGATCAAAACAAATATCTGCATCAAAATAATTCTCTTCACCTCCACAAAAACTGTTAAAAGTTAGCTTAAATTACCTTATGTTGAACCAAATAGCATAAAATGAACGTTAACCTATTGATTTATCAGTGCCAAAAATATTATCTAAAATAATGGTTCAGAATCCACATCAAACAGCTCTTTCTCTGAAGTGAGGATAAACCTTCAGGCATGATAAGAACATTTAATAAACTTGGCCAACTTTCAAACAGATCACTCGGCCGGTTGGAAGTTTGCAGATGGCTATGTTTGGATTTTGTTATTATTGCTCTAGCTTTTTTCAACGTGGACGGAAAGCATCCTGAGGCAAATGCTCACTCACTGAGCATTCTCAAGTTATATCAGGAGTATCTGATGTCACAATTTCTTGAAACCCTATGAAATGGAGAGATTCTGAAGCATAATTATAAAAGGCTTTAAAATGTATATTTTAATTCAAATTCATAATTAGAAATTAAGAATCACTCATTTTTTTTCTCCAGTTCCAGTTTCTAATGTACAAACAATATTGCAAAGAAAAGAGCAGCATTCACAATGATTTAAGAATTTTCATGATAATCAACAGACAAAAACAGTGGGGGGTTGAGTTTTTTTTCGATCGGCATTTGTTTGTTTTAATCTGGAATGCATTCCGTGAAAGACTGGTGGAAGCAAACAGCAGCTTTCAAGAAGGATTTAGATACTTTAAAAAGAAAACTTTGCAGAAGTATGGGAAAAGCAGAGAAATTTACTAATTATTCTGAAGAATGTATCCTGAATAATGGTCAAAATTATGTCTTTCTGTGCTGTATCATTGTACAAAAATCAAAGTGGTGATTTAATGTATTGTTGATTGGATATGAGATCTGCTCTGGGTTGTATTTTTTGAGGAAGTGTTCGGTTTTGCCCTCTAGGAAGAAAATGTGTCACCCCTGACTAAACTCTGCATCTGAAGAGCAGCCTTGCCAGAAAGGCAATTATCAATATGGTACATGACTAGAAGATGTTTAGAGTGGGTGAGAATGGTGCCAATCATGACATTTTCACAATCTATGTGCAGAAATGGTACACATCTTCTAATTAGATCTAACTGGACCACAGTAAGAATCATCATGTCTTGTTCTTATCTGCCAAAATCATGTACTATTCTCGGTCAAAGATCGACACAAAATGCTGGAGTAACTCAGTGGGACAGGCATCATCTCTGGAGAGAAGGAATTGGTGACGTTTCGGGTCGAGACCCATCTTGACCCAAAACGTCACCCATTCCTACTCTCCAGAAATGCTGCCTGTCCTGCTGAGTTACTCCAGCATTTTGTGCCTATCTTTGGTTTAAACTAGCATCTGCAGTTCCTTCGTATACTATTCTAGGTCATTCATTCAACAGCCCCCATCTTTGGAACAAACCATTCTCAGCATCAGGCTGCATGTGTTGAGGTAATGGGCAGACAACATTTCAGGTTGGGAGCCTTCTACAGACTCGTCTTCCGTTCCCCCAGAACTTTGTGTTTTTCTCAAAATTCCAGCATCTGCAGTTTCTTGAGCCTCGATCAAGAAGGCAGGAACGGGGTACTGATTGAGAATGATCAGCCATGATCACATTGAATGGTGGTGCTGGCTGGCTCAAAGGGCCGAATGGCCGACTCCTGCACCTATTGTCTATTGTCTATCTCCTCTGTCTTATCCACCACTGAGCCAAATTAAGGTCCTCCTAATTTAGTTCTGAATTAACATATATCACTAGCTTCTTTCCTATCTCCTTTCCTGCGCTCAACTTTCCTAGAGTTCAGCTTGTTTCTCGGTCACCCCTTCCGTTCCGCCCACATTACTTTGCTGACCTCCCACCTTTTTAACCCTCATATTAATTGATATGTTAATAATTATTGCTTCTCAGGTACTGTTATCGTCCTCTCTTTCAAATTTATTATTTTGCTTCTCCTCTAATCTTGCATATTACATCCTATATTAATTCTTTACTAAATCCTTGAATATACTGTAACCTCCCTAATCTGTGCCAATTTTCACTGAAACATGGAAAACATGAGCAGCAGTAGGCTGTTTAAGCCCTTCTAGAGTCCTCCACCAATCAAAATCATGGTTGATTATCTATTTCGCTTTCCTGCAGTAGCTCCTCTCATCCTTTGATGTCTTGTTCAAATTAGATCGCCTCTCATTCTTCCACTCTTGTGAATACAAACTCAACTGTCTCAATCTGTCATACAACAATGCCACGATACCAGAAACCACTGTGGAGAACATTTGTTGCATTCCCTCTCCGACAAGTATCTCCTTCCTCAGGTAAAGAAATCAAACGAAGCATGGTGTCAACAAGACCCAATGTAATTCAGGCATGACCATCTTACTCCTGTGCCCAAATCCTCTTGCTACAAACTTAACATGCTACTTGTCAACAGCTTGCTAGCACCTGCATGTTTGGTTTCAATGTGTGGTGTACAAGATCGCCCCAGCTTTTTTATACACCAACATATCCCACTCAAACAGAAGTTAAATATATCAACCTTAAATATATCAACCTTAAATATATCAACTCATATCAAAGTAGATTATTTATGACCTCTTCCTCGTAAATGGTGTAATATTTCTTGTATAAATCATTAATATATGTTGTGAAAAGCTGAGGCCCAAGCACAAATCCATGCAGTACACCATAGTTATTGCCTCCTATCTGGAAAAATATCCATTTATTCATATTTGGGGTTTTCCTTCTGTCAACTGATTTCAACCTTTGTCAATAACATAACCTTGAATGCTATGTGCTTTAATTCATATACAAGCCTCCTATTTGGGCCTTTATCACAATCTTTCAGAAATTCAAGTTCACCACATTTACTGGTTCTTCCTTATCTATGGTACCATTCACATCCCCAAAACTCTAGCGGCTTTGAGAAAATTCAGTTTCTGAAATCCATGTTGACATTGTCTAATCTTACTAATATTGTTAATATCATCTCGTGTTATCTCATTTGTAGTCTCCTATTTTTTCTCTCCCTCTTTTAAATAGTGGGATTATATTCGCCACCCGTCAATTTGAAGGAATTATTCTGTAATCTATAGAATTCAGGAAAATTATGACAATTGCATCCCCTGCCTTCAAAACTACTTCCTTGAAGTACTCTGAGATACACATTATCAAGGACAGGGGAATTTCAGCATTCAGTGCCATTAATTTCTCCAGTGATATACTT
Source organism: Rhinoraja longicauda (assembly GCF_053455715.1). Classification (NCBI taxonomy): domain Eukaryota; kingdom Metazoa; phylum Chordata; class Chondrichthyes; order Rajiformes; family Arhynchobatidae; genus Rhinoraja; species Rhinoraja longicauda. Next base: position 7,500,438 of record NC_135974.1, read on the forward strand.
TAACTAATTACATCTTGCTTTTAGCTCAATAGATTACGTTTCTGCAACATTGCTGTGAAGATGAAACCAAAACATTTCCTTAACTGCTCAGTCATCTTCCTGATCGTTATGAATTCCTTTGTTTCTCACTGTAACCCCACGTAACTTCACATCTTTCTCTTTTTACATTTCGAGTAGCTCTTACATCCCCTATAAATATATCTAAATATTCTATTTTTCCTTTCTTAATCAATTTCTTCTTTATTGACATCTAAATGCTCCGAATCATTAAGCTTCCTATCTTCACCCTAGTGTTGATTGAAAACATTGGCTTTGGTCTCCTATTGTTTAATTGGAGTACAGTTCTGACTGTGCAGCATTGAATGTTGAATGAGTAGACTGATCATTTGCTAATAATGAGAGACATGTTCATGAGATGTCCTTATCAAGCATGTGGGAAACACATGGATTTTAAAATACTCATCCTTATTTCAAATCCATGCATGGTCTCATTCCTCCCTAATTCTGTAATTTCTCCCAGTTTCACAACCCATTAAGAAATCTGTATGTTTATAACTAGCCTTTTGACCATCCCAAAATGTAATCACTCCACTAATGTCAATGTAGCCTTCAGCTGACAAGGTCCTAAACTTTGGAATTCTAATCCCTGAACCTTTCCAATTGTACCTATTTTTTGTTTATTTGTATTCTTCTTAAAATCTCATGTGGTATTCAGTTAGATAATGCTCACATTAAATGCTTGTGGTATTTTGCTCAATTTCAGATGCAATAAAATGCAAACTGCTTTGCTTTTTTTCTCAGAGTTATTTTAAAACTATGGCCATGTAAATATATAATCCCACGCTGAAAATGTTCTCTTTTGGAACCTCCCATCAGGCAGATTGGAGAAAGCAGTGTCAGGCCACAATTATGTTTGTGCCTCCCAGCATTTTGCAGATACTTTGAAAATGTGTTACTTTGGTCTTGGGTCTGTGCTTTGACTAAAATTCCTCATTTCTACTTCACCTGATGATTGCCACATGAATCTAGAAATGTCGATGAATAATTATGGAGTGGTGCCCTCAGGTCAAATTCTCCTGGGATCCATTTTAGTGGAACAGGTGCAGTGGGAAACTTTAATGCAAGGATTGGAAACCAAACAGAGAGCAATGTGGATTTGGAAGGCCAAGGCTTTTTTGATTTTACAAAATAAATCAAGCTGTTTTGCTGGTGATAAATAGATTTGTTTCTTCCAGCCTCCTAGTAAATCAGTAATCACTATCCCCTCTATCCACTGCAGTGCCCCTGAATAAATATAAACCAACAGTACATTCCCAGGCGACTGGGCACACTCTTCAACATCAGCAGCAGCTGAATCTTGAGTCACCCACAACACTTGCTGCCATGGCAACTCACAGACTCAACCTACAATGCTCCAGAATATTGAAATCATCTGGACCCCACATTCATTCTCAGCAAAATGAAATAATGGAGTTGGGATTTCAAAATGTTCTATCCCATTCCGTTTGTGAAAAGCTTTTATTGAAGTTCACATTCAAAAAACATGACATAATAAACTGTGTGGTCCACATGAATTTGTTTGAACAGTTGTCAATGTTGAGGCAATATCCCCCAATTCTTGCTTACTGTAGCTTGCAGCAGGTACTCCATTTCCATAAACAATTAACCCTGACTTAATGGTTATAGCCCTCAGAATCAGTAAGTCTTTCTTCTGCTCTCTCAATATTCCTGAAAGGATTTTTACTTTATGGCATGCAAAAAGTTGAAATCATATACCTATAATAATGTATTTATCAATAAATTAATAATGAGCTTCAAACACAAGTTTAGTTGTGGCATTATAACGGGAGGAGCATTAAATCACAAAACTACAAAGGTAGGGTGGGTTATGACTCCAATAGGGCCGAGTAAGCTATAAACTTACATAATGAAGCTCAAGAGAGTTTTAACACCCAAGACATATTGAGTTTTGATCCCCACCCAAACACTCCAGGAAATTATGCTTACATGGTGAAGCTCGAAGGAGTTTTAAAACTCAAGCCACATTCAGTTTTTGACATCCACCCAAATACTCCAACAAACCATTGCCTGGACTTGGGTGAGCCCAAAGGTCTTTATGGTAGTTGAGATCAGAAATTGACTTTTTCAACTAGATAAGTGGTGAGAGTGGAGCAAGGGTCCCATGGGTCAAGTAAGCCTCAGTAATCTTTTCCCCACCTGTTCAATGGGGACACCTAATGACCAAGGTGCTGAGTGAGGGGATATTTGTGCTCAAATACAGGAAAGTTTTTATCAGTCAGGTTGTGATCAATAAATCAGAGCAGGGTGGGGAAGGAGTAATTAAATCCCAGACTATTCTAAATGAGAACCATTCCCCCAATGGTTGGCCCTCCTGCACCCCTCACCTTGCCCCTCCTGCACTCCTCACATACCAAATGCCTACCACCTTCCCCTTCAATGGAAGAGGAAGATAGAATCAAGCATTTTGTTAGTGAGTAAAAGTCACAAGTGGAATTTAATCAAATGTAAGTTTATCTACTTGACTCCAATGGTAAGAAAATGGCAAGGAAGGAATGTGTTAAGGAGTCATAACATCATACAGCATGGGAACGGGCCACTTGGCTCAACTCATCCACACTGACTGGGCATCTTTCCTTATTAATCCCATTTCCCAGCACGTGGTCCATTGTCTTTTCTGCCGAGATAGTTCATGTGCTCATCTAGGTTCTTCTCAAATGGTGTCAACAACCCAACTTCATTCACTCTTCTCAGGCAGTGCAGTGCAGTGCATGTACTTACCATTCTCTGAGTAACGAAGGGCCCCTCAAGTCAAGTCAGATCAAGTTTATTGTCATATGTACCAATACAGTGAGGAATAGTTACAATAAAATATCTTGCCTGCAGTAACACCATAGGCACATAGACTCAGACACACAAAACAAATTATACATAAATTACACAGGCAATTTCTAAAGGAAAGAAGACTGTGCAAACGTAAAACATTAATGCAAAAACATAATTTGAAAAAAAAATCCATGATAGTGCAATAGATGAACCATGGTGTTCTGTTGTCAAGGTAGGATTAGGGTTGTGCAGGTTGGTTCAAGAACGAGATAGTTGTCGGAAAGTAGCTGTTCCTGAACCCCATGTAGGACTTCAGGCTTCTTTACCTCCTGCCCAATGATACAGTAAGAAGAGGGCATGGATGGTGGAGATTCTTGATGATAGATGCTGTTTTCTTAAGGCAGCGCCTTGTAGATTCTTTCAATGGAGGGAGGGCTGTGCCCGTGATGAGCACTCTCTGCAGCCTCTTGCAATCCTGCGCATTGGAATTGCTATACCAAGCTATGATGTAACCAGCCAGGATACTTTCTACATAACATGTGTTTAAGTTTATTATAGTATTAAAACACATATCAAATCTCTTCTAAGAAAATAGCTGTGCTGAGTGCCTTTTTCATAATTACATCTATATGCTGGGCCTAGTACAGGTCATTAAAGAGTTTAAATTCCAGGAATTTGAAGCCGCCAACACTCTCCATCATCAACCTGTCATACCTATGAATTTGAAGCTGCTAGCTCTCTTCACCACTAACTCATATCCCCTCTAAATCTTTCCCCCTGTATGCAAAAACTATCTCCTTTAGTTTTATCCACCTCTGACATGGGTAAACGTTGCCTGCAGTATACCATATCTGTACTCATGACTTTATATATCTCAATCATTTCTCCTCTTAACATCTTCTACTCCAGGGAGAACAGACATAGCTTCTACAGTCTCTCCTCATAACTAAACTGCTCTATCCCAAGCAATATACTGGTGAATTCCTCAGCACCCCTTCTAGCACTATCACACCCATCATCGTATAGCATGGTGACCAGAATTGCAAGCAGTACTCCAGCTCATGTCTGAACAAGGTTTTATAAAGTTGAAGCATAACCTCGCAACTTCTCTATTCAAATCCTCAATTAATGAAGGCCAGTATCCCATATGCCTTCCTAATCTAATTTTAGCCCTACTGGTTCCCTGTTTAAGTTATTTCCTGCTCCCTTTACAATCATCAATGGCATTATCCAATTTCAGCTTCCTACATATGTTGTTTTTTTCCTTCTTCATTAAATTTGTAACATCTCTGATCATCCAAGTTTTCCGAACCTTGCCATTCTTGTCTATCTTCCTCACAGGAACACATTGGTCTTGAGTTCTGAGCAAATAGCCTTTAAATGACTTCCACCTGTCAGATGTGGACTTGCCCAAGATCAGCTGCTCTCAATCTATTCTCCCCAGCTCCTGCCTAATACTGTTGTACTTAACCTTCTCTCAATTTAGCACTTTCCCCTGAGGTTCAGTCTTATCCTTATCCATAGCTAAATCAATATAGGAGAAAACTAACAGCAAGCTGATCACTGGAGCCAATAAGATACTGTGCACAAAGAAAGACGTACAGTGATGCTGACCCATTTCGTGGGGATCAGTCTGCTTATAGGGATTAAAAGATTGGACTTTATTTCAAGGGCACGAAGTGAGGCTGTTTTATCATCTGGACTACGAGCTGTTTCAATCTTGGCTCCCTTTATTTTTTCAATGTCAACATTAAGGCACAATGAAAATGCACAGTTTGAAGAGGTTTTTATCGGCTGGATTACATGGCTATAAGTGTCAATGAAGAGACTTTCCTTCATGTGCCATGTTTAACTTAAGAAATCCCATGGCTTTCAGCTGGTCAAGCTGACACAACAGTGATGCTGAAAGAAATTCCAACAAAATATGAAATGTCACTGGATCAATTGGAATTAAGACCTTGCAAGTCAATTATGTACCTTGGAGAAACCATATCCAATACTCTCCATTCGCTCTGTATTTACAACCTTTCACATTTGTCCGTTTTTTTATTTTCTGTTTTCCCAACATAAATGTTTAATTATCCTCCATCACATCTGTTTGTGCTGGGTGTGCTAATGGAGGGCCAAACAGCTGTGAATGTTTAATGATTGTGCAATTCGGGGGGGGGGGGGGGGGGGGGGGGGGGGGGAGGGAATGGAGGGGGGGGGGGGGGTCAGGGAGTTGGAAAAGGCTGGAACAATGCCCCAATGGTCAGTGTAAAATCCACCACAACATGTGGAGCAGGGTCAGTTACTTCTGACTTTGGGTAACTTTCCAATTTTCTGGAAAAGCAATAGGAATATGTTCTACTACAGTACTTCACAGGGGGAAAAATGCATGTGCTTTGTGTTAAATATGCTGGTATATCGCAAATTCAGTTTTATGAGGTTGTAAACAGAGATAGCAAATGCTTTTTTGGGGACAGATAAAAGCTTAGTAGATCTAAGAATTACATTCCAGTATACCCAATAATTTCCAATTCCCTCCCATGACTGAGAAGTTTTCATCTCAATCTAATCTTGAACACATTTCTTGGCAATGTAGCTTTGTTTATCAAAGTTTTGCGCAGTGGGTCAGTTTGATTGAATGATACTACATCCTCCTTTTAAGTATATTAAGAATTTTACATTTGTAATGCTTCTTTAGGAAGACAGAGAAGGGAATGATTCTAAAGAAAGTGATTGTTAATGCAGAAATTGTCACTGTGCAAGGTATTGAGAGATCGTAATTTTGTAGAGAGCTATCACATAATAGAATAGCCTGTCACTCAGTGGAGGCGGCTTTTAATCAGCAAGGACAAAAGCGATATTTAATGGGGTGATGGCCACACAACAGAGTAAAACTTAGATGCAGTCTCTTGCCCAGAGCAGGGGAATTGAGGACCAGAGGACATAGGTTCAAGATGAAGGGGAAAAGGAAGGAATCCGAGGGGTAACTTTTTCACACAAAGGGTGGTGGTTGTATGGACAAACAGCAGCGGATGCAATAGATGAGGTTGGAGGAGGTGCAGGTGAACCTCTGCCTCACCTGGAAAGACTGTTTGGGTCCTTGGATGGAGTTGAGGGGGGAGGTAAAGGGACAGGTGTTGCATCTCGTGCGGTTGCAGGGGAAAGTGCCCGGGGATGGGCACAATCACATTATTCTACATACATGCAATTCTACATACATGTTGAGAGTGGCAACCCAGGGTCCATAACCAGTGTCCCCAATGTAAATAAAGGTAATTATAATGGTAAGAAGGTAGAATTACTGGAATGGTCTGGGTAAATAGGCTAAGGGATAGGTCAGTGGATGGGCAGTGGCTGATATTTAAACAACTAGTTCATTAATCATAATGCTCAGCAGAAATGTATCCCAATTAGAAAGGAAAGTACCAGGAGAAGTCTGAACTATCTATCATTAACCAAGAAGATCAAGACCACCAGTAAATCAAAGACTACAGCATATACAGCAATAAGGACTAGTGGAGCAATAAGGACAGAGGACTGGGAACCAGCAGCAATGGATTAAAAGGTGACTGCTTGGCAGAGAACTTATACCCTGTCCTCACAGGCCATCCCATGTATCGGTTATATGCCATTTCAACTCCCCTTCCTCTTCCGACTTGTTTGTCCTCAGCATACTCCATTACCAGGGTGAGGTCCAAATCAAACGAGAGAACCCTCTTCGAGAATACCTCCCGAACTGTCAAGCTCTACCAAAGAGAAGAATGAGGGCGCCATACACAGGGAGCGTGTGCATCTGTGCCTTCACATCGTATCTATCTTTATTGAAGCAGAGCGCAGAAATTGAAAACTCCTACCAAATAACTGCAGAGTAACTTCAGTACATTTACTATAACAGATACAGTGCATTCAGAAACTATTCAGACTCCTTCACTTTTTCCACATTTTACGTTAAAGCCTTATTTTAAAATGGATTAAATTCTTTTTTTTAATCATCAATCTACACACAATACCCCATAATAAAAAAGCAAAAACAGGTGTTAGAATTTTTTGCAAACATAAGTATTCAGACCCTTTACTCAGTGCTTTGTTGAGGCACCTTTGGCAGCAATTACAGCCTCAAGTCTTCATGGGTATGACGCTGCAAGCTTGGCACACCTGTATTTGGGTCATTTCTCCCATTCTTTTCTGCAGATCCTCTCAATCTCTGTCAGGTTGCATGGGGAGCGTTGATGCACAGCTATTTTCAGGTCCCTCCAGAGATGTACGATCGGGTTCAAGTCCTGGCTCTGGCTGGGCCACTCTAAGGACAATCACAGACTTGTTGCGAAGCCACTTCCGCGTTGTCATGTTGGAAGGTGAACCTCTACCCCAGTCTGAGGACCAGAACGCTCTGGAGCACGTTTTCATCAAGAATCTCTCTGTACCTTGTTCCGTTCATCTTTCCCTCGATCCTGACTAGTCTCCCAGTTCCTGCCGCTGAAAAACATCCCAACAGCATGATGCTGCCACCACCATGCTTCACCGTAGGTATGGTGCCAGGTTTCCTCCAGACATGACGCTTGGTATTCAGGCCAAAGAGTTCAATCTTGGTTTCATCAGACCAGAGAATCTTGTTTCTCATGGTCTGAGAGACCTTTAGGTGCCTTTGGGCAAACTCCAAGCAGGTTGTCATGTGCCTTTTACTGAGGAATGGCTTCCGTCTGGCCACTCTACCATAAAGGCCTGATTGGTGGAGTGCTGCAGATATAGTTGTCCTTCTGGAAGGTACTCCCATCTTCACAGAGGAACTCTGGAGCTCTGTCACAGTGACCATCGGGTTCTTGGTCACCTCCCTGACCAAGGTCCTTCTCCCCCGATTGCTCAGTTTGGCCGGGCGGCCAGCTCTGTGAAGAGTCCTGGTCGTTCCAAAGTTCTTCTATTTAAGAATGATGGAGGCCACTGTGCTATTCGGGACCTGCAATGCTGCAGAAATTGTTTTATACCCTTCCCCAGATCTGTGTCTCGACACAATCTTGTCCCGGAGGTCTATGGACAATTACTTCGTCTTCATGGCTTGGTTTCTGCTCTGATATGCATTGTCAACTGTGGGACCTTATATAGACTGGTGTGTGCCTTTCCATATCATGTCCAATCAATTTAATTTACCACTGGTGGACTCCAGTTAAGTTGTAGAAACATCTCAAGGATAATCAATGGAAATAGGATGAACCTAACTCAATTTTGAGTGTCATAGTAAAAGGTCTGAATACTTATGTAAATGTGATATTTCAGTTATTTCTTTTTAATTACTTGGCAAACATTTCTAAACACCTGTTTTCACTTTTTTATTATGGGGTATTGTGTAGATTGATGATAAAAAAAAAGAATTTAATCCATTTTTAAATAAGGCTGTAACGTAACAAAATGTGGATAAAGTGAAAGGGTTTGAATACTTTCTGAATGCACTGTACATACAGATACTATAGATTTCCTACTATACCAAAGTTCCCAGGTTACATTCTCTCTGCTCCAGAGAATCATGCAGCACAAAAACAGACCCTTCAGCCCACCATTATCCATACAGACTATCAAATATTCATTGATACTAATCCATTTACAATCACTTGGTCCAGAACCTTCTGTGATGTGGCAATTTAAATGCTTGGCTAAATACATTAAATATAAGAAGAGTACTTTCTTCCACACCCATCATGCAGTGCATTCCAGATTCCAAACACCGTCTCAGTGAAGATATCTTTCTTAGTCCCTTCTGAACATCTAACCATTTACCCTAAATCAACATCCTCTAGTTATAAACATCTCTGCTGTGGGGAAAGGTTGCTTACTATCTGTCCCTCAATTTTGTATACCTCTGTTAGATCCCACAGTTCCGACATACTAGCACAAAACGGGATGTGCTTTAAAAATTCCACCCACTCTAAACATATCACAGTGATCCCAGTTATCATTGGAGAAGCCAAAATTCCTGACTACTGTAGCCCTATTATAATTCTTATGCAATACGAATTACTCTTACACCTTTATGTAATTTCCTTCTCTGTCTCTCAGTGAATGTTAGCAAGCCTGTACTACACCCAACAAAGTGATCACCCGAATTTTGTTTCTAATCTTTATTCATATGGTCTCGTTTGAAACATTTTTCAACAGATGATGTCATTCGCTGGAAGTACAGCATGCAACTTCAGCACTATAGCTGGGATGTTGAGGCCCCACTGTTTTTTGCTGTTTTTATTATCCAATTCAGTGAATTCAATGGGCTGAAAATTGGCTGCAATATTGGTGAGGATATCAGAAGGCCAAAATGGATCACAACGTCAGCATTACTGACTAAAGATGACTGCATGTGTTTCAGCATTGTCTTCACCAGGAAAATAAACTTTCTGTGTTCAGGGCAAAAGAACGGAGTTATATCGACAATAAAAATCAGCATCTACCAGTTTAATTTTATTTAGTTCAGACTAATGGCCTATTTCTTTGTTGTACACTCTTACCTAATTCTATATTTCTAACCTAATTACTCTAGTGCTAGTTTCACAAATTAGTATACAATAGTCTTTTTCTCATCTTCTAAATAACCATACACAGCCTTGTATTCCACAAGATCAATTACTGCGAAGATCAACTCCCATTTGAATACTATATCATCTGGAATTACTAGTTTCTCTGTGTTTGCTGACATAAAACTATAATCTTTTTAATGAAAATAATATGGTAATGGCTTCATCTGACACATCAACATGGGCTTTTCAATCCAGAGCAGAAAAGTCTGAGCAATGACCTTGTAAAAATATGCAAGATTATTCAAGGATGAAAGAAGTTAAAGCAGATTTCTTGGTTTCAGACTTCAGAATGTGCTTGTTCAGATTATCAAACACGAAGAGTGCTTTTACCTAAATTATCCTTCCAATCAGTGAGGTATGAACGACCACAATTCTAGGCTTAGAAAAGTATGAAAACTGAACAGTCTAGGCTTGTAACCACAGGAATTTAGAAATTTAAGAAGGGACTGTGACTGAAACATATAAGATTCTGAGGGGTCTTTATAAGGTGGATATGGTGAGGATTTTTCTTCTTACAGTAGATTCTAGAAGTAGGGATCACAAGTTGTCTCCAAGTTGAAAATGAGACAAGGCTTATATTTTTCATCTTAGAGGGTTGTGGGTCTTTGGAATTCTATCTTTAAAAGTGGTGGGAGAAGAATATGAACATTTATTGAATATTTTTAAGGAAGAAATCAATAGATATTTGCTATACAAGGGGTAAAAGGTGATCCAAATAAAATCAAAAGGTGCTGGAAAGACACAAATCAAGTAGCAGCTGTAGAAAGAATATCAGAATTAAGGTCAAAGATCCTCTATGAGGTGGGGGGTTTTAAGTTCAGAGAAGATGGCGGAGGAATGTACAGGACAAAAGGAATATTTCTGATGAGAGACCAGCCAAATTAATTCATTTGACAGTTAAGCAGATTATGCTTCTTTGCTTGTGATATGTGTTGCTAATAACCCAGTCGGTCAGGACATACTATTGGAAAGAGAAAACCTGAGCCAAAATCACAGATGAATGATTGGCAGAAATGGCCATTTCTGAAATAGACAGAATGAAGCAGCAGGTTGGAGAATTAAATGTTGAATTCAGAGGGCTGCAATGTGCCAAGATGCTGTGTAATTCCTCTAGCTTACACTGCAACTCTGACAGAAAGATCAGAATATTGGAATTGCCTTATTATTGTCATGGGTACTGAGACACAATGTGTGGCGTCAGGGACGACACCAGACTCAGCAGTGAATACACTTACGCTCGCATAGGATGAACTCACGTGATTTATTTTATTTACAGTGGTACGAAGGTGTAGAACCACATAGGGACACTGTCCCCCACTGTCAGAGCATATGTGCGATGACACTGTCAATCACAGGCTTGTCCCCGCAACTTAGTCCTGGTCTTCGGAGGAGAAGGCATGGCAATCTCAGGCCTCTTCTTGCTGTCTACCCGTCATAGGAGGTGCTGACAGTACAGGTTTATTTCTGGCAGCTCAGCTTTGGGTGTGAAGGGAGGTGTGTGAAAGGGTGTGGGTGAAGAGGGTATGTGTAATGGGTGTATGTGTGTGTGTGAAGGGGTTTTGTGGGTTGAAGGGGGGTGTGTGTGTGAAGAGGGGTGTGTGTGTGAAGGGGCGGTTGTGTCTGTGAGTGGATATATATGTGAAGGGGTGGGTGGGTGTGTGCGTACGTTCCTTCATTGACCCATCTTCTCCCCTCTGATGCCTGAGTTTTATCGGGAGTAGGCTGACAAGGTTCGATAGCAGCTAATTGGACTCAGCTTTTAGCAATGATGCTGGGGATTGGCCTCTCCTGGCCAGTCAGCCAGTGATAGTGATCAGAGCAGCCTGCATTTGTCTGAATAGCACACAAAGTTTTTCACTTATGACGTATTATACATGCATGCCTCTTCGGATCGTTCACCTTGTTGTGGTGAAGAGGCTTGCGTGCCCCCATGATTCCGAGAGCAATGCCATCGGAAGCACTAGCTTCTGGTAGGGCCACCCATGGCGGTAAGGTCGAGGATGAGGGTCCAGATGAAGAACAATCCAACGTACAAAACCTCAACAGCACCAGGCGGACGAAGTTATCCTGAACGCAACGGCTGTGAAGGCGGATGAAGGCTGCAACAAATCTATCAGCTCCAATCGTCTTGGTTCCCTTGCCCAAACCTCCCAACATTTGATTTTACAAATTCAGAATTTTGATGTCCAAAATTCAGAATTTTACATCAAAATTCATGATATGGCACGTTTTGCAACTTTTCAGCAAAAAAAACTATGCACGCCAAATGTGTGTACGCATTGCGCTACATTCACGTGTGAAAAACGACTATTATTTCCAACAGTCTGTAGTTCTTGGACTACATGTACAGTGTCAGGCCTATCATGAGTATATTCTACTATTATAGAAAGGTTATTGAACAGAAATACTTTTTACAACAAAGAAAAAATTGTTTTGTTTTGTTTTTTCTATTTTGCTTTTTCCTTACACATCCCAATTCTCTTGGTATTGAATAAAAGAACAATGGTCATAAAATGTATGACTAAGTTATGAAGAAAGAGTTTCATTTAAAAAACTGCACATACCTAATTAATTGGACATAATTGCTCCAGTGGTCTTCAACAGCAAATCACAACGGTCCATGTCCCCCCCAGCCCTGCTCCCCCCCCACCCCTGCTCTATCCACCCCCCACCTCCCCTACTGCCCCCTACCCCCCATACTCCCTCCCCTACCCCCTACTCCCCCACCTTCCCCCTACTCCCCCTCCCCTCCCCTCCACCTCTGAGTAGTTGTTTTTGTGCATTGCGCTTGAATTGTAGTCGTTTCTGGACCGCGGGCGGAGAACGGACCTGCGGCTGCAAAAGCTGCTGGGGTACAGGCAGGGCAGCATGGGTTTGGCGAGACATAGTTGCTGGGCTGGGAACCCAGTATGGGATCCCTGGCAATGTTCCTTAAATTGATTAGGTCCAGGTAGACGTCAGATTTAGCGAGGTATGAACACTCCATGTTTTGCGCTTCAGACGGCTCGTTCGGCGAGTCCATTGGACTGCGGAAACTCAGGGCTGCTGGTGACATGTCGAAAGTCCCATCATTGTGCAAAGTTTTTGAAAAGCTGGCTGGTGAACTGGCTGCCTTTGTCGGACAGAAGGCGTGCAGGGGAGCCGTGCACGGAGAAATGGCGTTGCAGCTTCTGGATAACTGCTTCGGATATGACGGTTTGGAGTAGATTGATGTCAAACCAGCTTGAATAAGAGTCGACAAGAACCAGATAGTGTTTCCCATGCCATTCGATTATGTCGGTGGCTATCGTGGACCACGGTAGAGGAGGAACCGGGTGCGGCAGTAAGGGCTGCTTCTGCAGGTGTGGCGTTAGGCTGTTGCAGATGGCACAGACTTCAGTTTTGTCACGTACATACTTGGTCATACCAGGCGAATAAAACATGCTCTGTGCCCGTTGTAAGGTTGCCTCCACACCGGGGTGGCCGCTGTGGACGGCGTCGAAGTACTTGTCTCGGAGGACAGCTGGGACAACTGCCTTGTGGCCTTTGACTATAATTCCATCCTGTAACACCAGCTCGTCGCGAGCCAGGAAGTATGGGCGGATCGCGAGCGGGGTGCTGTTTTGTTTATCCGGCCAACCATGCCGGATGACTGCGGACAGCAGTTGTAAAGTCTCATCAGCAGCCGTGTGCTCAGCCAGCCTGCTTAGGCAATCAGTAGGAACATACGATACCTTCATTACGAAGAACTGATCCTGTTCAGAGGGCTGTTGTTCGCTGGTTTTGCGTGGCGCCCTTGATAGCGTGTCAGCAATGTGCATGTCCTTGCCTTTTGTGTAGACAATGTCAAAATCAAAACGCTGCAGTTGCATCATCATTCGTTGCAGGCAGCGTGAATGGGTTTGTTCAAGATGGTGACCAGCGGCTGGTGGTCCGTTTCTATTGTCACAGACTTTCCAAAAATAAAGTCTTTGAATTATGTGCAGGCTAAAACCACCGCTGGCAATTCCTTTTCGGTCTGTGCATAATGTTGTTCAGTGTCGGTTAGCATGCGAGAGGCATAAGAAACAGGCTTGCAGTCGCCATCTGCAGTGGGCTGCAGGCAAGCAGCACCAAGTCCGTACTGGGACGCATCACACGTGAGCGTGACTGGTAACTCAAAAGCGAAATATGCGAGGGTGCGTGCGTTAGCGGATAACAGGACCATGCAGCGTCTTTGTGTGTCAGTTCCCGCAGGGGGCAGATATATCACTGAGGTTGGGAATGAATTTTCCTGGGTAGTTGACCATCCCAAGGAACTTTTGTAGAATCATAACGTCAGTAGGAGCCGCAGGTCCGTTCTCCGCCCACGGTCCAGAAACGACTGCAATTCAAATGCAATGCACAAAAACGTTTTTTTGACATATCCAGTAAGCCACTTAAACCTCTCTCTAGTGGACAGGTCGTTCACCTCCAGACCACCAAGGGCTAAGGCTGTATGGGTCACATCCACAGCCCTGCCAATGAACCGCGCTCCTACCTGGTTAGCGCGGACGGAGCCATTTACAGACGCAAGCGTCAGCATCTCCTTCCAGTGAAGGAACCGCGTCCTGCGACTCCACATCCAGAGGTCTCGCGTTTTGCATACCCTCCCACTACCGGGCCGGCTGTTCCACTACCGGAGACTGGGTCCCCCGCCGCCTCTTCACGGCGTTCAGCGCCCAACTCGACTGCTTCACCACTTACACCCGACGGGTCTCCAGTGCCGTCCCCGGTCACACCCCCGGTCCCCTCCCCATTCACTTCACCCGTGAAGGGAGGAGATGCGGATTCGTACCGCACACGCGCCGGTCGGGTCAGCAGGCCACCCATTAGATAGTGATTTTGTGTAACCATTTATACTTCCCCATATGCGATATTAACGTTTCGGCTACTATAGTGTTTAGCCACCATGTTTCCACATATCTATGCTTTATTTGTTTCTACAAGGAAAGATGTAGATTGGTTATTTCCTACTAACTTGTTAGTAGTTGCTCCGCCTAATATGCGATATATATTATCAAGAGCTTGCTTACATAGGGCAGTTGGAGTAGCTGTTAGCCGCTGTGAAGTCTTGCAGATCTATGCCGTAAGTGAACTGTAATAAATGTGTGTCGCATTACGACGTGTATACGACTCCACTCATTACACTAGGTGAGGCGAGTACAGCGGCAAGGCGAGACCAGCGGCGAGGCGAGGCGAGTACAGCGGCGAGGCGAGGTTAGTGGCTCGGTGAAGCGAGTATAGCGGCGAGGCGAGACCAGCGGCGAGGCGAAGCCATGCTAGCGGCGAGGCAAGGCCAGGCAAGCGGCTAGGTGAGGCGAGTACAGCGGCGAGGCCAGGCCAGGCTAGCGGCGAGGTGAGGCAAGTACAGCAGCAAGGCTGGGCCAGCAGCGGGGCGGGGCGAGGCGAGCGGCGAGGCATGAGTTTTGCGGAAAAATGTGAGGCAAAATCAGAATGGGGGAAATGAAAGAAGAAAGCTGAAACCTTCCGCCAAATTCGGAAGCGTTGGGAGGTCTGCTTGCCATTGGAATTAGTTGATTGATTTGTGAAGGATAGTGTGCTTCTTGGAGTGCAACATCAAGTACACGTTAAACAAACACATGCACAGGCGTCTTCATTCTGACATCGGAACATAGACCATCATCCTCGACCTCGAGGGATAGCCATGACGACGATTATACATGCGTACAATCAAGCTATACACAATAGGTAGTGCAAAGAGAAAAGTACCAGAGTGCAGAATACAGTATTATAGCGTTATAGCATTCCAGTTACAGAGAAAGTGCACATCAGAAAAAGTACATGGGCTAAAATGAGGTAAATTGGGGATCAGGACGACATCATTAACTTATGAGAGGACCATTCAGTTGTCTGATAACAGTGGGGAAGAAATTGTATTTTAATCTGGTGGTACGTACTTTCAAACTATTGTATCCATCGCCCGAAGGGAAAGGGGAGAAGAGGGAATAACCGGAGTGTAAATGCACCCCGATTACATTGGCTGATTTCCCGAGGTGGCTGAGGATAGATCGAATCAATGAGATGGGGGTATGTGGGGGGGCTGGGGTGAACTAGTTTGTGTGATGGACCGTGAGTCTCTTTAATTTCTTGCAATCTTGTGCAGAGCTGTTACCAAATCAAGCTGTGATGCATCCCAATAGAATGCTGTCCCCAGTGCAGGTGTAGAAGTTTGTAAGTCATTGGATACATGTTGAACTTCCTTTGTCTTTTTGAGCAGGTTGAGGCACTGATGTGGTTCTTTGGCTGTAGTTTCAGTGTGGTCAGTCACGCACAAATTGTTGGTGATATTAATGCCTAGGAACTTGCAGCTTCCGACCATTATCAATTTGGTGCCATTGATGGTGACTGGGGCGTTTAAACCACCACATTTCCTGAATCTTACTAACATTGGATGAGAGGTTAATGTCTTGATACCAGGATACCATGTTTTCCATCTCCATTCTGTACTCCATCTCATTATTGTTTGAGAT
This sequence comes from Rhinoraja longicauda, assembly GCF_053455715.1. Taxonomy (NCBI): domain Eukaryota; kingdom Metazoa; phylum Chordata; class Chondrichthyes; order Rajiformes; family Arhynchobatidae; genus Rhinoraja; species Rhinoraja longicauda. The sequence goes on from NC_135974.1 coordinate 7,516,321, forward strand.
TCAGCCAACGATGGTGCTGTCATCTGCAAACTTTGAAATGGAGTTGCAGCAAAATTTGGCCTCACCTTTGTAAATATCTGGGAGTCTCAGAAGGGGCTGAGAACACATTCTTGAGGGGCACAGTTGTTGATAATTATCGTGGAGGATGTTTTGTTGTCTATGATTCAGGAAGTCAATGATCTAATTACAGAGGGGACGGGGGAGGGGAATGGAGGACAGGGAGTGGGGGGTCCTGTCTCCGAAGTACAGAGGTTTAGAGATGGGTTTGGTTGGGATTATGGTGCTGAATGTGGTGAGTCTGATGTAGATGTCCAAGTTATCCAGATGTTCCAGCAATGAATATAGGATCAGGGAGATGGCACATGCTATCGACCAGTTACGATGGTAGGCAAATTGCAATGGAGCAAGGCTACCTGGGAAGCTAGTGTTAATGTGAATGTCAGGGTAAACAGTGTTCAAGGTATATACCAGGAACGGAACAATTATATTCTTACTTGCTGTATCTTTACAAACACATTAACCCATTACCACAAATAAATTTACAATAATCAATAATACAATGAATTAATAATCAATTATACTCAGTAACCAGACAATAATGGTGCAAAACCAAAATACTAAGTGCAATCAAAGCACAGTCCATAGCGGAAGGAGAGCTATGGTTAGGGTTGGGCAGTGTGGATGAAGAGTCTGATGGTGCTGAGAAGAAGCTGTTCTTCAACCTGGTCATGTTTCTCAGGCTCCTGTACTTCCTTCACAATGGGAGCAGCAAGAAGAGAACATGGTCAGGGTGGTGTAGTTCTTTGATTATTAGCTACCTTTTTGAGGCAGTGCCTCCTCTTTATCCATTCAATGACAGGAAGGTCAATATTTGTGACGGAGGTCAATGCCCACCATTTTTTGCCATCCTCTTCATTCTTGGGTGTTCGAGTTACCAAATTAGGCTGTGATACGTCAGTATGCTCTCTACCATTAACCTGCAGAGTGCAATAGAGTGTACTACAAAGTACAAAATCTCAATCTGCTAAATAGATGCTTTGATTAGCTTTCTTTGTGATTGCATCAATATGACAGGCCTAGGTCAGATCTTCAGACATATGCACGACCAGGAACTTGAAAATCTGCTCTCTCTCCAAACGCCATCTCGCAAAGAAGTTCATGGATCCATCTGGCGGTAGTCATGAAGGCCTGCTACCTTGATTTTTGGCACCAGGTTGATAGCGGTCTTCTTAAATCACACAGGATCGCAGATTGCAGTAGGGAGAGGATAAAGATGTCCATGAATACTTGTGCTAGCTGGTCCACGCAGATCCTGAGTACACGGTTCTGTACTCCATCCGAGTCAGTTGCTTTCCATGAGTTCAGTCTCAGGAAGGTTGTTCTGACACCTGCGACAATATCTGTGAATAGTGTGGTACCCGAGGTTATCATGGTGGATGATGTCATTCCACTTATTTGAGAATTCAATGTTCATACCATTAGGTTGTTCGCTACTCAAGCGGAATATGAGATGCTGTTGCTCCAGTTTGTGTGTGGGCTCACTCTGGCAATGGAGGAGGCCCATAATAGAAAGGTCAGTATGGGAATGGGAAGGTGAGTTAAAATGATTGGCAACCAGGAGAGCCAGCAGGCCATGGCTGATTGAGCACAAGTGTTCGGCAAAACGGTTGCCAAGACTATGCTTGGTCTCACCAATGTACATGCCTCATTTGGTATACCAAATACAGTAGATGAGGTTAGAGGGGGTGCACGTTAACCTCTCTCCCACCTGGAAGGACTACTGGGGTCCCTGGATGGAGGCCCAATGTGTGCCTAAGCAATGGCACCTCACCTTCTGACCGGGCATGTTGCAACCTTCTGAACTAAATATCAAATTCTCTAAATTTAGGTAACTCACTTTTTCTTTATGTCTGTTGGGTCAGACTATACATAGAATGAGGGAGGAAACATTTGTTAACAACCTAGCTGTTAACATATTGTTTAAAACATTAGACAAAGATGCGTAATATACCTGTAAGTGACCCATTATCTGATCGAAGATATTTCCTTTGGTCTTTTCAACCATCCCTTCTCTTCTCTTTCACTGTTCTAACAAAGAGTCCCCGACCTGAAAATGTTAACAGATTCCCTTCTCACAGATGCTGTCTGATCAGCTGATGGTTTCCAGCATTTTCTGATTTTATTCCAGATTTCAGATTTATGGCAGTTTTTTGAAATTCATATAATTTTAGTGAGACAACCTTCTTCAATTGCCACTTCATTATTGTTGTTTGGTTTGCTGGGCCATCATACATAAAGACACACATTACTTTCCTACATTATTTCCATTATGGTATCCATAGCCAAGCTGAAAAACCTGGTTGTCACCCTTTCCCTTGCTTCTAAATAGGGCACGTGTCTTTGGAATGACTTCCACGAGAAAATAACATCTTTCCTTTAAAAGCCATAATCAATGGCAAATAATGTTAACTGCAGAAAGCCACTTACAAAGTTTCACCCTGTGGATAGTGGTGTAATGATAAACAATGTCATTGCCGCTGGCTGGATTCTATAATTATTATAAAATGAAAGCATGTATTCTGTTTGTGTCCTTTATGGATTTTTTCATGCATTTTTGCTCCAATGCATTTTTTTCTCTGAACTATCTAGTTTCTCTCCAATAGTTTCATGAGTTAAAAGAATAGTCTGAAACTTTTAATATTTCCCACACTCATCGCATCCTACCTGCTCCAAATCTATCAGATCATTAAAGCTCTTTAATTTTGTGCAAGGGGTCTCGTCACATGCAAATTAGCTACTGTGTTTTTCTACGTTACAGCCATGACATTCCTCAAAAGTTGTAAAGAACTTCCATTGTCGGTACATATGACAATTAAACACCCTTGACTCATCAGAATATCATGAGGTTGTAAAAGGCACTATATAATTGCAAGTGTTTTCTTTAATATGAATTACATTTGTTAGAAAAATAACATTAGCTGATTGATAGTTTCAATGGCTTGTCAAGTGATTTGATTGAGGCATAGCCTGTCCATTGTGCTCTCAGTATGTACAAGGATTTAAGATTTTCTCTGTTCAGCTCTGATTTTTTAAATTCATGTGTCAGTGATTTTATTTGACGGTCTTGAATTGACATGCTATCTAACTGAACATTTAAACTTGCTGCTATTCCCAACCATCACCTGAATAAATTGAGCTATTATCTTCCTTAGGCTCATGAATGCTTACTTTTGTTTTGGAGCTTCACATTTACTTTTTTTAATTGGCATCAGGTAAGAGAAGCAAGATCCCTGTGGTTATTATGCTCTATGTAGCAATTATATTTCCAAATCTATTATTTTCTTGGAATAGTACTGAAAATAGTGAATACTTTGGACTGTTATCAAAATACTACCTAAGGTCAGCCAATGAAAAAAGTGTTTCCACACAATGCAAGGCAATATCTACTAAGTTTTAAACTCAAAATTGATTGGCATCACCTGACTTTAACTGAAATAAAATGTCCAGATTTTCCCAATGTTTTGTGAAAGGATGTTAACCAGCAGAGTTATCACTGTGTTTTGGCAAAGCACTTCAAAAATCTTACAAAAATGGAAAATTAGTAGATTCCTTGAAAATTTGTTTCAGCATGTATTTAAACCTAGCATTTGCAATTGGTGTGGTACATATGGACTACGGAAAGGTACTACTTGTTAATAAGGTACCCCATTAAAGATTTGCCATTGTTTGAAGAATAAAAGAGGCTATACCAGCACAAGTACTGGTTGAAGTTACAGAAACATAGTAGTAGTAATGCAACATTTTACAGACTGAAAGGGCGGCACGGTGGCGCAACGGTAGAGTTGCTGCTTTACAGCGAATGCAGCGCCGGAGACTCAGGTTCGATCCTGACTACGGGTGCTGTACTGTAAGGAGTTTGTACGTTCTCCCCGTGACCTGCGTGGGTTTTCTCCGAGATCTTCGGTTTCCTCCCACACTCCAAAGACGTACAGGTATGTAGGTTAATTGACTGGGTAAATGTAAAAATTGTCCCTAGTGTGTGTAGGATAGTGTTAATGTGCGGGGATCGCTGGGCGGCGCGGACTTGGTGGGCCGAAAAGGCCTGTTTCCGCGCTGTATCTGAAATATGAAATAAAATATGAAAATAATAAATAAGTAGGGCTACTGTTTTTCTTATGTTTATTAATTATTTGGATTTGGGTTTAAAGGCAACATTTCCATATTTGCAAACAGCATAAAACTTGGAGGGGTGATAAATCCTGAAGCCAGTAATAATAGAGAGACATAGAGCGGCACAGCATGAAAACATGCCCTTCGGACTACCTTGTCCACACCGACCAAGTTGGCTTATTGGGCCAGTCCCATTTGGCTGCATTTGCCACATATCACTCTAAATCCTTATCCATATATCTGTACTAATATATTTCAAATGTTGTAATTGTATCAGCTTCTATAGTTTTCTCTGGTAGCTGACTCAAATACCAACGACTCTCCAAGTGAAAATGTTATCCCTGTGGTCCCTCTTAAATCTTTCTCCTTTCATCTTAACCCCATGCCCTCTATTTTTAGAATGCTCTATTGTGGGAAAAAGATTGTGAGTGTTCACTTTCTCCATGCTACTCATAATTTTGTACACTTCAATAAGGTCACCCCATAGCCTCCAATGCTCCAAAGAAAAAGTTCTCACTATAACTCGTCCGGAGACCCTCATAACATCCTGGTGAATCCTTCTGCACCTTTTTCAACTGAATTACCCTTTTCCTATAGCTGACTTCAAGTAGATCTTCTTAGGCAACCACTTGAGATCCAGGATGACTTGCTCCATTGCATTTCTGAGGGGTCTGAGGTGACTGATCAAACCAATGTGGGAATCACAGACTCTTCCATAGATAAAGAAGGAGATGCCCATTGGTACAAACAGTCTTGTGGTTGTGAAACGGTGCACTGCTTTTTCAGTTTACATTGATCTAGGCGCTCCTTATGTGTGGACTCAAGTTTCTGTTTTGAATGATGAAAGAGCTATTTGCTGTTTTGATACCACCAGATCTATACTAACTTACTCATTATATCTTGCTTACCCTCAGGATTTCTCAATCCATCAACAACAGTCTTAAAAGTCTCCTGGTGTTCAAATACTTTCTCACCTTCTACATTTCTATCATATATGGTGTACGATTTTCCATATCCTCCTTCCTATCATTAGTAGCTGTGCTTTTTAGCATCTAAAATCTAGAATCAATGCCCTAAATCTCGAAAGGTAGACACAAAATGCTGGAGTAACTCAGCGGGACAGGCAGCATCTCTGGAGAGAAGGAATGGGTGATGTTCAAGACCCTTCGTCAGACTGATGTCAGAGGAGTGAGCGGGGCAGAGAAAGAATGTAAGACAGTAAGACTGGTGGGAGAACTGGGAAGGGGAGGGGATGGAGGGAGAGAGAGGAAAAGCAAGGACTATTTGAAGTTAGAGAAGTCAATGTTCATACGGTTGGGGTGTAAGCTACCCAAGTGAAATATGAGGTGCTGTTCCTCCAATTTGTGCTTGGCCTCACTCTGACAATGGAGGAGGCCCAGGACAGAAAGGTCAGATTGGGAATGGGAGGGGGAGTTAAAGTGCTGAGCAACCAGGAGATCAGGTAGGTTAAGGCAGACTGAGCGGAGATATTTAGCGAAACGATCGCCGAGCCTGTGCTTGGTCTCATCGATGTACAGGAGTTGACACCAGGAACAGATGAACAAAGTTGAACAAAGGGGACCATGAAGGCATGAGAGAGGAGCTGGCCAAGGTCGGATGAAAAGGGATCCTAGCAGGAATGACGGTGGAACAGCAATGGTAGGAATTTCTGGGCATAATCCAGAAGTTGCAGGATCATTTCATTCCAAAGAGGAAGAAAAATTCTAAGGGGAGTAAGAGGCAACCGTCGCTGACAAGGGAAGTTAGAGATGGAATAAAATTAAAAGAAAAAATGTATAAGATAGCAAAGAGTAGCGGGAAGCCAGAGGAGTGGGCAACTTTCAAAGGACACAGAAGATCACAAAAAGGGCAAAACGGGCTGAAAGGATGAGGTACGAAGCGAAGCTGGCCAAGAATGTAAAGAAGAAGAGTAAAAGCTTCTTTAGGTATGATAAGAGAAAAAGATTAGTAAAGGCAAATGTGGGTCCCTTGAAGGCAGAAACGGGTGAAATTATTGTGGGTAAACAAGGAAATGGCAGAAGAGTTGAACAGGTACTTCGGATCTGTCTTCACTAAGGAAGACACAAACAATCTCCCAGATACACTAGTGGACAGAGGATCAAGGGAGACAGAGGAACTGAAAGAAATTTGCATTAGGCGAGAAATAGTATTGGGTAGACTGAAGGGACTGAAGGCTGATAAATCCCCAGGGCCTGATGGTCTGCATCCCAGGGTAGTCAAAGAGGTGGCTCAAGAAATCGTGGATGCATTGGTGATCATTTTCCGATGTTCAATAGATTCAGGATCAGTTCCTGTGGATTGGAGGGTAGCTAATGTTATCCCATTTTTCAAGAAAGGAGTGAGAGAGAAAACGGGGAATTATAGACCAGTTAGCCTGACATCGATGGTGGGGAAGATGCTGGAGTCAATTATAAAAGAGATAATGATGACGCATTTGGATAGGGTTAAAAGGATTGGTCCAAGTCAGCATGGATTTATGTAGGGGAAATCCTGCTTGACTAATCTTCTGGAATTTTTTGAGGATGTGACAAGTAAAATGGATGAAGGAGAGCCAGTGGATGTAGTGTATCTAGACTTTCAGAAAGCCTTTGATAAGGTACCACACGGGAGGTTGGTGAGCAAAATTAGAGCACATGGTATCGGGGGAAGGGTATTGACATGGGTAGAGAATTGGTTGGCAGACAGGAAGCAAAGATTAGGAATAAACGGATCCTTTTCAGAATGGCAGGCAGTGGAGAGTGGAGTGCCGCAAGGCTCGGTGCTGGGGCCGCAACTATTTACAATATATGTTAATGATTTGGATAATGGAATTAGAAGTAACACTACCAAGTTTGCAGATGACACAAAGCTGGGTAGCAGTGTGAACTGCGAAGAGGATGTTAGGAGGTTGCAGGGTGACTTGAACAGGTTGAGAGAGTGGGCAGATGCATGGCATATGCAGTATAATGTAGATAAATGTGAGGTTATCCACTTTGGGGCAAAAATAAGGAGGCAGATAATTATCTCAATAGGTAAAGGGGAAGTGCAACGAGACCTTGGTGTCCTTGTACACCAGTCACTGAAAGTAAGCGTGCAGGTACAGCAGGCAGTGAAGAAAGCTAATGGCATCTTGGCCTTCATAACGAGAGGATTTGTGTACAGGAGCAAAGTCCTTCTGCAGTTGTATAGGGTCCTGGCGAGACCACATCTGGAGTATTGTGTGCAGTTTTGGTCTCCTAATTTGAGGAAGGACATTCTTGCTATTGAGGAAGTGTAGGGTAGGTTCACCAGGTTAATCCCTGGGATGGAGGGACAGTCATATGAGGAAAGATTGTAAAGACTAGGCTTGTATTCACTGGAGTTTAGAAGGATGAGAGGGGATCTTATAAAATTATAAAAGGACTAGACAAGCTAGATGCAGGAAAAATGTTCTCAAAGTTGGGGAGTCCAGAACCAGGGGACACAGTCTAAGAATAAAGGGGAGGCCATTTAAAACTGAGGTGAGAAGAAACTTTTTCACCCAGAGAGTTGTGAATTTGTGGAATTCTCTGCCACAGAAGGCAGTGGATGAATTTAAAAGAGAGCTAGATAAAGCTCTCGGGGATAGTGGAATCAAGGGATATAGGGAGAAGGCAGGCACAGGTTACTGATTGTAGATGATCAGGCATGATCACAATGAATGGTGGTGCTGGCTCGAAGGGCCAAATAGCCTCCTCCTGCACCTATTTTCTATGTTTCTATGAGGTTCGAAGAGGTGCAAGTGAACCTCTGCCTCACCTGAAAAGACTGTTGAGGTCCTTGGATGGAGTCGAGGGGGGAGGTAAAGGAACAGGTGTTGCATCTCTCTGCCGAAAGCAGAAAGGGGTGGAGATGGGAAGATGTGGCCAGTAGTGGGATACCGTTGGAGGTGGCAAAAATGTTGGAGGATTATATGCTGCATTCGACGGCTGATAGGGTTGAAGGTAAGGACATGGGGGACTCAGTCCTTGGTGTGAATGTGGGGAGGGGGAGCAAGAGCGGAGCTGCGGGATATCGAGGAGACCCTAGTGAGAGCCTCATCTATAATGGAAGAGGGAAACCCCCAATTCCTAAAGAATCCCTAAATATCTATATTCCTTTGCTTTCATAAAACCCTCTTCAAAATCTATTTGACAGACCTATAATTAGTATTCACAATATTTAATATTTTTAACTCAGTGACAATTTTTGTCACCACATATCAAAGTGCTTTATGATGATCAGTGCTGTTTCAACACAAGACTATTGTAGCTGATCTTGCAACCATGGTACTGGCTGATTTTAACAGAAAAGTGATGTAAGAAAACCATTGATTTTTACAATGTGAGTTATCGGTGTACTGAATTGCAATCCAGTTGTCCATAAATTTGTACTTTTGGATGAGCACATTTCCTTTGTTATCTTTATACATCTCCTCACACCACTCAAATCCAAATCTACAATACTTGAAAATTGCTGCATTTCTAATTTGGGTAGTTTGCTGTGGCTGGTTGTGCATTGGCATTTTATTTGATTACTAGACCAAGTGAACCCGTTGGGCCCAAACCTCTCCAGCATTTGTGCAGCACCCTCTCCTCCCCTCTCCCCGCCCTCCCTCCACCTCCCCCTCTCCTCTCCCCCCCACTCCATCCCCCTTAACCCCCTTTATCCTCCCTCCTCCCCCCTCCCTCCACCCCCTCCCCCCCTCCCTTGAAATAGATTTAAACTTTAAAATGTGAATAACAAAAAATATAACCGATTTCAATGAAACTTCTTCCATTAACGCCAAAGGGATGACGGTGAGTAAGGTGGGCCTAAAATTGTTGTTCTATCGTGTTATTACTTTTGGCTGTAGTTCAGGAACAAACAAACGGGAGTTTTAGTATATAGATATTCCACTTTTCAGAGTTTTCAGCAAAATAATACCAAACCTTCATGACACTTTGCCAGTTTTAATCTCTGCTATCTGCTTCCAGGGCACCTCCACAGCTACCACACAGTGAAGGATTATTAGAGCTAGAAAGAATAAGGTTTAGCCACTGCCTGAAACATGCCTCCGTCTCCTTCCATAAGGTGACACTGATGTACAATATTTTTAAGGATAAAATAACCCATTACATTTCATAACCAACACTCGTCAGGCATTCAGCAACTGTCTCTACAATGTATCTTCATGCTATGCAAAATTGTTGTGGAAATCTGGAACTCAGTACCCATAAAAGTAGTGGATGCTGGGGTCAGTTGAAGCTTTAATAACAGTGAAGATCATGTTTTGGTAGTTAAGGGAGTGGAAGGAATTTCAGCAGAAAGGGTTAATTAGGGTAGGATGTAGATGTCAATGTAAATAATGTGGGTTTGCAGAATTGAGTGACCAACTCCTATTCCATCCAGATTGGATTTCCTTTTATTTTACTCTTATCTGTCACATTGTTTTATTTTTTCTCAACGGATGCATCTGCTTTCTGACCCACGCATATAGATGTGAGGAATTTTGACCCTGTATTGTTTCCCCCCTTTTTGTCATCTCTTACATTTTTCCAACACACAATTTTATATTGCTAAAAAATGTCAGAGGATCGGCAATTTGTCCTTCATCTTTGCACTGCATTCATTAAACACATGGCTGATGTTCTACCTCAGCACCTATTTCCTGCACTAACCCCACCCCATGTCCCTTCATTTAATTAGTATCTAATAAATACAATCTATAGATCACTTCTAATTTTCACCTCCGATATTTTGTCCCACATTCACACCAGGAGTACCTGCATTATTCTATTAACTAGTGATTTGCCGATAATCTAATGTAAATAGTGTACTCTAAAAGAGTTGATTTTTGATTCAAACCAACCTCCAGAATTCTATCTCCAGCAGAACATAGTTCTTTGGAGTAAATATGGTCTACGACTTTTCACTCAATAGTGCACTTATTATTCCTAGCTTTACTTCAAACCAACCAGGTTCTTCAGAATTCTAGCCAGTGGTTTCCTTCCAACCAACATGATTAAACCGATTAGCTTTTTATTTTATAAATGTGTCAGAATAGATCAGGGATGGTATCAGAAATGCTGATAAAAGTTAAAGGGAACGCCACTTTAACGGCAGTTTGGTAAGCTTTACCTCCAGGCAGATTTTAACCACACCAATGAAACCCATAGAGTCATACAGCAAGGAAACATACCCTTTGCCCATGTTGATCAGGATGTCCCATTTGCACTAGCCCCATCTCCCCTTATTTGGCTCATATCTCTCTTAACCATTTCTATTCATATAGCTGTCCATGTCTTTTAAATGTTGTTATAGTATCTATCTCAATTACTTGAACTGGCAGTTTGTTCCTATGTGTAAAGTTGCCCCTCAGGTTCCTATTAAATCTTTCCCTTCCCACCTTAAACCTATGACTTCTAGTTCTTGATTCCCCTACTCTGGCTAAAAAGACAGTCCATTAACCCTATCTATTCCCCTCATGATCTTAAACACCTCTATCAGGTCACCCCTCACTCCTGCACTCCAAGCAATAAAATCCTAGCCTGCCCAGCTTCTCCCGATAGCTCAAGTCCTCAAGTCCTAGCAAAATCCTCATAAATGATCTCTGCACTCTTTTCAGCTTAACAGCCTCCTTCCTGCAGCAGGGTGACCAAAACTGAACATAATACTCCAAATACTTCTCTCCAACCTCTTCAAGGATCCCTTGCCACATCACTAGCTGAATATGGCAAAGGATCCTGAAATCTCCAGTCTGTGCGCTCTCCTTCCAGCAATATCCGCCCTCTTGAGAGTTTCAGCACACCTGGATCCCTGAGTGCACTAGGTCAATGAGTGAGTGTGACCCAAGGAAAGAACAGGGTTGAATGACAGAGATAGGGAGCAGAGTCTAGGGGAGATGGATCTGAGCAGGGTTCAAGGCGGTATTGGGGAGAGAATGCAGATCTGAGCTATGGTTGTTTTAAAAGAGGTAAAGTAGGATGCATGTTATTCTTTTATTGTATTTACATTTACCTTCCTCTCATATGTTCCACATGGCCATCTCCCCTGTGTGTTAATGATTAATAAGGGAATAGATTTTACCCACCAAGCAGCCTTACAAATTTGGTCAGGCTATATTTCAAAAACTATTTCTCACAAGATGGAAAACACTGCGCAATGTCCTCACATGATGAAAAGTGCTATCTCTATCCATGTTCTTTCCATTTAGCTTTAATAAGGTGCCACTGAAGCACAGCAAGTGCAAAACCTGCCAATATTAACTTCAATCATATGGATGTAGAAGGATATTCAAACACCTCATTCAAAGAAGGGAGCGGGGTGGGTGGTGGGGTTGTTTGTAGGTTAGTTACCTAATATTGGAGAATTCTATGTTCATATCGTTAGCTACCCGAATGCAAATATGAGGTGAACTCATATGCTAGGTATTTTCATCAGAAATCCCTATGTCTGAAATCTCCTTCAATCCTACAACTTTGAAATGAAGTTCGTCAGTAAAAATGAAAATTACAATTATTGATCAAAATCAAGGTTAGGTTGGGTTGATTAGTGGAAGTAAAATGTTGGTCAACGAGACAGAGTGGTGATCGTGGCCAGAGTTGATCATGAAGTTTGAAAATAGTATTTTGGGAAGAGCATGGGATGGTGGGTGGGTACAGCATCAAGCATGGATAATCTCACAGATGAAGACAACAGTGAGAAATTAGATCACTGGGCAGAAGAGACAGAAATTGAGAGGGAGAAACTGGAGATGAGAGGGAAGAAGGTATGATGAGGTGGAATGGTGCTTGGAGGATAAGTCATGGTGGGTCGAGATGGTAGGCAGCAGGTGCGAGACATATCAAATGTGGAGTGAGGATGGTGAAGGGTTTAGGAGAAGTAGAGCCAATAGAGATGGTGGCTGGAGGTGGGGGGGGTAGATTTCTGGGTAGCCAGGATGTAGAGATAGTGCTGAGGAGCAAGGAGAAAATATAATACAAGACACACATGCTGATGAGGTTGATTGACTATGGTGGTGGGGAAGTTGTGGTCAGCACATTCTGATTTCCGAAACTCTGACGGAGGACACCGGAAGAAAATCATTGTGAGGAGAAGATTTTTTTTTTTTAACTGATTTCGTTTTCAAACAGGATTATATCTAATATATTCTCTAGGCTATTGGTCCAGAAATAGTCACTACACGCCCCAACCTTTAAAGTCAGAAAAGAGGAGAGTTTCAGTTTAGACATTATCGATATTGTCAGCAACTTAATTTCTTTAATTTACTTCCATATAGCACATCTTGGATATAAAATAAATCCCTAAATATGCCAAGGAATCCGAATAGGATAAAACAAACATGAAATTTCACAAACTTTGATCATTTGCATCCTAAATTCAAGTTTGCAATAGTTAAAAGAGCCTTCAATACAAAATTCTACACTTTGTCATCTAATATGAAAAGGGATAGAAATCTGTTTTAAATGCATTTGGCACTCTAAAATAAAGATTTATATCTGATTTTAGGGTAAAAAACTGTCTGTTGAATATCCTCCAATGCTTCCTGTTTCTAGTGGAATATGACATGGAGATTTTCCACCAGCGACGACATCACAGAGAGTTTAAGTTTGATCTTGCGAAGATCCCAGAAGGGGAAGCTGTGACGGCAGCAGAGTTCCGAATCTATAAAGACTACATCAGAGAGCGGTTTGAAAATGAAACATTCCTGATTACAATCTACCAGGTGTTGGAGGGGCACATGGAAAGGTGAGCGAATCAACAAGGGCATGAAGTCCTGTCATCATGGTGAATAAGAATCTCACAATACATTTGAGTGTATTCAGTGTCAGAGCAGCAGTAGGAAATTTCAAAAGGCAGCTGTTGGGTTAGCTGTGTGTATTTCAATGTCGACGAAGCAGCGGCAAGTTTCAAAAGGTAGTGTTGGCTAAATGAATGGTCAATAAATTGGCTAATGGAGCAGGCCTATAAAAAGAAGGAAAGGTGTAGTGGAGCGTCCGATTGGGTGTGGCCACGTTGGGAGAGAGGCTGTGTTGAGAGAAGTGTGAGGCTTGGGATCAAGCGGCTTCGGCAAGCTGAACAAAGGTACAGTCTACTGTTCTTGTGTGTGATTGGTGTGCTTTTTTTAGTTCATGGAGATGGCAGGCAGAATGGTGGAATGCTCCTCCTGCAGGATGTGGGAAGTCAAGGAAACTGCTAGCATTCCTAATGACTACACCCTGCAGGAAGTGCTCCCAGGTGTAGCTCCTTGCAGACCTCCTTTATGAACTGGACCTGAAACTGAAGAAGCTCAAGATCATCTGAGAGAATGAAAACGTCACATATAGGAGCTATAGCAATGTGGTCACGCCGAAAGTACATGAACAGAGCAGCTGGGTGACCATGAAGAAATGGAGTAGGCAAGAGACCCCTGTCACCAATCCCCTTCGAAAACAATATACCTTTTGGGATCCTATAGAGGGGCAATGGCCCATGTGGGGAGAGCAGCAGCAGCAGTTGGGTCTGTTATACTGAACCTGGTTCTGCGGCACAGTGAGGAAGGATTGTATCTGTCAGAGCTATGGTGGAACACTCGTTAGTTAGGGAGATAGACAAGAGATTCTGTGGCAGAAAATGAGATACTAGGATTGTGTGTTGCCACCCTGATGTCAGGGTCCAAGATATCTCAGAGTGACTGCATGATATTCTTAAGGGGGAGGGTTAGCAGCTGGAAGTCGTTATGCATATTGGCACAAATAACATAGGTGAGAAAAGGATGAGGTTCTGCAAAGTGAATATAGGGAGTAAGACAAAAGGCTAAAAACCAGGATCTCCAGGTTAGTGATTTTCTGATTACTACCGATCTCACATGCTACTGAGGATAGGAACATGAAGATAGGGCAGGTGAATGCATGGCTGATGAGTCAGTGCCGGGGGCAAGGATTCAAATTTTTGGACAGAGGTGATCTGTATAGGAGGGATGGGCTGCACCTGAACTGGAGAGGAACCAATGTCCTGGCAGGCAGGTTTGCTAGTGCTACTCAAGTGGGTTTAAACTCGATTATCATGGGGGTGGGTTCCAGTTCAGGATCGAGGTAAGTGAGGGACTGGAAATCAGTATGGAAAGTGATGAAAGGAAGTATCGTGGACAGGTTAGGAATGAGCACAGCAGGGAGTAAGGGCTATTGGATTAAATTGCACTTATTTTAACGTGCGAGGCCTGACAGGTAAGGTGAATGAACTCAGGCTGTGAACTCAAGCTCAGGTGCGTGCAACTGGGTCATTCTGGACATTACGGAAATCTAGCAGCTTAATGTTCCAGGGTACAGGTGCTACAGGCGAGATAGAGGCAGGGGTAAAAGAGGAGGGGTTGTTGCTTTATTAAGGAGAATATCATGGCAGTGAGGCATTATGAGTGGAGCTGAAAAATAGAAGGGGATGATCACCTTGTTGGGAGTGTATTATAGGCTCACGGTCAATGGGAATTAGAAGAACAAATATGCCAGGAAATTGCAGGCAGCTACAAACCCAATAGGGTAATCATAGTAGGGAATTTAACTTTTCTAATTTTGATTGGGATTATGAAAGTGGCAAGGGCTGAGATGGGTTGGAATTTATCAAATGTGTTCAGGGCAGTTGCCTTTCAATATATAGAGGGGCCTACAAGGGAGAGGGCAAAGCTTCATCTACTCTTAGGAAATAAGGAAGGGCAAGGCACTGAAGTGTAAGTGGGTGAGCCCTTTGGGACCAGTGACCACCGTTCTATTAGCTTTAAAATAGTTATAAATAAAGACTTAGGGTAGGCCTGTAAGTTAAAATTCTAAATTGGGCCAAAGCCAACTTTGATCGTATTGGACACGAACTTGGTAAAGTTGAATACTGTAGGTTGTTTGTGGGCAAAGGGACATCCAGAAAGTGCGATGCTTTTAAAAGTGTGATGACGAGAGTTCAAGTCAAGCATGTTCCAGTTAGAGTGAAGGGCAGTGTGGGTAGGACTAAGGAAGCGTGGGTAACAAGAGAAATGGAGGCTCTCATCTGGAAAAAGGAGGCATGGACCATGTACAGGCAGCTGGGATCAAGTGTATCTCTGGAGAAGTTTTAGGCATTGAGAAACTTACTTAAGAAGGAAATCAGGAGGGCAGAACAGGGGAGAATCCAAAGAGATTTATGTATATTAAGGGAATAAGGTAACTAGAGAGGGAGTCGGACCGTCAGAAACCAAAGCATTCATCTTTGTGTGGAGGCGCAGTAAATGAGCAAGGTCTTCAATGTGTATTTCTTCTCTGTTTTTACTGTGGAGAAGTAAGTCTCCCAGGACTGATCAGATATATCAGAGGATGCCATGGGAAGCTCGAAAAGAATTTGCAAAAGCACTAGCTGAGATATACGAATCCGATGAGGTGCAGGAAGACTGTTGAAGAATGTTGGCTAATGTTAATAGACAATAGACAATAGACAATAGGTGCAGGAGTAGGCCATTCAGCCCTTCGAGCCAGCACCGCCATTCAATGCGATCATGGCTGATCACTCTCAATCAGTACCCCGTTCCTGCCTTCTCCCCATACCCCCTTACTCCGCTATCCTTAAGAGCTCTATCCAGTTCTCTCTTGAAAGCATCCAACGAACTGGCCTCCACTGCCTTCTGAGGCAGAGAATTCCACACCTTCACCACTCTCTGACTGAAAAAGTTCTTCCTCATCTCCGTTCTAAATGGCCTACCCCTTATTCTTAAACTGTGGCCCCTTGTTCTGGACTCCCCCAACATTGGGAACATGTTTCCTGACTCTAATGTGTCCAATCCCCTAATTATCTTATATGTTTCAATAAGATCCCCCCTCATCCTTCTAAATTCCAGTGTATACAAGCCTAATTGCTCCAGCCTTTCAACATACGACAGTCCCGCCATTCCGGGAATTAACCTAGTGAACTTACGCTGCACGCCCTCAATAGCAAGAATATCCTTCCTCAAATTTGGAGACCAAAACTGCACACAGTACTCCAGGTGCGGTCTCACCAGGGCCCGGTACAACTGTAGAAGGACCTCTTTGCTCCTATACTCAACTCCTCTTGTTACGAAGGCCAACATTCCATTGGGTTTCTTCACTGCCTGCTGTACCTGCATGCTTCCTTTCAGTGACTGATGCACGAGGACACCCAGATCTCGTTGAACATCCCCTCTTCCTAACTTGACACCATTCAGATAATAATCTGCCTTTCTATTCTTACTTCCAAAGTGAATAACCTCACACTTATCTACATTAAACTGCATCTGCCATGTATCCGCCCACTCACACAACCTGTCCAAGTCACCCTGCAGCCTTATTGCATCTTCCACACAATTCACACTACCCCCCAGCTTAGTATCATCTGCAAATTTGCTAATGGTACTTTTAATCCCTTCATCTAAGTCATTAATGTATATCGTAAATAGCTGGGGTACCAGCACCGAACCTTGCGGTACACCACTGGTCACTGCCTGCCATTCCGAAAGGGACCCATTTATCCCCACTCTTTGCTTTCTGTCTGTCAACCAATTTTCTATCCATGTCAGTACCCTACCCCCAATACCATGTGCTCTAATTTTGCCCACTAATCTCCTATGTGGGACCTTGTCGAAGGCTTTCTGAAAGTCGAGGTACACCACATCCACCTACTCTCCCCTGTCAATTTTCCTAGTTACATCCTCAAAAAATTCCAGTAGATTTGTCAAGCATGATTTCCCCTTCGTAAATCCATGCTGACTCGGAATGATCCTGTTACTGCTATCCAAATGCTCAGCAATTTCGTCTTTTATAATTGACTCCAGCATCTTCCCCACCACTGATGTCAGACTAACTGGTCTATAATTACCCGTTTTCTCTCTCCCTCCTATCTTAAAAAGTGGGATAACATTTGCTATCCTCCAATCCACAGGAACTGATCCTGAATCTATAGAACATTGAAAAATAATCTCCAATGCTTCCACTATTTCTAGAGCCACCTCCTTAAGTACCCTGGGATGCAGACCATCAGGCCCTGGGGATTTATCAGCCTTCAGTCCCATCAGTCTACCCAAAACCATTTCCTGCCTAATGTGGATTTCCTTCAGTTCCTCCATCACCCTAGGTTCTCCGGCCCCTAGAACATTTGGGAGATTGGGTGTATCTTCCTCAGTAAAGACAGATCCAAAGTAACGGTTTAACTCGTCTGCCATTTCTTTGTTCCCCATAATAAATTCCCCTGCTTCTGTCTTCAAGGGACCCACATTTGCCTTGACTATTTTTTTCCTCTTCACGTACCTAAAAAAACTTTTGCTATCCTCCTTTATATTATTTGCTAGTTTACCCGCGTACCTCATCTTTTCTCCCCGTATTGCCTTTTTAGTTAACTTTTGTTGCTCTTTAAAAGAGTCCCAATCCTCTGTCTTCCCACTTCTCTTTGCTATGTTATACTTCCTCTCCTTAATTTTTATGCTGTCCTTGACTTCCCTTGTCAGCCACAGGTGTCTCTTACTCCCCTTAGAGTCTTTCCGCCTCTTTGGGATAAATTGATCCTGCAACCTCTGCATTATTCCCAGGAATACCTGCCATTGCTGTTCTACCGTCTTCCCTGCTAGGGCCTCCTTCCAGTCAATTTTGGCCAGCTCCTGCCTCATGCCTCTGTAATCCCCTTTGCTATACTGTAATACTGACACTTCCGATTTTCCCTTCTGCCTTTCCATTTGCAGAGTAAAACTTATCATGTTGTGATCACTGCCTCCTAATGGCTCTTTTACCTCTAGTCCCCTTATCAGATCAGGATCATTACACAACACTAAATCCAGAATTGCCTTCTCCCTGGTAGGCTTCAGTACAAGCTGTTCTAAGAATCCATCTCGAAGGCACTCTACAAACTCTCTTTCCTGGGGTCCATTTCCAACCTGATTTTCCCAGTCTACCTGCATGTTGAAATCTCCCATAACCACCGTAGCATTACATTTGTGACATGCCAATTTTATCTCCTGATTCAACTTGCACCCTATGTCGAGGCTACTGTTTGGGGGCCTATAGATAACTCCCATTAGGGTCTTTTTACCCTTACAATTCCTCATTTCTATCCATACTGATTCAACATCTCCTGATTCTATGTCACCCCTTGCAAGGGAATGAATATCATTCCTTACCAGCAGAGCAACCCCACCCCCTCTGCCCACCTGTCTGTCTTTTCTATACGTTGTGTACCCCTGAATATTCAGTTCCCAGCCCTGGTCCTCTTGTAGCCATGTCTCAGTGATCCCTACAACATCATACTTGCCCATGACTAACTGAGCCTCAAGCTCATCCACTTTATTTTTTATACTACGCGCATTTAAGTACAACACTTTAACTTCTGTATTTACCTCCCCTCTCACATCGGTCACAAATGGCCCTGCCCTTAATCTCTTTTCCCCTCTAGAACTTCTGTTCCCATTCTTCCGAGAGTCTTCTGCAATATCTCCTGTATTCCCTTTAACCTCATCTTCATATTCCCAATTTGTTAACCCCTCCCCCCCACTACTTAGTTTAAAGCCACAGGTGTCGCACTAGCAAACCTGCCTGCCAGAATGTTTGTCCCCCTGCTGTTAAGATATAACCCGTCCCTTTTGTACAAGTCACCCCTAGCCCAGAAGAGATCCCAGTGGTCCAGAAATCTAAATCCCTGCTCTCTGCACCAGCCCCTCAGCCATAAATTCATACCCTCTATCTCTCTGTTCCTGGCCTCACCAGCACGAGGTACCGATAGCAGTCCAGAGATAACCACCTTCGACGTCCTACTTCTCAGTCTTTTTCCTAACTCTCTAAACTCCCGCTGTAGCACCTCCTTCCTCTTCCGCCCGACGTCATTCGTGCCCATGTGCACAACGACTTCAGGTTGATCGCCTTCCCTCACTAGGATTTTCTGAAGCCGGTCCGTGATGTGCTGAACCCTGGCACCAGGGAGGCAACAGACCATCCTCAAGTCCCTCCTGCTGCCACAGAATCTTCTGTGTGTTGAGCCTCTATTGAAGAAGGGCTGCAAAGAAAAGCCTGGGAACTATAGATTAGTGAGCCTAACATTTGTGGTAGGTAAGTTACTGGTGAAAATTCTGAGGGATAAGAACTGTATGCATTTGGATAGACCGAGGCTGATTATGGATAGTCAACCTGGTTTTGTTCATGGGAGATCATGTCTTATGAATCTGATTGAGTTTTCTTTTAAGAGGTAACCAAAAGGATTGATGTAGACGTTGTTTATATGGAATTTAGCGAGATCTTTAATAAGGATCCGCGTAGTAGGCTGCTCTGGAAGCTTAGTTTGCATGTCAGATAGTGAGAGCTAACTGACTGGATAGAGAATTTGCTTCATGGAAGGAAACAGAGGGTGACAGAAACATAGAAAATCGATGCCGGAGTAGGCCATTCGGCCCTTCAAACCAGCACCGCCATTCACTAAGATCACAGCTGATCCTCCAAAATCAGTACCCTGTTCCTGCTTTTTCCCCATATTCCTTGATTCCGTTAGCCCAAAGAACTAAATCTAACTCTCTCTTGAAAACATCCAGTGAATTGGCTTCCACTGCCTTCTGAAGCAGAGAATTCCACAGATTCACAACTCTCTGCGTGAAAAAGTTTTTCCTCATCACAGTCCTAAATGACCTACCCCTTATTCTTAAACTGTGACCCATGATTCTGGACTCCCCAAACATCGGGAACAATTTTCCTGCATCTAGTCTGTCCAATCCCTTAAGAATTTTATATGTTTCTACAAGATCCCCTCTCATCCTTCAAAATTCCAGTGAATACAAGCCCAGTCGACCCATTTTTTCATCATATGTCAGTCCCGCCATCCCGGGAATTAACCTGGTGAACCTACCCTACACTTCCTCAATAGCAAGAATGTCCTTCCTCAAATTAGGAGACCAAAACTGCACACAATACCCCAGGTGTGGTCTCAGCAGGGTCCTGTACAACTGCAGTAGGACCTCCTTGCTCCTAAACTCAAATCGTCTCGCAATGAAGGCCAAAATGTCATTAGCTTTCTTCACTGCCTGCTGTGCCTGCATGCTTACTTTCAGTGACTGATGTACAAGGACACCCAGGTCTCGTTGCACCTCCCCTTTTCCTAATCTGACACCATTTAGATAATAATCTGCCTTTCTGTTCTTTCCACCTAAGTGGATACCTTCACATTTATCTACATTATACTGTATCTGCCATGCATCTGCCCACTCGCCCAACCTATCCAAGTCACCCTGCACCTTCATAGCATTCTCCTCGCAGCTCACATTGCCACCCAGCTTTTTGTCATCCACAAACATGGAGATGTTACTTTTAATTCCCTCGTCCAAATCATTAATATATATTGTAAATTACTGGGGTCCCAGCACTGAGCCTTGCGGCACCCCACTGGTCATTGCAGCTTTGCGGCACCCCACTAGTCATGGTGGAAGATTGATTTACACACTGGAGGCCTGTGACCAGTGGTGTGGCTCAGGGGTCAGTGCTGGGCCATTACTGATATCAACGATTTGAGAGAGAATATACAAGCATAATTAGTCAATTTTCAATGACACTATAGTAGGTGGTATCATAGATACGGAAAATGGTTATCAAAAATTACAGCAGGATTTTGATCAGTTGGGCAAGTAGGCTGAAGGATGGTTAATAAAGTTTAATCCAGAGGAGTGCAAGGTTTTGCATTTTGGGAAGTCAAACCAGTGCAGCTCCTTCACAATGAACGGTAGAATCCTGGGGAGTAATGTAGAGCAGCAGGATCTAAGCGTACAAGTACATAGTTCCCTGAAAGTAGGACGGGTAGATAGGGGGGCAGTACGTTGGCCTTCATCAGTCAGGCTATTGAGGAAAGATAGGTAGATTGAGTATAGAAGTTGGCATGTTCTGGTACAATAGACAATAGACAATAGACAATAGGTGCAGGAGTAGGCCATTCAGCCCTTCGAGCCAGCACCGCCATTCAATGCGATCATGGCTGATCACTATCAATCAGTACCCTGTTCCTGCCTTCTCCCCATACCCCCTCACTCCGCTATCCTTAAGAGCTCTATCCAGCTCTCTCTTGAAAGCATCCAACGAACTGGCCTCCACTGCCTTCTGAGGCAGAGAATTCCACACCTTCACCACCCTCTGACTGAAAAAGTTCTTCCTCATCTCCGTTCTAAATGGCCTACCCCTTATTCTCAAACTGTGGCCCCTTGTTCTGGACTCCCCCAACATTGGGAACATGTTATCTGCCTCTAATGTGTCCAATCCCCTAATTATCTTATATGTTTCAATAAGATCCCCCCTCATCCTTCTAAATTCCAGTGTATACAAGCCCAATCGCTCCAGCCTTTCAACATACGACAGTCCCGCCATTCCGGGAATTAATCTAGTGAACCTACGCTGCACGCCCTCCATAGCAAGAATATCCTTCCTCAAATTTGGAGACCAAAACTGCACACAGTACTCCAGGTGCGGTCTCACCAGGGCCCGGTACAACTGTAGAAGGACCTCTTTGCTCCTATACTCAACTCCTCTTGTTACGAAGGCCAACATTCCATTGGCTTTCTTCACTGCCTGCTGAACCTGCATGCTTCCTTTCATTGACTGATGCACTAGGACACCCAGATCTCGTTGAACTCCCCCTCCTCCTAACTTGACACCATTCAGATAATAATCTGCCTTTCTATTCTTACTTCCAAAGTGAATAACCTCACACTTATCTACATTAAACTGCATCTGCCATGTATCCGCCCACTCACACAACCTGTCCAGGTCACCCTGCAGCCTTATTGCATCTTCCTCACAATTCACACTACCCCCCAACTTAGTATCATCTGCAAATTTGCTAATGGTACTTTTAATCCCTTCGTCTAAGTCATTAATGTATATCGTAAATAGCTGGGGTCCCAGCACCGAACCTTGCGGTACCCCACTGGTCACTGCCTGCCATTCCGAAAGGGACCCATTTATCCCCACTCTTTGCTTTCCGTCTGTTAACCAATTTTCTATCCATGTCAGTACCCTACCCCCAATACCATGTGCCCTAATTTTGCCCACTAATCTCCTATGTGGGACCTTGTCGAAGGCTTTCTGAAAGTCGAGGTACACCACATCCACTGACTCTCCCTTGTCAATTTTCCTAGTTACATCCTCAAAAAATTCCAGTAGATTTGTCAAGCATGATTTCCCCTTCGTAAATCCATGCTGACTCGGAACGATCCCGTTACTGCTATCCAAATGCTCAGCAATTTCGTCTTTTATAATTGACTCCAGCATTTTCCCCACCACTGATGTCAGACTAACTGGTCTATAATTACCCGTTTTCTCTCTCCCTCCTTTCTTAAAAAGTGGGATAACATTTGCTATTCTCCAATCCACAGGAACTGATCCTGAATCTATAGAACATTGAAAAATGATCTCCAATGCTTCCACTATTTCTAGAGCCACCTCCTTAAGTACTCTGGGATGCAGACCATCAGGCCCTGGGGATTTATCAGCCTTCAGTCCCATCAGTCTACCCAAAACCATTTCCTGCCTAATGAGGATTTCCTTCAGTTCCTCCATCACCCTAGGTTCTCCAGCCCCTAGAACATTTGGGAGATTGTGTGTATCTTCCTCAGTGAAGACAGATCCAAAGTAACGGTTTAACTCGTCTGCCATTTCTTTGTTCCCCATAATAAATTCCCCTGCTTCTGTCTTCAAGGGACCCACATTTGCCTTGACTATTTTTTTCCTCTTCACGTACCTAAAAAAACTTTTGCTATCCTCCTTTATATTATTGGCTAGTTTACCCTCGTACCTCATCTTTTCTCCTCGTATTGCCTTTTTAGTTAACTTTTGTTGCTCTTTAAAAGAGTCCCAATCCTCTGTCTTCCCACTCTTCTTTGCTATGTTATACTTCCTCTCCTTAATTTTTATGCTGTCCCTGACTTCCCTTGTCAGCCACAGGTGTCTCTTACTCCCCTTAGAGTCTTTCCACCTCTTTGGAATAAATTGATCCTGCAACCTCTGCATTATTCCCAGGAATACCTGCCATTGCTGTTCTACCGTCTTCCCTGCTAGGGCCTCCTTCCAATCAATTTTGGCCAGCTCCCGCCTCATGCCTCTGTAATCCCCTTTGCTATACTGTAATACCGACACTTCCGATTTTCCCTTCTGCCTTTCCATTTGCAGAGTAAAACTTATCATGTTGTGATCACTGCCTCCTAATGGCTCTTTTACCTCTAGTCCCCTTATCAGATCAGGATCATTACACAACACTAAATCCAGAATTGCCTTCTCCCTGGTAGGCTCCAGTACAAGCTGTTCTAAGAATCCATCTCGAAGGCACTCTACAAACTCTCTTTCCTGGGGTCCATTTCCAACCTGATTTTCCCAGTCTACCTGCATGTTGAAATCTCCCATAACCACCGTAGCATTACATTTTTGACACGCCAATTTTATCTCCTGATTTAACTTGCACCCTAAGTCGAGGCTACTGTTTGGGGGCCTATAGATAACTCCCATTCTACAAGACATTGGTGGGGCTGCATTTGGAGTATTGTGTTCAGTTTTGTTCACCCTGCTGTAAGAAGGATGTCCTTAGGGTGGGAAGAGTGCAGGGAAGATTTACGAAAATGTTGCCAGGACTCGAGGGACTGAGCTAAAGAGGAAAGGCAGACTATGATTTTATTTCTTGGAGTGCAGGAGGCTGAGGGTTGACCTTATAGAGGTGTATAAGAACATGAGGGCCTCAAAGAAGATAGTACCAGAGGACATAGACCCAAAGTAGATAGTACCAGAGGACATAGATTTAATGTGAATGGGGAAAGATTTATTAGGATAAAGAGGCAACTTTTTCCACACGGAGAGTGCTGGGTACATGGAACGAGCTGCTAGAGGAGGTATTTGGGGAAGGTACTATATCAACATTTAAAAGACATCTGGACAGGTACATGGATTTAAATGGTTTAAAAGTTTTATTCTGAAAAAGCTACTTCATGAGATCAGGGATATGAGGAAAGGTGTTATCAAAGTGGGAAAGTGCGATATTCAGTGGAAACAAAATAGCATTGTGCGAGGGTGCCCTCTAGTGTTATTTTTTAAATTGGCACCAAATCATTTTTTAAAAATGTACAGGCAAAATATTTAGCCCAATTATAAGGTAGTCACTAATAAACAATAAAAAAACAAAATTCAGGTTGATCCCGTTTATTCAGAATAGATGAAATGTAGAACTTGCTACCATATATCATTGGGTTGGCATAAAATATCAAGCCCTCCATCCTATCATGCCCATGCCAGCTATTGTACCATCTACACCAATTCCATTTATCTATTCTTGGTCCATCGCCTTCTATGTCTTGGCAACTCAAATACTGTTAAGATGCTTCTTGAATATTGTGAGAATATTTGCCTCCACTATTTCTTCGGGCAGCTTATTCTATCCTTGAACATTGAATTATCCAATTTAAAGTGTCTCCCCCCCCCCCCCTCACCCCAACTTTTTAAAAGTTCATTCTGCAGGAGTATGGCGAGGATATGGGTAAATTTTCGTCTTTGATGTTGTATTTTGTCCAACTCATTTGGGTTCTTTGCTTGTGGCTGGGTAGATGTAAAAAATTGTCCCTAGTGGGTGTAGGATAGTGTTAATGTACGGGGATCACTGGGCGGCACGGACTTGGAGGGCCGAAAAGGCCTGTTTCCGGCTGTATATATATGATATGATATGATAATTCTTTGTGCAGGACTGCAGTAGGAGACATAAAACGCTGCTCAAAGATCTCAGTGAGTCAGGCAGCATCTGTGGTGGGAATGAACAGAGAAAGTTTCGGATCAGGACTCTATTAGTTTAAAGAAAGGTCCCAACCTGTAAACATCACCTGAAATGAAGGCGAGGAGCCAGGTGTTTCGGGAAGAGTTTTAATTACTGTGGTTCTCTTGACCAGACGAGTCTGCAAGAGAGTGATCGCGCCTAAACCCCTGCCATTTATCCCTGTAGATAGGGGCTGCCCCCGGACTAGTCCATTCCCGTGCCGAGGGGTTCGATAATGGAATGGGCCAACTCTTGGGAGCCGCCACAGGAACCCCCCCAGAACCGGAGGCACGAAACGGACCGTCGGGCGCACAACCCGGTGGAGGCACAGGTGGGGGGAGCCGCGAAGGAGGGCGACCTCACAGCCGAGGCTGGGCAACCAGCACCGGCTGGTCGATGTCTAAATGCGTCGGCTTTAACCGGTCAATCGACACGGCCTCCGGCCAGCCCCCCATGTCCAACACAAAAGTCGTCTGTCCATGTTCCAGCATCTGGAACAGGTCCTCATACGGCCTCTGGAGCGGCGTCCGGTGGGCGTCACAGCGCAGGAAAACATAAGGGCAGTCCCGGAGGGCCGATGGCACATGTGGGCGGAATGTCCCATGGCGGGACGTCGGCACGGGCGCGAGCCTGCCAACTCGCTCGCAAAGGCGCTGTAGGGTGGACGAGGGTGGTCCCTGTTGCTCTGGTGCCGACGGCACGAACTCCCTGGGCACCGTGAGTGGCGACCCGTAAACGAGCTCCGCTGAAGACGAGGCCAAGTCCTCCTTAAGCGCAGTCCGGATGCCCAGCAAGACCCACGGCAGTGTGTCCAGCCAGTCCGGGCCGGAGAGTCGCGCCTTCAGTGCTGCCTTGAGTTGCCAGTGGAACGTCTCCACCATGCCGTTTGCCTGTGGGTGATAGGCCGTGGTGTGGTGCAGCCGCACACCCAACAGGTGAGCCATGGCCCACCACAGCTCAGAGGTGAACTGTGGCCCCCGGTCCGAGGAGATGTCCACCGGCACCCCAAAGCGAGCAATCCAGTGTGCGGCAATGCACGAGCGCATGTAGCTGTTGATCGGCCAGAAGAACGGCCTCCAGCCACCGCGTGAAGCGGTCCACTACCATGATGAGGTGGGTGATGACACGGGACAGTGGGAGAGGCCCCACGATGTCCACGTGCACGTGGTTGAACTGCCAGCACAGTAGACCGAACTCCTGGAGGGGCGTCCGGACGTGGCGCTAGATTTTGGCCATCTTGCACGGAATGCAGGTGCGGGCCCAGTGGCCAACCTGCCACATGAAACGTGCAGCCACAAGTGCCATCGTCGCCCGGATGGATGGGTGAGCCAGCCCGTGGATAATGTCGAACACCCTCCGGCGCCAGGCGGCCGGGACGATGGGACGACACATCACAGCTGACCGGACGACACATCACAGAGTAGCATTGCTCCTCCAGGGCCGAGAGGGATATCCTCAAGGCGAAGGCCGGAGATGGCAGTTCAGTTGGTGGGCATTTCATCGTCCGTGAGCTGAGCCTCCGCCAGGGCAGAATAGTCAATGCCAGGCGCCACCTCGAAAACGTCGTCGACGGCAGGGCGAGACAACGCGTCGGCTACCCGGTTCTCCTTCCCCTCGATGAAGCGGATGGAGGTGGTGAACCCGGAGATGTACGCCAACTGCTGCTGCTGCCGTGCGAACCACGGGTCGGAAACCTTTGCCAGGGCGAAAGTGAGCGGCTTGTGGTTCGTGTAAGCAGTGAAGGGGCGCCCCTCCAGGAAGTAGCGGAAGTGGCACACCACCAGGTACAGGCAAAGGAGCTCGCGGTCGATCGCTGTATTTAGTCTGGGCGTTGTTGAGGTGCCGGCTGAAGAAGGCCAGGGGCCGCCAACCCCCATCCGTCAGCTGTTCCAACACGGCACCAACCGCTGACTCCAAGGCATCCAACGGAGTCGGGACATCCTCCCGCGGGTGCACCAGCATTGTGGCCCGAGCAAGGGCCTCCTTCGCGCCGTCGAACGCTGTCACCGCCTCGTCAGTCCACTCGATGTCCTTACATTTGCCCGCCAGAAGATACAGCGGCCGCATGATGTGGGCCACGGATGGCACAAAACGGTGATAGAAGGCAACCATGCTGATGAACTCCTGCAGGCCGCGCACAGCGGATGGATGGGGAAATCGGCGGATGGCGTCGACCTTGTCCGGCAGGGGAACCACGCCTTGTGTAATCACGCGGTGGCCGAGAAAGTCGACGGTAGTCACCCCAAACTGGCACTTGGCGATGTTGACAGCCAAGCCCTGCTCGCTGAGCCACTGACAGAGCTGCCGGAGGTGGGCCCAGTGCACCTGCCGCGGGTGGCTGGCCACCAAGATGTCGTCGAGGTAGACAAAAACGATCTTGAGACCACGACACACCCTGTCCATTAGCCGTTGAAAAGCCTGTGTGGCGTTCTTATGGCCGAACGGCATACGCAGGAACTCGAACAACCAAAACGGGGTAATGATTGCCGTCTTGGGCACATCCGCCGGGTGGACCGGGATCTGGTTGTAACCCCGCACCAAATCCAATTTGGAGAAGACAGTAGCCACGGCCAAATGGGCGTTGAAGTCCTGGATGTGGGGCACGGTGTATCAGTCTGTGGCGGTAGCAGCATTCAGCCGCCGATAATCCCGAAAAAAGGTCGCCAGCCCCCGCTTGCCTTGGGGACCATGTGGAGGGGGGACGCCCATGGGCTGTTCGAAGGGCGGATGATCCCCAAGGATTCCATCGCGCGGAACTCCAGCTGGGCGGACGTGGCTTATCGGGCGGCAGTCAGCGTGCTCGTGCGTGGAGGGGCAGGCCGGTAGTTTGTATGTGATGTACCACCCCGTGCTTGGGGGTCGATGATCGGAACTGTGGGGTCAGGATGTCCGGGAACTCGGCCAGGACCCGAGCAAAACAGGAACCAACGGACGACTGGGGGCGTGCAATCGGCTCATCCAGGTGCAGCGCGATTGGCTCCATCATGGCGGCGTGGGCCAGGCGCTGCCGCTTGACGTCCACCAGGAGGGAGTGAGCCCGGAGGAAATCGGCACCGAGCAACGGCTGGTAGACATCAGCAATGGTGAACCGCCAGGAGAAATGACAAGACCCGAAAACGAACGGGACCGTGTGAACCCCATATGTATGAATGGCCTAGCATTCGCCGCAGTGAGGACGGGCCGCCGCTTACCAGAACGAATGTCCACCAGCGAAGGGGGCAGGACGCTCAGCTCCGCCCCGGCATCCACGAGGCGAAGAGGCGGTGAATCTGGCCAGCCGCCGCGGGGACTATTGGCAGCCGGCCCCGGCGTTTCCCGGAAACGTGCATGGCTGGCGGCATTGTCGGGCTGCAGCACCCCAGCGCTGGTGATAATAGCACCAGTGCCTCCTGCCGGTGCCGCTTGGAGCCTGCTGGTGCGGGACTGCAGGTGCGGAACCAGCAACGGCCGCGGGGGGCAGTCGCACAGGCCTCTGGGGCACAGCTGTCACTCCCTGCACAGCTCCCCCGCCCCAACCGGAGGAAATCGGGCACTCCGGAGTGACGGCCGGGATCCTTCCCAACCTGTTACACACATGCCATTCCCCCTCCCAACATGTGCTTCATCAACGTAACCTTCTTGGTCCCTTGCTGAAAATTAGCAAGCTACCTCCCTCTGCCTGATAGTCCATCTCTCAATCTCACCCTCTCTATTGACTTTTGGTCCATTGGAAATTCCAGATCCCACTTCAGTATTCACTGAAAAGGTCACAAACATATTTCATCTTATAATTTATCTTAATATTGTCCTTGAAGGGATTCTGATTTTATGCTCACATTAAATTGAATCATATTTTCACGCACCACAAAGGTAAAATCCAATATCTCATTATACATCTGTACACAAGGTATTGTGTGCAACATGGTGTATGCTCAAGAAGAAATTCCGAACTGCCCATCTTATGCATTGAAGGGACAAAACCGTGGTTTATAATCAGATTTGCAGCACATTAGTATAATTCCCTGTGCCAGAATGGTAAGACCCAAATCTTTCTTGGTTTTGTGCCTTGGACATCATTATAGTGGAAACAGTAAGCTGCAGCCGCCAGTGAAGAAGGAACCAGGGATAAACTAGACACAAAATGCTGGTGTAACTCAGCAGGACAGGCAGCATCTCAGTCTGAAGGAGGGTCTTGATCAGAAACGTCACACATTCCTTCTATTCAAGATTCAAGATTCAAGATAGCTTTATTTGTCATCCAATATTGGACGAAATTCAGTCACCCACAGTCCAACAATAAAAGCATTAAATAAGCATTAAAATTACACAACCCCAAAAAACCCCCAAAACACAGTCCAACAATAAAAGCATTAAATAGGCATTCAAATTACACAACCCCAAAAACCCCCAAAACACAGTCCAACAATAAAAGCATTAAATAGGCATTCAAATTACACAACCCCAAAACCCCCAAAAACACAGTCCAACAATAAAAGCATTAAATAGGCATTCAAATTACCCAACCCCAAAAACACACAAAAAAGAAACATCCATCAAAGAAACATCCATCACAGTGAGTCTCCTCCAGTCCTCTCCTCACTGTGATGGAAGGCCACAATGTCTTTCCCTTCTCCTGCTGACCTCGCCCGCAGTCAGGTTGTTGTGGTTGCAGGCCGCACCGGACGGTCCACAGCGGGCCAAGCCCAAGGCGAGTCGCAGCCGCTCCCGCAGCCTCCGAAGACGGCCGGCTCCGCCGATGATAAGTCCGATCCGGGGCGGGCGAACCAGAGCCCTGGAGGCCGACAGCTCCAGGAGTTGGGCCGATGGTAGGCCGCAGCAGGAACGGAGACACCACCCAGAAAACAAAGGTCGGGTCTCCGTTCGGAAGGGACACATATTTACAATGTTACAGTTCCCCCCCTCCCCCCCACATACACACATAGTACACAAACACAAAAACACCACATCACAACTACAATTAAGACAAAAAAAACAACAAAAACACAAAGACAAATGGACCGCAGGTGAGCCGCAGCTGCTAGGGCAGCGCCGCCATTCTATCCAGAGATGCTGCCTGTCCCGCCGTGTTACTCCAGCATTTTGTGTCTATCTTCGGTGTAAACTAGCATATGCAGTTCCTTCCTACACACCAGGGATAAGTTGTTGTCTGCTTGGGCAATGGTCCACAGGTATCTGCATACACTTACAAACATTTCTATGTCCCATGTGACATCAATATATTATTAAACCAGCTATAAAATTGCATAAGCTTCCTCTGTAACATTTTAGGATTTTGGTCAATTCAGTGGTTGGAAATATAGGCAATAAATAAACAATATTACGGTCCATTTTGTATAAAGAAAATGAATAGATCAGGTAGAATCTACAAATGAAGTAAGAATCAGCAGAGAATCTTTTTATCAAAGGGTATTAGGAATTTACTTAACTTCCCCTTATTTTCTTTCAGCGAGTCCGACTTGTTTCCACTGGATTCTAGAACTATTTGGGCTGCAGAGGAAGGGTGGCTGGTATTCGATATAACAGTCACTAGCAATCATTGGGTGGTGAATCCAAAAAATAATTTTGGCCTTCAACTCTTTGTGCAGACAACAACTGGTAAGATTCAAACTATGCCACTGCTGGCTTTTCTACCTCTGCATTTGGGGAAAAGGTTAAACCACAAAGGGAAACTTGTATCCAAATCCCTATCTCCATCCGTGCAGTATTAAATATACCTGTATATCTCTATACGTACACCTTAGTATCTATGCACATACCCATATCGGTATCTGAACCTGCATCTTCCTTTAGCCTCACCTGTAACCTTATTGGATAGTGATCCTACAAGAATTTCAACATAAGCTGCTCAGTGCGAAAATAATCTGGTCAACATTTTGCTTTTCATCAAGTTTTGCAGTAAGTATATTCAAGTGGGTTGGTACATGTTTGGCAATTCAATTCTATCAATTTTACGCTGATTAAATTGTATTCTACTTGCACATGTAACAATAACATACCAATTATGTACCTGACATGTTATTGTATCTGTATTTAACACAGGGGCAAAAAATGGGTACAAAAAACTACAGATTGAAATATGTGCAGGTATAGCGGGCACATGACACACATGATAACACAAATAGAGGCACAGATATTGGTACAGGTCTAGAAGTCAAGATTTTTTGGAATTTGCATCTGTGCCCAAGTTTTCATCAGTATTAATACTTTATTGCTCATGTATCGATTCCAGAATCAAAGCCTAAATCATCATCTGTCAGTTTGTCAGTTTCTGCACATTCACCACTCCATTGTAATCTGCATGGCAAGCCTGGGCCATGTATTTTAATCTATGTGCATGAAATGGTATTTAAATCCACATAACATACCAGTCTCTCCCCTGCTCCTGTACTGGCATCTGCACTTTTATTTACATTATAGCTTCTGGCTTCACTATCTGCTCTCCCTAATTCACTTCCGCCACAATCTTGACTCTCCCCAATGGGAGGAGAAAGACATGCACACGATTGTAAACTCCAATAATCGGCTATATAATTGTTTTGATTCCAATTGTTAATCAGGTGGTTTGGCTAGGTGCTTTTTGTTGCTCCCTCTTTGACAAACATGGGTCCCCAGTTCTTGTGCTGCCTTAATGGCACACGTGTCCACGGTTTCCATACTCCATTAATATCCGCACTCCCTCAATGACATAGCAGAACCGCAGTTGCGAATGAGGCCCCAGTTCCTGAGCTCCCTTTCAACTTACCAAGTTCACTGGAAATTTTATGATACCATCAATCTGTAATGGAAGTGAATTAAAAGTTCGTTGGAACATTAATTAAAATAATATCCAACAGATCCAAAAAACTGCCAGTCTTGCACCACCAAAAATCCCAAACATGCTGAATAAACAGTGTTTAGCCATACAAAGTTTAGTCTGTCCAATATGATAGGATATCCAAACATAGTGCCTCGCACAAAATAGTCATGTTTTCCTCATGAAGCTCTGCTTTAAAGCATGTCTTTACATGCAGATAAATGTCTAGGCCTTTACTTCAAAGTATCACTTAGCAATGACTATTAAAGTGATAAATTCTAAACTACACAACAAACATATTAATTGAATCATAATACAGCACAAAAAGACTCAATTTAGCCCACCAAATCCATATTTTTCTGAAGAGTAATCTAGTTAGGCCCTTTTTCCCTTCTGTTCCCATCTGGTTGATTTTTTCCAACTATGTTGATTAATATTAAATCTGTGTCTATTGATCGACCAGGGAATGCATTCCTAGATGGAATGCAATTATGACAAGCAAACGGAATCTTGTTTTTTTTGCGTCTGTGCCCTTAAACGCTTATTTCTCTCATTAGCAGCTTTTCAGCCATTTAAATCATTTATTTTTTTATTCTAAACACCTCCCTCAAATCTCTGCTTGAATTTCTCTGTTCTTCAGGGACAACGTGTTTTAGTCTTTTCACACATACTGTTCTTTCCTGGTACCATTCCAGTACCACTCTCTCTCGTCAGAGGAAGTACAGTGCCCTCCATAATGTTTGGGACAAAGAACCATCATTTATTTATTTGCCTCTGTCACCCACAATTTGAGCTTTGTAATAGAAAAAGAAAATCACACGTGGTTAAAGTGCACATTGTCAGATTTTAATAAAGGCCATTTTTATACATTTTGGTTTCACCATGTAGAAATTATAGCAGTGTTTATACATAGTTCCCCCATTTCAGGGCACCATAATGTTTGGGACACAGCAATCTCATGTAAATGAAAGTAGTCATGTTTAGTATCTTGTTGCATATCCTTTGCATGCAATGACTGCTTGAAGTCTGCGATTCATGGATATCACCAGTTGCTGGATGTCTTCTCTGGTGATGCTCTGCCAGGCCTGTATTGCAGCCATCTTTAGCTTATGCTTGTTTTGGGGGCTAGTCCCCTTCAGCTTTCTCTTCAGCATATAAAAGACATGCTCAATTGGGTTCAGATCGGGTGATTGACTTGGCCACTCAAGAATTGACCATTTTTTAGCTTTGAAAAACTCCTTTATTGTTTTAGCAGGTCTGGGATCATTGTCCTGCTGTAGAATGAACCACTGGCCAATGAGTTTTGAGGCATTTGTTTGAACTTGAGCAGATAGGATGTGTCTACACACTTCAGAATTCATTATGCTACTACCAT
The DNA here is from genome assembly GCF_053455715.1 of Rhinoraja longicauda. Lineage (NCBI taxonomy): Eukaryota > Metazoa > Chordata > Chondrichthyes > Rajiformes > Arhynchobatidae > Rhinoraja > Rhinoraja longicauda. The sequence continues at coordinate 7,549,389 of NC_135974.1, forward strand.
CAGCAGTTGTATCATCAATGAAGATAAGTGAGCCAATACCTTCGGCAGCCATACATGCCCAGGCCATAACACCCCCACCACCGTGTTTCACAGATGAGGTGGTATGCTTTGGATCTTGGGCAGTTCCTTCTCTCCTCCATACTTTGCTCTTGCCATCACTCTGATATAGGTTAATCTTCGTCTCATCTGTCCACAAGACCTTTTTCCAGAACTGTGATTGCTCTTTTAAGTACTTCTTGGCAAACTGTAACCTGGCCATCCTATTTTTGCGGCTAACCAGTGGTTTGCATCTTGCAGTGTAGCCTCTGCATTTCTGTTCATGAAGTCTTCTGCGGACAATGGTCATTGACAAATCCACACCTGACCCCCGAAGAGTGTTTCTGATCTGTCGGACAGGAGTTTGGGGATTTTTCTTTATTATAGAAAGAATTCTTCTGCCATCAGCTGTGGTGGTCTTCCTTGACCTGCCAGTCCCTTTGCGATTAGTAAGTTCACCAGTGCTCTCTTTCTTCTTAATGATGTTCCAAACAGTTGATTTTGATAAGCCTAAGGTTTGGCTGATATCTCTACAGTTTTATTCTTGTTTCTCAGTCTAATAATGGCTTCTTTGACTTTCATTGGCACAACTTTGGTCCTCATGTTGATGAATAGCAATAAAAGTTTCCAAAGGTGATGGAAAGACTGGAGGAAAGACTAGGTGCTGAGAGCTCTCTTATACCTGCATTAAGGAGGCGATTAAACACACCTGAGCAATTACAAACACCTGTGAAGCCATGTGTCCCAAACATTATGGTGCCCTGAAATGGGGGGACTATGTATAAACACTGCTGTAATTTCTACAAACCAAAATGTATAAAAATGGCCTTTATTAAAATCTGACAATGTGCACTTTAACCACATGTGATTTTTTTTCTATTACAAATCTCAAATTATGGAGTACAGAGGAAAATAAATAAATGATGGGTCTTTGGCCCAAACATTATGGAGGGCACTGTAGTTGGACATGGACAAGAGAGGTTTAGCAGGTTGTGGGCTTAACACAGGCAAATAGGCCCAGCGTAGACAGAGCATCTTGATTGGCATGGATGTGTTCGGCAGAAGGGCTGTATGTTTCCATGACTTTCCAATTGATACCTTTCAAGAAATATTTCACTTGATAAGTTTATAATCCATCTAATTTAGATGAGAGAAGACCTATTTTCATCTGATATATTTTCTTGATAGTCTTGGCAAATTATGGTCTGTGGTGTCCCATCCCACAGATCGAAAAACAGCATGGAAATACTAGACATATGAATATGAAGAATAAACTCATTCTTGGTCTACTTTTTCTTAAAGGACAAAGTGTTAATCCCAAAACAGCAGGAATAATTGGAAGATTTGGACCTCAGAATAAACAACCATTTATGGTAGTTTTCTTCAAAGCCACTGAGATCCACATCCGGAGTGCACGATCAGCAGGAGGTAAACAGAAGAACCAGAGTCGCTCTAAGTCTTCCAAAGGTCAAGATTCTTTAAGAGCAACTAGTCTAACAGGTAGATAAATACTATGTTCACATCTCTCGTATGTTTTTTTTAATCATTCATGTTAAAAATGTGCTTATAGAAAGATCCAACAAATGACTCAAGTCCATTTTAAATCTTCTTATGACACTTCTTTACACATTGCTTGTCAAATGCAGATCATACAAGTCCAGAAGTTATATCATTCAGACACACTTTGCAGAACCAAAGATATTATTGAAAAAAAGTTAATTTGAAGAAAACTCCAATTGGGAAATTGAGGAGTGTACACACCTTCAGATAAATGCAATTATAATTTATATATTCCAGATAAACAAAATATTTTTTGGCTGCATAGCTTTCTTACCTTGGTGTTGCTAAGAACTGAATAGTTCTTTCAAACTTGATCGATTTCAAATATATCTGCCAATGACATGACCCAAGATCATAGTGGAAACAGTCAATTCAGAGTTCATGTTTATATTCATTTATTAATGACTTCTATCTTTTGTTATTACCAGAAAACAGTAGTAGTGACCAACAACAGGCCTGCATGAAACACGAGCTCTATGTCAGCTTTCGTGATCTAGGATGGCAGGTAATTCCAAAGATTAATGAATTTTGAAAATTTTTTGTTTCTAGTCCAAAATCATTCTAGAATTTTATCATCTTCCAATCTTTTTTTGGGACTAAACAATTGTAAAGGGATTCTATTCCTAAATATCCATGACAGCTGTAGATTTCAACCATTGCTGGATGGCATGAATTTTATTGTGTAATTATGTTACTTAATCTTCGAAAAATGCCATAAATTAGAATCAGAATTCTGCAATTTCATTTAGACTACTAAATCCCCTACTAAGTTAGTGCAGTTAGCTTACCCCCAGTGGTAGAACATTAACTGTATTAGCAGTTAGAAGATTTGATGTTCAAATGTCACTTAGCAGATAATAACTCAGATGCAATTTTGACATCAAATTGAGGAAGTCTTACTCTGTACCTTGAAGTTGATTTGGTGAAATGGGTAGGGTTTTAATCCCTAATTAAAGCACAATTTGCAGTGTTATCTTCGTAAAGTTGCATTCATTACAAAAATCTAGACCCAAACTCTGGTCTGGCTTATTCACCCTAACGCTTGAGTGAATTCTAACCATGTTATTTTTTATTTTACTCTTGTTTACTATTAAGTTGATATTTGTAGGATACACTTATAGATTTGTAAAACACAGAGATTTATCTGGATTTTTTTCCCTTAATGCGTGTACTATTCCCCTCTTTGAAGGACTGGATCATAGCACCCGAGGGATATGCTGCATACTATTGTGAAGGAGAATGCTCATTCCCACTGAACTCATACATGAATGCTACAAATCATGCTATTGTTCAAACTCTGGTAAGTACTGTAAGGCACAAGAGGAAATCGGATGTCAATGTCTGAAATTTTTGAAATATTGATCACAGTAATTCAGCTTTCAGGCTCATTCATTTTTGAAGTGACCCTGGCATAAAACACAGCACATAAATGATCTTTTCTGAGGGTATTATGGGTAATTAAACCAAAATCACGTCAGATGCACATTTACAACACAAAAATCTAATGACTGTTGGAAGTATAGAAATCATTACGTCCTGCAGGCAATGCTGATTTGAAAGAACCAATGTCATTTTGGAGTCCAGTGCTTCAGCTAACATCCTCTTGTAACCTAACCTTGCTGACCATATGTTTAATAATATCAAGGGTTCACAACCATGTTCAAGTCAGTTGTTGATTGATGCTTATTAGTTGTTGCTCCAATTATAGATTTTTTGCGGTAGTTTATAATGTTCTTTAAAGATTCTAAAATCTATAAACACTGCGGCAAATGTTAAGGGATGTTATTCAGATTTCAAGACATCTGCTCTATGTACACTATGTATGCAGTGCTCCCCCTGACATGGCTGGTGTATGTAATCATAAAATGTAAATGTTACTGAATGGAGGAGGCTATTTAGCCCATCGTGACAATCCAAGAACCAGAATACCCAGGTCTGTCCATGGTCGTTACAGATCACTAACTTCTTAGTATAAATATGAGAGTTTCTGTCTCCTTCATCTCTTCAGTCAATGAGTTCTAAACTCCTAGTACTCACTGGGATGAAAAGAAAAACCTCCCATCCTACTACCTGCAACCTATGCTTCCAAGCGCATCCATCTAGCTTTCCATAATTATATTCAGCTCATTTTACTTGCCAGAAAACAACCCAGCCAAGTGTGTCTCTTTTTATAGTTAAATTATTCAGCCCCAAATGCATCCATGTTAAATCTCCACTCTATGAACTCAAGTACTACTATATCCACAGCGTGGTAACCAGAACTAGTCACCATACTCTTGCTATTCCTGAACTAATGTTTTATAATATATATTATGCCTAGGGGGATAAAACAATAGTTTAATTTGTCATTAATACCAAAATTGTGTTTGATTGTGTGGAAGAAGGTTTTAGACTACTGGAAAATATCACTTGACTAGTTAAGTGGGCACAAAAGTGGCAAGTGGAATTCCATTTATGATAAAGGAAGCGTCCAATTTTTTTTCTTATCACTATCTCTGTCATTCAGGATCTACTTACCTGTTCTCCATACCCCTCTTTTCTTAACCGTGTTCAATAGACTACCAATTACCATTTCTTCATTTGTCTTTCAGGGCACTCCCCAAATTAATTACTTCAAAGTCCCACAAATGGAATTCCACTTGCTACTTTTGTAACTAGTCAAGTGATATTCCCATTTAATACACACTTGACAGACAGCCCCTCACTTTTTTCAGTAGGGTGTTGTAAGGGTGAGACAATTCCAGTCCAATATCAAGCCTTAAAAAGGATATAGCTTGGTTAAGTCTATGCTGCATTATTTGGCTGGGCTGGAGAGGAATTTCTGCACAATCTAGTAAGATCTATTCCTGAGCATTTGCACAAAAATACATGGTGAAAATTGAATCAAACTACAAAATACTACAAAATACATGGTGAAAATTGAAACTAACAGACTGTCAGTACACATGATCCAGATTATTATTCAGACAAGTTACAAGACCTCAGTTGCTGAGAGATAACTGTTTGACATCAAATAGGTGGCCTCAGGAGATGAAGCAACCTGTGTGATAAGGGGAACCGCTATCTAGGAGAAAGATTATTATTTAATCTTGAAACATATTTCCCCAAATGTGCTTTGTTTATATCTAATTATGTACCAAGGGTTGGTTGTACGGTATGTACCCAAGAAGTGTCTTCTAAACAAAACATTTCTTTCTTAATTTTACATTCAGGTTCATTTAATAAACCCAGAGAATGTCCCGAAGCCATGCTGCGCTCCCACACAGCTCAATGCCATTTCCGTGCTTTACTTTGATGACAGCTCAAATGTCATCCTAAAAAAATACAGGAATATGGTGGTTAGAGCATGTGGGTGTCATTAGCACCTGAGAGAGAGAGAGCAATCAACATCTGATGACTATTGGAAACACACTGTCAGTCATGAATCCCACGTGACAAATCAACTTACTTTCTAACCCAAGGTGGTTTTAAGGAAGATCTAACCACAAAATGAGAACATATTTTACCTTGTTTATTTTTATTCAATCTTTACACAATATTTATTTTTAAAGGCCTATTATGTATCAATTTTCTCTGCATTAAGAACACGAGTGAAGTCAAATGATCTTTGATGGTCTTTCCTATGAATTGGACAATTCATATTTTAATCAGCAGATTTCTGATTACCTCTGAATACAAGATTTTGTCATTAATGGAAGAAAACATTTTCGAACAATTTATACACTGCTCCACTGAAGGGCATATTTTATTTTCATACCAGGATAGTGAAAACTTCAAACATAATAAATTTTCGATATGTAGAAAATTAATAGGCAGGGAATTTAAAGAATAAAAAGGACACATCTGAACCCAAGTCTGTGCAGAGTTAACCAAACTTAATCAGAGAGGTGAAGGGATAAATATCATGATCGCAGTACCTCCTGGAGAAAGTTGGGAGGGGCGCAGTTTGCCAACTTTGCATTGGTGATTTCTATCTGATGAGTCTTTTTGAATTTTAGTTATGACATCCTAATGGTCAAACAAACTAATATTTTGATTCAAGTTATCAGGAAATATCACTTGTCTGTGGTAGTGGATCTAACTGAAAAGGAATAGGAGGCAGAGGAATGTAATTTTCATCCATGCAATATGGGCTAAAGGATGGTAGACTGCTGCCATAAATCACGAGCTTGTACTGCCACCTTCATGACTATCAGGTATAATTAATAATGACACCCATCTCCTTCAGTAGTTTAGCAGTGATAAGAGGGAAAATGAACAAGCATTTTTTGTAATTACTTGCTTAAGGATGATGAACTTCACTACCAGCATTCATTGCCCATCCTTCATCACCATTGAACTGAGGCTGTTAAGACTCAATCACATATAGGGCAAAACCAGCAGGAATTATGACTTTCCATTGCTGAATATTGGTGAACTGGATGGCCACAAAGGTTTTTTTTGACTGATTGATAAAAGTCTCTATTGGAACAGAGAGATTTAATCAGAGTGTACAATCTGAGGCATCTATCTATAGATCACTTTTCTTGATACTGTACTTCTATTTCAGCCTTGTACATACCTCCTGCTCTCCAAATAATAAAAGAGCTATCAGGCCATTGAAGAAGAGTAAAAAAATGGGATGATAACAGAACTAAACAAACTTTTGCTTCAAGTCTGAGAGATTATCTAAAATAGCTCTGAAAATTAAGAAGGAATTTAGCAGGGTTGACAATGTTTTCAACTCTGGAACAAATTTAAAACTAGGTTATTAAACTAAGATAATCACAAATAAATACAGAAGGCAATTCAGGAGAAATTGCTTTATGTGAAATTCGATATGATGATAAGCAAAAAGAAGTAGGATAAACAAGAGGGAGAAATGTAAAAAGTTAGATAAACACATGAGAGAAAAGAATTGTTAGTAATGCCAATTTGGATAGATATTATAAGTTTATAAGACATACGAGCAGTATTAGGCCATTTGGCCCATCGGGTCTGCTCATGAATGATCTATTTTTTCCTCTTAACCCCATTCTCTTGCCTTCTCCCCATAACCTTCGACACCCTTATTAATCAAGAACCTATCAATCTCCGCTTTTAAAATACTTTTGGCCTCTATTGCCATTTGTGGCAGCGAATTCCAGATTCACCACCCTCTGGCTAAAGGAGTTCCTCCTAATCTCCATTCTAAAAGTTATTTTATTCTGAGGCTGTGCCCTCTGGTTCAAGATTCTCCCACAACTGGAAATTCTCTCCACATCCACTCTATCTAGACCGTTTATTATTTGGTAGGTTTCAAAGAGATACCCCCACATCCAAACTTCAGTGAGTGAGTACAGGTCTGATTACAGGCCCAGAACCATCAAACGTTCCTCATATGGTAACCCGAATCACCCGTAGCTCTGGAATCATTCTCGTAAACCTCCTCTGGACCCTCTCTAATGCCAGCACATCTTTCCTCAGGCCCAAACCTGCTCACAACATTCCAAATGTAGTCTGACGAGCACCTCACAAAGCCTCAACATTACATCCTTGCTTTTATATTCTAGTCCTATCAAGATAAATACTAACATTGCATTTGCCTTCCTTACTACCAACAAAACCTACAAATTAACCTTTTGGGAATCCTTCTCCAGCACACCCAAGTTCCTTCGCACATCAGATTTCTGAATTCTCCCATTCAGAAAATAGTCTGCACCTTTATTCCTTCTACCAAAGTGCATGCCCGTACACTATGCTACGCTGTATTCCATTTGCCACTTCTTTCCCACTCTCCCAACGTCCAAAACTGAATAATACTCTAAATGTGGCCGCACCATTGTCTTATATAGCTGTAACATGACCTCCGAACTTCTATGCTTACTCTGACTGATGAGCTTAATTCTGCTCCAATCACTTATGAACTGATGAAGGCCAATGTGCCGAAAGCCTTTTTGGCCACCTTATCTACCTGTAATGCCACCTACACTGCTAGATCCCTCTGCACTACAACACGCCCAGAGCGCAACCCTTCACTGTGTAGGTTCTGCATTGTGTAAGATCTGTGAGGCTGCGGGGTGACTTGGATAGGTTGGGTGAGTGGGAAGTGAATAAATGTGAGGTTATCCACTTTGGTGGCAAGAAGAGGAAGGCAGATTATTATCTGAATGGTGTCAGATTAGGAAATGGGGAGGTGCAATGAGACCTGGGTGCCCTTGTACATCAGTCATTGAAAGTAAGCATGCAGGTACAGCAGGCAGTGAAGAAACCAAATGGCATGTTGGCCCTCTTTGCGAGAGGATTTGAGTTTAGGAGCAAGGAGGTCCTCCTGCAGTTGTACAGGGCCCTGGTGAGACCGCACCTGGAGTATTCTGTGCAATTTTGGTTTCCTAATTTGAGGAAGAACATTATTGCTATTGAGGGAGTGCAGCATAGGTTCACCAGGTTAATTCCAGGGATGGTGGGACTGACATATGATGAAAGAATGGGTCGACTGGGCTTGTATTCACTGGAATTTAGAATGACGAGGGAGGATCTTACACAAACATATAAAATTCTTAAAGGATTGGATAGCCCAGATGCAGGAAAAATGTTCCCAATGTTGGGGGAGTCCAGGACCAGGGGGTCACAGTTTAAGAATAAGGGGTAGGCCATTTGGGACTAAAGACAAACTTTTTCACCCAGAGAGTTGTGAATCTGTGGAATTCTCTGCCACAGAAGGCAGTCCAGGCCAATTCACTTGATGTTTTCAAGAGAGAGTTAGATTTAGCTCTTAGGGCTAAAGGAATCAAGGGATATGGGCAAAAAGCAGGAACGGGGTACTGATTTTAGATGATCAGCCATGATCATATTGAATAGCTCGAAGGGCCGTGTTTTCTATGTTTCTATAGACTGAACACGTTCTTCACTGCAAATACACAGTATAATCAGAACATGATCTTTCTCGCAGATCACCCAAAATAATCAGAAGCAGCTCATTACTTCATTAGCCATAATACGATGACCCTATTTGTTACTGATATTTCCAAAGGATAATATGGATCTGCTCCTTACTGGTAATTATCTTGAATAATTGCATCCAGTTCATGAGCGCTAGTTATCGGGGACCTTGTGTACTTATCTTTATCAATGATTATCTACGGTAATCTGGATCTGATATTCTTCACATATTACCCACAGATATTATAGCTTCCTCTTCCATAACCCGGGATAAATTGAACCATGCTGTACCAACAAATACCAAAAATAATCCAGAATTTGTGACTACTGCACAGCCAACACACCATGGACACCAAGGATTGCAGCACCACAATCATGCTAAATGGAACAGGCACAGTACAAACCTGGCACATTGAAGATAGACACAAAATAATGGAGTAACTCAGCGGGACAGGCAGCATCTCTGGAGAGAGGAATGGGTGATGTTTGGGGTCACCCCTTTCAACTCGAAACATCACCCATTCCTTCTCTCCAGAGATGCTGCCTGTCCCGCTGAGTTACTCCAACATTTTGAGTCTTTCTTCAGTGTAAACCAGCATCTGCAGTTTCTTTTTACCCACCTGGCACATTGAAATTGGGTGTCGATGAGACACTGAGACTAGTACCAGTAACAGAAATACAGACCACCACTCCCTTTGACATCCTGGCCTGCCATACCTCTCTCTATCACTAATATCAAACCAGAGGTCAAACATAGTTCAATGAGATGAGATAACCCAAAAGCAAAGTGCCAACCTGGTGAAGCTGGTTACATTTGTGCTTGTTTTTAGCATGCATTCAATCTTGTTTGGGATTTTATAATATATCTTTCTTCCTTCTTCATTGATGGGTCTATATAGAATTTCCTCACCAACATCGTGGGAATACCACCACTATAATTAATTCCCGATTTAAGGTGACATCTCACCAACACCATCACAAATTACAACAATGAATGAACAATGAATGTCAGAAATGCCCAGATTCCGAAAAATGAATTAAAAATTCTGATCCTGTTTATTATCACTGATAATTCTGGATAATTTGAACATATTAATTACAGCTGGTTATCGAGGATATTATGAACTCATTTATTATCCCCTAATATGCAGGATAATCTGAATTTTGCTTTTATATCTGATTGCAATAATAATCTAAAATTACTTTTAACATAGAATACCTAGGATCTGCTCTTGCCAGATTCACAGGGATACACAAAAGAGCACTTTAACCTGTTTAGCAGGGATATTTTGAACATAGCTGCAATTCAATACATAGGGCAAAAGGATCCAGCTTTTTGTAAATAATCACATGTGAACATATAATGCTCTTTCCCACTAATTAATCTCAATAATCTGAACCTGCTTGTTACCAAAAATGACCATGGATAATCTGAACATTTTCTTTACCACTAATTACAGACTACCAGAACATCCTCTTTCTCATATATTAAACTGGATAATAAAAAAAAACACTAATTATCCAAGATCATTTTTACCTGCGCTTTACTGCTGATTAACCAGAAAAATCACCTTATTAATTACCTGGGATAATATGAACTAATATATATTACCACTGATGACTCAGGATAATATAAATCTGCTGTTTAATACTGCTTACACCAAGCATTGCCTCATCCACTCATTACCATTGATCATCCAGAATATTCAGAATCAGTTCATTACCACTGGTTATCCAGTACAATCTGGATCTGCACTTTTATTCTAATTAACCAGGATAATCTAAATTTATTTGTTAATAATGATCACACTGAATAATAATAATCTGCATTTAGTACTGCTCTCCTCATAAAATCTGAACCTCATGTTCACCATTGAATACACAAACATCTGAACCTGACTTTTACCACTGAACACCCAGGTATACAGGAATCTTCTCTTTACCACTGATTACTACCTTAGATCATCTAAAACTACACTTGACCATTAATTACCCCAAATCATCTTCAACATGTTCATTACTATCAATAATCCAGAATGACCTTAAACCACCTTTTACACAAGAACAATCTTCAAGACTCTACTTAATGCCCCAAAATAATAAAAACCTTATTTTTACTCCCAGTTGCCCAGAATAACCTCAACATACTCCTTACCATTGCTTATCCAAGATAATCTCAAACTATTCTTCACCACTGACTCCTAGGATTGATCATCTATCTGCTCTTTTACATGGATTTCACAGAATTATCTAAATTTCTTTTGTTACCACTCATTATCCAAGATGATATGAATGTTGTCTTTTTCCTTGATTACTCAGGATAATCAATTGGTTTTTTTAAACTAATTATTACCAAGGAGAACGTGCCCTTTACACTGAACACCTTGGATGAATTCAATTTTGAGCATTACTGCTGATTAACCAGGATAATCTTGATTGGTATTTATCACTGATCGTTTATCTGAATTGCTCTTTCCAAATGTTTGCTTTTTATCATTGATTATGCAGAATAAAAGTAGCCACATTTTCACTTGATAATCTTGAAAAGAATCATTTTATTCTTTAATCCTAATTTGCTCCTTATCACTAACTATAAAGGATAATCTGAACTCACGCTTTACGCCTGTCCAGAATAATGTGCACCTTAGTTGTTTGCCATTACCAAGGATATCTCAAACCTGTTTTAATACTCATATTCCCAAATTTGTCTGAATGTCTTCAATATCACTTGAATAATCTATGAAGAACAGTTTCTGATCAATGTAGATCAGGGAGAGGTTCAAATCTGAACCTGTTTTTCACCCCTGGTTTACTACGATAATCTGAACATGTTCCTCATCAATGATTGCCCTGAATAATCAGAGATGCTCATAATTCCTAATTTTCTTAGATAACCCAAATATTCTCTAACAATACCTATCCAGATTCATCTGAACCGCTCTCTGATCTTCTAGGTTGATCAGAAACTATTATTTATTATTGATTACTTAGCACAATCATTATCTGGTCTTTACCAATACATTATTCAGGATAAACTAAACCTGAGCTTTACCACCGATTACTCCAGGATAATCTGAACATGTTCTTTATTACTGATTTCCCTGGTTAATCTGAATCTTCTCTTCAGCAATGAATGTCCTGGGTAATCTAAACTATTCTTTACTATTAATCTTTTTTTCTAACCTTCATACTGATTATCCAGGATAATCTGAATAAAATATTTACAAATGATGCCCAAATTCAGGATAACCTGAATTTGTTACTAACTGCTGATCACCCAGGTTAATCCCAGCCTGTTCCTTAAATTGAATGCACAGAATAATCTGTACCTGTTATTTATCACTAACTCCCCAGAAAATATTTTGAATTTCCTTTTAATTAGCTCTTGTTGCATAATATTAGTTCATTTATACAGTATTGTACCTCCTCCCAATTATACATGCCTGTTCTGAAAACGTATAATCATTGATTTTGCATAAACATATTTTAAACTAACTATTTCCATAATTTTAGATTGTAGTTTGCATAATATTTTACAAATTCTATTTCCATTGCTAACTTGTTCAGATCAGATGGTCACTGTTGTTCCTTACAATCTTGTGGGTGTCATATTCGACAGATGACAAACATACCATTAGCCTTTTCTCCAGAGATGCTGTCTGACCCGCTGAGTTAATCCAGCTTTTTGTGTCCATCTTTGGTTTAAACCAGCATCTACAATTCCTTCCTACACATTAGGCTTACTTATTGTTTGGAATGTGTTTGACCACTCTAATTAATAAAACATATTTGTACAGATCTCTAGATAGCAACAGAGAAATTCTTGAGATCCTCAAATAGCAGCATAATTATGTGCATGCCTATTATTAACCAGTAAATGCTGGCTGGATCGTTTATTGAACAGGGAATTTAGGCAGCTTGTAGGAGAGCCATCCCCAGTGCGTTTTACAAAACTTTGCATAGATTGTCAACATGGAATCTTGTCTAAATCTGTGTTCTTTTATGAAAATACCCTGCAAGAATAATTGGTTTATGCATGCACATATTTATGAGTAGGCAGGTGGTTTTAGGAAAATTATGCTTTGTTTAATCTGTCCAAGGTATAACAAGGCCTTTTGGGGGGAAACAGTGAAGACATTGCTAAATGACATACTCATTTTGTGATTTTTTGTGGCACAGTGCCAGAGCTGGTCAATTCTAAATTACAGGCAGTTTTTTTATTAGTATTGTAAAGGATAAAAGGACAACAAGGATAACGTAAAACAACAAATAAAAAATATTCTTTTAAGAATGCAGTACCCACAGTCTAGCTAATCATTTTCATCTATTTCTAATTGAAATGTTGCTTATACAGAATACAGAATACAGAACTTTATTGTCATTCGGTACCGAGGTACCGAACAAAATTACAGCAGTCACAGAACACAACAAAAAAGAAAAGAGCACAGGACACACGACCCCAACACAAACATCCATCACAGTGACTCCAAACACCCCCTCGCTGTGATGGAAGGCAACAGGGGTTCTACAGGGGTGCTCCAATTTATATTTCAGTTTTACTTCTGTCTTTATTTTTTAATTATCTCAACTAAAATCACCAAATTGTTCAATGCCCTCTCCTAAATGTCCCACAGTAATTCTGTTTACAATTAAGAGAATCAGAAACAAGATACTTTCATTTCATTCAGATAGATGTGCTTGCGAATCTGCACGAGTGTACATGCAAGTTTGCATGTGTGTATATGTACGAACAATATTTGTGTAAATAGCTTTTTACAAAACATAAAAAACTATTTATTTCCTCCAATTTCATTTTCTTCCCTATGATCCATACCAAGATGGGAACCTTTAATTCTACGTAAAAGAAAAATCTTTTCTTATTTAAAAAACTATATTTATTATAAAAGATTCAGGCAGACTGTACATATACAACACTGTTCATTCTCTTAATAAAGGCAATGTTGAGAACTTTTTTGTTTCAAATTAAGTAGTTTGTAAAAAAATGAAATGAATAAACTAGTTCTATTAAAATGTTTCTCAGTCTTTGTTTATTTATGATGTTTACTTAAGCCAGAATTTCCAACTTCGCTGCATCCGAGGGCTCTGCTGGCCACTTCCAGGCCGGGGCGTCAACGCTGCTGGCTCCAACAGCTTCCCCTTGGTTGACTCTCCTTGGTCCTACTGCTCCCCCTGTTGATTCCACACTGTGGTCCTTAATGATGACACACTTGCTGTGCCCTGCTGCCCTTCCTCCTGCACTAACTACGCCATTTCCCCTATCTCTCACACCTAAACCATCCATTACTCTCCTCTGAGTCCCCCTCCTTTTTGCACGATTGCACCGAGCCTCCTCTGTCCTCCTCAGACCTTAAATTTAAACTCAACCTCAACCGCAAATGGTTTTCACCATTTCACCATCTTCCCATCTCCCCAGACTTCCCCCTCTCTAATGCTGAACAGTCTGTCCTCAGCCAAGGCCTTATCTTTGTATCCATATGCCCATATCTCATGAGTCCAAGCCCGCCATGATGTTGTCGTCTCTGCCTTCAGGCCTAACTCTCTGGCAAGGAGTCCTCGCTCTGCAATTACAACCTCTTTTCCAGTCTCTAATATTCCTTCTTCTCCTAGACACCCCATGCCAGCTGTCTCAATTTCTCCCATCCCCTCATTACAATCTCACTCCCTCCAAACGTGTAGCCCGCCGTTCACTCAGTAACAATCCAAATAATGTTATCAAGCCTGCCAACAAGGGAGGTGCTGTTATATTATTCAACAGTTGAATAACTTTCAATTTGTAGGCCCGTGTTGCAACATCTTTACCAAGAACATCCAGTCCCCTACACCTCCATTCCCCATGAGGAAGGCCTCAAGGATTTCTGGTTCTTCAATCAGTTCCTCTCAATTGACACTCTTCTATGTTTGGCCAAATTTGTCCACACCAGAAACAATTTCTCTTTTGGCACCTCTTACTTTTTTCAAGTCAAAGGTTCAGCCATGGGCACTCACATGGGCCCCAGCTATGCCTGTCTTTTTGTTGGTTAAGTTAAACAGTATTTGTTCCAAATATACCCCAGCATCATTCCCTAACTCTTTCTCCAATACATTGATGCCTGCATCGGGGTTATCTCCTGCACCCATGCAAAAATCATTGATTTCAATTGTACAACTTCCACACAGCCCTCAAATTCAGTTGGACTATTTCTGACACCTCTTTCCCCTTTCATGAACTCTCTGTCTCCAACACATGAGACAAACTATGTACAGATGTCTACTTCAAACCCATTGACTCCCACAGTTACCTTGACTACATCTAATCCCATCCTGCCCCTTGCAAGGATGCAATCTCCATCTGCTCTCACTTCCTCTCCCCCCAGATGCAACATGGATATAGTTCCCGTGGTCTTCACCTTTCACCCTATCATCCTCGGTATCCTCTGATATTTCTGCCACCTTCAACATAATCCCATCTTTAATCACATCTTCCCATCCACACTCCTTTCTGCTTTCGGGAGAGACCACTCCCTCCCCATCTCCATGGTTCATTCATCCCTTCCTACCCAAACCACCCCATCCCCTGGATCTTCTACAAATGTAGGAGATGTAACACCCATCACTGCACCTCCTCTCTCACTCTATTCAGGGAATTCAGCAGTCCTTCCAGATGAGTCAGAAATGTATGTTTTCAACCCTGGTCTACTGCGTTCATGCTCCCAATGTCTACTGTTTCGCCAAACCCTTGCACTCCGTCCACGAAGGCTCTGGGTTGCTAGCCATCTTAACTCCCTCTCCCATACTGATATTTATTTTCTTTTTTCTCCATTCTTTTCTTTCTTCTCCAGTGAGACCACATGCCAACCCAACAGTATAAACATTGTTTACAACCCAACAGTATGAACATTGAATTCTGCTCCCACACAGCGCCAGAGACCCAGATTTAATCCTGACTACAGGAACTTTCTGTCCAGAGTCTCTACATTCTCCCTCTGACGGCTGGGCTTTCTCCCGGTGCTCCGGTTTCTTCCCTCTTCCCAGAGACGCACAGATTTTTAAGTTAATTGGCTTTTGAGACTGCACGCCAAATGGAGGAACAGCACCTCATATTTCACTTGGGTAGTTTACAACCCAACAGTATGAACATTAAATTCTGCTCCCACACAGCGCCAGAGACCCAGATTTAATCCTGACTACAGGTGCTGTCTGTGCAGTTTCTATATTTTCCCTCTGTGCTTCCTCCGAGTTCTCCAGTTTCTTCCCTCTTCCCAAAGATTTTTAGGTTAATTGGCATTTGTAAATTGCCCCTAATGGGATAGAAACAGAGGTATTGATAATTTTGATAATAGGTGCAGGTGTAGGCCATTTGGCCCTTCGAGTCAGCACTGCCATTCAATATGATCGTGGCTGATCATCCAAAATTAGTACACCGTTCCTGCTTTCTCCCCATATCCCTTGATTCCATTAGCCCTAAGAACTATATCTAACTCTCTAATGAAAACATCCAGTGAATTGGCCTCCACTGCCTTCTGTGGCAGAGAATTGCACAGATTTACAACTCTCTGGGTGAAAACGTTTTTCCTCATCTCAGTCCTAATGGCCTACCATTTATTCTTAAACTGTGACCCCTGGTTCTGGACTCCCCCAACATTGGGAACATTTTTGCTGCATCTAGCCTGTCCAATCCCTTAAGAATTTTATATGTTTCTATAAGATCCCCTCTCATCCTAAATTCCAGTGAATATCAGCCCAATCGATGCATTCTTTCATCATATGTCAGTCGCGCCATCCCAGGAATTAACCTGGTGAACCTACGCTGCACTCCCTCAATAGCAAGAATGTCCATCCTCAAATTTGGAGACCAAAACTGCACACAATACTCCAGGTGTGGTCTCTCCAGGGCCCTGTACAACTGCAGTAGGACCTCCTTGCTCCTTTACTCAAATCCTCTCGCTATGAAAGCCAACATGCCATTCGCTTTCTTCACTGCCTGCTGTACCTGCATGTTTACTTTCAGTGACTGATGTACAAGAACACCCAAGTCACGTTGCACCTCCCCTTTTACTAATCTGACACCATTCAGATAATAATCTGCCTTCTTGTTTTTGCCACCAAACTGGATAACCTCACATTTATCCACATTATACTGCATCTGCCCACTCACCCAACCTATCCAAGTAACCTTACAGCCTCATAGCATTCTCTTCGCAGCTCACACTGTCACCCAGCTTTGCGTCATCCGCAAACCTGGAGATGTTACATATAATTCCTTTGTCTAAATCGTCAATATATATTGTAAATAACTGGAGTCCCAGCACTGAGCCTTGCATCACCCCGCTAGTCACTGCCTGCCATTTTGAAAAGGCCCTGTTAATTCCAACTCTTTGCTTCCTGTCTGCCAACCAGTTCTCTATCCATGTCAATACCCTACCCCCAATGCCATGTGCTCTAATTGTGCACACTAATCTCTTGTGTGGGACCTTGTCAAAGGCTTTTTGAAAGTCCAGGTACACCACATCCACTGGCTCTCCCTTATCCATTCTAATTGTTACATCCTCAAAACATTCCAGAAGATTAGTCAAGCATGATTTCCCCTTCATAAATCCATGCTGACTTTGACCGATCCTGTCACTGCTTTCCAAATGCACAGCTATTACATCTTTAATAATCGGCTTCAAGCATCTTCCCCACTACCGATGTCAGGCTAACTGGTCTATAACTCTGTTTTTCTCTCTCCCTCCTTTCTTAAAAAGTGCAGTTACATTAGCTACCCTCCAGTCCAACAGGAACTGATCCAGTCTACAGAACTTTGGAAAATGATCACCAATGCATCCACAATTCCTAGGGCCACCTCCTTGAGCACTCTGGGATGCAGACCATCAGGCCCTGGGGATTTATCTGCCTTTAGTCCCAACAGTTTACCTAACACCATTTCCTGACTAATTTGGATTTCCTTCAGTTCCTCCCTCCTATGAGATCCTCAGTCCCCTAGTATTTCTGGGCGATTGCTTGTGTCTTCCTTAGTGAAGACAGAACCAAAGTACTCGTTTAACTGGTCTGCCATTTCCTTGTTTCCCATTATAAATTCACATATTTCTGACTGTAAGTACCTACATTTGTCTTCACTAACCTTTTCCTCTTCACTATCTATAGAAGATTTTACAGTCCATTTTATATTCCCTGCAAGCTTTCTTTCATGCTCTATTTCCCCCCTCTTAATTAACCCCTTTGTTCTCCTCTGTTGAATTCTAAATTTCTCCCAATCCCCCAGTTTGCTGCTTCCTCTGGCCAATTGATATGCCTCTTCCTTGGATTTAACACTATCCCTAATTTCCCTCGTTAGCCATGGTTGAGCCGCCTTCCCTGTTTTATTTTTACAGCAGACAGGGATGAACAATTGTTGTAATTCATCCATGCGATCTTTAAATCTTTGCTATTGCATATCCATAACATAGAACTAGTGTACAAGTCCTACTGATCCTGATGGTCGATATGGACTCGGTGGGCCAAAGGACCTGTCTCCATGCTGTGTCTCTAAACACCATCTTCTCCTTTATACAATCATTTCTAACCCCAAGAGCCCCATTTCTCTTTTATCCTCCCACTTTTCCCATCTCCTGTCCCTGTCCACTCATATCCCTCCCTCCGGCTTTACATTTCACTCCTCTTCTCTACTTATATGACACCCTTTTATCTCCTTTTCACCTCAAGCCTTTGTCACTTATTTCATCCAATCAAACCCTTCTTATCTATATGCACCTATCACTTCCCAGGCTTTGTCCTCGACACCCTCCCCTTCTCTTATCCAGCTTTCTTCTCCTGACTACATAAGTCTGAAGAAGGATCCCAACCTGAAACGTTGTCTGTCGATAAACCTCGCCAGGTGCTGTCTTACCGCTGAGTTCCTCCAGCATTTTGTTTTTTGCTCGAGATTCCATCAATTCCTTCTACTGCACTCTTCTCCACCAGATGCAACTTGTCCTCACCCTCAACAACTTCTCTTATGACTCCTCTCACTTTCTTCAAGTTAAAGGTGTGGCTCCCAGCTAATCCTGCCTTCTTGTTGGTTACGTCGCACAGTCCTTGTTCCAATTGTACACAGGCGCCATCCACCAACTCTTTCTCCGCAACATCGATGACTGCATCAGGCTGGCTCCTGAACCTGTGCAGAACTTGTTGATGTCATTAGCTTTACCACCTCTCTCCTCTTTTATGATCACTCTGTCTCCATCACAAGGGACAATCAACTGGCATCTACCGCAAACCCACTGTCTCCCACCGTTATCTGGACTACGCCTCCTCCCACCCTGCCTCTTGCAAAGACGCTATTCCCTACTATTAATTTCTCTGTCTCCACCGTCACTACTCCCAAGATGAGGCTTTCCAATCCAGGACAGCTGAGATGTCCTCTTTCGTTCGTAAACATGATTTCTCCCCTGCTAACAGATCCTCATCCGCATTTCATCTGTGTCCTGTAGTTCTACTCTTGCTTCCCCTCCCATTAGAAGGAACAAGGATAGAGTTCCTTTTGTCCTTACCTTTCACCTCACCAGCCTCTGCATTCAACACATCATTCTTCAACATTTCCACCACCTTCAACTTGATCACACCACCAGTCACATCTTCCCACTGCCACCCCTTACTGCATTCTGCAGAGACTGTACCTTCACAATTCCTTCGTTCCCTTATCCCTTCCTACTCAAACCACATCCTCCTCAGGTACGTACTCCCGAAACTACAGGAAATGTATCACCTGTCCCTATTGACGGCGTCAAAGTCAAGATAGTTGAAAACATTCAAATTACTAGGAGTCAATATCACCAACAACTTCTCCTGAATCACCCATATTGAAGCAACGACCAGGAAAGCACACCTACACCTCTACTTCCTTAGAAGGCTTAGGAAGTTAGGCATGTCCCCTACAAGTCTCACCAACTTCTACAGGTGCACCATATAAAGCATTTTATTAGGATGCATCACAGCTTTGTTTGGGAACAGCTTGGGAACAACCAAGACCAATGAAAAATTGCAGCAAATTGTGGACGCAGCCCAGACCAACACATAAAACAACCTCCCTTTCATTGATTCCATTTATACCTCACACTGCCTTGGCAAGGCCAGCAGCATAATTAAGGATGAGTCACAGCCTGGCCACTCCCTTTTCTCCTCCCTCCCACAAGGCAAAAGGCATAGAAGTATGAAAACGCACATCTCCAGATTCTTCCCAGTTTCTCAGGCGACTGAATTATCCCACCACAACCAGAGAGCAACTACTACTCCTTAACTACGATCTACCTCATTGGTGACCCTTGGACTATCTTTGTTCATCTTTGCTGGCTTTACATTGCACTGAACGTTATTCCCTTATATGTATCAACACACTGTAAATTACTCGATTGTAATCATGTATTGTCTTTCCGCTGATTGGAAAGCATGCAACAAAAGCTTTTCACTGTACCTCTGTACTCGTGACAATAAACTAAACTGAAACTGAAACTATAACACCTCCCTTACATTCATCCAGGAAACCCACAGTTCTTCCAGGTGAGACAGAGGTTCACGAGCACTTCCTCTAACCTAATCTTCTGCATTCAGTGCTTCCAATGTGGTCTCCTTTACATCGGCGAGACCAAGTGAAGACTGAGCAACCATTTCGTCCAACACTTGCACTCAGTCTGCCAATGCCTACTGGATCACCCGGTTGCAACGCTCCTCCCCATTTTGATCTTTCTGTCCTGAGCCTCCGCCATTGCCAGAGTATGGTCACACACAAACTGGAGGAACTGTATCACATTTTCCGTTTATGTAGTGTACAATCTAATGGTATGGGCACTGAATTCTCCAACTTTAGGTAACTAACCTACAAACATCCCCCCTTGTTTTCTTCTCGCTCTCTTCCCTGTGCCCCACCTGGGGTTGCACTAATTTTTCCCCTTCCCTTGTTCCCTTCAACCTATATTCCTTCCTTTGGCTTCACAATTGGCACCTCTTATCTCACACTGTGTGTCTTTTCATCTCTGGCCTTTGTCAACCATCTGAGTATAAACCACACCCTCCCTCACCTGTATCCACTTACCATTTGCCAGGCTTTGTCCGGCTCCAGCTCCTCTCTTCCAGCTTTCTCCCTGTCACCACAATCAGTCTGAAGTAGGGTCCTGACCTGAAATGTCACCTATTGATTTTCTCTAAAGATGCTACCTGGCCCACTGAATTACTCCAGCACTTTGTGTCTTTCTTTGTAAACCAGCATCTGCAGTTTCTTGTATCTCACTCAGCTCAAGGAGCTGATTGTTGATTTCAGGAAGGGAAAGCCATGGATCAATGAACCTGTCTTCACCAACAGGATAATGTTGGGCATTTTGATTGTGCATATCTCTGACAATCAGTCTGGGGGCAGTGTATCAATGCAATCACAAAGAAAGCTCATCAATGCCTTACTTTCTTAGAAGATTGAGGAGATTTGGTATGTCGCAAATATATTGAACTTCTACAGATGTATGGTAGTGAGCATACTATGTAGCATCTTGGCCTGATTTGCCAACTCAAACGTCCAAGAACGAAGAAGGCTACATTGACAGACATTGTTCGGTCCATCACCCCACCAACAAAAGGATCTATGGGAGGTGCTGCCTCAAAAAGGTTATCACCAAAGATCCACACCACCTTGGCCACACTCTAATTTTGCTACTACCATTGGGAAGGTGGTACAGGAATCTGAAAACAGTGACCACCAAGTTCAAGACCAGTTTCTTCCCACCAACCATCAGGCTCTTGAACACTACACAACACTACCCACTATCTCAGCAACTATGATCCTCTGTGGACTGTACCTCTGGTTGCACTCTGGACTTCAGTTTTGCACTATGAGGGTCACCTAATATTATTGTCATTCATTTTTTTTTTCATTATATAAAACATAGCACAAAAAGTAAGGAAATTTGTGTAGATTATTTCTTTGTTGTAACAATGCTTCTTGGCAATAAATCTTAAACCGTTGGAAAGTCTGTTTATTTCCCTTTTAAATGGTGCCACATTTGTAAGGAACATGCATTTGTGGGATGAGCAGCAGAGCTGAGTATGTGGGTTGCCCCCCATGAAAAATCTGCCAAATCTTCTCTGCCAATGCCAAACAGCTTATTCTGCCATTGACTCTTGTTCGGTGTTGTTTGGTGGATTGGATGATTGAAGTCTGAAGAAACAAGACATATTGGCAATTTAACAATTTATTCATTTAATAAACAGGAGCCTCAGTAGCGTGTGGAAGAACCATACACAGCCACAACAGCCTGGCACCTCCTCCTCATGCTGGTCACCAGCCTGGTCACACACTGTTGTGGGATGCCATCCCATTCTTCAACGAGCATTTGTCGCAAGTCAGCCAACATGGTTGTGTTGGTCACTCTGGCACGAACAGCACGCCCAAGCTGATCCCACAAGTGTTCAATGGGGTTGAGGTCAGGACTGCTGGCAGGCCATTCCATCCTCTCCACTCCCAAATTCTGGAGGTAGTCTCTGAGAAACCCTGCTCTGTGGGGGCGAGCATTGTCATCTTGGAGGATAGAGTTCGGTCCCAGACTGTGGAGATATGGGATTGCCACTGGTTGCAGAATCTTATCTCGATATCTCTCTGCATTGAGATTGCCTCCAATGATGACAAGCCTCGTTTTTCCAGTGAGGGAGATGCTGCCCCACACCAATTCACTGCCTCCACCAAAAGATGTTACTCTATCGGTGCAGCAATCAGCATAGCGTTCTCCGCGTCTTCTCCACACTTTGACCCTATGATCCAACTGCCGTAGGCAGAATCTGGACTCATCGCTGAACATAACGTTCCTCCACATGTTCAGGTTCCAGTGCACGTGTTGCCGACACCAGCGCAAACGGGCCTGACGGTGAAGGGCAGTCATGGCAGGTCTCCTGGCAGCCCAATGAGACCGGAGATCGGCTGCGTGCAGTCTGTTCCGAATTGTCTGGGCAGAGAGCTGTCGGCCATATCGTCCTGCAAACCTTGACTGCAAATCTGTAGAAGACAGCCTACGGTTCCTAAGTGCTGACAGGGTGAGGAAACGGTCTTCTTCGGGTGTCGTCTTCTTGGGACGCCCACTTCGCGGCCTGTCTCTGACATCCCCCGTTATATGGAACTTGGCCTTCACTTTGGAGATGGTACTAGGGCTCACTCCAAATAATGCCGCAACTTGGTTTTGCGGAACACCAGCTTGAAGTTACCCTATCGCACGGGCCCTATCCAGATCAGTCAAACGTGGCATGCCGATTCTTGGAGCAGACACCTACTGACCACTGTAGCAGGGCCCATGCTCACAGATGCTGCCAATCAGGCACCTGATTGTCAGCACCTGGGGGTACCAGAAGCTCAAAACAAGAGTCAATAGCAACAGCAGAATAAGCTGTTTGGCATTGGCAGAGAATATTTGGCAAATTTTTCATGGGCGCAACCCATATACTCAGCTCTGCTGCTCATCCCACAAATGCATGTTCCTTACAAATGTGGCACCATTTAAAAGGGAAATAAACAGGCTTTCCAACGGTATAAGATATATTGCCAAGAAGCATTGTTACAACAAAGAAATAATCTACCAAACACAAATTTCCTTACTTTTTGTGCTATGTTTATTTATTTGTATTAATGACCCTGTTAATCCACAGCAAGCAAGAATCTCATTGTTCTGTTGCTGATACAAATGACAGTTAAACACTACTGACTCTTTATTCTGTGATGTTAGTACTCATTATTAGGTGTGAATATAAAATAAAGATCCATTATGTATATTATTTCCAGCAATGAGTCCATTAGTTATTGGTACAACGGTAATGCAACAATATGGTTCATGGAAACAAATAGATGTTACTATAAATAATGTTTATGTGTAAATTCTGTTGATTTTTGATCCACTATTTAGGAAACATAGAAACATAGAAAATAGGTTCAGGAGTAGGCCATTCGGCCCTTCGAGCCAGCACCACCATTCAATATGATCGTGGCTGATCATCCAGAATCAGTACCCTGTTCCTGCTTTCTCCCCATATCCCTTGATACTGTTAGCACCAAGAGCTATATGTAACTCTCTCTTGAAGGACTTCTCAGAGCCATAACCAAAACTGAATAACCCAGCCATTTAGCCCAACAGCTGCTGAGAAGACATCCTATCTAATAAAAATGTTTACACCACATGTATTATGTCAAATTGTTCAGTAGTGGTGGTATCTTGCTAGATTCAAAGGATGACCATGCTATTATTGATACTAAAGACCCTACCAACATGGATAAAATTTGCAGTTAATTAAGGATCATCACTTATTTTAGCCACTTTATTTCTGGTTTAGCTAAATTATGCAGGCATCTCCTTGCTGCCATGTAACCAAAGCACTGTTTAGAAGGGACTGAAACCTCCAAATTTGAAGTTTGATCTGACAAACAGAACATCTAGTAATTATATTATTGCACATAATGTTGCAGAGAAAGCTACAGTTAACAATTTTTTTTTCTGATACAAAAGGCTTTATGTTGGATTATAGTGTAGATGTGAACCTGGTTGACATGGATGCAACTTCTTGGAAGGCAAATAAAGCTGAGCAAATGTTGATCATACAGAGAAAATATCCCAAAGACCAATATCTATCCTGTGAATTACATGAGCACATATGCAATAAAACACATGAAATTCATACCCAAGCACTCCTGCCTGGGATACTGTTCTTGTAAAATGCCACATAAACCATCAAGTAACTCCATACGCACAAAGCCATTTGAGGTAAATGTTACTGACCATCACTGACTCCCTGGAAACTATATGAAGCAAACAAGATTCTTTAGAATGACTGTTTGACTTGATTAATCCAATGTACCCCTGGATGATTTCCCTCACTTGCCTCGCATAAATTTGAGTTAAGCAAAATTTAGTTTTCCCATGGCCTGTCCCATTGTTTCAAATCCTTCCACAATTTCAGACCGCCCTGTTCTCCTCCTGCCATCCAAGAATAGCACAACTCTATAA
Source organism: Rhinoraja longicauda (assembly GCF_053455715.1). Classification (NCBI taxonomy): domain Eukaryota; kingdom Metazoa; phylum Chordata; class Chondrichthyes; order Rajiformes; family Arhynchobatidae; genus Rhinoraja; species Rhinoraja longicauda. The sequence continues at coordinate 7,573,889 of NC_135974.1, forward strand.
TTCTGGTCTAGTGCGAATGGTATATTTTAATTGTTGCAACACTGTTGGCCACCCAGTCAATTGCTGAGACATTGGGATCTGAAACTTCCCGTAACCATCCTATATTCAGGTCCACCACCAATTTTCGGGCACCCTTGCTTCCAGTGCCTGGTCATATAATCCATTTTGTTGGACCAATTGAGGTCACGCCCTTGAGGTGCTTAGATACTGGCCCGACTTGTCGGCCACGGAAGTCAGCTATGGGAACAGATCTGCCAGCTCCAGAGCCGTGGCAGAGCCGCAAGCAGAAAATTCAATCCAGTGATCAGCCGTGGAAGTCGGCCATCGGAACCAATCACCCGGTTTCAGCCAGTTCAGAATACCAGAGCCCTGGCCACAGCCTGAAAATTCGACCCGCTAATCAGCTACGGAAGTCAGTTACGGGAATAGATCTGCCAGCTCTGGTCAGGCCGAAGTTCCAGACTCCTGTCCGCAGGGGACAAATTTGACCCACCAATTGGCGCGGAAATCCCTTGAGGTAAATACGATATGTCACAATAGAAATCCCGGAGGGAAATTAGTCTACCAACAGTCATAACACACAACAAGATACACGAAAACTTGAAATTAAGTTAAAAGTGAAAAAAGTTAAGTTAAAAGTGAAGACAAGCGACTGTTAGCTGGCTGCCATGTGCACAGCGCCTTAACCAGAACAAACAAACAAACAAACAAACAAACAAACACAGCCTTATCCCCTGGGCAGAGGATTCTAAAACTAGAATCCGAGCAAGTCTGAGATTTGCACTTTGGAAGCATGAATGAAAGGGAAAAGTATACACCGATCAGCCAAAACATTATGACCTGATGAGCCAAATTATCACCACCTGCCTAATATGCTGTTGGTCCTCCTTGTGCAACCCCATTTGCATCAGGGTGCGATGCACTGTATATTGTGACACATTCCTCCCGTGACCACCATTAAAATGTTCTGTGACTTGTGCCACAGTAGACCTTCTGTCGGTTTGGACCAGACAGGATAGCCTTCGTTGCCAGCACGCATCGATGAGCCTTGGGCGCCCAGCACCCTGTCGCCGGCTTGTGGTTTGTCCCTCCTCAGACCACTGTTGGTAGGTACTCACTGCTGACCGGGAGCACCCCACAAGCCTTGCCGTTTCAGAGATGCTCTGACCCAGTCGTCTGGTCATAACAATTTGGCCCTTGTCAAAGTCGCTCAGGTATTTATTCCTGCCCATTTCTCCTGCATCCAACACATCAACTTCAAGAACTGACTGTTCGCTTGCTGCCTAATATATCCCACCCCTTGACAGGTGCCATTGTTACAAGATAATCAATGTTATTCACTTTACCTGTCAGTGGTCATAATGTTTTGGCATATCGGTGTATACTGTAGTTAATGGCAAGATCCTTAACACTACTGATGTAGAGACTCTTGGGGTCCAAGTCTGCAGCTCCCTGAAAGTAGCAACACAAGAACATAAAGAACATAAGGTATGCTTGCCTTCATCGGTCAGGGCATTGACTATACGAGTCAGGAAGTCATGTTGCAACATACAGGACTTTGGTTAGGCCGCATTTGAGGTATTATGTGCAATTCTGGTCGCCCCATTCCAGGAAAGATGTGGAGGCTCTGGAGAGGATACCAAAGAGATTTACCAGAATTTTACCTGAATGAAAGGATATTAGCTACAGGGAAAGGTTGTAGAAACTCGGAATGTTTTCTCTGGGGCATTAGAGGTTGAGGGGTGATCAGATAGAGGTATGTAAAATTATGAGAACATACAAACTCCGTACAGGTAGAGCCCATAGTCGGGATTGAACCCGGGGTCTCTGGCGATGCAAGGCAGCGACTCTGGCGATGCAAGGCAGCGACTCTACCGCTGCGCCACCATGACCACCCTGTGCAGGGCAATTTTTTTTTACACAGATTAGTGAGTGCCTGGAATACACTGCTGCGAATGGTAGCTGAAACAGTTATGTTAGTGGCATTTAAAAGAGTTTTGGATAAGTATATGGATATTCAGGGAATGGAAGGACAAGATTTATGTGCAGTTACTGTAGATAAGTGATGTTCTTAGCATTATGTTTGGCACAGTCATTGTGGGTGCAAAGGGCCTGAACCTGTGCTGTCTTGTTCTATGTTCTATAAAATTCTGTTCTTAAACCAAGCTTTCTGAGCATCTGCCATGATATCATATTTTTTTATTTGATTAACTCCTGTGAATAATATTAGGATGCTTGACTACTGCACATCCAGGCACAAATGCGAGTTCTTGTTTCAGCCTCCAATCTCTCTCCATACATACACTTTGCCTTATCCCTCCACACAGCGTATATGTTTTGGAGAAACAAGATATGTGCAACTTCTCAATCGTTAATAATGTAAAGATTGCAGAACCTACCTAATCATCGTCAGGAAAATGCTACTCGCACAAGATTGTGCCGAAGGGAGGAAGAAGTGCGTGACGCGGGCCTTTCATCATTGACGATATGATCGATCTGTAGTACTGTACAATGACGCCGTCATAATAATAATGTATTAGGTATTGCGGTTGGCCGTTGAAACATAAGTTTGTCACTACCTGGTAAACCACCAATAAACAGAAGGCCGTAGTATTTTGTGAACAGGCCGCAAACTTTAACACGCTTTCGATCTGAGGTGGGTTTCAATAATTCATCTGTGACTTCTTGACACAGAGGCTGCTGAAATTCAACAAGAACGGTCGCCTAACGTCGAGAGTTTTGGGCAGCAGCGTGACAGAGGGCAAGAAAGCGGGTCCGACCGCGAGCGCCAATGGACGCCGGCCGGCGGGCGGGCGGCGCGAGCACGGCCGTTTGAAAGCGCAACGGTTCAAATGGCGCGAGGCAGTGAAGGCGACGGGGGGTGCAGAGGGAATCGGGCCAGAATTTGCCAGTGTCGTAGCGAAGCGAAGGCATGGCGGTGGGAGCTGTGGGAGGGAGATTGTTGGTATCATGGCGACGGGGGAAGGAAGGGAACATGGGTTTTAGTTGTTGACGACGCCAATTGCTGCCCAGAACACCCACGTCGTGGGGAATGCGAGAGGGAAGAAAACGATGAAGAAGGTTGATGCTGGGGAATGTGGCTCAATATTTGAAAGAGTAGTTGGAAGTGAAGATTTGAATTTTGATAGGGTGAAGAGAATGGAGGGAGCAAGGATCTTTGGATGTAGGCGGAGAGTGGGTCTGTCATAATTGGGAGATAGACGGAGATGGATAAGTGAGGGAGACCTGCTGGAAACGTGGGAAATTGAAGAAAAATGGAAGCAACTGATAAACAGATTGAACAAGGGCGCTGTCCGCGGAGAAGCAGCCAGTTATAAATGAGGTAGGAATGTGAGAGTTGTGGGGATATGTGAAAATCTCAGACTATTAACAATTAAGGTGAAAGGTCAGAGCTTCTCTTTCATTGTTGTGCAAGAGACGGATGTGGCTCATAACGCCAAACGTTGGGGAGACGGAGACCATAATATTTATTGAGTGTAAACTCATTTTGTCCACTATTGTTTATATTGTTTTATTTTCCCGGATCACCCAAAGCTGGATTTCTCCACAAGATAAAATCAGCTGATAAACCAGTATTCTGAAATATGGAAGTAAACTGCACCGTATCATAAGTCTCCCCTATGCATATGATCATGCTGAAAATGAAAAAAATAACTCGAGGCTCAAAATTAGAAATAAAAACAAATGCTGAAAAGGCAGTATACATAACCAAGCGTTAACATTCCAAATTGAAGACCCTTCAACAGAGGATCCGATCTAATCTCGACCTTTCCCCGCTCCACTTTCCTATCTCGTTCTCCAAAATCCTTTACTTCCCCATAGACCAGAAACCTGCTCACTGTTGTCTCAATAATACTAATCCTCCACAAGTTTCCACTTGCTTCAACCAATGCAGGTGACGGTCATGTGGGGGATTACGATGAGGCTCGAACCCGTCCTTGCCGCTCGCAAATGATCGGCCATTGGAGGGGAGATGGCTACACCTTTATAGAGTAGGTAGGCTGTGAAGAGGTTTATTCGAAAGAACTCCAGAGGGACCCCTCAGCTATGACTCGCTGTCCTTACCTTGACTCCGTAACCAATGCATCATTTTTGATTCACACAAGTGCGCAGTGTGAACTCGGTTTGCGGCAGTGGAAGACAGCATCGCAGACCAGACTCTAACACCAACCCAGTGCAGCCGCCAGGACTACGGACCTTTAAGGCTAAGATAAGACTCTACACAAGATGATGCTGGAAACGCGGCAATTCTTTGTCTACTGCTTCAGTGAAGTCTAATGTTCTCACAATACAATTGAGATAGAGCATGGAAACCGGCACGTCAGCCCACGCCAACGGTAGATCACTGGTCCACACTAGTTCCATGTTATTCCACTTTCACATTCAGTGCCATTGCACTAGGGGCAAACCTGCATGTCTCTGGGATGTTGATGGAAACCAGAACATCCGGAGGAAACCCACTCAGTCACCGGGAGAATGGGCAAATTTCATACAGACAGCACCCAAGGTCAGGATCGAACCTGAGTGTCTGGCAGTGTGAGGCAACAGCTCTACCAGCCACCAATATAATCGTTGCACTTTTGTATTACGGTAAACCCTTCTTATCACGGATCTTTTTATAACGGATTTTGGTTATAATGGATCGACCGACCTTCACTGCCTCCCTCGCCACTTCCAGGCTGGGGTGCGAACGCCACCTTCGGCTTGCACCACCTCGCCAGCCGCCACTCCTGGCCCGCATCGCCTCGCTGGCCGCTTCCAGCCCAGGCCCCCGAACACTTTCCCAGCTACTTCCAGGCCAGGTTGATCACGGCCGCTTCCAGGCCGGATCTACTGCAGTGAAGACCCTGGCTGATTCCAGGCCGCGTCTGTCATCGCTGACCGTGCAGTCCGGCCGCCCGCGGGCCATGACCAATGTCTTCGCCGCTCCACCAGAAACTAACCTGGATTCCATGTCTGCAGTTCCTTCCTACACTTATTAATCTTCTTTTACTCTGACTCGTTGTTAAACAAATTCATATTGATTGCGGCCTGCTGATGAGGGTATCAAGAATATAATTACAAAGGGACATACAAAGACCCAGTTCCCTGAGTTTGATGATAGGTTTAGAGGAGATGATGGCATTGAATGCCGACCTGTCGTCAATGAACAACAGCTTTCTTAGGTCTTCTTACACCCCAGGTGGTCCAATGCAGAGGAGAGACGGTGAGATTGCATCCCCTGTTGATCTGATGTGGAATTGCAATGGATCCAAGCATTATAACAAATCTCTCAAAGCGCTTCATTACCACTGACAACATTTATCAGTCAGTAGTCATTGAGACATGTCACCTTAGTCTTCTTCGGGGACTGATATTATTCAGGATATCTTTATTTGTCGAAATTTCGTCACCCACAGTCCAACAATAAGAGCAATAAAATAAGCAAATTACACAACCCCAACCAACACAAAACCCCCAAAAAAGAAACATCCATCACAGTGAGTCTCCTCCAGTCCCCTCCTCACTGTGATGGAAGGCCAGAATGTATTTTCTCTTCCCCTGCCGTCTTCTCCCCGGTCAGGCTGTTGAGGTTGCCACGTTCCAGGCTGCGCCGGACGGTGAAAGGTCCGCAGCGGGCCGACCCAAGCCCCGCGACCCGGGGCGGGTGAACACGCTGCCGCTGCCATTGCTGCTGCACGTCGGGGCGGTCGTGGCTCCCGACATTGAAGCCCCCGCCGAGCAGAGAAAAATCCCGCGGGCTATTTCAGGCCGCGCCGGACGGTGAAAGGTCCGCGGCGGGCCGACCCAAGCCCCGCGATCCGGGGCGGGCGAACACGCTGCCGCTGCCGAAGTTCCCGATGTCGGCATCCACGCGGCCTGAGCCGAAGGCGAGTCGCAGCCGCTCCCGCAGCCTCCGAAGACAGCCGGCTCCGCTGATGGTGAGTCCGGTCCGCGGGCTCTGCGAACCAGAGCCCTGGAGGCCGCCAGCTCCAGGAGTTGGGCCGATGGTAGGCCGCAGCAGGAACGGAGACCCGACCCAGAAAACAAAGGTCGGGTCTCCGTTCGGAAGGGACAGATTTACAATTTTACAGTTCCCCACACACACACACACATAGCACACAACCACAAAAACACGACATCACATCTATAATTAAGACAACAACAAAAAAAAGACAAACGGAAAGCAGGTAAGCCGCAGCTGCTAGGGCAGCGCCGCCATTTTGATGAGCTTTTAAAGCAGATGGGAACATTGGACCTTAATAATGAGAAGTTGAAGAAGCCATGCAAAAATTCCAGCCAATTGGTCGCACAGGTTTTAAGAAAGCATCAAGGTACACCATTAGGGCCGGCGCTTTCCAAGGATTGGTCCTGTGAAGGATGATAGACAATAGATAATAGGTTCAGGAGTAGGCCATTCGGCCCTTCAAGCCAGCACCACCATTCACCGTGATCATGGCTGATCATCCAAAATCAGTACCCCGTTCCTGCCTTGACTCCGCTGTCATTAAGAGCTCTATCTAACTCTCTCTTGAAAGCATCCAGAGAATTGGCCTCCACTGCCTTCTGAGGCAGAGAGTTCCAAAGCTTCACAACTCTCTGAGCGAAAAGGACCTCTCCGTTCTAAATGGCCTACCCCTTATTCTTAAACTGTGGCCCCTGGTTTGGGACTCCCCCAACATCGGGAACATGTTTCCTGCCTCTAGCGTGTCCAATCCCTTAATAATCTTATATGTTTCAATAAGATCCCCTCTCATCCTTCTAAATTCCAGAGTATACAAGCCCAGTCGCTCCAGTCTTTCAACGTACGACAGTCCCGCCATTCCTGGAATTAACCTCGTGAACCTGCGATGCACTCCCTCAATGGCAAGAATGTCCGTCCTCAAATTTTGAGACCAAATCTGCACACAATACTCCAGGTGTGGTCTCACTAGGGCCCTGTACAACTGCAGAAGGACCTCTTAGCTCCAATACTCAACTCCTCTTGTTCTGAAGGCCAACATTCCATTGGTTTTCTTCACTGCCTGCTGTACCTGCATGCTTCCTTTCAGTGACTGATGAACTACGACACCCAGGTCTCATTGTAGTTCCCCTTTTCCTAACGACACCATTCAGATAATAATCTGCCTTCCTATTCTTACCACCAAAGTGGATAACGTCATATTTATCCACATTAAACTGCATCTGCCCACGCGCACAACCTGTCCAAGTTACTCTGCAAACTCATAGCATCCTCCTCACAGTTCACACTGCTACCCCGCTTTGTGTCATCTGCAAATTTGCTAATGTTACTTTTAATCCCTTCATCCAAGTCATTAATGTATATTGTGAATAGCTATGGTCCAGGCACCGAGCCTTGAGGTACCCCACTAGCCTGCCATTCTGAAAGGGACCCGTTTATCCCATCTCTTTGTTTCCTGTCTGCCAACCAATTTTCTATCCATGTCAGTACCCTACCCCCAATACCATGTGCTCTAATTTTGCCCACTAAACTCCTGTGTGGGATCTTGTCAAAGGCTTTCTGAAAGTCTAGGTACACTACATCCACTGGCTCTCCCCTGTTCATTTTCCTAGTTACATCCTCAAAAAATTCCAGAAGATTAGTCAAGCATGATTTCCCCTTTGTAAATCCATGCTGACTTAGAACGATCCTGTTACTGCTATCCAAATGCTCCGCAATTTCTTCTTTTATAATTGACTCCAGCATCTTCCCCACCACCGATTTCAGACTAACTGGTCTATAATTTGTGTAAGAAAATAACTGCAGATGCTAGTACAAATCGAAGGTATTTATTCACAAAATGCTGGAGTAACTCAGCAGGTCAGGCAGCATCTCAGGAGAGAAGGAATGGGTGACGTTTCGGGTCGAGACCCCTCTTCCTGTTTTCTCTCTCCCTCCTTTCTTAAAAAGTGGGATAACATTAGGTATCCTCCAATCCACAAGAACTGATCCTGAATCTATAGAACATTGGAAAATGATCACCAATGCGTTCACGATTTCTAGAGCCACCTCCTTAAGTACTCTGGGATGCAGACCATCAGGCCCTGGGGATTTATCAGCCTTCAGTCCCATCAGTCTACCCAACACCGTCTCCTGCCTAATGTGAATTTCCTTCAGTTCCTCCGTCACCCTAGTGTTTCTAGCCACTAGAACATCTGGGAGATTATTTGTGCCTTCCTTAGTGAAGACAGATCCAAAGTACCGGTTCAACTCATCTGCCATTTCCTTGTTCCTGAAAGACTCATCTGACATCAGCTTTGATGATTGAGATTACAGTTGCCGAGAAGGTATATCATTGTTTTGGAAAGAACTGCAGATGCTGGTTTAAATCGAAGGTAGACACAAAATGCTGGAGTAACTCAGCGGGACAGGCGGCATCTCTGGAGAGAAGGAATGGGTGACGTTAAGGGCCGAGACCCTTCTTCAGACTGATATGCCACTGTATAAGAAAATAACTGCAGATGCTGGTACAAATCGATTTATTCACAAAATGCTGGAGTAACTCAGCAGGTCAGGCAGCATCTCGGGAGAGAAGGAATGGGTGACGTTTCGGGTCGAGACCCTTCTTCAGACTGATGTCGGGGGTGGGACAAAGGAAGGATATAGGTGGAGACAGGAAGATAGAGGGAGATCTGGGAAGGAGGAGGGGAAGGGAGGGACAGAGGAGCTATCTGAAGTTGGAGAAGTCGACGTTCATACCACCGGGCTGCAAACTGCCCAGGCGAAATATGAGGTGCTGCTCCTCCAATTTCCGGCGGGCCTCATCACTCTGGCACTGGAGGAGGCCCATGACAGAGAGGTCAGACTGGGAATGGGAGCGGGAGTTAAAGTGCTGGGCCACCGGGAGATCAGTTGCGTTAATGCGGACCGAGCGCAGCTGTTCAGCGAAGCGATCGCCGAGCCTGCGCTGGGTTTCGCCGATATAAATAAGTTGACATCTAGAGCAGCGGATGCAATAGATGAGGTTGGAGGAGGTGCAGGTGAACCTTTGTCTCACCTGGAAAGACTGTTTGGGTCCTTTGATGGAGTTGAGGGGGGAGGTAAAGGGACAGGTGTTGCATCTCGTGCGGTTGCAGGGGAAAGTGCCCGGGGTTGGGGTGGTTTGGGTAGGAAGGGACGAGTGGACCAGGGAGTTACGGAGGGAACGGTCTCTGCGGAACGCAGAGAGGGTAGGGGATGGTTCTCGCTTTCAAATCAATGATGGAAAGTATACAAGTACTCCCCACATCGGTCCTCATGCCCCCCTCTGCCCTGCTAACCCACCACCCCCTCACCATACATCCCCTCCACCTCCACCTGCCCCCCTGCCTCCAACCCACCCCAACCCCCACCATTGCCGGGTGTTCACCATCCAACCTGACCTCCCCCTTTCAGACACCGAACGGTCTGTCTTCAGCAGAGGCCTTAACTTTGTTCCCCTCCGCCCCCACATCAACGAGTTCCGCGTCCGCCATGACGTGGAGCTCTTCTTCCGCCTCCGAGCCTTTTTCCATGGGAAGGAGTCCTCACCCCCCAATGATGACCCCTTCTCCCGTCTCCAACGGACCGCCTCCTCTTGGACCCCCCGATTGGCCAACTACCCTCACTAGAACTTTTCATCGCCAACTGCCGTCGGGACATTAACCGCCTCAAATTCTCCACTCCCCTGACTAACTCTAACCTCTCCCCTCCTGAACGTGCAGCCCTCCACTCACTCCGCAACAACCCGGACTTAATCATCAAACTCACTGACAAGTGAGGTGCTGTGCTAGTCTGGCGTGCTGACCTCTACCGGACCGAGACAAGATGACAACTCTCGGACACCAATTCCTACTTATCCATGTGCCATGACCCCACCGACAAACACCAGACCTTTATCATCAGCACCATCACGGACCTCACCATTTCCGGCGATCTACCCTCCAATGCCTCCAAACTTATAGTTTCCCAGCCCCGCACGGCCCGATTCTACCTCCTACCCAAAATCCATAAACAGAACTGTCCCGGCAGACCCATTGTCTCTGCCTGCTCATGTCCCACCGAACCTATTTCCACCTACCTCGACTCCATCCTATCCCCCCTGGTTAAATCCCTCCCCACCTACATCCAAGACACCTCACACGCTCTCCATCTCCTCGATAACTTCCAGTTCCCAGGCCCCCACTCCCTCATCTTTACCATGGATGTCCAGTCACTCTACACTTCCATCCCCCACAAGGATGGTCTCGAAGCCCTCCGTTTCTTCCTCGACCGTAGAACCAGCCAATCCCCATCTCCCAACACTCTCCTCCGCATAGCAGAGCTGGTTCTTACCCTCAACAACTTCTCCTTTGACTCCCACTTCCTCCAAACCAGAGGCGTAGCTATGGGCACTCGCATGGGCCCTAGCTACGCCTGCCTCTTTGTCGGGTACGTCGAACAATCCCTGTCACCGAACTCTACCTCTGCTACATCGACGACTGCATTGGTGCTACCTCTTGTACCCATGCAGAACTCACTGACTTCATACACTTCACTTCCAATTTCCATCCTGCCCTTAAATATACCTGGACTATCTCCGACATCTCCCTCCCGTTTCTGGACCTCACCATCTCCTTCATAGGAGACAGACTAGTGACGGACATTTACTATAAACCCACTGACCCACACAGCTATCTAGACTACACTTCTTCCCACCCGGTCCCCTGCAAAAAGTCAATCCCCTACTCCCAATTCCTCCGTCTACGCCACATCTGCGCCAGGGATGAGGTGTTTCACACTAGGGCGTCAGAGATGTCCTCATTCGTCAGGAAACGGGACTTCCCCTCTACCATTATAGATGAGGCTCTCACTAGGGTCTCTTCCACATCCCGCAGCTCCGCTCTTGCTCCCCCTCCCCCCACTCACAACAAGAACAGAATCCCCCTCGTTCTCACCTTCCACCCCACCAGCCAGCGGATCCAACAAATCATCCGGCAACATTTCCGTCATCTACAACGGAACCCCACCACTGGCCATATCTTCCCATCCCCTCCCCTCTCTGCGTTCCGCAGAGACCGTTCCCTCCGTAACTCCCTGGTCCACTCGTCCCTTCCTACCCAAACCACCCCATCCCCGGGCACTTTCCCCTGCAACCGCACGAGATGCAACACCTGTCCCTTTACCTCCCCCCTCAACTCCATCCAAGGACCCAAACATTCTTTCCAGGTGAGACAAAGGTTCACCTGCACCTCCTCCAACCTCATCTATTGCATCCGCTGCTCTAGATGTCAACTTATTTACATTGGCGAAACCAAGTGCAGGCTCGGCGATCGCTTCGCTCAACACCTGCGCTCGGTCCGCATTGGCCAAACTGATCTCCCGGTGGCCGAGCACTTCAACTCCCCCTCCCATTCCCAGTCTGACCTTTCTGTCATGGGCCTCCTCCAGTGCCATAGTGAGGCCCACCGGAAATTGGAGGAACAGCACCTCATATTTCGCCTGGGCAGCTTGCAGCCCAGTGGTATGAACATCGACTTCTACAACTTTAGATAGTTCCTCTGTCCCTCTCTTCTCCTCCTCCTTCCCAGATCTCTCTCTATCTTCCTGTCTCCACCGAAACAAGTTGAGGTTCTTGAGGAATATAAAGAATGTAAAAGAAATCTTAAGAAGGAAATTAGAAAAGCGAAAAAAAGATATCATATCATATCATATCATATATATACAGCGCGGAAACAGGCCTTTTCGGCCCACCAAGTCCGCGCCGCCCAGCGATCCCCGTACATTAACACTATCCTACACCCACTAGGGACAATTTTTACATTTACCCAGCCAATTAACCTACATACCTGTACGTCTTTGGAGTGTGGGAGGAAACCGAAGATCTCGGAGAAAACCCACGCAGGTCACGGGGAGAACGTACAAACTCCTTACAGTGCTTTGGGAAGTAATGTAAAAGTAAACCCCAAGGGGTTCTACAGATATGTCAATAGCAAAAGGATAGCGAGGGATAAAATTGGTCCATTAGAGAGTTAGAGTGGACAGCTATGTGCTGAGCCGGAAGAAATGGGGGAGATATTAAACAGTTTCTTTTCTTCGGTATTCACCGAGGAGAAGGATATTGAATTATGTGAGGTAAGCGAAACAAGTAGAGTAGTGATGGAAATTATGAGGATCAAAGAAGAGGAGGTACGGACACTTTTGAAAAATATAAAAGTGGATAAGTCTCCAGGTCCTGATAGGATATTCCCTAGGACATTGAGGGAAGTTAGTGCAGAAATAGCAGGGGCTATGACGGAAATATTTCAAACGTCATTAGAAACGGGGATGGTGCTGGAAGATTGGCGCATTGCGCATGTTGTGCCTTTGTTTAAAAAAGGTTCTAAAAGTAAACCTAGCAATTATAGACCTGTTAGTTTGACGTCTGTGGTGGGAAAATTAATGGAAAAGATACTTAGGGACAAGATATATAATCACATGGATAAACAAGGCCTGATTAGAAACAGTCAACATGGATTTGTGCCTGGAAGGTCATGTTTGACTAATCTTCTTGAATTTTTTGAAGAGGTTACCAGGGAAATTGATAAGGGCAAGGCTGTGGATGTTGTCTATATGGACTTCAGTAAGGCATTTGACAAGGTTCCACATGGAAGGTTGATTAAGAAGGTTAAATCGTTGGGTATTAATAGTGAGGTTGCAAGATGGATTCAACAATGGCTGAATGGGAGATACCAGAGGGTAATGGTTGACAACTGTATGTCAGGTTGGAGGCCAGTGTCTAGTGGAGTACCCCAAGGATCTGTGTTGGGTCCACTGTTGTTTGTCATTTACATCTGGATGATGGTGTGGCAAATTGGATTAGTAAGTATGCAGATGATACTAAGATAGGTGGTGTAGTTAATAATGAAGTAGATTTTCAAAGTCTACAGAGAGACTTGGGCCTTTTGGAAGGGTGGGCTGAAAGATGGCAGATGGAGTTTAATGCTGATAAGTGTGAGGTGCTGCATTTTGGTAGGACAAATCAAAATAGGACGTACAGGGTAAATGGTAGGGAATTGAGGAATGCAGTGGAACAGATGGATCTGGGAATAACTGTGCATTGTTCCCTGAAGGTGGAATCTCATGTGGATAGGGTGGTGAAGAAGGCGTTTGGTATGCTTGCCTTTATAAATCAGAGCATCGAATATAGAAGTTGGGATGTAATGTTGAAATTGTACAGGGCATTGGTGAGGCCGAATCTGGAGTATGGTGTGCAGTTCTGGTCGCCAAATTATAGGAAGGATGTCGACAAAATGGAGAGGGTACAGAGGAGATTTACTAGAATGTTGCCTGGGTTTCAGCACTTAAGCTACAGAGAGAGGTTGAACAGGTTGGGTCTTTATTCTTTGGAGCGTAGAAGGTTGAGGGGGGACTTGATAGAGGTTTTTTAAATTTTAAGAGGGACGGACAGAGTTGACGTGGGTAGGCTTTTCCCTTTGAGAGTGGGGAAGATTCCAACAAGGGGACATAACTTCAGAATTAAGGGACAAAAGTTTAGGGGTAACATGAGGGGTAACTTCTTTACTCAGAGGGTGGTGGCTGTGTGGAATGAGCTTCCGGTGGAAGTGGTGGAGGCAGGCTCGATTTTATTATTTAAGAGTAAATTGGATAGGTATATGGATGGGAGGGGATTGGAGGGTTATGGTCTGAGAGCAGGTAGATGAGACTAGGTCAGAGAAAGTGGTCGGCGTGGACTGGTAGGGCCGAACGGGCCTGTTTCCGTGCTGTAATTGTTATATGGTTATATTATATGGTTATATCCTTCCTTTGTCCCACCCCCCTGACATCAGTCTGAAGAAGGGTCTCGACCCGAAACATCACCCATTCCTTCTCTCCTGTGATGCTGCCTGACCTGCTATGTTACTCCAGCATTTTGTGAATGGAAAGTATTGAGCTCGGCTGGGAGTGATGCATCATGGCACTTGAGCTATTACTTAGTTTTTCCATTTAGCATGTAATGGCATGCAAGCTCTGCCATAGCTGCTGATTATCTGTCTGATCCTCCAATTTGAACCAAAGGTTCCTCTTTGCTTTTCCGATGGCCTTTTTGAAGTCATACCTGGACTTCCTATCTGACCCTGTGTCACCAGAGTTGAATGCTCAAGATCTGGTCCTCAGTAAATGCGAACCTGCTGGTTCATCCAAGGCTTCCGGTTAGGGAACACTAGGATGGTCTTGTTGGGAACACACTCCTCTACACATTTCCTTGTAAAGTTGGGAACAACCGTGGTACATTGGTCTGTTGCCGAGTCCTTGAATATTGCCCAGTCTACCGAATTGTTATGTTGCCACCTTACAAAATGCCTTACGGAAATTCACGTTTGCTCTACATACTGGTTCCTGTTTATCCATTCTTATTACATTCTTAGAGCACTCTCAATAAATTTTATCAAACTCATTTTCCCCTTTTATAAAACCTGGTGATTCTGCTTGATTGTTTTAGAATTTTCTAAATGGGCTACTAATTCCTTAATAATAGATTGCAGCATTTTCCCTATGACAGATATCTAGTTAAATGACCTGTGGCTTCCTGCTTTTCCTGTCGTTTTTTTTTTGAGCAGTAGAACACAGAACGTGGAAGAGGACAGCACAGGAAAAGGACCTTCAGTTCTCCATGTCTGCTCTGACCATTCTAACTGATCTGTAACTCTCTATACCTTGGATGCACACAAAATGTTGGAGTAACACAGCGGGACAGGCAGCATCTCTGGATAGAATGGGTGATGTTTTGGGTTGAGACCCTGCTCTCTATACCTTGCCTGTTCATGTGTCTAAAATGCCTCTTAAACATTGTCATCATATCTGCTTCTATCACATCGCCTGGCAGCATGTTCCAAACATTTACCACACTAAAAAAGCATGCCTCATAAATCTCCTTTAAAGTTTCCTCCTCGCACCTTAACGCTATGGTCTCTAGTATTCAACATTTTTATCCTTGTAAGAAAGATTCTATCTGCCCTAGGTCTGCCTTTCGTAATTGTATATACATTTATCAGGTTACCCTTCAGCCTCTATTACTCCAGAGAAAACAATCCCTCCTTACAGCTCATATTCTCCAATCAGGCAACATCCTGATGAACCTCTTCTGCATCCTGTCCAAAGCATCCTTGCTGCCGTGTGGTAACCTGAAATGCACACAGTACTCCAAATGTGACTTAACTGAAGTTTGAAAAGCTGCAACATGACCTCCCAACTTTTATGCTCATTGCCCTGACCGATAAGGGCTGGTATGCTATACACCCTGTTTGCAGTGTTGCAATCGCAGTTTTCTAATTGCAGATTCCAGGGATTTTTGGAAGATCAGAATCAATGCATCTACTATCTGCAACAGTGGTTAGAAAGTTTACGAATCTGATATATTTGATCTTCGCTAAGATTCTTAGTAGACATTTGCCTTTACCAATTGAGCAATTGCAGAAATTAGCAGCAATTAATTTCTGTTAAGGACATTCATCCGAGTTTTAAAGAGTAACATCTTCATATTTAAGCAGGTTCAGTGCAAGGTACAAAGTGGAGGAACTAAAAAAGCCTCGCCAGAATCAAAACTTGAAACTGATATTGAAATATGAAAGAGCATGTTAATGCTCACATTTTACATTTGGTTTTAAAGAAACTAACTAGTTTAATATTTATGATCTAATCCATCACCATTTCCATGTGTTTGTTGTTCTTTTATTAGGATGGTCCTATTGTTGAGTGGATAATTGGTAAATTCACCCGTCAATGTGAAACTGAGCTGTTGAGACCAGTGGTCTAAGGCTCAATAGCTGCATGCTCTCAGTGTTAACTAATCTTACCCTCGTAGGAATATTGTTTCAATTCCCCATTGTCTTACTGTCTTTCCATAAGCCTGTATATTACTTAATTTCAAATATTTATCCAGTTTTATTTTGAGAAGTACTTCTGACTTAATTAATCCATGTGATAAGTATTTTATGCTGCACAAAATATTTAGTATAAGAAAATTTGTCCTAAATTCTCCCCATTCTTTTACCAATTTGCAAACCATAGAATATAGTCTACTCTATATACTCTACTCTGTCATCTGTTCTTAACAAATAAGTTTACTAAATATGATATTCATCAATATCTCAGTAAATCAGTACTGTATACTACCATTTGCTAGTTTAGTTTTCACTAGACTGTAAATGATGTCAGAATTTCTACAGAATTAAGTTTGACAATACATTGTACAGTAAACGCTCACTATATCATATATATACAGCCGGAAACAGGCCTTTTCGGCCCTCCAAGTCCGTGCCGCCCAGTGATCCCCATACATTAACACTATCCTACACCCACTAGGGACAATTTTTACATTTACCCAGCCAATTAACCTACATACCTGTACGTCTTTGGAGTGTGGGAGGAAACCGAAGATCTCGGCGAAAACCCACGCAGGTCACGGGAAGAACGTACAAACCCCTTACAGTGCAGCACCCGTAGTCAGGATCGAACCTGAGTCTCCGGCGCTGCATTCGCTGTAAAGCAGCAACTCTACCGCTGCGCTACCATGCCGCCCACATGGGGGTATACAGACCACATGGGGGTATCTGTTATTTCTGATTATCCACTATAACCGAATAAAAGAGTTAATATGTACAGTACTATTGGAAAAACAGCCAATATATGTACACCACACAATAATCAGTGAAGGACACAGAATACACAATACCTTGGGACGGCACAGTGGCGCCGTGATAGAGAACCGAGTTCAGTCATGTTGCCACCTTACAAAATGCCTTCGGAAAATTCACATTTGTGTTTTGCTCAAGATTTCGGCAACTGCAGTTTAGTTTAGAGATAATAGTTTGGAGATACTGCGTGGAAACAGGCCCTTCGGCGCATCATGTCCATGCTAACCATGATCACCCACACACTAGGTCTATGCTATCCCATTCTACACAAGGGGCAATTTACAGAAACCAATTAAACTACAAATTTGCATGCCTTTGGAGTTTTTTAGAAGTTCCTCGTGTCTGCCTCTTGGCGCCATTCGCAGCAGACATCTAAACGATTCGTTTTGCAGCATAGGTTATTGGTGCCAATTAGGATTAGAAAACTGGTCACTTCTTTTAGGTATCCCAAGCCTATAATATTGTGACTGAAATCAGCTATATCAGCCTGAACGTGGAGGTAACTCCTTGTTACATTTAGCTTAACAACATGTCATGTAATGGCATTATCTCCTACGCAAGCAAAATATACTGCTTAACGTCCCTTAGTTCCCTCAGAGAACTGTTCAACTACTGAAGACCATAAATCAAAATAGAAATAAACTCTGCAAATATTAGAGTCTAAAAATCAACGATCCTTCGCATAACATTGGTTGATGGAAATGAGATTCAGGCAAACTGTAAAATAAGATGCTAATTTGTTTCATTTTGAGCTACCACCAAAGATCAGTTACATCACCATTCATTTTCTTTCCTTTGATACAATTACAAGCCTAGCATTATGTCAAATTTATAAAACTTTTCAATATCATATACCAGTTACATCATAAAGGCATAACTGTCATGCTGATTACATGGCATAGCCTGTCCTGTTATCATTCCTGCCACCCACTGACCACATCTGATCTTCTGCCCCACCTTAATTCCCACCACAACTGTTTACATCTAGTAACATAGCTCACTGTCATTCCCATTCACACTGACTGCATCATAAAGGCTGCTTCCCTGTTTTTCCTGCCACAGTTGAAGAACCCAGTATATTCTCTAACCAAAGCAAAGATTTGTTCCTGATTCATCCAGATCTCAATGGTAAGTAATCACAATATACCTTAGCAGGTGCTGGGCAGTTATGGAAAACAAAAGAGACTGTTCTGATGATCTGTCCCAGGCATTGGTTGGTTTTCTTTGGAAAAGAGAAAACTTGGACTTACAGGGCAATTTTATTCTTTTAAGAGAATTAACGACATTGATCCAGACAAAATGTTTATTAAGTCCTCATTTAAATATCAAGAACCAAAAGAGTATTTATGAAAAAATTAAGTAAAAGTAAGAAATTGCATGACTTTTCATTGAGGCAGCTGTCTATCAAGTCCCCATAGAATCTTATACATTTCAATGAAATCATGTCTAACTCATCTAAACTTCAGAGAATAAACTAATTTTGCTATATTTCTTCAATAAAGAACAAGTCCCTTATCCTAGGAAATAAAAAGGCCTAAACTATAATCTGTGCTTTGGGTTTGTTCTCACCAAATTCCCTGCAGGGTTGTATCAAATCTCTGTTACTCCATTCCCCCTTGTAATAAAGTCCAATAGTCTATTTACTTTCCTAATTAACTGTAGTTGACTGAGGTGGATTGGGAAATTGAATTTAAAGATAGAGATTGAATAAAATCTTTCATAATGCATAATAAACTACATTCTTTGAGATAAGAATCCAAGAGAAAGGTGATGTATGGTACTCCAAAGAAAGGTGGTGTCAGATTGAAAGAGTTCAATCATTCCAAAGAACAGTAGCAAGGTTGGTCAACTATAGAAACTAGCAAAGGATTAATAACGTTGATAAAGAAGGAAAAAGTGAAACATATGTAGGAAAGAAAACTGCAGATGCTGGTTTAAATCGAAGGTAGACACAAAATGCTGGAGTAACTCAGGCAGCATCTCTGGATAGAAGGAATGCGTGATGTTTCGGGGCGATACCTTTCTTCAGATTGAAAGTCAGGGGAGAGGGGGACACGGAGATAAGGAAGTGTAAGGCGTGAGAACAAGATATCAAAGGGGATGAGCAAGGAAAATGTAGAATAGATCATTGTTAACAAGGAGAAGGTGACAACAAAGCATTGGAGATAAAATTTAATCGGGGACAGTGAGACCAGTCGGAGAAGTCGAAAGGGGGGAAATGGAGAGAGATGGAAAACAAGATTGGAAAGGAGGGAGCTGTAGGCCATTTAATCTAACATAATTCAGCAGGAAAATGCACTATTATGGGAGTAATAATTGAACACCTAGAAAAGCATTTCATGAATAGGCACAACATAGTTTTAAGAAAGGGAAATCATGTCTAACAAATAAGAGTTCTTTAAGGATGTAAGCAGTAACAAGCTAAAAAGGAGCAGGAAACATGTATTTGGAGTTTAAAAAAAGGCATCTGATAGGGTGCCTGCTGAAAAGGTTTGTGTGAAAAATAACGACTTATGGTGCTGAAGGGAAAAACGTTGTCATGGGTAGAGTAATGGATATGGACAGAACATGGAGAAAATAGATAATAGGTGGTTTAAAGACAAACAGAACTAATTATCTGATGGAGGACATTCCGATTCTGTGCCATTTGTAACCACATGCGGAGGACAATAGTTAAATGTTTATGTTAATGGCCCACAGTGAAACCCTTTGTGATGAGATCAAGGAAGGTGTTATTTTGCCTCCTCTGGTATTAAAAATTGTTAAAGGCATAGCGCTGTCTCTTAATGCAGACGCTGGGTATATCTGCTTAGTCACTTAATTACCTGCTGTAGGTATATTCAGGGAGACATCCCTCAACACCATAACAAAAGAGGCAAGTTTTAAGAGTCTAAGTTCTCTGGCCTCAGAAGCTTTTCGACCATCCTTTTGAATTATTTTGTCTCAGCAAAAATGTTTGAAGATTCCATCAGTTATAACGTGCTCACATTGTAAATATGTCATTCAATGAAACCATTTATCAGATTCAGCATTGTGAAATAAATAATGTCGCTGTAGTATTTAAATTGTATTGAATCACCTGCTGTTGCCTTTGTTCTTACTAGTATGAAGACTATATGTACTTTGAGTTTGGAGATTTGACTGAGAGGATCTTCAAGTGAATGTCTGTTTGTGAGGAATACAGACTTTTATATTTCCCAGTTTGTTTCACAGTGATTCCATCCATAAGTCAAGTAGATATTAAAGGGTCATTTTACGATAGCAATCTGTAATTAGTTGGTTGATGATTTTAGGATTTTCAGCTTTTGTTTCGATAAAGAGATCAATTGTGATGATAAAAGTTAAGAAAGTTGTCAAAGAAACAAAAGGTGGCTGCAAAATGATGAAAGATTAAATAAATGAGTAAAATGATGGCAGTTGCATCATAATTAGAAGAAATGAGTGGTTGCCTACTTTAATGGAATGAGTAAAAAAGATTATTATTACAATAATATGAGACAATTGTACTTTAGTATTTAGACAGTCCTGGGCGTCCTTGTACATGAATCCAGAATGTTTGCACGTAGATACTACAGTGAAGTTATTGCCTTTATTTCTGTTTAATGCTGTAATTTCGTACTTAATTGTACCACTCTCAAACTGAACATTACATTCAACATGTTGTATTCATTGTTCCCATGTAGATACTTTTAAAATTTCCTAATGTTTATTGGATGTTGGCATTAGTTGCAAGGACAGCATTTATTTCCCATTCCTAATAGCTCAAAAAATGATCTGCCTTCTTGAACAGCTGCTAACATTTTGATGAAAGTATTCCCACAATGCTATTGGGTAGGGAGTTCCAAGATTAAGACCCAGCACTGCTGAAACACTGGTGATCTATTTCTATGACGGATGTAAGGAATGTGGATTGGGAGGAAGCCTGCAGCTGGTGATGTTGTCTCTCTGCTACCTTTGTCCTTCCTGGTGGTAAATGTTACAGATTTAAAAGGTGCAGTCCTTGCAGGATGGAAAACAGAATGCAGAAAGTAATATAGCAATTAAAAAACAGGAAACCACAGGGTAATTAACCTAACATCATTCATCAGGAAAATGGGGAGAAAACTGGAAAAGAGATGTGGGGGCAGGACAAAGTCTGGCAAATGATAGGTGAATATAGATGTGGGGGGGGGGGTTGATTTGCGGATAGGTAAAGTGACAAAGGCTAGAGATGAAAGATGACAGAAAGATGCCAGATAAGGAGGGAAAGGGAAGAGTGAAATAGTTTTGCTCATGACTTCAGCATCTGCACAGTATCTGCATTATTACCTGTCATGTATTTCTTGTTTTCCTTCTCTCTCCATCCCTCCCCCTTCCTAGTTCTCCGACCACTTTGACTGTCCCCCTGATTATTACCTGTCATGTATTCACCATGCTTGAGCATTATCTAGGTTTTGCTGTATGGAGGCATAAACTGCTGTATTTGCTCATTAGTTACCAATGGAATTGGACTTGGTACAATCATGTGCAAACCTCCCCATATTAATGGAAAGAAAACCACTGTTGGAATAGCTGAAAATGTTTTGGCTCAGAACATTGCCCTGAGAAGTGCTCTAGGACTAGGATGATTGATACCCATAGCCATAGTCCTTAGTATGAGGGAGGAATGCAGCCATTGGAGATTTTTTTACACGATATCTGTAGACTTCAGCTTCATCAGTATTCCATGCTGCCACATTTGGTCAACTGCTGCCTTGATGCCAAGAGCTGTCATTCTCATTTCACCTCTGAAATTCAACCTTTTAGTCCATGTTGAACCAAGGCTGTGATGAAGTCAGGAGCCAAATATTCCAGGCAAAACCTAAACCTGGATAAGTGCCATTTGACAACATAGTTACCATCTCCTTGCTGATCACTGAGAGTAGACAAATTAGGTAGTAATTAGCTGGATTAGATTCATACAGCTTTTGAGAACAGGCATGGGCAATTTCTCACATGGTAATTCTTGAGAAGTATTGCACTGAAACAGTTTGATTAGAGGTACAGCCAAGTATGGAACAAGTGTTCAGTGTTACATCTATGATGTTGATTGGTCCTGTAGCCTTTGCTATATCCAGTGTTGACAAATGTTTCTGTACACAATATGGAATAAGTTTAATTGGCTAAAGACTGGCTTCTTTGACGTTGGGGATTTCAGCGGGGAGCCAACTCCAATTATCCAGATCTCAGATCATAGAGCCAACCATTACTGCACATTTTTTCAATGTTTCATTGTGGATTTTAGTACATACAGGTTGTGTATATTCATTGTTGAGGATATCACGATGTTCTTGGGAGCACTTCCTCTCATCAGCTATAGAATTGTTAAACCCCATTCACAAGTTGATTTGGCAGGACTACACAGCTTTGATAGTATATATTAGTTGTTGTATCACTTATTGAATGTGGGATTTGCTGTTTATCAAGCACATTGGAAAATAAGGCATTATCCTTGGAATCATACAAGCAGCATAGCCAACATGTGGCTATAAAGAACAGTTTCTATTCCCTATTACCACCATTACTTTTCACTTCCCACCCCAATTCTACATGAATAGCCATTTGTACCACAGTACTCTGATCTATTTTCTCATCCTCCTATAATCTTACTATCATTCACAGAGAAAGCAAGATGTTCACGCCCTGTTGGACAACAACAAGAAATAAGACTCATCTGGCACTATATTCTGGGGCCATTATTGTTATTGATTTATTATTGTTACATATACCAGTGAAAAGCTTTTTGTGTATGTTATCCAGTCAAATTATACTAGCTATGTACAATTAAGCCATATACAAGTACCATGATAATGCAAAGAGAAAAATATCAGAGATCAGAACATAGTATTATAGCATTACAGTTATAACGTGTTCAAGGTAGGTTGGAACATCTTAATTTATGGGAGGACTGTTCAGTAATCTGATTATAGTGGGAAAGAAGCTATTCCTGAATCTGGTGGTACATGCTTGCAAGCTTTGTATCATCTGCTTGATGGGAGGGAGGAGATGAGGAAATGGCCGTGGTGAAAATGGTCCTTGATTATGTGGGGCTGCTTTCTCGAATCAGCGTGAAGTATAAATGGAGTTGATGGGGGGGGGGGAGAGGCTGGTCTGTGAGGACTGGCTACATCACAATTATCTGCAATTTCTTGCGTCTTAGGCAGAGCTGTTGCCAAACCAAGCTGTGACGCATCCCAATTGGATATGTCCTACAGCATACCTGTCGAGGTTGATAAATGTTGTTGGAGATATGCCGAACCTCCTTTGTCTGCTGAGTAAGTAGAGGCATTGGTGTGCTCTCTTGAGTGTACCTTCAATGTGGTTGGTCCAGGACAAGATGTTGGTGATAGTTATGCTTAGAAACCTGAAGCTCTCGACCATCTCCGCTTAATCACCATTGTTGCTGACTAGTTTATGTACACAACCTCGCTTCCTGAAGTCAATAACAAGCCCCTTCATCTTGCTGACATTGAACAAGAAGTTGTCTTGACACCATATTACTAAGCTCTCCATCTCCTTCCTATATTCTGACCCGTCATTGTTTGCGATATGGCCACTATAGTGGTGTCATCTGCAAACTTGTAAATGTAGTTGGAGCAGAATGTGGCTACACAGTCATGAGTGTATGGAAAGTATGGTAAGGGGTGACCATGCATTCTTGCAAGGAACCGGTGTCGAGAATTATCATGGAGGTTGTATTGTCATCTATCCTCACTGATTGTGGGTCAGAAAGTCGAGGATCCAGTTGACTCGTGGGTTCAGGTTTTGAGATTAATTTGATTGGGATATTGGTGTTGAAGACAGAGCTGTTGACAATTAATAGAGGTCTGACGTAGGTGTCATTGTTATCTAGATGTTCCAACAGTGAATGTAGGGCCAGGGAGATAATGTCTGTGGTGAACGTGTTGCAACGGTAGCAAACTGCAGTGGATCTAGACTGTCTGCTCCATGACCGACCTCTCAAAGCACTTGACGATGGTGGATGGCAGAGCCACTGGAAGGTAATCATTAAGGCACACTGCTTTTCTTTGGCACTGGGATGATACTGCACTGCTTAAAGCAAGTGGGGACTTCAGAATGGAGTATGGAGTGGTTATAGATGTCTGTGAATCCTAAAATGGGAGCCATGGACTCCGAAAAGCCAGTTGCTTTCCGTGGGTTCGCTATCAGGAGGCCAAACTGTCTCCTACAACAGTGAATCTGAGACTGTCGGGGTGGAAGAAGGCATTCCACTGATCTGTTCAAAGTATGTATATAGTGCATTGAGCTTGTTGGGGAGGGACGAGCAGTTGTCAGCAATAATGTCCGACTTTACTTTGTAGCCCATTATTGCATGCAAACACTGCCACAATCAACAATTGTCCTGGGACTCTAGCTTGGTCTGTAATTCCATTTTGGCCTTCCTGATGGCTTTGCAAAGATTGTAGGTGTATTTCTTGTACCTCTCAAAGTCATTTGACTTGAATGCTGCAGACTTGGACTTCAAATGGGAATGGACCCCGTGTTTTCCAGTGGGAGAGCATTCATATTGTCATCTGTAGCAAATATTTGTCTGCACACCAACTGATGAAATCTGTGACAGCAGTGGCATAGTTATTTAGGTTGGCGCAGAGACCTTGAGTCCAGTCGACTGATTCAAAGCAGTGACAAAGTAACTTACCTGTTTTCTCAGACTAGCACAGTATGACTTTCTGTACCGGATCCTCCTGTTTCAGTTTCTGCTTGAAAACAAGGGTAGAAGCATAACCAAGTGGTCAGATTTTCCAAAATGGGTCATAATTGTCTAATTTATAGTAGTGGTCAATTAAAAAGATGTGGCTTAATCTAAATACATTATAACCTAAAACAAGATATAAAAACATACGTTTAAAGAACTGAATGCACAGTTCAAAGGCTGGAGGTAAAACTGGAGAGAACGGTTGTAGGAGCCATTTATGTTTATTGTTGGCATATCATATTATTTTGCTTAGATATACCTTACAGTGTGGCCCGTTTACTGAGCTTGTCAATTAGCAAATATTCCAAGAGAACATATCACAGGGCTCAATATTTCAGGATCCACATTGAGTGTGGTTTGGATGATCATTGTTCAAGTTTTGTAACTGCAGATTTCATTAGCTAGATTCAGGTGGACTATTATGAGCTGTTAGACTAAACACTATTTGATTTTGTGACTAGAAGTCATCTTAATTGGACAGCACAGCTGCAGTGTAAAGCAAGTTTGATAAAAAACATAATAAAGAACCATACAGCATAGGTGACAGGAAAGGGGGGCACAGGGAGCGCGAGCGCGTACACTTCTCACCAGACCAGGGACAGAGCAACCAGCTACAACTTGCATGCAGAATTAGGAAAACCTGGTACGTTCATTTCCCTGTTTGTACAACTACCTCAACCAACTAAACTGAAAATAACAACTGGAAGATCTGTTCTATGGGTTTGCGTAAGATCACTCCTACTGTACCTGTGTATTAATGGCATCTGGAAAAGAGGACACTGGAAAAGTTGAAAATTTGCCATTACAACAAAGTGAGAATTTACTCTATGAGTGACACTGGAGCTTGTGAATCATTCAAACGGAACATGGATTGTTTTATTTCACAAACTTGATGCCACCATCCCCAATCAACTGGACATTGTCGCCACCTGCGCTAATCTAACTGAGGGAGATTGGAAACCCCAAAAGCCAATGCACAGGGAGAGTGGGTATATACATAATTAAGCTTTATTGGAGAAGCTGTATTGGATAAGCTGAATTGGAAAACGGCTACTATAATGGAGTTGATTGTCTGAATGCTACAATCTAGCAAATTTAGCAAATTTGCAGATGATACTAAGCTGGGGGGTAGTGTGAATTGTGAGGAAGATGCAATAAGGCTGCAGGGTGACATGGACAGGTTGTGTGAGTGGGCGGATACATGGCAGATGCAGTTTAATGTAGATAAGTGTGAGGTTATTCACCTTGGAAGTAAGAATAGAAAGGCAGATTATTATCTGAATGGTGTCAAGTTAGGAAGAGGGGATGTTCAACGAGATCTGGGTGTCCTAGTGCATCAGTCACTGAAAGGAAGCATGCAGGTACAGCAGGCAGTGAAGAAAGCCAATGGAATGTTGGCCTTCGTAACAAGAGGAGTTGAGTATAGGAGCAAAGAGGTCCTTCTACAGTTGTACCGGGCCCTGGTGAGACCGCACCTGGAGTACTGTGTGCAGTTTTGGTCTCCAAATTTGAGGAAGGATATTCTTGCTATTGAGGGCGTGCAGCGTAGGTTCACTAGGTTGATTCCCGGAATGGCAGGACTGTCGTATGTTGAAAGGCTGGAGCAATTAGGCTTGTATACACTGGAATTTAGAAGGATGAGGGGGGATCTTATTGAAACGTATAAGATAATTAGGGGATTGGACACATTAGAGGCAGGAAACATGTTCCCAATGTTGGGGGAGTCCAGAACAAGGGGCCACAGTTTAAGAATAAGGGGTAGGCCATTTAGAACGGAGATGAGGAAGAACTTTTTCAGTCAGAGAGTGGTGAAGGTGTGGAATTCTCTGCCTCAGAAGGCAGTGGAGGCCAGTTCGTTGGATGCTTTCAAGAGAGAGCTGGATAGAGCTCTTAAGGATAGCGGAGTGAGGGGGTATGGGGAGAAGGCAGGAACGGGGTACTGATTGAGAGTGATCAGCCATGATCACATTGAATGGCGGTACTGGCTCGAAGGGCTGAATGGCCTACTCCTGCACCTATTGTCTATTGTCTAATCTCACAATGATATCAGCTGTTTGAAACATTGTGCCGTCGGCATACGGCTTTCACGTCAACGAATCTTAAAGGAATAGTGAACAAATATGTCTGTTGTCAGATCTGATGCTGATCAAGATGGCAATGTTGGAAAGGATTCTGAAAAGGAAAAAAGGGTTATTAAACACACTGCCAAAGGCTTGGAATTGTTCATTGAAAATTGTCAGAAGTCAAGAAACTCGAGATGTAAACAAGCTAACAAGTTAATAGAAATGCTGAAAGAGCTCATGAAAACAAAGGAAAATGCAAATGAAGTACAATCTAACCTGGTTCAATTAATCAAGCTCTGTGATGGTCAAAGAAAACCATGAGTCATTGGTGAATTTACCACTGCCTGAAAATGAACTTGAAAGGCAAAATCAGTGGTTTCAACAAAAAATGGAAACTTTTAATGGTTTTATACAAGATGTAAAGGTGTGGTTATCTGATGTTGGACAGCAAAATACACACTCCATTGCTGAAAGTGCCATACAATAGAATGTTGTAAACTCAGATGACATTGGACCTGATGACAGTGTTTCAAATGCCTCAAAACCTAAATCAAACCACAAATCCAGTTCTTCATCATGTGTATCTTCAACGTCCTCTGCTCGCATTAAAGCTCAGGCAGAAAAGGCTGCTCTCATGGAATGGGTTGCCGCCCTCAAGAAAAGGCATGAGCTTGAGGCACAAGTAGAACAATTGAAAAGAAAGAAAGAACAACTGGAACTAGAGACTGAACTGGCAGCAACCAATGCAAAAATCAATGTACTTGAGGCCATGGATCAGAAACAACTCTAGAGTATCTGATGGGATGAGCTCTTATTTGAGAAACGGAACTGCTCAAAAGGAAACATCAGCTTAATTAAATCCACATACAAATGAATACTTACCTGATCAAGTACAACAAAGACAGAATGCGTTGATGGGAGCTGAATCTTTCTCCCAGCAACAGGTTGTTAGACCAAAACAAACAACTCATGGACCATCTGTTAGAGCTCATGATATGACCCATCTAACTCAATAATCGCTTCAAATGTAAAACTTGTACAGACTCATATGAAAAAAAGTGTGCAGGGGCATGTTCGCACGACCCCCCCCCCCCCCCCCCCCCCCCACCCCCTGTACTGAATGATGGAAACCAATGTGATATCTGTAACCTAATTCAGAGGCAAAATGACATCATTGCTCTTCTGGCTCAACAAAATCTCTCTTCTATTTTACCACCATATGTTGATGATGGTGATCCTTTGCAGTATGATGTTTTCATCAGGGCATTTGAGAGAGGAGTGGAAAGAAAGACTAATGATTACAGTGACTGCTTGCATTTTATAGAGCAATGCACAAGAGGGCATCCAAAAGACTTAGTCCGTAGCTGCCAACATTTGCCTCTAGCCCAGGGCTATCAAAGAGCAAAAGATCTGCTCAAAGAACATTTTGGTAATGAACATAAGATTGCCACTGCATATATGGACAAAGCATTTGCCTGGTCAGTGATCAAATTAGAGGATGTGAAAGCATTATTGCAAGCGTTCTCAGTTCCTTCGAGGTTGTTGCAATGCAATGGAACATCTCACCTATATGGAGGAAATGAATGTTTTCCAATATGAAGACCATCCTGCTGAAACTGCCTTAACAAGCTCAGAGACAAGTGGAGGAATAGGGCATGTCAGCTACAGGAGCAGCGAGGACATCAAGCTAGAATTTCTCGCCTGGTAGACTTCACAGAGAGACAAGTGAAGATACTGTCAGATTTGCTTTTTGGAAACATCCAGGATGCTAAGCCAATTGCAACTATCAAAAGCTTTACTTTTGCTAAAGCAAGAGAAAAGTCAAGACCAAGAGGAAGCAGTTTTGCAACAACTGTAATACCTGTAGAAACACCAGTGCAAGAAAATCTGACAACAAATGGAATGATAAGAAATGTATCTACCACCAATTCTCAAAGTTCTTGTTTGTTCTGTAATAAAAGTGGTCACACAGATCAGGAACAAAATGCACAGAGAAAAAATAGACTTCTTAAAGAAGGGAGTCTGTTTTGGATGTTTGAAAATAGGACACATGAGCAAAGACCACAAGAGATGTTTGACTTGTGATGTGTGCAACCAAAATCATCTTGAAATATTTCACATCTTCTGGACCGATAGCACAACAGTGCTTAAGTACATCAACAACGAAACCAAACGCTTCCAAACATTTGTAGCAAACAAGATCTCTTTTGTAAGGGATGCTACTGATGTATAAAATGGAGATATGTTAGCACAAAGGGAAATCCTGCAGATGAAGCCTCTGGAGGACTAACAGCAGACCGCTTCTTAAGCTGCAAGAGATGGATCAAGGGACCAGAGTTTCTCTGTAAGCCAGGCAGAGAATGGCCATTATCTCACTTGGAATCTGCAATCTCTGCTAATGATCCAGAAATCAAAGAAGACATCACAATGATCGTCATTGTCAAAAATCCATTGAACCCCACAAACTCTCTGATCACCTATTTCTCATCATGGAGGAATCTGAAGACTGCTGTAGCTTGGCTTCTTAAAGTAAAGACAACACTCTTGCAGCTGACACGAAGGAGAAAGGAGATTCAGACTGCTGTGAGTAGCTTTTAAAAAGATCCTGGCAAATTAAAGAAAAAGGAAGAAACGAAGATTGAAGAATCACTAAAGAAGATTAAATGCCAACACATAGTACATGCCTTTTTTTGAAGTTGGTAAAGTTTAAAAAAAAGGGGTGTAATGTATATAGGTATATAGGACCTTTTATTATTTATTGGTAATTGTTTTGTTATATACTTAAGAAAATTAGGCTCCGGTGTGTAGGAGCCATTTATGTTTATTGCTGGCATATCATGTTACTTTGCTTAGATATACCTTATAGTGTGGCCCGTTTACTGAGCTTGTCAATTAGCAAATATTCCAAGAGAACATATCACAAGGCTCAATATTTCAGGATCCACATTGAGTGTGGTTTGGATGATCATTGTTCGAGTTTTGTAACTGCAGATTTCATTAGATAGATTCAGGTGGATTATTATGAGCTGTTAAGTTAAACACTCTTTGATTTTGTGACTAAAAGTCATCTTAATTGGACATCACACCTGCAGTGTAAAGCAAGTTTGATAAAAAAAACATAATTAAGAACCATACAGCAAAGGTGACAGGAAAGGGAGGCACAGGGAGTGAGAGTGCATGCAGTTCTCACCAGACCAGGGACAGAGCAACCAGCTACAACTTACATGCAGAATTAGGAAAACCTGGTACGTTCATCTCTTTGTTTGTACAACTACCTCAATAAACAACCAACTAAACTTGAAATAACGACTAGAAGATCAGTTCTATTGGTTGGGTCTGTGTAAGATCACTCCTACTGTACCTGTGTATTAATGCCAACTGGAAAAGAGGACACTGGAAAAGTTGAAAACGGTATTAATGTGACATAGAAACAGACAGTGACAGGAATGGATAAAGAATATAGATCAAGGAGTAAAAAAGTAGGTTACACAAGAGGTTAAAAAAATAACAAAAGGACTAAACTAAAGACTATAAAAGCAGCTTTCAAAACTGAACAGATGAATTTTGAGAACAGATGGAAATAAATATGACCTGATAATCATTCCAAAAACACAGCTGCAGATTAATGTAGAATGGGGTTGATTATCAGCGAGTACATGACATTTAAGAAGGGCAAGAAGCTAGGAAGAGGTAGAAGAGTGGCTCTGTTACGATAGTGTTAGTTCAGTGGAGAGGGATAACCTAAATTCTGTTACCAGGATGTAGAAGCAGTTTCTAATTTTCTGTATCTAGATTCAAATTCCCCATGGTTATTACCAATTATTTTTGAAAAGCTCCTATTGTTTCTCCCATTTTGTTCTGTCCTACTGTGTGATAACTGTTGGGGAGCCAGTCCCATCACTACCACAAGCTTTTGTCTATTTTATTTCTTATTTCTACCCAAACCACTTCTGCATCCTGGTAACAGAACTTAATTCATCATCCTTACCTAAGAATAGATGTTAATGGATTGGAAGCAGTTCAGAAGAGGTTTACTAGACTTGTTAAGAATAGGCAGATTGCCTTACCTAGGAAAATTCAATAGGCTGGGTTTGAAACCACTGGAACTTAGATGTGTGAAATAACATTTTTAGCTATTTGATAAACAAAGGGATTCAAGTTGTTTTAACCACTTTATCAACGTCGTGGTACCTCCAATGAACATTCCCCCAGATCTCTCTGTACATGTGTTTTAGTATAGTGCCCTCGGGTTTATATAGTATCCTCATTTTTTACCTCCCAAATGTAACACTTCCCATTTCACAACATAGAATTACAGCTGCCTCGTATCTACCCATTTCATCAGCCTGTCTACATCTGATGTCTGCATCTACATGATCTAAAACTAAGTAATATGAGTTTTGAGAGGTGTTTTCAACACAAACTCATTTATGTAACTTTGGACATAAAGTCTGCCATTAATTGACATAGTGGGGCAATGTTTTAAATATTACAAAATATTCCTTGATACTTTGGAGAGTAATAGTTGGTGTAAACAG
Organism: Rhinoraja longicauda; assembly: GCF_053455715.1. NCBI lineage: Eukaryota > Metazoa > Chordata > Chondrichthyes > Rajiformes > Arhynchobatidae > Rhinoraja > Rhinoraja longicauda. The sequence continues at coordinate 7,604,839 of NC_135974.1, forward strand.
TTGAAAATGGGTTTATAATTTTTTTAAGTTTGCGTCAGATTATGAAAATTATATTGGAAAGTCAATGGTAACTATAAAGTTAGAACTGTGAAATATGAGAGGGCTTATTCTTATAATGAGAGAAATCTTAGGTCACCTGTTAGCATCATTTTTTATTGAGAAATTAGAGAGTCAAATTGTTTCAATGGGAGGTTTTCATTGCCAACTTAAGGATCTTCCTTGGTGCAGAGTAAGATGAAGCATCAGTGCAGTGACAACATCAAATGAGATCTCATACAGTAAAACTCTGATACCCGCGACATTGACGGTGCAAAACTGTCAGTTTATTTGGACTATTGGATGTTATTCCTATTAATACCCCAACACACATTAAATTCACTTTTTAAGCAATTACACAGTTTCATAATATTTTTTTCAGTGAACATGTTAAGTTTAAAGGGAGCACGGGAAACAGAGACCCAATGAATTGAGAGAGCATGGAAAATGGGGCACCATTGAGTAAAAAAGCAGCAAAGGCACCAGGGCACTAGTAAGTAGAAAGGAAACATGGCAAACATCATCTGGTGAGTCAGATGCCGAACCGGGATTTTTGAATAGCCAGAGAGCAGATTATCAGAGTTTTGCTGTATCATGCCTTCACCTGACAACTAGCCATAACTGTTCCTTCTGCAGCAGCCAAGTCAAAGCTGGTGCTGTCACTTGGAGAGCCACCAGAGAACAGGCTAAGATCCACAGGTAAGCCAGGAAGTAAAGGAGCTTCAACCTCCAGCTAATGTACGGACGGATCTGTAGTCATCACGTGAAAATTTGGTACACACATATCAAGTTTATTCACACAAAACATTGCCAGGTGCCACTGATAGTCTTATGGCATCTTCTTTCATCAAAAAAGACCTTAGAAGGTATTTACTCATTTTTATATGAATTGGAAAAATACAGAGTTGTGGGATAGAAACAGGATACTGTGAAAAGTGAATGCAAGGATTGTAATACACAATTAACCTGTCCCTTTGAGGCAAAACTCAGCCCTCATCTCCTTACAGTAAAAGCTTTACTATACAGTCTCCAATTAACCCAAAAAATCTGCTAATCAACATTTTTTTCCTCTTAAACCAATACAAATTCATCCTTCACAATCCAGGAAAATTGGCCTTTCTTTTGGTGGCAGCACAGTGGCACAGCTGTAGATTTGCCGCCTTACAGCATCAGAGACTCAGGTTCGATCCTGAATATGGGTGCTGTCTGTATGGAGTTTGCATGGGTTTTCTCTGGGTGCTCTGGTTTCTTCCCACACTCTAAAGACGTACAGGTTTGTAGGATAATTGGCTTCGGTAAAAGATATAAATTGTCCCTTGTGTAGTGTATGGGGATTGTTGGTCGGCGTGGACTAGGTGAGCCGAAGAGCCTTTTTCCACACTGTATCTCTAAACTAAACTATCCAGCATGCATCCCTATCCACTTCTATCTAGCATGCATCCCCTCTTCTCCCATCTGCCATAAAATCATCATTGTAATAACAATAGAATATGGACAAAAATGCAAGCTTATCAGGCTTACAATCATGAAGAAGGTGAAAATAGTAAAGTATCTAGAAAAGTAAATATGAGAATAATCTGATGATGGAATTTAACATGGGCTGTTCAATAATGTACTGCATAAAAGCTCAAAGGGTCCACTTTGAGATGAGCAAGGGTGTAAAACTTACCATGCTTTTCAAAAATCAATACTAGTCCAGTTAGGCAAAGTAGGTTTGCTTTGAGATTGTTCAAACTATTTTTCGGATTTAAGGACCCATACATATCAAAAAAAGCTAAGGCCTTTCATGAGATGGTGCAGATTACAGAACCCTGCATATTTTTAAATGGTTGATTCTCACATTTCAATCTTTGGTATAGTATCTGAATCCTGATATTTCAGTGGGGAGAAAATAAATCTGCTCAAAAATACAGCAAGTTCTTTCAGAAATTGGTAAATGGACGTGGTCTCTCTCCAGAGAACAAATCTACGATGACAAAACTGTTTCTTCTAAAATTGGTATAAGCAGGTGCAAGCGAGAAGATGGTGTCTGGCTTAAAGGATTAAGATTATTTTACTGTAATCAAATGTGCTAATGTGGCATGCATGCAGAAGGTAAGATTGCTGGAAAGTACAGCAAGAGCTTTCAAGGTTATCACACACCTACCAATGGAATATCAAGCACAATTTACTGCTTGCATGGAAAGAGAAATCTACTCACATTGATTCCATCATGTTTTTGCATCAGCAGTAAAGGAACATTTGAGGAAAACAGGAAAGTCAGAAGATACTAAAGAAATTGTTATTCTCATTAACTGCAGAGCCCATGTTCGTGCTGGAAATATTTTCATAGCTTTCCTGCTTTCCAGTGTAACATCTCTTCTACAGTTGATGGATCAAGGAATTGTCCAAAACATGAAAATTCTCTATTGGAAGGATTGAACATGCAAGCTGGTGAACTATGAGAGTACCATTCAAGAATGTCAATCCAAGTACACCATGCAATTTATAATTTAACTTGTGTTTGGAATTCTGTGGGTCAAACTTTGAGGATAGTCTTAAGGAAACTTTTGCAGTCCATTGTGTTCGAGTGGCTTCTCTGATGAAGAATTTGAAGGTTTGGAAGCAAGCAAAGAGAAGCCAGTTAGTGAAATAAGAGATGTCCTTAAGAATGCTGATAACCCCACTTACAGAACTTGGAAAAGAAGAAATTGGCGAATGAGTGAATATGGATCCTATAATCAAAGCCACTTCAACTTTAACTGATGTTCATATCATCCAAAATATTAATCCTGACCTAGCCATTGCTTTTAATGTAGATTCCCAGGAAGGCAACAACCAATCTAACTAGTCAAAAATATTCTGGGCAAATGCTAGAAAAGATCTGGAATTATTCAACAAATGTGACAAGAATACTGTTATTCTGCACAGGAAGTGTTGTAGCTACACATGAACCATTACAATTTTATGAAGAAAAGGCAACTTAGTTATAGGTAGTCAGACATTCGAAATTTGCATCAAAGTGCTTCTATAGCATGTGTGAAACGTTTAAGTTCTGCATTATAACCAATATCATCAATGCCAGCAGCTAGTTTGTAGATTCCCCTCCTGAAGCAAAAGAGTCTTGATACAGTGAAAAAATGTTAAATTAATGGAGTGTACCAGTTGTAACAAGTGAATGATAATTGAAGTGCGTTGTATATTTTTAATTATTCTGTAATAGTATACAATATTGTAATGCCTTCTATAATAAATGGATCACAACTCATTCATGAGTATTGTAGAATATTGTATTTCGTTTCCCTTGGTTGTAAGTTATAATATTGATTTTATGAAAATATTCTTAATTCTTGTCTAACAAACATATTTGACTAACTGGCATCTCCCATTTCCCATTGCTGCCAAATAGTAAAGCTTTTACTGTATTATGACTTTAATAATAGGCCAACATAAATACAAGGAGTCCAGTTTTGTTAACAGTTAGACACAAGGAACTGCAGATACTGGTTTACAAAAAAAGACAGAAAGTGCTTGAGTAACAGCGTGTCAGTCAGCATCTCAGGAGAATATAGATAGGAGACATTTTGGGTTGGGACCCTTCATCCAGACTGATTTGAATTTATGTGAGTCTGAAGAAGGGTCCCGAGCCGAAATGTCTCCTTTTCGTATTCTCCAGAGATGCTGACAGAACCGCTGAATTACTCCAGCACTTTCTGTATTTTTTTGTTAACAGTGATCTTTAGTTGTAGCCAAAATGTGTAGGAAAGAACTGCAGATGCTGGTATAATTCGAAGATAGATACAAAATGCTGGAGTAACTCAGCGGGACAACCAGCATCTCTGGAGAGAAGGAATGGGTGACGTTCTTGCATCTCTGGAGAGGAGGAATGGGTGACGTTCCACTTTAGTTGTAGCCACTTGACACTGATTGAAGTCATGACCATTTAAAACTGGATGAGCTTATTGCTTTGCTACTCTTAGAATTATTCCATATTCCACTCATGTTGGCATGTAGGCATAAGCATGGGCAAGAACAGGTTACCCAATTTTCTGACATCTGGATGCTTTGGTAGACAAGGTGGTGAGGAAGTCTATCATAAATATTGAATAAAGTAAGGCATAAGATTTAAAAACATTGCATACTAGGTGTGAAATACCAAGGGCATGAATGGAATTACATATAAGATCAAATAAGACATCATTATATCTCATCTCTCAATAAATGCATCTAACAGCTTGACAGCCTGGAAAATAATCTGGAGCTAGCAGCAGCAGTTTGTTCAAGGTAACAGAGAATGTGAGAAGTACTTTGTGGGACAGGCAGCATCTGTGAAGAAAGAAATAGAATTAGCTATTTGGGTCAATGAGCTTTCATCAGAGCTGAGAATATAGAGATCAAAAATGTTTTACATTCAGAGAAGGGGGAGATATAGAGAGAACAAAGAGAATGTCTGCGTTAAGGTAGAGACAAAGAGAGGCTGAGTAACACAAAGTTATTGAAGGCTTGTTAGTTTCCAAGATCTGTTTTTCTATTGCTTTTTATGTGTTGAAGGTAAATTGTTTTGTTCACTGACATCCAATACGCTGCCTTAAATTCAACTTACTCTGATCTCTACATTTGCTTTGATTATTTACAAGCCACAGATAGAGTTTGCATTCTGTACTTGTCTATTTCCTCTCCATGTGAATTGCAAAGCTTTATGGAACAACTCTGGTCAGTTCAAGGATAAGTCTGACCTTCCAAATGACTCATTTTAAATCTCCATCTCACCCGCACACTATCTTTGGCCTCTTAACTATTCCAATAAAGTCCAACATAAGCTCGGGAAACAGCGTCTTATCCTCTGATGCTCGGAATTCATTATGGAATTCAATAAAGTGGCGAAACAAGGAACTGCAAAGGTTGGTTTACATAAAAAGACACAAAGTGCTGGAGTAACTCAGCAGGTCAGGCAACATCTCTGAAGAACATGGATAGGTGGGACCCTTTATCAGAATTCAGTAATTTCAGACACTTAGCCTTTCCATTTTGTATTAATATAAGCCAGTTCTGTTAGAGAGCCCACCAATCTTGTTCATGTTTACTCCATTTTTTTCTCTATTCACATGCTCCCTGAACTGCTGGATATTTTGTATTCCAGATTTCAGCAACTGTAGTGTTTAGTGCTCGCATATTTTTTCTCTCTCTTCTGTTCCCGTCACCAACCTCTCTGCCAGCACCACCACCTCCACTCTTCTGTATTTCAGTTTCATTGCAAAATGGCGGCGCTGCCCTAGCAGCTGCGGCTCACCTGCGGTCCATTTGTCTTTGTGTTTTTGTTGTTTTTTTTGTCTTAATTGTAGTTGTGATGTGGTGTTTTTGTGTTTGTGTACTATGTGTGTATGTGGGGGGGAGGGGGAAACTGTAACATTGTAAATATGTGTCCCTTCCGAACGGAGACCCGACCTTTGTGTTCTGGGCCGTGTCTCCGTTCCTGCTGCGGCCTACCATCGGCCCAACTCCTGGAGCTGGCGGCCTCCAGGGCTCCAGTTCGCAGAGCCCGTGGACCGGACTTACCATCACCGGAGCCGGCCGTCTTCGGAGGCTGCGGGAGCGGCTGCGACTCGCCTTAGGCTCGGGCCGCGTGGATGCCGACATCGGGAGCTCCGGCAGCGGCAGCGGGTTCGCCCGCCCCGGATCGCGGGGCTTGGGCCGCGGACATTTCACCGTCCGGCTCGGCCTAAGATAGGCCGCGGGATATTTCTCTGCTGGGCGGGGGCTTCAATGTCGGGAGCCACGACCGCCCCGACGTGCAGCAACAGCGGCAGCAGCAGCGTGTTCGCCCGCCCCGGATCGGACTTATCATCGGCGGAGCCGGCCGTCTTCGGAAGCTGCGGGAGCGGCTGCGACGCGCCTTAGGCTTGGCCCACTGTGGACCGTCCGGCGCGGCCTGCAACCACAACAACCTGACTGCGGGCGAGGACAGCGGGAGAAGGAAAAGACATTGTGGCCTTCCATCACAGTGAGGAGAGAGAGGACTGGAGGAGACTCACTGTGATGGATGTTTCTTTGATGGATGTTTCTTTTTTTGTGTGTTTTTGGGGTTGGGTAATTTTAATGCCTATTTAATGCTTTTATTGTTGGACTGTGTTTTGGGGGTTTTTGGGGTTGTGTAATTTGAATGCCTATTTAATGCTTTTATTGTTGGACTGTGGGTGACCGAATTTCGTCCAATATTGGATGACAAATAAAGCTATCTATCTATCTATCTATCTTGGTCTTAACCCTATCATGCCATTGACCTGAAACATTACAATTCTCTCTCCATTGATGCTGCCTGAACTCCTGAGCATTTCCAGCATTTTATATTTTTTATTACTCTCACCATGACTCTGCCCTGAATATATTTTCAGATGGTTGAAAGCAGCTATCTTGCCTGGCACTTGTTGCTGAACTCTATCATGCCATCTGGCAAACAATCACAATCCAGCAGCTCAGATATGCCATACTAAACTGGGTAGCTTAGAAGTGGGATCCACGTGTAACAATTAATTGAACATGTTGACCTGCAACCTGGCCAAGAGAGAAATGCAGATAACTTGCCAATTCTCCATCAGAGCAATGCCACACATGAGTTTTATTCCAGATGAGAAGAGGACTTCAATGAGCAATCTGTAGATAAGAATGAAGAATGTATAAAATTAGATGCCTTGATAGTGCTGCAGGAATGGATGAATTAAACACCGGGTAACATGGGGTCAACTTCATCCTTGCACGTCCATGTGCAAAGCCTGGAGGTCATTCTTTTGAGCACTGAGGTGATGGCCTGCTTTAATTCAGTACACTCACAAATTCAAACCATTATGCATTAACTATGGCCAATATCTCAGCACAAGCAAAAGTGTTTGAGTCCTGCAGTTGGCTCTCAAATAGCCATGTGAGCTCAGACTGCTGCAGTTTAGTTTAGAAACTGGCTGTTAAGCCCATCATGTCCACGCCAACCATTGATCAACCATTCACACTAGTTCTATGTTATCCCACTTTCTCCTCCACTTCTTACACACTAGGGCCCAATTTACAGAGGTCAATTAACCTGTAAACCCCCACATCTATTGGATGTGGGAGGAAACCGGAGCATCTGGAGAAAATCCACATGGGCACAATGGTAATGAGCATTCTCCACATAGACAGCACCTCGGGTCAGAATTGAACCTGGGTCTCTGGTGCTGCGAGATTAGCAGCTCTACCAACTGTACCACTGTACCTCTCTTCATGACCAAAAAATGCAGTCTGAAGCCAGAACTGCTTCATGCTGCAATTCAGAGTCCACTCCAAATGGGCAAACTTCCATCAGTTTGGCTGTAGCCACCAGAGTAAGATTGTATTGGAGCAGCAGGGCAGCCAAAGGAAAAAAGGATGTGAGGCATTGAGATGCAAAACAAGGAAGATTAATCAATTGCATAATTTTAGTTTTGATTGGATTGGATGAATAAATATGGCTGGAAATAATGATTTGATTGGTTCTTCTGTTCATCAGCTGAAGTCAAGTAAAGGCTGAGATGATAGAAAGTGATGGAATGAGGTATATGTATTTATTTTTCAATCACTGTTGAGAGTTGGCAATAGAACAGTCCTTAATAAGTATCCCTATTGTCTCTGATAATGCAACAAACATCTATTTTCTTGAACTGCTACAGTGCTTGTGCCCACAGTGCTATTAGTGAGTTACAAGATTTTAACCAAGTGATAAGGAAGATGAGCCAATACGATTCCAATAGAGAATGATGTGTGCCCTGGAGTTGACCTTGTATGCAGTGATGTATATGGCAATTCCTGCCATATCCATTTACGTGTTGAAGGTTGTATGTTTCCCAGGCGTCAAATTGCTGATTGACATTTTGTAGATAGTTTATTCTGCAGCTACAATTGCCAGTAGTGGAGGCGTGCCAATCCACAGGACTGCTTTGTCCTGGACGACTTCAGCTTCTTGAATGTTACCGGAGATGCACTGATCCAGGCAAGTAAGAGCTTTTTATCATACACTTGACTTTATGCCTTGTTGTTGGTGGAAAGGCATGAGATAACTACTTTGACAATTATGGTATTACTCTGTTGCAAGAAGGGTTTTGGTAAATGATAACATCCAGGCGATGCAGGTGGTGGACAAGATGGCGATTGTGTTATTGTTGAATGTCAACCGATGATCAGACTCCCTCCTTGTGAACATATTTATTGTTGTACTTATGTGTAGTGCATATTATTTACTACTTATCAGCCAAAGCCAGAATGCTACTTTTTGGCAAAGACTCCTTCACTCGGCTTTTGTGACTGTTCATGGAACTAATTAGAAGGTAATGAGGCAGGCCCTCATTGCCTGACCAATCTCACATCTACTTATCCCTCGGGTCTTATCCTATCCTTTTTCTCAATCTCTTTCACCTTTTCCTGCTCTCAAGCTCTGTCCTCATGATGGCCAGGTCATGGAAGATGCACTCAGCCGAATGCAAGGCATGCTTATCGGACTCTAGTGGAGTGAACCTTCAAAAAATGCTTTGTAGAATATTTTTACAGTATCAACTAGCCAGAGATGCGTTTTCAATCCAAAAACCTATTGAGCGAGTAAGACACTGGGAATATGGTGTGTATCGTGTAAGGAATATTCTTCAGTGAATTGAGTAACTACTTGTGATCCACTCTGAAGAAATGTTGTGCGGAGCAAGTTTATTAATCAGGAAACCAAAATGTAAAAATAAATTGAACAATTAAGAAATCATAAGGCAGCATAGAAGCCATGTGGATTGTCCCAAGTTTTTACCATGTCCCCACAAGCTCCTAAGGTTCTGACTCTTAATATCATAAGGACTAAAGAAATAGGAATGGGAGGATATTCAGCCATTCAAGCAAGCTCTACACTCAAGAAGATCATCAGTGATTTGCCTCGAACTCCTACCATTTTCCAAGCTTATTCCCTTGATCCCTTTGGTATCTATAAATGTCTGATGTCGGTTTCGAATGTGAAAAAACTAACCTTACACAGCTCTTATTCCAAATTCCAAAGGAATTTGTTCACATTTCAATTCTAAATAGCCTGGCCCTTATTTGACCCTATAATGCTGCAGCAAATATTATTTTTCTGTTCTGTCGTTGGTACATATGATAATTAAACAGAGTCATAGAGTTATAGAGCACGGAAATAGGCTCTTTGGCACAACTTGCCCATGCTGACTAAGATGCTCATCTACGCAAGTCCCACCTGCCTGCGTTTGGTCCATATCCCTGTAGACCTTTCCTATCCATGTACCTGTCCAAATGTCTTTTAAATGTTGTCATAGTACCTGCCTCAATGACCTCCTCTGGCAGCTCGTTCCATATACCGCCACCTTCTGTGTTAAAAAGTTGTCCCTCAGGTTCCTATGAATTCTTTCCCCTCTCACCTTAAACCTATGTCCTTTGGTTCTTGATTCCCCTATTCTGGATAAAATAATTCATTCACCATATCTATTTCCCTCATGATACAATTCTATAAGATCACCCTCAGCCTCCTGCACTTCAAGTCCTAGCCTGCCCAACCCTCTCCCTATAGCTCAAGTCCTGGCAACATCCTTGTAAATCTTCTTTGCACTCTTTCAAGCATAATGACGTCCTTCCTATAGCAGGGTGACCAAAACTAAACTAAACACTCCAAATGTAACTTCACCAACGACTTCTACAACTGTAACATTACATCTCAACTTCTATATTCAATGCCCTGAATGATGAAAGCCAATTCCAGAACTGGGGTTAGTTTAATATTTGCAAAAGCACCAGAACTATACTTTCCATCACGTTGTTGTGATGATTTATAGGGCACTCCAATGAAGGATGGAGGAATTGTGTGAACAAACATACCAAATTGATTTTAGAACCACAACCACAGGATCCCTACATTTCTATCACAAACATGTTTTACCTTAGGTCTCATCCATTCATCCATATAATTTGCTTCCCAAATCTAATAGCACTTTCATATTACCAGCCCCTGACATCTCTTGACAGCAATCCCACCATTCCTGAGTCGCTTCACAATTAGTTTAGTTTAGTTTAGAGATACAGCGTGGAAACAGGCCCTTCGGCACGCTTAGTCCGCGCCGACCAGTGATCCCCACACATTAACACTATCCTACACACATCATGGACAATTTACACAAACACCAAGCCAATTAACCTACAAACCTGTACGTCTTTGGAGTGTGGGAGGAAACCGAAGATCTCAGAGAAAACCCACGCAGGTCACGGGGAGAATGTACAAACTCCATACAGACAGCACCCATAGTCAGAATCGAACACGGGTCTCCGGCGCTGTAAGCGGCGTAAGGCAACAACTTTACTGCTGCGCCTTTGTGCCACTCTTTAATTCGTTTCAAGTTTTCTTCTTCGGTGATCTGATTTTATTTACAATGCTTAATCACCTCAAGGTAACACATTTGAGGTATGCCACCACATGAATTCTCATTCATATTCAGGAAGTGAACAGAATCTGGCTAGCTATCAGTATCTGCCTCCTTTGGCTTTTCTCCTCTCTTGCTTTGGACAATGCAAGAATAAATCGAATGTGTGATAAAGACAAGGATCATACAAACTATATAGTTACCTGCCGCTGCACATTCAATCTTTTTAGTTGGAGAAACTATGGTTCTGTGTTGGTAACCACAGGGTTCATCATGTAGCCACAGTTCAAGATCTTAAATGTTTAATGTTTTCATCATGAGGCAGAGAAAAGGCTGTTCATACTTGCAAGGGTGCATACACTCAAAGAACAGGAACTCACAGCATTTTGTGGATTTGAGACAGTTAAAGGCATATTGTTTACATAGATGTTCGTAAGGTAAAGTCCCTCACGGTAGGCTGATCCTGAAGATCATGGGATCCATGCAGACTTGGTTGTTTGGATTCCAAACTGACTTACTTATAAAAGAGTGTTATTTTGTCTGCAAGTCTGTGGCCTGTGGAGGTTTGCAGGGATCTGTGCTGGAGCCTCTGTTGTTTGTAATATATATAAACCATTTGGACGTAAATGAATGGAGATGGTTAGTAAGTTTGCAGATGACACCAAATTAGTGGAGTTGCAGATAGCTAGGAAAGTTCAATCCAATAATTTCCTGGTCATCAATACTGAGACTAGATTTTTATATCTGATTTATTAAATAATTTGAATTTGCATTCCTCATCTGGCATGGGGGGTTTGGAATTGGAGGGTTCATAAGTTCATAAGTTGCAGGAGCAGAATTAGGCTATTAAACCCATCAAGTCTACACTGTCTTTCAATCATGGCTGATCTATCTTTCCCTCTCAACCCCATTCTCCTGCCTTCTCCCTGTAACCTCCGATACCCACACTAATCAAGATTCTATCAATCTCCACCTTAAAAATATCCATTTACTTGGCCTCCACAGCCTTCTGTGGCAATGAATTCCTCAGATTCACCACCTGCAGACTAAAGAAATTCCTCCTTAATTCCTTTCTAAAGGTTGTGGCCTCTGGTCATGAGGCTATTCTGAGGCTATGGTCTCTGGTCCAAATCTCTCCCGCTAGTGGAAACATCCTATGCACATCCACTCTATCCAGGCCTTTCACTATTTCGTAAGTTTCAATGAAGTCCCCCCCTCATCCTTCTAAACTCCAGCAAGTACAGGCCCAATGGCGTCAAACGCTCATCATATGTTAACCCAATCATCCCTGGGATAATTCTCGTAAACCTCCTCCTCCTCCTCCTCCAGCACATCCTTCCTCAGGGCCCAAAACTGCCATTAATACTCCAAATGCTGTCTGGCCAGTGCCTTATAAAGCCTCAGCATTACATCCCTGTTTTCATATTCTAATCCTCTCGAAATAAATCCTATCATTGCATTTGCCTTCCTTACTACCGATTCAACTTGCAAATGAATTTTTGGGGAATCCTGCACCAGCACTCCCAAGTCCCTTTGCACCACTGATTTCTGAATTCTCTCCCCATTTAGAAAATAGTCTATGCCTTTATTCCTACTATCAAAATGCATGACTCCACGCTTCGCTACGTTGTATTCCATCTGCTACTTATTTGCCCACTCTCCCAACCTGTCCAAGTTCTTCTGCATAGTGTCTGCTTTCTCTACATTACCTGCCCCTCCACCTATCTTCATATTATCTGAATACTTGGCCACAAAGCCTTCAACATCCTCATCCAAATAATTGAAAAAACTTGAAGAGTAACGGCCCCAGCACCGACCCCTGTGGAGCACCACTCGTCACTGGCAGCCAATTTTAAACATCCCCTTTATTGCCACTCTTTGCCTTCTACCATGCAGCCAACCTGCTATCCATGCCAGTATCTTCCCTCTGATAGCATAGGGTCTTGTCTTCTTTAGCAGCCTCACGTGCGTCACCTTTTCAAGGGCCTTCTGAAAATCCAGGTAAACCACATCCACTGACCCTCCTTTATCTATGCTGCTATTTACTTCCTCAAAGAATTCCAACAGATTCATCAGCCAAGATCTCCCTTTGACAAAGCCTATTTTATGATTAGCTTCTTAGTACTTAGAAAGCTAATTCTTTATAATGGACTCTAAAATTTACCAACTATTGAAGTCAGGTTAACCGGCCCATAGTTTCCATTCTTCTGCTTTGCCCCCTTCTTGAACAGCAGAGTAATATTTGCAATTTTCTAATTGTCTGGAACCCCTCCTGACCCTGGTGATTCTTGAAAGATTACTACTAATGCCTTCACAATCTCTAAAGCCGTCCCTTTCAGAACCCTGGGATGCAGTCAATCCGGTCCAGGTGACTTATCCACCTTCAGAACTTTTAGCTACCCAAGCACCTTCTCCTTAATAATAGCCAGTCCACTAACTTCAACCCCCTGAATTTCATGCACTTTGCTGATATTAAAATTATGAATAATTAAGAACAAGTCCTGGAAATTGAATGGCACCTGTTTTGCTCTCCATCAAATGTGATTATTTTTTTTAAACAAGTGAGAGACTCAAGAAACTGCAGATGCTGGAATCTTGAGCAAAGGCACTACTGGGGGAATTCAACAGGTCAGGCGACATTTTCTGTGGAGGGAATAAGCAGACGATGTGTCAGATCAGGACTCTTCTTCAGAGTGACTAAGCATTCCAACCTGAAACGTCTGTCCATACCCTCCACAGACTCTGCCTGATCTGTTGAACTCCTCTGGCATTTTGTTTTCTGTTAAAAACAAATTGCAACAACATTAACACAACCTGCACAGTTCCATATTCAATTTAGTGCACCTGCACAGCAACCAGAGAAGGATGTTTGCCTTAATGATACAGTGTAGTGGGTCTAGACGCAGCAGGAATCAGGCAAGACGCCAGGTAAGGATTAACGGTAACTTTAATGTAGCATCAGAACATTTACTCTCTTCAGTTTCCCGCACAAGTTCACTCTAGCCCCTTCAGGCAAACCCCGTAGCTCCAGACCCCCCCCCCCCCCCCCAGCCCTGTCCACTCAGTGCTGAGAGGGATGACCCAGGGATTGGCCTAATCCCCAGGCACCGCCAAAGGACCCCCCCCCCCCCAAGAACCGGAGGCACGAAACGGACTGGGGGACGTATGAGACCACCAGCCCGTGTGCGCACCACGGCGGTCGTAGGAACCGGAACCACTCCGCCAGGGGAAGACAACCGCGGGGACGCTGGGGGCAAGGGCCGGGACGCAGGACGACCCCGAGGTCGAGGCTGTGCCAGTAGGACCGGCTGGCTAATGTCCACGTGCGCCGGCTTGAGCCGTGCAATAGAGACCCCCCATGTCCAAAACGAAAGTGGCAGAGCCACCCTCGGGCACCTTGAATGGCCCTTCATACGGACGCTGAAGGGGCGTCCGGTGTGCATCCCGGCGCAGGAAAACAAATGGACAGTGCTGCAGAACAGAAGGGACATGCGACTGAAACGAACCATGGCGAGACGTCGGCACCGGTGCCAGCTTGCCCACCATCTCCCGATGGCGATGCAGGGCAGCCGACGATTGTTCCGCCTGACCCTGGGCTGATGGAATAAACTCACCGGACACTGTCAGCGGGGCCCCGTACACCAATTCAGCCGAGGAGGTGGCCAAGTCCTCTTTGGGCCCAGTGCGGACGCCCAGTAAAACCCACGGCAACGCGTCGACCCAGTCCGGGTCAACGAGCCGGGCCTTCAGGGCAGCCTTGAGCTGGCGGTGGAAGCGCTCCACCTGGCTGTTCACCTGCGGATGGTACGCCGTGGTGCGGTGCAGGTTAACCCCCAGTAGGGCCGCGGCCATGGCCGACCACAGTTCAGAGGTGAATTGCGGCCCCCGGTCGGACGTGATGCCGAGCGGCACCCCAAATCTGGCAATCCAGTGAGCCGCCAAGGCAAGGGCACAAGTGGAGGCAGAAGTGTCCGGCAGTGGAACAGCTTCCGGCCACCGTGTGAAATGGTCAACCACAGTCAGGAGGTGGGTGAACCCCCCTGGAAGGTGACAGCGGCCCCACGATGTCCACGTGAATGTGGTCGAACCGCTGGCGAGGGAGGATGAACTCCTGGAGCGGCACTCGCACATGCCGCTGTACTTTGGCAGTTTGGCACGGGCCCAATGCCCAACCTGTTTATGTAACCCATGCCACACGAAACGGGAAGCCAAAAGGGTCGTCGTCGCCTGAATGGAACGGTGGGCCAGCCTGTGGAGCACCTCAAACACTCAGGCAACGGGAACGATGGGGCGCGGCTGCCCGGTGGATACATCGCACAGCAGCATTGCGCCCCCAGCGCCACAGGGAACGTCCTCCAACTGCAGGCCCGAAACGGCGGTACGATAAGCGGACATCTCATCGTCCGTCAACTGGGCCGCCGCCAGGGCTGACTAGTCGATGCCATCGGCCACTTGCAGGACAGCGTGGACGGCGGGTCGAGACAAGGCGCCGGCCACTCTGTTGTCTTTGCCACCGATGAAACGGATGGAGGTAGTGCACTCCGAGACAAAAGCCAACTGCCGCTGCTGGCGAGCTGACCACGGGTTGGACCACCTTGGCGAACGCAAAGGTGAGGGGCTTGTGGTCAGTTTACGCGGTGAAGGTTCGCCCCTCAAGGAAGTAGCGGAAGTGGCGGACTGCGAGGTAAAGGGTGAGGAGCTCGCGGACAAAGGCACTGTAGTTCCGCTGTGCGCCGCCGAGGTGCATGCTGAAGAAAGCGAGAGGCTTCCAACACCCATCAATCTGCTGTTCTAGCACCGCCCCAACCGCCACATCCGAAGCGTCGACCGTCAGGCTGGTTGGTGAATCCGCCCGTGGGTGCACGAGCATCGTGGCCATTGCCAGGGCTTCCTTGGCGTGTTGGAACGCCGCCACCGCATCATTAGTCCATTCGACCTCCTTGCGCTTACCTGCCATGAGGTGGAACAGCGGGCGCATGATCCGGGCCGCAGACGGCACAAATCGGTGATAATAGGCCACCATCCCAACGAACTCTTGGAGGCTCCTCACGGTGGTCGGGCGTGGAAACTGACACACCATGTCCACCTTGTCCGGGAGCGGCAGCGCCCCGTGCGGGGTCACGTGGTGGCGCAGGAAATTGATGGACGACACCCCAAAACAGTATTTGGCGATGTTGATGGCCAGCCCATGATCGCTGAGGCGCTGGCATAGCTGGCAGAGATGGGTAGCATGCTCCTGTCTTGACCGGCTTGCCACCAACATGTCATTGAGGTAAACGAAAACAAAGTCCAGGCCACGGCACACACAGTCCATAAGCCGCTGAAAAGCTTGCGCAGCGTTCTTAAGTCCGAACGGCATACGGAGGAGTTCGAAAAAGCCAAATGGCGTCACGATGGCCGTCTTGGGGACGTCGTCTGGGTGGACGGGAATCTGATTGTTGCCACGCACCAGATCGACCTTGGAAAACACCGTGGCGCCAGCCAGGTGTGCGTTAAAGTCCTGAATGTGAGGGACCGGATACCTGTCAGCGATGGTAGCATCGTTAAGCCGACAGTAGTTACCGCAAGGGTGCGAGCCTCCGTCTGCCTTGGGGACCATATGGAGCGGGGACACCCACGGGCTGTCTGAGCAACGCACAATACCCAGGGACTCCATAAGGCGGAACTCCTCCCGAGCGAGGCGGAGCTTGTCCGGTGGAAGACGCCGCACCCGGGCGTGCAGGGGCGGGCTAGTGGTGGGAATGTGATGCTCCACCCCGTGCTCCGGGGCGGAGGAATGGAACTGGGGGTCGAGGAGTTCGGGGAACTCAGCCAGAATGCGCGAGAACGTAACGTCCACGGACGACAGGTGCCCATCTGGCAGCACAACCAGGTCACCCATGCGGAGGGAAACAGGCTGCAAGGTGACGGAGTGTACTAAACGCTGCCGCTTGACGTCCACGAGCAGGGAATGTGCCCGGCTGGAACACATCCGCAATTACGAATGGCCATAAGAAGCGGCCCTCTCCGAAGTTGAGGGAGAGCGTGCGCACCCCAAACGAGCGGATTGGAGTCCCGTTTGCCGCGGCGAGGAGGGTGCCGTGTTTACCACGACGGAAGTCAGCTTTCGAAGGGGGAAGAACGCTCACCTCAGCCCCTGTGTCCACAAGGAAACGAGCGCCGGTGCGGCGATCCCACGCAAACACGCGATGAATCTGGCCGGCCGCCGAAGCAATCACTGACGGCCGGCCCCTGCGTTTCCTGGGAACGAACAGGGCTGCCGACATTGACGGGCTGAAGGGCCCCAGCGCCGGTGAAATTAGCACCGGCCCCCTCTGCTGGCGTCTGTGGAAACGGGCAGCTGTGCGGGCCGATCCGACCACCAGCGACCTCCGGTGGCGTGCGGAGGAACTGCCGGCAGGCTGCGTGGGAAAGACGTGCTGCCGGCCGGGTATACCGTTGCTGCCGGGTTCCACCTCGAAGGATGTCGAGGAGAGGTGGAGATGCGGGCGATCGAGGCCCCTACCTGCGGATCGTCATCGGAGTTACTTCCAGCGCTTCGAGGGCCAGCTGACGGGCCATCCAAAGTTCATCGGCACGCTCACCCACCGCCTGCATGTCGGTGAACGGGTTGATGAGCTGCTGGCGGAGTTCGGACGGCAGCTGCAGGAGGTAAAAATGTTTAAATAAAAAGCAGGGCTCGTGGTCGTCCATCAGGGCCAACATATCGCCCAGCAGTACCGACGGGCGGCGGTCACCCAGGCCAGTCATCCGGAGGATCTGGGTCGTCCGCTCGGCCTCGCTGAGGCTGAACTTCCGTAGAAGAAAGGCCTTGAGGCCCTCATACTTATTACCCGCTAGGGGGGCGCGGAGGAAAGGTCAGACCCGTCGCGCGGTGGCCTGGTCGAGGGCGCCGATAACATAAAGGTACGGTGGCGTCAGCTGTCACGCCGCGCAGTGCAAACTGCGCCTCGGCCTGGTCAAACCAGAAATCAGGGTCGTCGGTCCAAAGAAAAGGCAGCTTCAACGCCACGGCGTGGAGAGCGGTGCGGTCGGCAGGGTCCACGGGGTGGGTCCGGCAGGGTCCAGAGGCGGCTGACCGGCAGGGTCCAGAGGCGGCTGACCTTGACCGGTTAGAGCGTGTTGAGGAGCGGTCGGGTCCATCGCGACTTGCGAGGAAATGTCGAGGGTCACCAGTGTAGTGGGTCTGGACTCAGCAGGAATCAGGCAAGACGCCAGGTAAGGATTAACGGTAACTTTAATGTAGCATCAGAACATTCACTCTCTTCTCTTCAGTTTCCCACACGAGTTAGCCCCTTCAGGCAAACCCCGTAGCTCCAGACCCCTCCCCAGCCCTGTCCACTCAGTGCCGAGGGGGATGGCCCAGGGAGTGGCCTAATCCCCAGACACCGCCACAACAGTATAGATCCTATGGCTGCCTGATGGCAGCAAAAGACATTAAAGCTACGATGGAGGAGACAGAAGCTGTGGGGAGAGAGTGAGAGAGAGATCCATGCAATACAAAACAAAGAGAGTAAGCTCACCCCACTAATGATATTCTAACCCCTCCACACCTCCACATGGGTTCAGCTTCTCAGGATATGACATTGAAAGAGGCTTGCGTGGCTTTGGATGGTGTCAAGTTTCTTAAGTTGTTGGAACTGCACTCGTCTAGGCATTATTCCATTATGTTAGTTACTCCAGCATTTTGTGTCTATCTTCAGTGCAAACCAGCATCTGCAGTTCCTTCCTACACATTTGATTGTTTTGCTGGCTTGTGTCTTTGTAGATGTTGGAAAGGCTTTAGGATGTCAGGAAATATGTCATTCAGAATACGCACCCTCTGACCTGCTCTTGTACTCGTGGTATTTATGTGACTGGGCCAATTGAGGTTCCTATATCTTTTGACTTTCACTACCTTGTATGTTACTTCATATTAAATGTGTTTGGGCCATCGTTTGTAAATGCAACTATCTTCTCTTTGCAGGTACAGAGAGAGGGTCCTGTTTCCCCTCCCCATAAAACAAATTACAGAGCAGGGGAGCATAAATAGATGTAGTAGATGGAGGAATGGGAGAAAAAGTGGAGGGGAGATCATTGGAGGGGAATGATGATACTAATGAACAAAGTACATAGCAACAGTTCAGATTCTAGCAGCTTGAGCATGGCGAAAATATGAAATTAGCCAGGCGTTACCAAGCTGCATCCTGGCATGAGGCATAGTCAATCTGATGCATGGGTTCACCAGATAATGGGTCCATGCATTTATACTGCCACAGAGGATTCTGGTAAAGGCTATGATCAGAAGGCCTGCATTCAATCTGGAAGTGGAGCACTTTGCAAAAGATCCACACAAATAACATGCATCTATTAAATTAGGTTCCAGCTGCCGTCGATACAGCGGCCTCATAATATATTTCTGCTTCTATACAGTCTCAGTCGGATCCAGCTAAAGGTCCAGTCTCTGCCACACAGGAACAGGTGAAGCTCCTCAAGAAAAATGGTATGGCACATGCTATCTTTGTGGAATTTGTACATTGTGCCTGTGAACATGTGAGTTTCCCTCAGGTGCTTCAGTTTTGTCCCATATCATAAAGATGTAGACTAATTGGCAACTTTAAATTCCCCTTGGCATTGGCAGGTGGGTTTAGAAGAACTCGGATAGAATTAATGGTTTGTGAGAATCAATTACAGGAAAGTAAGTGGGTCGGTGGGACAGATGGGAATGCACTGAGAATTGGATTGGCTCGATATGACCTCCATCCATGTCTTAAAAAGATATGAAAAACTTATGTCCCATTGAGATGCCAATCAGGAGCAGACTACGGATCTCATTGAGCATGAGGTTCCAATCATGAGCAGATTGTTGCTATTACTGGACACAGAAGTGCAACTCATGAGCTCATGGTTCTCCAGGAACAATAGAAAACTGCATGTGACCAGTTGTTATTCTCCACAATAGCATATGGCTTTCCTGCTTGAGCCAAGATTTATCACCCGTGTACAGGTTGATTGTTATGCAAACAGAGTTGTTGCATGTGTGAATTTATCTCTCTTCTGCAGAAGTAGAGACATCTCTCCTCTGACTCACATGTTTCTTTGATGGGAGCAGATGAAGAGAGCTAACACCAAGTAAAAGAGTACAGACAACTGGGACATAACACCTGCAATTTGGTGTGTTTCTGTTAGGAGATCTGTGGGTCATAGGATTGAAATAATGGTAGTTTAAGTCTTGGTGTCACCAGTTCATTGAACCATTTATTACCCAGTCCTTGAGAAGTCACCTGATGTGTAGGTGCAGGACATTAAAGTCCTCCTCACGAGGTCACCAATACAACTCCTATCAGACAACATACTCACCTGTGTCCAAAAGCCAACCATCCCAATGGCTCCTTAAATTAGTCTTGACCAGAAAACTGAAATTGAATCAAGAACTTCTGAGTTGACTCAAATTGAAAGGGAGTAGCTTTTCACCATTCAGTTTGCAGCCACAAAGGCAACAATGTGATCTGATATTATATCAAAAAACACCTACCTACTAACCACCACCCGGCATTATGGTGCTTACCCAGATAGTCATATGTCATAATTTTCTGTTCTTATTACATGATATTGCTATATTCTAAATGATTTTCTAAAGTCTAGCAATATTTAAAGCATAACATTTCATTGAGCACAGATAAGTTACACTAGTGTGGCAGACGCTGGCATTATTCTACACTCTACAATGCAACATCTAGTAACTTTTAACATTGTGCATTTCAGGTTAGCATGCTCAAGGAGAATCAGGATTGCTACTGAACAAAGAGAGATGCCTTTCCAGTAGTAAAGGATTGCTTCTCTGCTGTAGACCCAATGATAGTGAAATTATTCCACTAAAACTACAGTTGCTATATTATTTTAGTAATGAATGAATAAGACTTGCAAGGTGTAGTTTATTCTTTTTTTCAGGCTTCTTCTCCCGATCTTACAATGAGAAGCTGAAGAATAACAGTGTGGCTGCTTAATGAGATAAAACATCCATTTTACGCTGGCAGTTCAATCCTCTTTTATGCATGGGATTGAAGCAACTGGAATATCTGAAATAACATTGACGACCACATGGCATTATGGTTATCACACCCAATTGTGA
Organism: Rhinoraja longicauda; assembly: GCF_053455715.1. Taxonomy (NCBI): domain Eukaryota; kingdom Metazoa; phylum Chordata; class Chondrichthyes; order Rajiformes; family Arhynchobatidae; genus Rhinoraja; species Rhinoraja longicauda. The sequence continues at coordinate 7,625,371 of NC_135974.1, forward strand.
AAAGAATGTAAATTATTGCTTCTGCCATCCACTTCATCAATTGAGTCCCATTATTAACCCGAAAATGGTCCATTTTGGCTTAAAATGTATAAGAGTTCCATGAGAGATTTCTCAATGAATATTGATTGACGCTCAACGGGTTGCTTGTATTCATAAGAAGTCAGCTGTCAAAGGTGACAGCTTTTCATCAAGGAAATTAAAAATAATAATATTTTTCCTGCAAGAGAAGAGACCCTTGGGATCTCTCCAATGCAGCAGTGAACAAATTAAGAACTATAGAAGATATTTGCTCTGGCATCCAGGAATGATCCAGTGCATGAAGTTGAGTGTCAGCATTAATATGACCTGCATGAATTCCAGACACAAGAGCCTGACCAAAAGTTATCATACAGACTTTAATTTATCTCCGTGGTTACAATCTTTGAAAACCTACATGTGCTGGAAGTAGGCTCCTTGCAAATGATGTCTTTGCCCCCTGTTCAATAATGCCAAATGCTTTCTAAATTGCCTGCTGTGCTCTCCCCTGTGGTTTCACAGCCAAAGCATGCTTTGACTGAGAACCTCAAGTTTTTTAAAACGTAAAATATACTTAATTCATCTCAATATATATATATAAGATATATATATATAAGATGTATATATATATATATATAAAATACAATTGATACACCCTGACTTTCCCTACATTCATTGTACCATCAAATCAATACAGTTCTAATCATATGTCAGTGCCTTCCATGTTAAACAATGTACCCATGAAGTGTCTGAGCAACTGTTGCACAGGACTTAGCCCCTCAGTGCCCTTCCCCACAAAGTCTTTACGGCGACTGCACCGAGCTTCAGCATGTACTCCTGCATCCTTGACGTGCCAGTCTGCAGCAGTCGATAAAGAGGATCTTCTTACACTTCTAGCAAATGCACAGGCCACAAAGAGATTAATCTCATCCACACGCAACCATCTTGAGGGCTGTATGCGGCATGGTGAGTATCCACCAGTGCAAGGAGAGAGGACCCCTCACATTACCAGCCAAGCAAGATCTTACTGATGGCTTGTAAATTCTAACAAAATGGCATTCTATTAAATTACATTACATCTGCCAACTATCCTCCCATTGGATCAACAGGCTTGAGGTCAAAAATATTTTCTTTAGAACCATTTCTACAAAGGACAGGTAGTGTGGCAAGAACCAGCTGAAAGGAACATTGCACAGTAACAAGTCCAGGCCCATGCTTCGAAGCACTGGGACACTTGTATATTTTGATGTAGCCACACACAAAGGTGGCCATCATGATGAGTGCTATATTGGGTACATTTACCCCCTCCCCATTCCCATGAGATTTGTTCATCTCAACCCAATGGATACGATCAATCCTGGATCTCCACATTAAGCGGGTGATGGCTCAGGTGACTGTCACGGCACGGGAACATCACCTGCTCTACATAGAGCACAGGTTCGTGCTCATCATCGAGGGGGAACACTGCTCCCATATTCCCAATTTCTAGTTCATCTTACCTATACATTCAGGCATGTGAATTTTCTGCATTTCCGTGGATTTCCGCGCTTTTAAAATCCATTTCCCACGCTTTTTGCATGGTTTCCGCATTATTCACTTTGCCAAATAAACGGAGAAATCGGATCGTAAAAAAGAAAAAAAAACGATGTATAGACTTGTAATGAACACTAGGGTTCCGCTAGAGGTCGCTAGAAGTTCTGCGAGAAATCCGCCCCGCGCGCCCTGGAAGTCTTCCCGAAAATGTGGCACCTAGGCTGGGCAAGGCAGGCAATCTCGACCTCATCGGAACTTCCATTGCTAATTTGTCAATTCGGCCGCTAGAGGTCGCTAGAGGTTCCACGAGAAATCCCCCGGCGCCCTGGAAGTCTCCCCAGAAATGTGGCACCTAAGCTGGGCAAGGCAGCCAATCTCGACCTCATCGGGACTTCCACGGCCGATCGGTGGGTTGAATTTGCAACCTGCGGCCGGGACTCTGGAACTCCAGCCCAGCTGGAGCCAGCAAATCTATCCCCATAGCCGACTTCCTTGGCCTGCTGGATAAACCTGCAAAGCTCTGGAACCAAGAGTGTCAGAAAATCAGTGGTGGAACTGTAATGCATAAATATTAAATTTAAGTGCAAGATTATATAACTAAATTAATTAAGACTGGGTTAAAATATAAAGCGCAGCAGAAAAGCCAATTACCACCTTTTTGGGCTGATTATCAATTAATGTGCAGGTTTACTTCAAAATGTTATTAGTGTACAGTGACATATTCACATTATTTTGTAATGTCTGTTCTTACTTTGAAATGCCCTAAAAGTGGCTTGAAACTGGTAATTTTGTGTGAAAATTTTCAAAATGTTTCCAATTTTTTGACCCCCGCGCAAGCGCTCAGCTCTTTTCATCTTTTTTTTTACCTCACTCACATGCCTGTACATTCTCGCCAAGCAACTTTGGACTCTAGTTTATATTAGTATGCTGGGAAAAGATCAGGTCATCAGAAATGCTGGACTCAGTTTCACAATTGATGTAATTTAATTGAAAAAAAAGTGTTATTTTCCAAGTAATATTAATTAGTTTGCATACCACTGCAAAAACAATGTTAAATCTTTTTCTGAAGCTCACCATCTCAGAGACTCTCAGAGACCTCAGTCTCCTGCGGACTCTATTGTTATGAGTTTGATGGTTAAGACATTTTAAAGCATTCAAAACAATGTCTGGGCACAGATCTGATATTCTCAACTTGAGACAGTAGCTTTCTGTGATTTAATCTGCAAACAATTAATAGTTCACTTAATTGATAGCCTTCTAAATCAGTTTAATACTCATAGATGAAATGAATACTATTTTAAAATTAGGTTTTGACATAACGGCTTTGACTACAACTTTCCAGCGTGAATCCAGTTGTACAGTTTTTATATGTTTCAAAGCTTCAAATCACTAATCAAAATATCCCAAGTATGTTTTATATGAAGTTATAGAGTTGATTGATATCTTATTATATTGTTCCTTCATTTTCCATTGCAGCTTCCCTTCAATGTTACTTCCCTGGGCATTTACACAGCACTATTTTGTGAAAGACAAAATAAAGTGACTGATTTTTTTTTCCATGTTCAGCTTGCATTATAGAAGGAAATGTAAAACTTATAACTGTTTTTCCAACTTCTACTGTACTTTAAATATGTATTTAACCTTGTCCTCAAGTTAGGTCTTCTCAATAATCATTAAATTAAAACTCCAGGTTTATTTGTTACATAACCATAAACTTTCCCTCCGTCAATGTAGAATTTGAACTCAACATTTGAAATCAATAGTCTGGCCATTGGATATCACTCCGCCAACTTAACAATCAAGCTTCCCTTGCTGCAAATAAACAGAAATTTGCTATGAAAATTGGGAGGCTCATATCAATCCACATTCCATTTTTATGCTCAGACAACTTTAAAATTTAAAACCTTATCAAAAGTTTGATTAAAATCTGAGTATTCACATCTTTCTTATCGGCTTTATCATTATCCTCACGTATTATCCTTTATTATTATCCTCACTCCTCACGTTCAACTATCAACTCAGCAGTAAATGTAATCCTATTTTTACAAGAGTCTATTTTGGAAGATTTTACTACATTTCCTAGAATACCCATGTAATTGTTTTGCAACATTTTCATTGATTCACGAGTGCTGCCCTGCTCATCAGCGAAGATCATACGGTAAATCTCAAAGGCACACCAAAATCAGCTAATTTTCAGTTGGGGATAGGAAAATTGGAAAGAACTTGAATCTACCAAAGCTCTACTCGTTTATATTGTGCATGCAATTCTATTCAAAATTTTCAATATCTGGTCAATTGATATTCAAATCTGGTCATTTCTGCTGGCACCTAAACACATCTGTGTGCCCCAGACACATGCCAACAGATGTGAAATTAAGCGTTATGGGATCCATGGTGAGTTGGTAAGTTGGATATAAAATTGGCTTGGTCATAGAAGAGAGTGTAATGGTGGTAAATGTTTCTTTGACTGGACATCTGTGACCAGTGGTGTGTCCGCAAGGGTCAGTGCTGGGACATCCATTTGTGATACATATTAATGACCTGGATGAAAATGTAGGTGGTCTGATTAGTAAGTTTGCAAACCACAAGAAAATCAGTGGAATTGCAGATAATGAGGAATGTTATCAAAGAATACAGCCACATTTAGATCAGTTGGAAATTTGAACACAGAGTGGCTTTGGAGAAAGTGCAATAGAGGTTCACTTTAGAGTTTGCCTTTCGAGTATAATCTATAAGGAAAGGTTGGACAAACTAAGATTATTTTCTCTGGAGCATCAAAAGCTGAGGTGTGACCTGATAGAAGTATATACAATTAAAAGAAGATAAAACAGATTGAGTCTCATTCCTACGGTGTAAATGTTAAGTACTAAAATGAATAGGTTTAAAGTTAGAAGGGGAAGGTTTAAAGGCAATTTGCAAGACAAGATCTTTTTACATTGAGAGGGGTAGGTGCCTGGAACTCTCTGGGGAGGTGGTAGAAGCAGATATGATAACAACATTTAAGAGGCATTTAGTGTGCCAGCAGATGGGATTAGTTACATTGCGTTAATGCTGATGCAGCCTTAGTAGGCTAAATAGCCAATTTCTGTCTGTTCTGTTCTATGTTTCATAATTATTCAAATACTGCTAAAATAATTGTGAAAATCTTTTAACTTAATTTGTATGTGCTTGTCTATTTTTACTGCAAATTTCTAAACTACTTACATCTAACAGACCCACGCTGTGTGTTTTTTAATAAAGATTCCTGCTTTTACATTATTATTGGTACTACAGCCAGAAACTGGAGGTAAAGGAATACACGAAAGTTCACCACATAAGACATTAGAAAAGGAAAATGGGATCTACATTCTCTACTCTCTGTGAGGGTGAATAAATCTAACCTCTGAAATGTACTTGTGGAATTTTAAACAGTTTCATAATTCTGTATGTCAACAAATAAGCTTTGAATAAACTGTTTCATCCAGGCATGGAGCTTAGTTCCAAGTACCAAGAGAGCATGTACAATTCCTGAGAATTGAACCATTGCACCTAACTTTTCTCGTACAAACTATTTTGAGGTGCAGCAATGACATAATCTGATTACAGGTAGTTCTACTATTATGCATATTCGCATTGCTAAGTGGATATTATGCTATTGATGAATTAGGGAACACTATTTGTATTATGACGGTCAAATTGGTTATGACACGATTTTCAATCGAGAACAAAATGACCACGTAAAAGCTATTTTGAAAATTAACAAAGAAAAAATGCTGTTGAGGAAAAAAACTGTCTCAGGAAGGAAGGGCTGTTCACATGTAACCTCCTTGCAGTTATCAGATAGCATTGTCTCTTAAGAATTCGGGTTGCAGGCATCATCATGGATGGCCATTGAAATTGACAGGCAATCACTTCAATTACGTGACGATACTCACTTATAAACAATTAAACTTATATTAAACAATATAACATATACAGCCTTCTAGCTTGCAGTAACAAAAATAAACTTCTAGCTGTTAAAAAGACGTCTGTCTTTGAAAATCCTGTGGAAAAAGTTACTTTATTATTGCAATTCCAAAATTTTCTATCCCCTAAACCTCTTTTCCCATTCATACAATTGTTTTTATTATGCAATTTTCTATAAAGCAAAGTATCTTTGTTACTGACCTATTGCATAATAGCAAAACTACCTGTACAGCCTATTTGTCAATTCCATTTAAAAAAAAATGTAAACTTCCATTCACTATCTATTTAATAAGAATGAAGAAGAAATGTATTGTTAATTGCTAGCACTAAACCATTAAACTGTGGATATCATCCTCCATTTCCAAAAATGAATATGCAGAGGTGAGTACAGTTAGTGCTGTTGGTATCTGGCAGACAGAGCTACCTTGTAGAGACCAGCTCTTGAATATCTCCTCATATTTACCCTTCGACCATGACTCTACCAATGACCATCAAGCCACTGTCTCCCAGATGGCAACAGATCTCATCAGATCAGAAGAATTCCCCTTCACAACCTCCAACCAGATAATGCCTCAACCCCACAATTTCCACTTCTATTTCGTACCCAAAATCTACAAGTAGGTCAATCCTGGTAGGCCCATTGTTCCTGCTAGCTCTTACTCCACTGAACCTATTCCTCATACCTTGACTCTATCCTGTCTCCCCTTCTCCAATCCTTTCCTATCGACATCCATTACACCTTGCGTATCCTCCACCATTTTAACAACTGCCAATTCCCTGGTCCCTACCACCTCATCTTCACTATGGATATCCAGTTGTTATACACCTTCATCTCCTATCAGGAATATTTTAAAGCCCTCGTTTACCGTAGCAACAAAGATCCAATTAGATTCCTTCCACCCACATTCTTATCTGCCTCGCTGAACTAGTTCTTACCTTGAACAGCTTTTTGACTCCTCTCACTTCCTATAAATTATAGATGTAACCATGTACTCTTGCATGGGCCCTACTAGCTATGCCTGTCTTTTTGTTGGCTATGTGGAACAATCCCTACTCCAAAATGGCTCTACTTCCACTCTCCTGCTCCTCTATTACATCAATGATTGCATTATCACCTTTGCTACAAACTTCCACCCTGTCCTCAAATTCAATTGGACCATGTCACCCATTTCTAGATTTCTTGTCTCCAACTCAAGGGACAAACTGTCCACTGATATTTACAATAAACCCACTGACTCCCACACGGTCTCTTCAAATTTGAAAATCTAATTTTTAGAGATGCTGGTAGCATCACGAAAAAAAACACTCCATTTCCCCCCCATGTCATCTGTTACCATCAAGTTTGTCTTAGGACATTAAATATCAAGTCATCAGCGGAACACCAATCTTCTCACCACATTTGTAGGAATGAAACCTTGGCAAGTAAATGTGTTAAGGGTCTCGACCCGAAACATCACCCATTCCTCTCCAGAGATGGTGCCTGTCCTGCTGAGTTACTCCAGCTTTTTGTGTTTACAATTAAGAATGTGCGAAAGCAGCATTATCACAGTTGCTTTGTAATTGGCAATTACCAATAATCTTTTCTACTATATTTGTGTTTCATAAAATCACTGGCAAAAAATGACCCTGCCCATTGATTTTCAATTGATAAAATAGCAACAAAGGCATTCCAACTAAAAGATGAAACCATTTACTTAATAATGCATTTTGTAGAAAAAAAGGAGGAATGTGGTTCGAATGTGTCAGAGTGACATCTACAAATAGAATTAGAAGAGCTAAACTTGTATCGATTGAAACGTTAAAGGTGCTATATAAATGTTTGTGTTGTTCCTAAAAATACTTATGTTTGGTGTAGGAAGATGGATGGCTGCTTAGTTAGTATATGTGATAAACTGTCCAAATGCAAAAAATTTGATTTGATTTTCCTATTGCAAAAAATTGCTTGTGGTGTAAATTATAACAATTTGCATAGTTTATGTTTTATTGAACATGAAAACAATCAGAGGGTACAGGTAAACTTGTAAACTAACTTCAGCATGATACTGTAGCTTACAACATTATCTGTGCCCTTTTGTATAATATACATCAATAGCATCTGTTCTCTAAATAATGGATGGTAAATTCTTCAGGAATATGAAACATCGTCATATCGTATGGGAACCTATGCTGCACCTCAATATCCTGTGAATACCTATGTTAAAATTCAGTATCCTGTGGGAACTTATGCTTCATCTCAGTATCCTACAGAGACCTATGCTAAAACTGAATATCCTGCGGGGACTTTTGCCACGTCTCAGTATCCTGGAGGAACTGCCACATCCAATGGCAAAACTGAGTATCCTATGAGTAGCAATGCCAAACCTGAATATCCTGTGGGTGTCTATGCCAAACCTGAGTATCCTATGGGAATTTATACCACATCTCAGTATCCTGGAGGAATCTACACTACATCTCAGTACCCAGGAGCCTCTTACCCTACAGCTCAGTACCCTGGAGGAACTTATGGTACATCTGAATATCCTGTGGAAATTCTTGCCAAAACACAGTATCCAATGAGAATCGCTGGTGAACCTCTGCATCCTGTGAGCTACTATGCAGCAGATCAATATCCAATGAAGACTTATGCCATGGGTCAGTATCGCATGGGCAATTACAACTCAGTTCCATATCAGACTAGAAGCTACGTCGCAGGTCACTATCCTCAGATGACCAACTATGTACCTCAATATGCAGTCAGGAATTTCATCATGGGCCACAATCAAATGCAAACCTATGGTGCAGACCAATACCTTTTGCAAACCTATCTTTCACCTGAAGGTTCTGCGAGGATTGATACCGTGGGTCGGTATTCCACAACAAATCACGATACTGACCAGAATATTAAAAGAACCAATAACGCAGACCAGAATTTTGAAATGACTAATACGGTATATGAGAATCTTTCAAGAGCTGAGAGTACTGACCAAGATTTTGAAAGGACTGATAGTGCAGACCAAGACCTTGAAAGGGTTGAGAGTGTAGACCAGGATTTTGAAAGAGATGATACTGCAGACCAGGATCCTGAAACAATTGAGACTGCAGACCAGGAAGCTATGAGATACAGTAGTGAAGACCAGGATTCTTTCAGAGCTGACAGTGTTGACCAGGATTCTGTGAGTGCTGAAAGTGTAGAGCAAGATCCTATGAAGATTGACAGCAGAAGTCAGGATCTTTTAAGGACTGACAAAGACCAAGATCCCATGAGGACGGAGAGAACAGAGCAGGGTGCTGTAATAAGCAACAGCATAGGCCAGGATATGGACAGGATGAAAAGCATTGCTGAGAGCTCTATGAGGAGCTATTTTATACCTCAGTATCCAATGGATGCCAACTTCACAGGCCAGTATCCTGTGAAGGCCAATAGTGGAGAGGAATACTTTTATCATGCTTACTCTACACCTCATTTTCCTGTGAGAAGCTATATACTAAACCCAGTTTCTACAAGGGCCTACATGGCAGTTCAAAATCCTATTTGGATCGACAGCAAAGAGCAGGACTTCAATAAGATGAGGAGCCCAACACAAAGTCCTGCAAAGACGAAGAGCTCAGATCAAAGTCATACAAAAACAACCTCAGAACAAAGTCCTGCAAAAACACAAAGCCCAGAACACAGTCTTGCAAAAACAAGAAGCCCAGACCATAGTCTACCAAAAACAAGGAGCCCAGAACACAGTCTTCCAAAAACAAGAAGCCCAGAGCACAATCTTCCAAAAATAAGAAGCCCAGAACACAGTATTCCAAAAACAAGAAGCCCAGAACACAGTCTTCCAAAAACAAGAAGCCCAGATCACAGTCTTCCAAAAACAACAAGTCCAGAACACAGTCTTCCAAAAACAAGAAGCCCAGAACATACTCTTGCAAAGACCCGAAGCCTAGAACAGAGTGTTGTAAAGAACAGAAAACCAACACAACGTTCTGCAAAGACCAGAAATCCAGGCCAGAATTCTGCAAAGAACAGAAGCTTAATTCAAGGTCCTGTGGAGAATAGAGAGCAACCCCTGGGCCCTATGAAGAGCAAATCCCCAGGCCAGGACAACACAATCAGCAAAATAGAGGAGCCTGTAGGTACCTATGTCTCAGCTCAATATCCTGTAGCGATCCGCTATCCCGGTTCATATCCTATTAGGAGCTACCTACCATCTCCTTATCCCTCAGGTCCTTATTTTGCACATCATGTACCTGTGAAACCCTATGTGACTCCTCCATATCCTATGAGAAACTGCATTACACCTCAATACCCTATGCAGACCTACTTCCAATATCCCTTAATGAACTACAGTTCACCACAGTATCCAGTGAGATCCTACCAAATTCCTGTGTATCCTTTGAAGACCAACATGGAACTTAAATATCCTGTGAGGTGTGTCAGCCTTTAATCATGGCATCATTGGTCATACATCCGTGTCTGTGAACATCACCTTAAAACAAGCTCTGCTGCTTTTACTAAGCACAAAAGTAATACTGAAAATAAAATAAAGCCAGTCCTGACCACTCCATCTGTATGTTTATTTTTAATATATGTTGTGTTTATTAAAATACAATGGATTTAAACATTAATGCTGTCCAAGGTAAGCATCAACTACTCCAATATCAGATAAATCACAGAAAACTGCACAACAAAGATATATTTTGGACTGTTCCCAACAATATGGCTTGAGCTGACATTACAACATCTTTCTATTCAAACAGTGACATTATTGAGTAAGGTTGACACCTTATTGGCAGATTCTTTTATTCCATGTTTCCTAAGAACTGAATTATGACTGTCCAAGCTAACTTTACATAGAAATCATATAAGTGATAAACATAGAATATAGAACATTGACAGTACAGCACAGGAACAGGACTTTCGGCCCACAATGTACTGAACATGATGCCAGGTTAAACTACTGCTTGCACACGATCCATATCCCTCCGTTCCCTGAGTATCCATATGTCTTCAAATGCTTAAGATGCCATTAGCATATCTGCATCCACCCACCACCCTCTGTGTTAATAAACTTGCCTCACTCATCTCCTTTAAACTTTTCCCTCCACCTTTAAGTTATGCCCTCTAGTATTTGACATTTCCACCCTATGAAAAGGGTTCTGACTGTCTACCCTATCTATGACTCTCTTAATGCACTTCAATCAGGTCTCCCGACAACCTCTGGTGTTCCATGGAAAATATCCAAAACAGTTCAACCTCTCATAGTTAATACCCTCTAATCCAGGCATCATTCTGGTAAACGCTATCTGCACCCTGTCCAAAGTCTCTAAATTCTTCCTGTATTAGGGAGACCTGGATTGGATGCAAAAGCAGCCTAATCAAAGACCTATAAAGCTGCATCATGACTTCCTGAGACACTCAATGCCTCAACCAATGAAGGCAAGCATACCATATACCATCTTTACTACTCTAAGAACTAGAGATCTCCAAGCTCTTAGTGCCCCCTTCATTGTGTTCTCTGTCCTTTATTGCCTTTCTGTCCTCTTTTAATCTCATCTTCCATTCAAAGCTACCCAATAATTCATGGTCACCTTCATGGCAGTGCTATTGCATGTGCCTTTAACACCATCGTGTTCACTATCCTCTGATCATTTCCTCATCGCTCTCTGTCCACAATGACTTATTTCTCTCTCAAGCTGACCACAATGATGTACCCTGTATCTGAACAAGAAGGATAACATCGACTAAACCTGATATTCACAATTCAAACTAAGCTTAGTTTTGACTTAATTATGACAATTTCTAATGATTTGTCTATATTATTCCCCCAACCATAAAGCTAGAAAAATGTAGATAAATACTTCTACCACAATTGTTTCTTTATTATGTTGAACTGAATGAGTTCATCCAAACTGTTATTCTGATCTGTATAGACAAAAATTCAGCAAAATTTGATACCAACTGGCTTTTAACGACATTCACTTGCATTTATATAGCACCATTAAATTAAAATATATTCCTATGCATACAGAAAACAATGAGCAGAGAGAGGAGAGTTTGGAGATATAACAGTGCTTAAACAAACCGGCATGACCTTAGCAGATTTGTATAGAGTTATAATCAAGATGCATGTATTAATAACAGAAAATGCTAGAACATTCAGCAGGTCAGGTAGAATTTATGGAAAGGGGACAGAGGTATTTTTTTAGGTCTGAGAGCTTTCATCAGAGCATGGTGTAGAGATGAAATATACAATATACCTGTTTCAATGTCACAAACACTAAAACTACATTGGGTTGAAGGCTTCATTTTTATACTCATTTCGCCAATCAAACCCTGACTTTCCAAATGCATGTATATCTTATCAGAAGCCTCTCCAGTAACTTACCAACCACGAATGTCAGGCTTATTGGTCTGCAGTTCCCAAGTTTTTCTTTGAAGCCCTTTTGAAATAAATAGAGGCATAACATTCACCATCCTCCAGGCTTCCAGCAACTCACCCTCAGCTCACTAAGGAAAAGCCAAAGATTTTATACACCAATCAGCCAAAACATTATGACCACTGACAGGTAAAGTGAATATCATTGATTATCTTGTTACAATGGCACATGTCAAGGGGTGGGATATATTAGGCAGCAAGTGAACAGTCAGTTCTTGAAGTTGATGTGTTGGATGCGGGAAAAATGGGCAGAAGTAAAGACCCGAGTGACTGACAAGGGCAAAATTGTTATGGCCAGACGACTGGGTCAGAGCATCTCTGAAACGGCAAGGTCTGTGGGGTGCTCCCGGTCAGCAGTGGTGAGTACTTACCAACTGTGTTCCGAGGAGGGACAAAACACAAACCGGCGACAGGGTGTTGGGCGCCCAAGGCTCATGATGCGTGGGGGCAACGAAGGCTATCCCGAACTGACAGAAGTTCTACTGTGGCACAAAATTTTAATGGTGGTCACGGGAGGAATGTGTCACAATACACAGTGCATCGCACCCTGCTGCATATGGGGCTGCACACAGAGGACCAACAGCATATTAGGCAGGTGGTGATAATGTTTTCTCCAGCTTCCTTGAATGTTCCTGATTAGATCAGAAGATTTATCCACCTTCAGACTTTAGGACATCGAGTACCTCCTCGACTGTAATATGAACGGTTTTTGAGAAACCCTTTCACTTTCCTAAGTTCTCCAGTCCTCATGTCTTTCTCTAAGGTAAAAACTGGAGAAATATTTAATGTCTCTTGCTGTTCCACACATTGATGACCACTTTGGTTTCTCAGAATCCTTATTCGTTCCTTTTTTTCCTTAATATACTTGTAAAATCTCTTTGTATTCTCCTTAGTCTTATCTGCCAGAGCAATCTCATGTCACCTTTTTACCCTCCTGGTTTCTGCCTTAAGTACACTCCACAATCCACTGTGCACCTCCAGGGATACTGTTGATCCCAGCTACTTATGCCTGACCCACATTTCCTTTTTCCAAAAGCCAGAGCCAGAGGTTCAACCAGATGCTCAATTTCTCTCATCAACCAGGATTCCTTATTCCTACCTGCTTTGCCCTTCATTCTAACAGGAACATGCACACCTTGCATTCCAACTTATGCAAAATCCTGTCTAATGCCATCATAGTTGGTCTTTCCTCAATTTAGAACTTTAACTTGTAGAATAATGCTGTTCTTTTCCATGACTATTTTAAAGCCAATAGAACTACAGTCGCTGGTCCCAAACTGCTCATTCATTGACACTTTAGTCACTTGTCCTGCCATATTTGCTAAGAGTAGGTCAAGCATTGCCTAAAGTAACTTTCCTGAACACACTTGACAAATTTAACCCTATCTAACCCCTTGGCACGATGGCAATCTCATATGGAAATCTATATTGGGAAAAGTTAAAATCCCCTATTTTGACAACCCTATTAGTCATGCAGCTGTCTGCAATCTCCTGGCATGTTTGTTCCTCTAATTTTCAAGGACTATTTGGGCACCTATAGTACAATCCCAACAAGGTGACCATCCCTTGTTATTTCTCAGCTCCATCTGTTTAGCCTCAAAGGATGATCCCTCAGCAATTAGACCAATAAATTATAATTCATGTCACATATTGACTACAATACTGTCACAATCAAATTCCACCTGGCTCCACTGTATATTCTCATCCTCGCTGCACTCAAGTGCATTTTCTCTCTCCATTCCCAATTATGTTCTTTATCCCTATGCATATAACTCAGGGCCATGTGCAAACTAAGGCCTCTCTGTACACATCGCATGATTTTCTCTTTGCAAGTTCCGCATGATATTCTCCCTCTAGCTAAATAGTAAATTAGTTTCTCTGAGCATAGTTCTCTTTCATTCATCGAGCATGGAGTTTATTACTGCTCCTATTCAGGGTTACATATTAGTTCTCTCTATATGTTGAATGCAACATTTTCTCTCAATCTGTGTACAGTCATTGCAACATTCTGCAGTATTGTAATTTAAAGCAGTATTTTCTTTATTTACACTACATGTATTCTCGCTCTGTACATTCTGCGTGTTGTATTCACTCTCTCCACACTCATTCACTGATGATGATTGTAATAAAGTGCTTAAGTCCACGCTAAGATACAACGCATCATTTTATTGAAGCACTTACATCATAGTACCTGCAGTACATTACAGCTCCGAGCTGCTACATCTACTGCCTGACGTAGGTGAGTTCTTACTATTATAAAGCACCTACTAGACGGGACTACTACTAACAAGCACTACGATTGGCTAGCATGCAATAGCCCATCTACATCTCTTCTTGTAGAAATAAAGAAACAACGGAAGCTTAAGCAATGAAAAACAAAATGTGAAGAATATACTAGCAAAGTTACACAAAATCGCCATATCTAACGGGTGGCCTACAAACCCATCCGGCCCTCGTGCGGTAAGAGACCGCCTCACCTCCTTTCGTGGGAGAACAAGAGGAGGAGAGTGGGGACGCAACAGGCGACTTGACAGGACTAGTGGGAGATGACATGGGCGCGCCAGGCACCGACCGACACGGGGAACCCGCGGCAGGAACAACAGTTGGTGGTGAATCAACTGTGGGAGTGAACACAAGATGCGGGGCGTCAGGACCCGGAGTCGCAGGACGCGGTTCCTTCACCGGAAGGATGTGTTGACGGTTGCGTCTGTAGATGACCCCGTCCACTTCGACCAGGTATGAACGTGGCTCCTTGGAAAGGCCGTAAATATGTCCCAGTTGTGCATGGCCCTTGTCGGTTTGCAGACGAACCACTTGTCCATGTGCAAGGGGTGTGAGTGGCTTACTGGACCTGTCGAAGAACCGCTTCTGTGTGTCCCGTTGACGTTGTAGTTGCTTCTGCACCACGGGCGGGGACCGAACATGCGGCTGGAGTAGCAGTTGGGAGGCAGGCAGGGGAGCACGCGTTTGGCGAGACATTAGTCGCTGGGCTGGCGAGCCTAGGTCAGGATCCCGTGCAATGTTCCGTAGATTGAGTAAGTCCAGGTATACGTCGGATTTGGCAAGGTAAGCTCGTTCCATGTGTTTTGCACTCCGGACGGCGCGTTCGGCGAGCCCATTGGACTGCGGGAATTCGGGGTGCTGGTAATGTGTTGGAAGTCCCATCGTTTAGCAAAATTCTTAAATGTTTGGCTGGTGAATTGCCTGCCGTTGTCAGACTGAATACGTGCAGGGGAGCCATGTACGGAGAGGTGCCTTGGCAGCTTCTCGATCACAGCCTCTAAGGAAATGGTCTGCAGAAGGTCTATCTCGAACCAGCCCGAGTAAGAGTCAACCAAAACCAGGTAGTGTTTTTCGTGTCATTCGAAGATGTCGGTAGCCAACAAGGACCATGGAAGAGGCGGGACTGGTTGGGGCAGTAGGGGCTGCTTCTGCTGATGTGGTGCCAAGCTGTTGCAGACAGCACACGCTTCGGTTCTTCCACGTATGTATTTAGTCATCCCGGGCCAGTAAAACATCCTCTGCGCCCGTTGAAGGGTTTCCTCAGCGCCGGGGTGACCCCTGTGGACGTCGTTGTAGTATTCATCCCGGAGTGCGGCTGGGACCACCGCTTTGTGGCCCTTGACTATGATTCCGTCCTGGAGCACTAGTTCGTCGCGAACCAGGAAGTAGGGGCGTATCTCAGGCGGGGTGTTTGACTGTTTGTGGGGCCAACCGCCCCGTATGACTGTGGACAGCAATTGTAAAGTCTCATCAGCAGCCGTGTGTTCGGCTAGGCGGCGTAATCGATCAGTCGGCACAAACGAGACCTTCATGACCGAGAACTCATCCTGTTCGGAGAGGTGCTGTTCATTGATTCTGCGAGGGGCTCTTGATAGCATGTCTGCTATGTGCATGTCTTTACCTTTCTTGTAGACAATCTGGAAATCAAAGCGCTGCAGCTGCATTATCATCCGTTGCAATCGTGCTGGGGCAGCGTGAATCGGCTTGTTCAAAATAGTGACCAGTGGCTGGTGGTCAGTCTCAATGGTAACGGTCTTGCCAAAGATGAAGTCCTTGAATTTGGTGCAGGCGAAAACCACTGCTAGCAGTTCCTTTTCGATCTGTGCATAGCGCTGCTCGGTGTCAGTCAGAGTACGGGATGCATACGAGACGGGCTTGAAGCCGCCATCAGTCGTGGTCTGCAGGCACGCAGCGCCTAGCCCGTACTGGGATGCATTGGAGGTGATGGTAACCGGTAGCTCCAGATCAAAATATGAAAGGGTTGGTGCGCTAGCTAGCTGTAGCTTGAGGGTGTCAAAAGCCCTTTTGCGGGTGCTGCGGGTACCACGACCACGCCGTGTCTTTGTGTGTCAGTTCGCGCAGGGGGGCTGATAATTCGCTAAGGTTGGGGATAAACTTCCCCAAGTAGTTAACCATGCCGAGGAATCGTTGTAAACTCACAACGTCAGTAGGAACCGGCAGTTCATTGATGGCTGCAGTTTTCAGTGGATCTGGTCGGAGACCACTGCTGGTGAAAACATGTCCGACGTAAGTGACCTCAGGAAGGCGAAACCTGCACTTTAGTGGATTCAGTTTGAGATTAATGTCCCTGGCGCGGTCGAGTACTCTCTTCAGATTAGCATCGTGTTCAGCCAGGTCGTGACCGTAGACAAGAATATCATCAACGATGATGGCGCACGGGTACTCTGCAAACAACTGTTCCATAGTGCGTTGGAAAACTTCGCAGGTGGAGTTGATGCCGAAGGGCAACCTCAGAAATTTGAAGCGGCCAAAAGGTGTGGCGAAAGTAGTGAGGTTGATGGAGTCCGGGTCAAGTGGAATCTGCCAAAAGGAGCTTTTGGAATCCAGGACTGAAAACACTGCTGCGTTACCAATCTGTGCAGCGACATCTTCTGTGGTTCGCATAGGGTAGTGAGGGCGCTTTATAGCAGTATTAAGATCTCTGGGATTGATGCAGATGCGGATCTCCTGTTTGTTTTTCTTAGTTGCGACGATCATGGTGGAAACCCAATCAGACGGGTCAGTTACTTCGGCAATAACACCCATTGAGACCATGCGTTTGAGTTCGTTGTGTATTCTGTCACGCATGGCATGTGGAACCCGATGTGGCGCTCGGACCACAGGTGTGACGGTAGGATCAACAGTGATGCGATATTTGGCAGGCAGCGTGCCCAGTTCATCATCAAAGAGGTCTTTGTAGTGAGAAAGTAGTTGTTGAGCAGGCTCATCAGCGAGGCATAGTTTGTGGACCGCGCGTCCGAAAAACACCAGGCCTAGATCGTGGCATGCGTTGATACCGAGCAACGTCTCTGAATTTGATTTCACAATGTAAAACGGCAGGGTGCGGGTCTGCTCATCAACAGTGCACTTTAAATTAGCTTTTCCAAGTGGGTGCAGGATCTGTCCCCCATAAGCCCGAAGCGTTGAGGAGGCTTTATCTATACGTTCAGCATTGCGAATTTTGTTGAACTCAGTTAATGATATGACGTTGACCTTTGCGCCTGTGTCTACCTTGGCGAGTAGAGGCCTGTTATTTACGAACACAGTTACTTCAGGGTCAAGTAGATTGTTAGACGAAGGGAGGAGGGACTGAGCAGAGCGTGGGGGACGACAATTCAGGCTCCTGGGAGTCGGTATCAGCGAATTCCTGTTGAAGCAGGTGCAAACTTGTCCTTGGAACATTAGCAGTTACACGGGAACGACAGCATCTAGCGAAATGGTTCAACTTTTTACAGAAATTGCAAACCTTTCCGTAAGCTACACAGAACTGACGACGCAACGCATGAAAATAGTTGCAATTCAGACAGCGAGTAGCAGGCGCGTCAGAAGTTCTGCGGGAGGAGAGGTCTGTAAGATTAACGTTACGTTGCTGGTGTGGGCTGAAGTGGACAGGAACAGCATGGGAAGCAGTAATCTCTGAAATACGGCAGGAGTGGATAGCCTGGTCTAGGGTCAACTCAGTGTTGCGAAGCAGCTCAGCTCTCAGTTTGCTATCAATCATGCCCCCTACCAGCTTATCTCGAACAAGTTCGTCCCGCAACTCACCAAATCGACAGCGCGCAGCCATGCGGCGGAGGTCACTAATAAATTGTTCAATCGGTTCATCAGCCTGCTGCAAACGAACATAGAACTTTGTTCTTTCAATTATATGGTTCGAAGGCATATCACACAGTTCTCTGAATTTCTTGAGTAGAACCGCAGGGTCATCTATAGTCTTGGCAGGAACGAGGACCTGGCCGTTGTCACCCAAAACAGCTGGAGCAAAAACGAAGTTGTCAGCTCGGTTCATAGCCTCAGGACCCGCAAGGTTGAGTAAAACAGATGCACGCACATCAAGAGGGTCATTGCGATGAACGATGCGAGCATAATGAGTATAGTCACGCTCGAAAAGACGCCAATGTTCAGCAATGTCTAAATCAAAGATCAGAGGGTCTGGGCGACGACACGAATTAGCCATAATGGAGATAACAGGAGCAAACTAAATAAAGAAAGTAAAACCCGATAAACACAGAGGAGTAGGTCCGAATTGACTCTGACACCATGTAATAAAGTGCTGAAGTCCACGCTAAGATACAACGCATCATTTTATTGAAGCACTTACATCATAGGACCTGCAGTACATTACAGCTCCGAGCTGCTACATCTACTGCCTGACGTAGGCGAGTTCTTAATATTATAAAGCACCTACTAGGCGGGACTACTACTAACAAGCACTACGATTGGCTAGCATGCAATAGCCCATCTACAATGATATTCACCCCTGTCTTCAAAACATCAGCATAGCCTTGATCAGTTAAGGAAAACACAGTTTGAAGATCAGACGACAGACAAGCCACAAAACTCATGGTTCACCAAATCGCAATGATCCCTGGTCTGTAGGTTTCTGAGATCTGCACTAACTACAGCCGTCACCCCGAGTCACTGAAAAAATACCACAAATGGGTTAAAAAGAAGAAAGGTGCAACTACTCCAATGGGATTGTACTGTAGAGCCCCAATAGCCAGCATGAGATGGAGGAACAAATATGTGGAAATATATATAAATGCAACAGGGTTGTCATGATAGGCAACTTTTACTTACCCAATATTAACTGAGACTTACTCAGTGCAAAAGGATTAAATGGGACAGAATTTGTCAGATGAATCCAAAAGGGTATCTTGAAACAATCTGGTCCATAAACAGAGAAGGAATTTCTACCCAGCCATATAGTTTAGAATAAAGTTGCCAATAAGGCAGTAAATCTAAGAATTGGAAAACGATCAGAGTTTGGTTAACAAATGGCAAGAGATTGATTAAAAGAGTAAAAATAAAGTACAAGAGTAAACTTGTAAAGAATATAAAATAAAAGTTCATTGTAAAAGCTTCTACAAATTCATAAAAAGATGGATCAGTGAAGACAAATGCAGTCAAAAACAGGACTATATATATTTGCATGCATAGAAATGGCAGACCAATTAAGAGGACATGCTACAGAATTAAATGTCTCATTAAAAGCAAAAAATGAACATTGCCTGACCATCGAAGTAATCTACAGGAAGAGCTGCCTCAGCAAGGCATCTAATATAAAAGACTCACAGCACCCTAACCACGTTCTTAACTTTTTTCTACCATCAGGTATGAATAATGTTTGTCACCGTCAAAAATTCTATACATTATGAAATAGTTTCTGTAGTTTGGAAATGGGAATGCCGCGAGGAGAATACATGAGAATCAGTCAATGTGGTGTATTTAAACGTTGAAAAGATCCCTGATAAAGTTCCTCGTTAGAGATTAGAATGAAAATTAAAATGTATGGGATATGGGGTAGTGTAATGAGATGATCTGAGAATTGATTAACATACAGGAAACAGAGTTAAATAAATCAGACTTTTTCAGGATGGCAGGCAGTGAATAGTGGATATCGCACAGATCCATGTATGGGCCCTGTTTTTTGCTGATTTTGAGGAGGAGGGGGATGAATATGCTGACAGCACAAAATTAGATTGGGTTGTGAGTTGTCAGTATGATGCTAAGTAATTTCAAAGCTATTTAGACACTGAGCTTGAGAAAAAAATACAGCAGATGCAAAGCACCATGTATAAATGTGTAGTTATCCAATTCAATACGAGAAATAGAAAGGCAGAGTATTATTAAGATGGTGCTAGAATTAGAAATTTTAATATACAATGGGTCCCTGAAAGCAAACATGCAGATGAAACAGTTAAGATGACAAATGCTGCATCAATGCTCATTGCAAGATGTTTTGAAAACGAGAACAGGGATATCATTCTATAATAATACCTGGCCCAGGTGAGACCACATCTGGAATATTGTGTGCAGTTTTGGTTTCCTTATCTCATAGTACTTCACAGCTCTAGTGACCCCAATTCATTCTCCCGACTTCTGAAACCGTCTGTGGAGTTTGCACATTCTACAAGGTGACGCAAGTTTCCTTCGCGTGCTCTAGCTTTCTTCCATTTACAAAAGACGTGGGCTGGGAGGTTAATTGGCTGCTGTAAAGTGTGCCTCCTGTGCAGGTGAATAGGCGAAGCTGAATGTGGAACAGGTAAAATGTGCATAGTGGTAAAAGAGTATGATGGTTAGCATGGAATTGGTGGGCAGCAGAGACTGATTATGTGCTGCATTGCGTGCTATAAGCGCAATAAAAGGTTTTTCAGGTTGTTCCGTGGAATGGTGGAGTTGTATAAGAGTGTGAATAGATGAATGACAGGAGATCTCATTAAAGTGCGACATTTTCTGACAAAGCTGACAGAATGGATGCAAGTAAACTGTTTCTTTTAACTGGGCTTGGTTGGTTGTTCCAACTGGGCTCGGAATGAGTAAGACTCGGAAGAAGATAAATGTCTTCACTGAGATGGTGAACCTGTGGAATGTTCTACCACAGAGCCATTGCTGAATATATTTATGGAGATGGACAGATGTCTAGAGGCAAATACATTAAGGAGATGGAGAGAGAACAGGAAGAGGGCACTGACAGAGAATCGGTCTTAATCACACTGAATAGCGGAATAGGCTCACGGATCTTCACACAGAGAGTGGTGAGTCTGTGGAATTCTCTGCCACAGAAGGTAGTTGAGGCCAGTTCATTGACTATATTTAAGAGGGAGTTAGATGTGGCCCTTTTTGTTAAAGGGATCAGGGGGTATGGAGAGAAGGCAGGTACAGGCTACTGAGCTGAATGATCAGCCATGATCATATTGAATGGCGGTGCATGCTCGAAGGGCCGAATGGCCTACTCCTGCACCTATTTTCTATGTTTCTATGACTCCTGCTATCAATGTTTCTTCCACATCTCCCTGCTTTTACTTCCTCCCCCCACTCCTCCCTCCCTTCCTCTCCCACTAATCCTCCCCATGCCCTCTCCCCGCCCCGACAGCTGCCAACTCTGCGCCATCAGTGTGGGCCGGAAGCAGCCCGTCGCTCAGTGGCGAGCGGAGGAGGTGCCGCCATTGTGGGAGCTGCGGAGGAGCCATGAACAGCCTGGCAGCCGAGGACCCGTACCTGGTGGACGAGCTGAGTGAGGAAGAGGAGGACCCGGCGTCGAGGTGGGGAGAGGAGGACGCTATGGGACGAGAGGTAGTGGGATGGGGTGGAGTTGGAAGAGTGCGTGAGCCGGGCTGCCGGGCCGCCGGCGCAATGTCGTCCCAGTGCAGTGAGCTTTCCGGGCAATTTGAAAACTGGCTCAGCGCGGGGAGGAGAGAGAGGGGAGAAGGATACTTCACTGGTTGCCGCAGTTATCGCATTGAAGATAGACACAAAATGCTGGAGTAACTCAGCGGGTCGAGCAGCATCTCTGGAGAGAAGGCATGGGTGACGTTTGGGGTCGAGGCCCTTCTTCAGACCGCTGGGTTGTAAGCTGCCCAAGCAAAATATGAGGTCCTGTGTCTCCAATTTACGGTGGGCCTCACACTGACAGTGGAAGTGGTCCAACACAGAAGGGTCCGAATGGGAAGGGGAGTTAAAGTGTTTAGCAACCGGGAGATCGCGAAAGCCTAGGCCGACTGAGCGAAGGTGTTGAGTGAAACGATCGCTGGGCCTGCGCTTGGTCTCGCCGATACATAGGAGTCAGGAACAGCGATACAGTAGATGAGGTTGGAGGAGGTGCAAGTGAACTTCTGCCTCACCTGAAAGGCTGTGGGGGTCCTTGGATGGAGTCAAGGGAGGAGATATCGGGGCAGGTGTTGCATCTCCTGCGGTTGCAGGGGAAAGTACCTGGGGAAGGGGGCGGTTTGGGTGGGAAGTGATGAGTTAACCAGGTCGTTGCAAAGGGACCGGCCAGAGGTGGGGTTCCTCTGTGTGACATTTAATGTTGCGTTTCTGGATCTTTCATTGTTTGCATCAGTTACCATAAGCCCAGACTGAAACTACTCACTCCAGGAAATTTGTCACTACTAAGAGATGTTACTTTTTTTCTTTGTTGTCATGTACAATATTTTTGGCTAGTCCCTGGTTTGATATTAATTTCCCTGCGATACTGTCCTGTTTTCTTGTAAATATTAGCTTAAAGCAATAATTCATAATGTCATTTTTCAGTCAGGAACAATGAGTTGCCATTTAAAATTGATATCACCATTATCAATTTTAAGAGGAGTTCATTGTTCCTGATTGCTCTTTCTTTCCTAATACAATTGCAAAAAGATTTTTTGCATTATACCCTTGACAGTTCTTTTTGTATTTTGCCTTTTTGTAGCTCTTTTGGTATTTTCCCTTTTGATATTCTATCACCTCAACTTACTTTAAAATGCTGGAAATTATCAGCAGGTCAGACTGTATCTTTGGGAAGATAAACAACATTTCACATTGACGATACTTCATCAGAACATCAACATGTTCTTTGTCTTTGTCCCCAACTTTGGGATTTTGCTAGTTTCATTTTCTATTTTCTCATAGAAACATAGAAAATAGGTGCAGGAGTAGGCCATTCGGCCCTTCGAGCCTGCACCGCCATTCAATATGATCATGGCTGATCATCCAGCTCAGTAACCTGTACCTGCCTTCTCTCCATACCCCCTGATCCCTTTAGCCACAAGGGCCACATCTAACTCCCTCTTAAATATAGCCAATGAACTGGCCTCAACTACCTTCTGTGGCAGAGAATTCCACAGACTCACCACTCTCTGTGTGAAGAAATGTATTCTCATCTCAGTCCTAAAGGACTTCCCCCTTATCCTTAAGCTGTGACCCCTGGTTCTGGACTCCCCCAACATCGGGAACAATCTTCCCGCATCTAGCCTCTCCAAACCCTTAAGAATTTTATATGTTTCTATAAGATCCCCCCTCAGTCTTCTAAATTCCAGCGAGTACAAGCCTAGTCTATCCAATCTTTCTTCATATGAAAGTCCCGCCATCCCAGGGATCAATCTGGTGAACCTTCTCTGTACTCCCTCTATAGTTATAGTTTTATGTTGCTCCTTCACCCCCATGATAGTTTAACTTTTGACGAGTCGCGCTCTGCCTCTCAGGGGTGTACAATAGTTCCATATCAGTGTACATTTCAGAGTTTCATCAGAAAGTTAATCATAAGGACTTTGGGCTGGTAAATAGTAATGAGGCCACAGGTAGTATTAATACCCCTAAAACAAATGAAACATTTGAACGTAGATTTAATATAAGTTTTAAATGAAAATCAAAAATATTGCAGTTGGTGGAAATTTAAAATAAATCACAAAATGATGAAAAACGTAGCAAATCTGACATCAGCATCTTTGGGAAGAGAAATGAAGTTAACGTTTAAACAATCTTTTTTAATGATATTAAGATTCCCCAATCAGGTTTGAAGCTTGCAGATTACAATTGAGGTACAGTAGCATATTGTGCAGGAAAATAACTGCAGATGCTGGTACAAATCGAAGACTGGGTCTGAAGAAGGGTCTCGACCCGAAACGTCACCCATTCCTTCTCTCCTGAGATGCTGCCTGACCCGCTGATTTACTCCAGCATTTTGTGATACAGTAGCATATTAGTTCTGTTAGATTACTAACATTCTGAGACCAAGGCTGTTGGTTTGTGGACATGATTTTGAATCCATCGCAACAGCTGGGCGATCCTAACTGGAAACAATGGATGAACCGTGAAGTACATTCCCATGTGAAGGACAGGTCTGCTGCATGACAGACAAACGTTTGCTGTGATCTTTGCAAAGGCATCAAGAGAAAAAACTTGAGTCCCAATATAATCATTCGGCCACCCTCAGACTGTGACAAGGCCTGAGCAGTTCAAACTACCTCATTGGAGACATTTGAACTATCTTTAATTGGATTTTACTGGACTTTATCTTGCACTAAACATTATTCCCTTTATCCTGTATCTGTACATTGTGGGCGGCTTGATTGTAATCATATATAGCCTTTTCGCTGACTCGATAGCATGCAACAGAAAAGCTTTCCACTGTACACGCGGCAATAATAAACTAAACTAAACTAGAATTAAAAATGGCCACAGCAATGGTTACCACAAAACTAGTGTATTATCGTAAAGTCACATCTGATTTATTAATGTTCTTCAGGATATGACTTTTACTGCCCTTACCTGCTTGTTATGTGTGATTCCAGACCAACTGATGCAGCTGACTCTTCAGTGCCTTTTGAAAAGGACATAAAGGAATAAAGATGTCGATTATTTTCTAAATGGGGAGAGAATCCAGAAATTGGAGGTGCAAAGGGACTTGGGAGTGCTGGTGCAGCATTTCCAAAAAGTTAATGTTCAAGTTGAATCGGTAGTAAGGAAGGTAAACGCAATGCTAGCATTTATCTCAAGAAGGCTAGAATTTTTTTTTAAAAGGGATGTAATGCTGAGGCTCTATAAGGTGCTGAACAGGCTGCATTTGGAGTATTGTGAGCAATTTTGGGCACCATATGAGAGGAAGGACGTGCTGGCTCTGGAGAGAGTCTGGAGGTTTACAAGAATTATCCCAGGAATGAGTGGTTTAACATATGATGAGCGCTGGGCCTTTACTCGCTGGAGTTTAGAAAGATGAAACTGCCTCAACTACCTCCTCTAGCAGCTTGGTCCATACACTTTGTGTGAAGAAGTTACCTCTCAGATTCCCACTAAATCTTTCCCTCTTCACCAAAAACCTATGACCTCTGGTTCTCGATTCGCCGACTATGGGCAAGTATACCCGATCTATTCCAGGTCTGGGAACTGAATATTCAGGGTTACACAGGGGTACACAACGTATAGAAAAGACAGACAGGTGGGCAGAGGGGGTGGGGTTGCTCTGCTGGTAAGGAATGATATTCATTCCCTTGCAAGGGGTGACATAGAATCAGGAGATGTTGAATCAGTATGGATAGAAATGAGGAATTGTAAGGGTAAAAAGACCCTAATGGGAGTTATCTATAGGCCCCCAAACAGTAGCCTCGACATAGGGTGCAAGTTGAATCAGGAGATAAAATTGGCGTGTCACAAATGTAATGCTACGGTGGTTATGGGAGATTTCAACATGCAGGTAGACTGGGAAAATCAGGTTGGAAATGGACCCCAGGAAAGAGAGTTTGTAGAGTGCCTTCGAGATAGATTCTTAGAACAGCTTGTACTGGAGCCTACCAGGGAGAAGGCAATTCTGGATTTAGTGTTGTGTAATGATCCTGATCTGATAAGGGGACTAGAGGTAAAAGAGCCATTAGGAGGCAGTGATCACAACATGATAAGTTTTACTCTGCAAATGGAAAGGCAGAAGGGAAAATCGGAAGTGTCGGTATTACAGTATAGCAAAGGGGATTACAGAGGCATGAGGCAGGAGCTGGCCAAAATTGACTGGAAGGAGGCCCTAGCAGGGAAGACGGTAGATCAGCAATGGCTGGTATTCCTGGGAATAATGCAGAGGTTGCAGGATCAATTTATCCCAAAGAGGCGGAAAGAATCTAAGGGGAGTAAGAGACACCTGTGGCTGACGAGGGAAGTCAAGGACAGCATAAAAATTAAGGAGAGGAAGTATAACATAGCAAAGAAGAGTGGGAAGACAAAGGATTGGGACTCTTTTAAAGAGCAACAAAAGTTAACTAAAAAGGCAATACCGGGAGAAAAGATGAGGTACGAGGGTAAACTAGCCAATAATATAAAGGAGGATAGCAAAAGTTTTTTTAGGTACGTGAAGAGGAAAAAAATAGTCAAGGCAAATGTGGGTCCCTTGAAGACAGAAGCAGGGGAATTTATTATGGGGAACAAAGAAATGGCAGACGAGTTAAACCGTTACTTTGGATCTGTGTTTACTGAGGAGGATACACACAATCTCCCAAATGTTCTAGGGGCCGGAGAACCTAGGGTGATGGAGGAACTGAAGGAAATCCACATTAGGCAGGAAATGGTTTTGGGTAGACTGATGGGACTGAAGGCTGATAAATCCCCAGGGCCTGATGGTCTGCATCCCAGGGTGCTTAAGGAGGTGGCTCCAGAAATAGTGGAAGCATTGGAGATCATTTTTCAATGTTCTATAGATTCAGGATCAGTTCCTGTGGATTGGAGGATAGCAAATGTTATCCCACTTTTTAAGAAAGGAGGGAGAGAGAAAACGGGTAATTATAGACCAGTTAGTCTGACATCAGTGGTGGGGAAGATGCTGGAGTCAATTATAAAAGACGAAATTGCTGAGCATTTGGATAGCAGTAACAGGATCATTCCGAGTCAGCATGGATTTACGAAGGGGAAATCATGCTTGACAAATCTACTGGAATTTTTTGAGGATGTAACTAGGAAAATTGACGGGAGAGTCGGTGGATGTGGTGTACCTCGACTTTCAGAAAGCCTTCGACAAGGTCCCACATAGGAGATTAGTGGGCAAAATTAGAGCACATGGTATTGGGGGTAGGGTACTGACATGGATAGAAAATTGGTTGACAGACAGAAAGCAAAGAGTGGGGATAAATGGGTCCCTTTCGGAATGGCAGGCAGTGACCAGTGGGGTACCGCAAGGTTCGGTGCTGGGACCCCAGCTATTTACGATATACATTAATGACAGATGAAGGGATTAAAAGTACCATTAGCAAATTTGCAGATGATACTAAGCTGGGGGGTAGTGTGAATTGTGAGGAAGATGCAATAAGGCTGCAGGGTGACTTGGACAGGTTGTGTGAGTGGGCGGATACATGGCAGATGCAGTTTAATGTAGATAAGTGTGAGGTTATTCACTTTGGAAGTAAGAATAGAAAGGCAGATTATTATCTGAATGGTGTCAAGTTAGGAAGAGGGGATGTTCAACGAGATCTGGGTATCCTAGTGCATCAGTCACTGAAAGGAAGCATGCAGGTACAGCAGGCAGTGAAGAAAGCCAATGGAATGTTGGCCTTCGTAACAAGAGGAGTTGAGTATAGGAGCAAAGAGGTCCTTCTATAGTTGTACCGGGCCCTGGTGAGACCGCACCTGGAGTACTGTGTGCAGTTTTGGTCTCCAAATTTGAGGAAGGATATTCTTGCTATTGAGGGCGTGCAGCGTAGGTTCACTAGGTTAATTCCCGGAATGGCGGGACTGTCGTATGTTGAAAGGCTGGAGCAATTAGGCTTGTATACACTGGAATTTAGAAGGATGAGGGGGGATCTTATTGAAACATATAAGATAATTAGGGGATTGGACACATTAGAGGCAGGATACATGTTCCCAATGTTGGGGGAGTCCAGAACAAGGGGCCACAGTTTAAGAATAAGGGGTAGGCCATTTAGAACGGAGATGAGGAAGAACTTTTTCAGTCAGAGAGTGGTGAAGGTGTGGAATTCTCTGCCTCAGAAGGCAGTGGAGGCCAGTTCGTTGGATGCTTTCAAGAGAGAACTGGATAGAGCTCTTAAGGATAGCGGAGTGAGGGGGTATGGGGAGAAGGCAGGAACGGGGTACTGATTGAGAGTGATCAGCCATGATCGCATTGAATGGCGGTGCTGGCTCGAAGGGCTGAATGGCCTACTCCTGCACCTATTGTCTATTGTCTCATTATTTTATACACCTCGATAAGATCAACCCTCCTGCGCTCCAGGGAATAGAGTCCCAGCCTGCTCAACCTCTTGCTATAGCTCAGACCTTCGAGTCCAGGCAATATCATAAATCTTCTCCGTACCCATACCAACATAATAAAAAAAATCCTATAATATGGTGCCCAGAACTGAACACAATACTCTAAATATAACCTCGCCTACGTCTGATATAACTGCAACATGACCTTCCAACCTCTATACTCAGTACTCTAGTGAAAGCCAATGTGCCAAAAGCCTTTTTGACCACCCTATCTATCTGTGACACCACCTTCTAGGAATGATGTACCTGCACTTCTAGATCCCTCTGCTCCACAACACTCTCCAAAGCTCTACCAATCACTGTGTTGATCCTGCCAATGTCAGACTTTCCAAAATGCAACACCTCATATTTCTCTGTATTATATTCCAAATTTAATTTGTTTCCACTTTCCAGCTCCGAGGATGAGTTAGATATTCTACTCCATGGCACGCCTGAACGCAAACGCAAATTGATCAAGGAATATTTAACAGGTGAAAGTGAATCTAGCGATGACGAATTTGAGAAGGAGATGGCAGCAGAGTTGGATACCACCATGAAGGTTATTGAGGGGAGCTGGTCATTCACACCTGAAGGTATGTTTCAGCATTATTAATGCTCCTGTAAATTAGAACTTCACGTCATTGTATTGGCTCTGGTTTTACTAAATTAAACCTTGATGATGTATATTCAAAGAGTAATGTAAATAGATGTTTGGTTGACCATTGTACGATATGACCTCTGCAGCTCTGACTATTGGTTTTTAAGACTGTGGTGACCCACAAGTGTCAGAAGTGTACACCAGAACCGTACAACTCAACAGGAGACAAAAGTTTACATGCACCTCCTCAAATCTCATATACTCTATTCGGTGCTCCCTTTACATTGGCAAGACCAAGCGTAGATTAGGTGACCGTTTCGCCAAACACATGTGCTCAGTCTGCCAAGGCCTCCCAGATTTCCAGTTGTTAACCATTAACTCCCCTTCTCACTCATATACAGACTTTTCTGTCCTGGACCTCCTACATTGCCACAATGAGGCCACACGCAAACTGGAGGAACAGCACCTCCTATTCTGCTTGCATAGATGACAACCAAACAATATGAACATTGACCTCTTATTTCAAGTAATACCTCCCTATTACTTCTCTTTCCTGTGCCCCCCACCACCCATTTTCTACTATTATCTCTCACCCCCCCGTCACCCTGCTCCTTTCCCCTTCATGCACTCATCTCCCATCCCCGAGTCCCTCATTCCCCTTTTATCCCTCTGCCCCCTATCTACCTATATACTTCTCTCTGGTTTTATGTTTCACTCGCCCGGTGCAGCTCGGCCGCGGGACTTTTCATCGCTGGTGCGGCTCGGCCGCGGGACTTAACATCGCCCGGTGCGGCTCGGCCACGGGACTTAGCTGCGCAAGGCTTGGTCGCGGGGCCTTTCATCGCCCGGCTCGGCCGCGAGACGTTTCAGCGCACGGTGCTATTCGGCCGCGGGGACTTCCATCCCCTTGCGGGGACTGTGCGGGTCGGTCGGGGACGAGCTGTCTGTCCGTGGGGAAGAGAGTGGAAGTTTTGTTGCCTCCATCACAGTGAGGGGGTGTTTGGAGTCACTGTGATGGGCGTTTGTGTTGGGGTTATGTGTCTTGTGTTCTTTTTTTCTATGACTGCTATGTAGTTTCGTTCGGTACTTCGGTGCCGAATGACAAATAAAGCTCTGTTATACTGTTATACTTATCTGACATTCTTTTGTCTCATTTTCTCCTCAAGCCTTTGTCACTTACACCATCCACCTGCCCATCAAAACACCCCCTTACCTGTATCTCTCTATTACTTGCCAGGTTTTGTCCTGGCTCCACCTCTTTTCCATCTTTCTCATCCCTACTACAATCACTCTAAAATAAGGATCCAACCCGAAATGTTACCTGTTCATTCATTCCACAGATGCTGTCTGACCTGCTGCGTGTTTGCTCAAGATTCCATCATCAGCAGTTCCTTGTCCGGAACTCTAAATTTGATTTCGTGTTCATTGGAGGCAGAAAACTATCCTTAATTTTTCAACAGTCTCAAATAAACTAACATGGTGAATTTGTGAAAACTGTGGAAAATTAGAAAGTAACCACTCCTCTCTGTGGGTCTGCTGCATTGTTAGGGGTATGCTTCACTCCATAACTAATTTGCATTATGTCGGCTGTTTGGTACAATGTAAAGGGTGCTTTGGATCTAAACTTGCACCTGCCTTATCTGTGTTTTATTGGTCAGTGAGTAAAACAGTGAGGTTAACCCACGTTGGGGCAGTTGTCAGTGGCCCTGTGCTCTTTTTCACTTGGGTGCTGTACCAGCTCTTGAACTGTTTCCAATTCTCTCGCAACATTTCATGCCTTGCTAAATAGAATTTTGTCGCTTGTAAGGAATTTTAATATGATTTTGCTCTTAATCTCTTTGGTCTTTCTTGTCAGGTGCTTCCTCCAGTGACATGAGCTCTCAGTCGCGAGCTGCTCCCCAACAGCAATACTACAACGAAGTGTACTTTGACTCGGACTCTGAGGGTGAAGATGAACAAGGTAGGGACTTCACTTCTCTGGTTCTTTACTTGCAGTTGGAATAATATAGAGAATGATGTAGGTGAGGGAAATTGTGACACCCACAAATCGGATCTGTCTGAGCCTGCAGGAGCTGCTTCAGTGCATCCCGATGCGACTGGCATCCTCACTCTATTGCTTGCATTTTGTTCAATTTGGTAAGAATGGTTTATCATTGGTCTTGCATAGGAAACCCTGAGTACTTGGGTGGCACAGTGATAGAGCTGCTGCCTTACAGTGCCAGAGACCCGGGTTCAATCCTGACAACAGGGGCTGTCTGTACAGAGTTTGCACGTTCTCTCTGTGACCGCGTGGGTTTTCTCTATTGCTTGCATTCCAGTTTCCTCCCACACTCCAAAGAGGTACAGGTTTGTAGGCTAATTAGCTTTGGTAAAATTATAAATAGTCCCTAGTGAGTAGGAGAGTGCTAGTGTATGGGTGATCACTGGTTGGCGCAGACTCGGTGGACCTGTTTCCGCATTGTGTCTTTGAAGTAAGGTCATTGCCCCTGCCTACAGTGCTGCAGACCAAGCTGAAGAAAGCAAACTCAGCCAGTTTCTAAACCTGTGATAATTTTACAGTGAGACTTGCTGTAAAAAATTGATTCAAGACTTGCCAACGATGGCTTTTGCGGGTAAACAGCCCAACTTGCCCCACTTAAAGGCAGTATGAAGATTAATCATGAGCAAAGTACTAAGAGCTGAAGGCTCTGTGACATGAGCAAGTGAGAGGTAATCTCTTTGTAACATGAGAAGGAACAAAGTGGGAATTATTGGCTTTAAATGAATCGTATTCCTCGTTGGACTTGTAATATCTTACTTTATATATAAACGGCATAGAAGGATTCCATTCAGCCTATCGTGTTTAATCAACACAGTGGATCAATCTCATTGATTCTATTGCCCTCTCCTTATTTCCATGTATCCTTGTTACTAAGTTCATCTTACATATACCAGTCAACTCCATCTTATTACTTTTGCCATTAATGTACACAAAGAGGTGATTTCCAGAAACCAGTTTGTTGGAATGTGGGAGAAAAATGAAGTGACTGGAGGAAACCCACCCAGACACGGAGTGATTGTGCAAATTATAGAACCTAGAAAAGCACAGCACAGGAGCAGGCCCTTTGATCCTAAAGACTGTACCGAACATAATACCAAGCAGCTGCCTGCATGTGATCCACATACCTCCATTGCCCGCATATCCATGTGCCTACCTAAAAGCCTCCACCACTAGTCCAAGCAGTGTGATCCAGTCATCAACCATCCTTTGTGTAAAAAAACCTGCCCCACACATCTCCTTTAAACTTTGTCCTGCACACCTTAAAGCTATGCCTTCTAGCCTTTGATATTTCCACCCTGGAGAAAATGGTTCTGAATTTCTATCCTATCTCTGCCTCTCATCATTTTTTATATACTTCTTTCCTCTCAACCTCCAGTATTCCAGAGACACTCCCAATTTTCCCAACCTTTTTTTATAGCAAACCTTTTTTGTACCTTCTCCAAAGTCTCCACGTTCTTCTTGTAAAGGGGTGCCCAGAAGTATACACACTCCTTCAAATGCGGCCTAGCCTAAGTCTTAAAGGGCTCTATTAAGACTTTCTGACTCCCATACTCAATGTCCCGACCAATGAAAGTACACCATATTGCCGTCTTTACCACTCTACCTACTTGTGTTGCTCCATTTCCCACATCAATGCTATTAAGGGTCTTGCCGTAGACCCGCCCCTTACTTTCAACCCTCCCAAAGTGCAGCACCTCACACTTGCCCAATTAAATCCCATCTGTCATTTCTCCGCAATTTTTGAAGTTGAACTACATCCCGCTGTATACTTGGGCAGCTTTCCTTTCACAACTTCAGCAATCTTGGTGTCATCTGCAAACTTACCAGTCAACCCATCTCCATTTAAGTCTAAATCATTTATATATATATATATATATATATCTCAAACAACAGAGGTCCCTGCACCGGCCCCTGCGGAACTCCACTGGTCAAACATCCAGTCAGAATAATGCCCATCCACCATAAGCTTCTACCTTCCACGAGTAAACTGATTCTAAATCCAAATGGGCAAGCCACCGTGAATCCCATTCATGTTTATCTTCTGGATCAGCCTACCATTGGCAACTTTATCAAATGCCTTACTAAAATCCATGTAGTCAACATCCAGCAACTTATCCTCATCGATCACATCCTCAAAAACCTCCATCAATTCAGTGAACTGCCACCTACAAAGTTATGCCAGCTGTTCCTAATTAGCCTGTTCCCTTAGAAATGGGAATAAATCTTACCCCAAAGAATCCTCAACAGCCTCCCTACCACATTCTCCTCTTAAACAAACAACATTCGTTGCTCTCCAGTCTTCCAGGACCTCACCTGTGGCACAAAGTTGCAAAGACCTTCCTCAAGGCCCCTCCAACTCCTCTTTTGCATCTCTTCATAGCTTAGGAAAAATCCAGGCAAATTTGGCTGAAAGGGGTTGCATGACCTATGCCTCAATTTTTGCCAATAGGTGGTGTTGGTGCTTTTGTTTAGTTTTGGTGCAAGCAAATGCTCCTTGTGATGGCAAAATCTCACCAAAGACATTTCATGGCCCCTTTTGGTCCTAATCGCTCACTTGAGTTCTTTCCTGCTTGGTTTACATACCTCAAAGTCCCAGTCTGATTTCATCTTTTCAAATCTTATGTAGGAAAATAACTGCAGATGCTGGTACAAATCGTAGGTATCACAAAATGCTGGAGTAACTCAGGGGGTCAGGCAGCATCTCTGGAGAGAAGGAATGGGTGATGTTTTGGGTCGACACCCTTCTTCAGACTTCTCTCAAATCTTATGTACTTTTCCTTAAGGTCTAGACTTCTACCCATTCAAAACAATCTTAAAACTAATGGAGTTGTGATCATTAACCTCTAAATGCTCTTCCATTTGCATATGCAGCATGCAATATCAGGAATGAAGCAATTTTCCTGGATAACATTCTATTCACTAAGATTAAATCAAGATCTGGGGCATCAGGAGGCTCTTCAGTCATCTGCAAATATTGTGTCCAAATTCTGTCAAATAATTTTATTCAATGGTTCAATTCTTGATGGTAAGGTCACCTCTTGGGACTATCAGGGGGTTCAGATCCTTCTGTGTGACTGTCAGGACAAAGGCTCAGGTTGGGTGCAAGGGCTAAACTACACAACTATTATCTCCTGGCCTGCTCTGTCTTTCGCTAGTGTTTCTGCTCTGAATGTTCAGTGGAATGAGTGCCTGCCATTTGATCCCAATATTATGCATTGTGCCTGATTTCATCTCCATGAATTATTTGTTCCTGAAGGGATAGGTAAATCTAACCTGAGTAATGGAACGTTAAATGACACTTAGATGAACTTATAGGGTAAAATTGTAGCAAAAGCAATCTATGATCTCTTCACTCATTGTAATTTGGGAATGAAGTCTTCGATATAGTGGCTTGGTGTATTGCTGATTGTCAGTTTATGCACAGCTTCACTTTGAAAATGACTTCAACTGCCGCTGTTATCCCTGCAGAAGGAAGTGGTTCAAAGAAGAAATGCAGGAAGCGGCAGAAGGTTTTGACAAATGATGAGCTTTTATATGACCCAGATCAAGATGATCGTGACCAGGCCTGGGTTGACATGCAGAGGAGAGGGTGAGTATTAAAGATACCTTTTCTCTTAGTGACACTGCAATTGATCTAAATTCTCAAAACAATGGTGCTTCGTCAATGTATGAATTCATTCCTGATCTCGTTTGCACTATTAGTTGTTCACCAAGCTTGACTTGATTTCAAACTTAACTTTGGTAGTGAAGTTTTTAACTTCCTTCCTCCCTGCCTATGTCTGCTCCACAGCATTTTGTTAATTTCTTAGGGTATCTCAGTGGGGCCAATTTATTGTAGTTCAGTTAACTTTTATATCTGGCTGTTTTTAGGATTGGATTCCAATATCATAAGTGATAGTAGAATTAGACCATTTAGCCCATCAAGTCTGCTATTCAATCATGGCTGATCTATCTCTCCCTCCTAACCCCATTCTTCTGCCATCTCCCCATAACCTCCGTCACCCATATATCCCCATATTGAGATCCAGTTTGGTTGTTACTTTGGTGGTATTGACTAAGAAGAATCTGTGAATTCCCAGTGGCCCATTGCAGTCTTCTCAAGGGCCTGTGGTGTGAACATATCTGATAATGGCCATAGATCACAAAAGTTAAGAGATCTGAATCATGGAAATAAGTATTGGTTAAAAAGACAAAGTGCTGGAGTAAATCATAAATCTGTTCCCAGCATTGATCTGGTGAAAATCTTCCCATGTGATTCTTCAGCCAAGTTAATATCCATTTTGTTGACCTGACCATCCATATCATGATAACCTATTAATTTTCAACCTTCTTCTCACAGAATATATAATTCAGTTGTAAATGTATGTAAAAGCTCAGGAAGGTCTATCTCCCATTATACTTTTTACAGCTATCGTGGACTTAAGCAACACATGTCAGAATCTCTACCAATCCCTGTCAGCGATGCAGTTTTGAACTGCCCAGCATGCATGACAACTCTGTGTTTGGATTGCCAACGGTAAGCAGTAGCATTTGACTGGTGTGTGTGTGTGTGCGCGCGTTAGTGGCCCTGCTTTAGAGTTGACCAGAATGCCTGCATTGGGTTTAGTACAAAGTTGATATTAAATTCAGTGGCAACAGTTGGGGTGGCAGGACAGTTGTACTAATAGGAGAGCAACTGGGACTCTGATATATCAGCAGATCAGCCGTTTTTCAGGAAAAAAAGTGGATGCAGAGTCACTGTCCACTACACATGAAAATTAAGAAACAATGCTGGAAATCTGAAGCAAGAGTATGTTCTGCAGGTGCTCTTCAGCAAATTAGGCAGCATCTGTACAAAAGTTATTTTACAGTAATCAAAAAGATAGGGAGGGATAGAGATGGACACCAAATAGTTTAATGTGGCAATTAGAAACCTACACTGCTGCTTTCCATGTTCTTCAACAGACTATACAATTAGAGGATGGGGGAAATACAGATGGGTGGTTATGTAAGAAACAAAGGGCATGGTATATTAGAATGGAATGGGAGAGAATTACTGGCAACCAGAAGCTCAGGGTTACCTGCTGGGGTCTAATACAGATGGTAAAAGTATACACCCCAATCTGCATTTTATTTTTCCAACATAGCGACCACAATGAACACTGAATGCAGTAACGGAAATGTTTTATCTTGGGTCTCGAGCTAGGTTTCTTCTTAACAGGCTTCATTTTTAAAGTTGTTTTCGCGAAGAACTTGCAGTTTGTGATATTTCAGGTGAAAGCAAGTGCTTAGTGTTATTGCAAATTGGAGACCACGTGCGATGTTGAAATTTTAGTTTGAAGACAAAGGTAGCGCTTAAAATCCACTCGTCTACCAACTCTGCCACTGCTCATGCACATCTTCAAATGCTGTATTTCACTTGATAGTCTTTTTTTAAAAAAAGAATGAGGATAAAGTCAACTGTTGTGTTCTGGAGCAACATTGATACCTGAACATTGTACTTAAACTACTAGTGTAAGCAGATCTATGTGAAGGCAGCAGGGGCAGTTTTATATAAAAATGTTATTTTTTATTTCTTCAGACACGACTTGTACAAGGAGCAGTACAGAGCTATGTTTGTGATGAATTGTATTATCAACAGAGGAGAAATTCTCAAGTACAAGAATCCTACCAATGGGAAAAGAAGGAACAGATCCAAGAAAATGAAATATCCAAGTGACAAAACCAAAGACAGCTCAGAGCAGCATGAGGAGGAGATATACCATCCAGTACGCTGTGCTGAGTGTGCAGTGGAAGTAGCTGTTTTTGACAGAGATGAAGTGTATCATTTCTTTAACGTTCTGGCTAGCCACTGTTAAGTATCCCGTTTTTAAAAAAAAAATAGTGATTGTTGGTTTTACAGGGAACCTAACCACTAGCAATGAAGCAGTGTTGCTTAACTGGTCAGGCAGTACCAAATGGTCTAATACTGCATAATAGTCATTTTGAGTTCCAAGTTGGCTTAGTGACACCACAGAAACAGGGTTGTAATTAAAATTAAGGAAAAGTGCACCAGTGTAAACCTTAACTAAGATAACAATCAGGATGGGAACACTGACAAAGTCTAGCTTTGTAATGCTGAGGGGGAGATTAGAAGTTTCCAAATTAATCTCCATCATTAAACCTACATTGATTTCTTAATGTACTTTCTGACATCTCAGATACACTAGGAGACATCTTCTGAAACTGTGTACACATCCAAAAGAAATTTAATCTTGCCCACCTTCCCCTTGAAGAAATTTGTCATACGAGGTAGTAATTGTTGAAATTCACCCGATTTCATCGATCTGTTCAAGACTATGCAAGTCTTATTCACTCGTTTCCTTACCTTCACGTTTGTTTTTTTCCATATAAATGCCATATCTGCACAGTACAATATCTCTTCCCCTCTACTTCCTTCCACTCTCCTCAAAAGATATCAGCATGCATTGGGGAGAGTTGGTGGCCATTTAATCTACCAATCCACATGGCTGCGAGGGGAAAAAATGTGCAAACTGCATTCATACAACACTGCAGATCAGGACTGAACCAGTCACTTGAACATCAGCAACAGATGTATAGGCTGGTTACTCAGATTTATCCATAAATAGCTGAGAATAATCCATTTCACAATCCTTCCACCAATTCTATGCATTCCATTAAAAAGTGTTGTACAGCTGCAAAGCTGATATCTCCTCCCTAAAATATGCTCAGGCAAAATCTCTTTGACAAAGCACTTTGACCCAATTAGTTGAGAGGATTAATCAGTGATTTTTTTTGATAAGACCACAGGCCACTGAAATATTCAATAGTGACTAATCTCAAGCAAAGGAGGAACTCTAGTATTGGATGCCAAATCAGCTAATTTGAAAAATCAGATTACGTGACCAACCTTCGTAGAACCCACGAGTTACTAAAAGTCAAAGTATATTTCCACACAAGTACAGGTCTATTAAAATAAAAAGATTCAATGGCTTTGTGAAGTCTTGATGCTTCCACCTTATTTGTTGAATAAATCTGATTTACCCAAGGCAAAACTTGTGGAATTCTCATTGAAACTATTCTTATCAAGGTGAATCACAATTATGACATTTGCTTTGTGCACCTACAATGAGCACCAGACATCAAAAGATCTTCCAAACATTTAAATATTTTTTAAATTCTAGCTTTATTTGCTTTTCACTATGCAAATATACTGTGAGAAAACTGACTGGAACAGAACAAGTGATATACTATACATTTAATTAAAATCAATTTTATTGATACATGACTTAGTAATTCCTTAGACTTAGCAGTAATCTAGCACAAAGTTAGAAATATTACAGAAAGCTTTAAACACTCGAGTTAACAAACAGCATTCATTACAACCTAAATCTTTCAGAGAAATGAGGAGTGTGGGCAACTGTTAGTGGTTTATCACTGGGTTTGATGTCCACTGTTTTGTAATGTCGCACAGGATTTGCTTTGTGCACCTGTAAAAAGACAGATGTTAATTCAGATAAGTTGAACATTTAAAGCAAAATTATGAGCGGAGGCAGGCACAATAACATTTAAGAGGTACATGGATAAGGAAGGTTTAGATATTATCTCAGATAGATTATCTTGTTTAGCATAGATGAGTTTGATCAAAGGACCTGTTTCCATGCTGAACAGCTAAGATTGTAAAATAGAATTTGCTGTCACAAATAAACCTGGAGGGGCCAATTTAGAAAATGTCACCAAACGCAAATTTCTCTTAATGGAAAGGGTACAATGCCAGACATGTCACATCATAAGCAAAATCTTAATCAGGATTTTACTCAAAAAATCACTAGTGATTTGAATTGTCAGGATAGCCAGGCAGCATATTTATCCATAGGTTTATATACAGCTAACATTCAAGATCTACTGCTTGACACCATGATTTCCACAAAATAATTTAAAGTACTACCGCAATGCAGGTAGATATAAATGTTTGAAACAACAATCACTGGGACTTCATCCAATTAGGTTCAGTATGTTATTAGATTTAGGCCAGTTAGAAGCCTTGAGGTTTTTATATGGAGAGGTAGAGGAAGTAGTTGTAGGTTGTAGTCATTCATTCCTCAACCCCTTCCTCTCTTGAATGACTGTCTGTACATTGACAGTTTTACTGCACTAACAAATGCTATATTTATAAACAAACCAGGATGTCAGTGCCTGTGCAAAAGTTCAGACTGCATCACATAGTCTTAAATGCCCCACAGCAAAATTATACATTTCCAAAGAGCATCTGTGGAACAGTTTGTACATAATCATTTCCATTATCAAATACTCACTAGTTCCTGTCGAACTCTAGCCGTTTCATCTTTTTCTAGCTCTTCAACTTCTTTCTTCTTTACCTGCTCAAGTTTTTCTCGCATGGCTTCTTTGTCTGCTTTGCGCATTTCAAAATCCATGCGCTCTTTTGCACGCTTCTCTGTTGCTAAATCAAACTTCTCTTGAGCTATAGAAGGGAACCTTTCTAAGTTTGGGCAAAATGGAAGAGGGAAGATTTTTACCCTGGTTACCCAAAGTAATTAAATAGAGGAAAGACATCAAAATAATTTACATCTTTTGAGCAACAATTCATCAAACGTCTTTAAAATCTATTAGAACACCATATTCCTACTCAGAAAATGCTGGAGTAACTCAGCAGGTCAGGCAGCATCTCGGGAGAGAAGGAATGGGTGACGTTTCGGGTCAAGACCCTTCTTCAGTCTGAAGGGTCTCGACCCGAAACGTCACCCATTCCTTCTCTCCCGGGATGCTGCCTGACCTGCTGAGTTACTCCAGCATTTTGTGAATAAATACCTTTGATTTGTACCAGCATCTGCAGTTATTTTCTTATATTATATTCCCACTCAGTATTGCCAATTATTTAATACACCAGGAATGTTATTTTAAAATGCTGATCTTCCACATCACGCTTTTTTCTTGCACTGAAACTAAACAAAAGCACCAACACCACCTATTTGACAGAAATTGATGGCATGGTCATCATTAACTGCCATTCAATAACATACGCTCAGTCTTTGGCTCAATCTGCTGGATACCCATTCCTCTATAATCCAATATCACAGATTTCAATAAATGCAACAGGTCAGGATCTACCTTTCTGGGGCACAGATTCTAACGATTCATTTGAAATGCCTCAGTTAGACACCCTGCCAGAATTTTGTTTTGCAGCTTCCAAATCTCAAGCCCCTCCAAATTGTATCTCATGGAATTCTTCTCATCCCCGAATATCATCCAAACTCTTCATTGAGTAATCAATTTTCCCCACACTGAATCATAATTTTAATTGTAAATTCCAACCAAACACCCACTGATCTCCATGCATAGTCCCTTGCCTTGGTTTTCTGTACACCAAGTTATCAATAGTGACAGAAAACCTTGATTCAGTATGTAGAAATGAACACAACCTTGTTTTGCAGCTTTGTCAAGCTGGAACGGGTACAGAGAGGATTTACAAGGTTGTTGCCAGGGTCTGAGCTTAAGGAGAGTTTGAGTAGGTTGGGACTCTATTCCTTGGAGTGCAAGAGGATGAGGGGGATTTTACGGAGGTGTATAAAATCATAAGAGGAATAGATTGGGTAGATGCACAGAGTCTCTTGCTCAGAGCAGGTGAATCAAGGACCAGAGGACATAGGTTTATGGTGAAGGGGAAAAGATTTAATAAGCAGTAATTTTTTCACAAAGATGTGGTGGGTGTAAGGAACAAGCTGCCAGAGGAGGTAGTTGAGGCAGGGACTGCCAACATTTAAGAAACAGACAGGGACATGGATAGGACAGGTTTGTAGGGATATGGACCAAACGCAGGCTGGTGGGACTAGTGTAGCTGGGACATGTTGGCAGGTTTGGTAAGTTGAACTGAAAGGCCGGTTTCCACACTATCACTCAATGACTAAGCATTTGTATATGCAGCAAAATATCTCAGTGAAGTTACCAATGTAATAAATACCTGTTAATGATTGGTTTGCCTTCTTTGCTAGAAATGGTTCACGATTAGCAACAGAATTGAGACTGGCTTTAAAACATGCTGCTTCTTTTTGCTTTCTCAGCTCTTCCTTCATCTGCAAGGAGGAAATAGTTTATACTGGAAGCAGTGTGTGCAAAAGCAGGTTGTAAGATTGAAATCACAGCAGTAGGCTCCCATGACAAACAGTACAAATTCATTTCAGTTAGTTTATCCCCATTTCCAATTACATACATGCCAAAGCGAACATTATAGATGATGCAATCTAACTAGACATAACAATGAAAAGATATTGAAGAGTTATGAGATCCAAGCAGCTTACCTTCTGCGACCATTCTTTTTCTTTGATAGCACCACGTTCTTCGATTCGTAGATGAAATGGTTCTACTTTGGTCCCAGGCTTCATCACCTTATCTGGTAGCCGGGAAGTTTCAAAGTCAGGAAGCATCCTTGCTTTAAATACAGGGACCTACACAGTAATAATTGACAAGTAAATTCCCCAAGTACAATCATTTATCAATTAGATATTACTGCAACTGTATGCAGTTGCTCAATTAACTAATGCACCAAATTTTACATGGAATAAATTGTTCAGTCCATCATACTTTACTTCTGCCAGTTCTCAATTCTTCTTTTAGTCATCATCTTAAAATGTTCCTATAACTGATACAAGAATTGAATGCAACCATTGCAAGATGTCCCAGCAAGCTACCCAAAAATGCAGATCTGCATGTTAACCTGCCGAATTTAATTGCTTATGCAAGGTTTATTTGTAATCAAATAAAATACCTCCGTTGTCTTCTTGCGTATTTGCTCCATTTTCTTCTGTTTTAATGTTTCCCTCTCTTTGTCTCGGGCCTCAAATGAGAAGGGCTGAATTTCTACAGTTTTCTCTTCAGTGGATTTTGCCTTGAATGGAACAGCGTAGTGTGGCATGGGATTTGCTTTAATAACATGAGCTTCCTCCTGCAAGATTCAAATGAAAAGAACTCAAAACTAGCACTGGACCACTGTACTTTTAGTGAACGAGTACCATTTTAGAACCAGAAGCCGTAAAAGAAATCAAAACTTAACTTGCATAGAAACAAGACCAATCAGTGTTAAAGACACCAAGGTCAATTAGTGTTAAAGACAAATGGCCAAAAGAAAAACTAGATAGGATTCTGGATTTAAAATTACTTAGGGATTTAAAAAATCAAGTGGGGCATAAAAAACCCAAATGTAGGCCAGTCCTATTCTGGCAGCAACTGTCAAACTTAAATAGATCAAAGTACTGATGACCAGCTACACCATCCACACCCCAGAGTTGAATTATCAACCTAGTTATCTTAGCAAAGTTCATAACTTCAAGTGTCTGATAAAATCAGTTATTCAAAAGAATCCATGATAATTAACATTCACTCAAACCTTTTCTTCCTCCTTGTATGAAATTCTCACACGGTTCTTCAGAGTAAAAGCTGGAGATTTGGGCATTGTTACAGGCAGTGGTTTCTTCTCTGGGACTCCCTGTGTAAAAAAAGTTGCAGCATATGAAACAAAAATTCCAGCTACAGATCTGGATTAAACCAAACTTGAAATTATAATTTTGTTCCACAATAAAATTATATCAATT
This sequence comes from Rhinoraja longicauda, assembly GCF_053455715.1. NCBI lineage: Eukaryota > Metazoa > Chordata > Chondrichthyes > Rajiformes > Arhynchobatidae > Rhinoraja > Rhinoraja longicauda. The sequence continues at coordinate 7,667,476 of NC_135974.1, forward strand.
AGAAATACAAAATATTAAGGAGACAAGAGAATCTTTACCACAACATTATCTAGTATCTTGGAAGGACAGGGCCGCGAGTGGAAGGTGTACTCTTCCTCTTCTTCGGTCTTCTGTATTTCCCCCCTTTCACGGATACGCTTTTCTATTGCCAAATCAAAGCCAATTGGTTTTGTTGCTTCTTTAACATGTGGTTTCTTTGGCGCAGCAAAATTACCTTCCAGGATTCTGGGATTTACTTTCTGGGCTCTGAATTTGTATCTGCAAAAGCAAGACAACATGAGGAACCTCTGCTCACATATTCAATACAAACCATTAAATCAAAGAACTATATACAATAAATGTACAAAAGTCTGTACCTAGAACCTGATGGCAGCTGCTTGTTGGCAATGCCATTCCCAGGCTGGCACTCTTTTTGAAATACATATATACATACACATACATCTGCAGAGCTTCTGGAAGCTGCAAAGCAAATTTTATTTCTGATTCTGTTATCTTATTGCTGTTACTGAGGTCAGTCCTTCATGCATACATATATATATATATATATATATATATATATATATACACAAGTATATATATACACACACGTGTCCATATGTGTGTGTCTGTATATATAAATATATATACTTGTATATATAAACATATACATACATATACACCCATATATATGCATGAAGGACTGACTTCAGTAACAGCAACAAGATAACAAAATCAGAAATAAATCAAGCTCTGCAGATGGATTTTGAATGGCATTTGCAGCAGCAGTTACAGAAACAGATTGGTGTGCAAGGGTTTTACTTACAAATGTTTAAAGAACTGTCTAGGGATGGAGTGAAGTGTGTGTCTGTATAAATCTGAGCAAATGTCAGGTGGCGCACTTTGGACGGTAGAATGCAAGACCCTTTGCAGCGGTGGGATTTTGGGGTCCATGTCCATAGCTTCCCAAATGTGGCATCATACATAAATAAAATGGCAAAGAAGGCATATGGTATGTTTGCCTTCATTGGTCAGGGTATTGAATACGCTAGTAAGGAAGTCATGTGGCAACTTTATGAGCCACATTTATAAGCCCTTTTTGTGCCATTCTGCTTGCCCCATTAAATGACGTGGAGGCTTCGGAGAGGGTGCAGAAGTGGTTTACCAGATTGCTGCCTGGATTAGAGGACATCAGCTGTAATGCCTGAAACTGGTAAGAGACTTGATAAAAGTAGATAAAATTATGAAAAGCATAGATAAGGGCCATCTTAGCCAGAGTAGAAATGGCAAATACTGTAGGGCATAGCTTTCAAATGATATAACTTTTTTTTTTTTAAACAGAGGTGGGCACTTGGAATGCACAGCTAGGTGTCCACGGTACTGGATGTAGATACTGGCAACTAAGATGCTTTTAGTTAGGCACATGGATATGCAGGGAATGGATCATGTGTGAGGGATCTCAATTTATCTTGGCATCATGTTTGGTACACACGGTGGGCTGAAGAGCATGTCCCTGTGCTGTACTGTTCTATAAATATGTCAAAGTACATTCCCAATTGACAACCCTTGGTCAACTATACGATGAAAATCCTGCAAAAACGTAACAAGGCTCATTCACTTCAAGAGTACACACCTGTTTTATCTTAAACCCTATGTTCATATGACAAAACATCCAGTACCAAAGAGACATTCTAGGCTTATTTAGAATATACTTACGACTGTATTTTCTCCAGCTCTTCAGCTTCCTTTTCAAATGCACTCTTGCACGTGGGTGGTCGAGAACGGGTCTTGGTTGTCAGTAAAGGAGTGTGAGGCTTAGTCAGTTTCACTTTTGCAGGCACCTTGGAAGGACCTGAAGGAAGGAATGCATGACATAAGCAGTCAGTCAACCTTTAGAGAGCAAGTAAGAAGCATCAAAAGGTTCAATATACTCAATGCAATCCATCAATGCAGGATAACTTTGCTGGGTTTTTTCTTCTTTACAACCTTGCAAGTCATCTACATATCTAGTTAAAAGTAAAGACATTACAAATAGATTTTGTCTTACCTTCCAGCTGAACGCTGCTCCTCAGGTGATACCGTGACGGTGTGCGGCATTGAAATGCTTCTATCTGCTGTGCCAGAGAAACATATTCTTTGCTATCTGTCTCTGCATGCTTCCTTTTGCTCCCACAAGAGAGGTTGAAAGGCTTTGGCACAGTAGGTCCTTTGTGTTCACGTGTCTATGGAAAGAGTCAATAGATAATGTGACGACAGGGTGAATAAGGTCAAGGCACCATACAAGATGTTGGCTGTCATGAGACAATGCATTGAATAGAAGAGCATGGAGGCCATGATATATCTTCATAAAACATTGGCAGGCCACAGCTGGAGTAATGTTTAGTTCTGGTCATCAAACTATAGGAATGACATGAATGTAATGAAATTTACCAGAATGTTACCTGGATGCAAAGTTGCAGTTATGAGAAGACACCAAATATGCTTTTGTGTTTTCTTCAGAGCAGAGGCCGATATAGGGTGAACAGTGAGAATCCCCTATAACAGACTTCCAAAACCAGAGAGCACAGATTCAAAGCAAAGAGCGAGAGGGTTAGAAAGAACCAAATTCACCCATAACCAACCAACTTGAGTAGATGGTATTTTAGGTACTCTGTATTCAACAACGGCTTGACCAAGCAATTGAATTGCCAAGATTTAGAAGCTATAGGTCACCTCACTGAAGGTCACCTCACCTACTGTCTCCTTTCTCTGTTCATTTATTTATTTACTTATTTATCTATTTATTAATTTCCCTATGTTCTCAAAATCTCTGTAAAGCGTCTTTGAGTATATGAAAAGCGCTATATAAATAAAATGTATTATTATTATTATTATTATTATAGACCAAATGCTGGTAAATGGGATTAGTATAGTTGGGTACATGGTATCCTCAAGGAAACTATGGATCCGTTTGTTTGACACACTACAGATCCTGAAAATCTGAGGAAATGCAAAAAATACTTGACAAGGCAAGCAACATCAGTGGAACAGAACAAAAAAAAATTCAAGATAGGCACAGAGCTGGAGTAACTCAGCAGATCAGACAGTATCTCTGGAGAAAAGGAATAGGTGTCATTTCAGGCGAAAACCCTTCTTCAGACAGAAAAAAAAAATCAGATCTATAACCTTCAATCAGAACTATGAGATGTCATCTACCCAAAATGTCACTGTTCCTCTTACAGATGCTGCCCAGTGAGTATATGTTCAGCATCATCCCCTCCCATTCAGTTGCCCCACATTCAATTCTCCTTTAGCCCAGTCGCTCCGGTAATGATGAAAACTTAATTGTTTTAGGTAATATCTGTCACATGCAAGACGAGGAAAGATTCTAAGGGGAGTAAGAGGCGACTGTGGATGACAAGGGAAGTCAAGGACAGTATAAAAATAAAAGAGAACTATAACATAGCAAAGATGAGCAGGAAGCCAAAGGATTGGGACTCTTTTAAAGAGCAACAGAAGATAACTAAGGCAATACAGGGAGAAAAGATGAGGTACAAAGGTAAGCTAGCCAAGAATATAAAGGAAGATAGTAAAAGCTTCTTTAGGTATGTGAAGAGGAAAAAAAATAGTTAAGGCAAATGTGGGTCCCTTGCAGGTGAATTTATTATGTGGTACAAGGAAATGGCAGACGAGTTGAACCAGTACTTTGGATCCGTTTTCATTAAGGAAGGCACAAATAATCTCCCAGATGTTCTAGTGGCAAGAGATCCTAGGGTGACGGAGGAACTGAAGGAAATTCACATTAGGCAGGAAATGGTGTTGGGTAGACTGATGGGATTGAAGGCTGCTAAATCCCCAGGGCCTGATGGTCTGCATCCCAGGGTACTTAAGGAAGTGGCTCTAGAAAACATGGGCACATTGGTGATCATTTTCCAATGTTCTATAGATTGAGAATCAGTTCTTGTGGATTGGAGGGTAGCTAATGTTATCCCACGTTTTAATAATAATAATACATTTTATTTATATAGCGCTTTTCATATACTCAAAGACGCTTTACAGAGATTTTGAGAACATAGGGAAATTAATAAATAGATAAATAAGTAAATAAATAAATGAACAGAGAAAGGAGACAGTAGGTGAGGTGACCTTCAGTGGTTGAAGGCAGTACTGAACAGGTGAGACTTCAGCGATGTTTTGAATGTGGTGAGTGTGGGGGAGTCTCTAACGGTTTGGGGTCGTGAGTTCCATAGGGTGGGAGCAGCGATGGAGAAAGCCCTGTCCCCCCAGGATCTGAGTTTAGTCCGGATGTGGGGGGATAGGAGATTGGCAGCGGCAGAGCGGAGGGTGCAGGTGGGAGTGTGCCTGTGGAGGAGGTCGGTCAGGTAGGATGGGGCCAGGTTATGGAGGGCTTTGTAGGTTATGAGGAGGATTTTTGTACTGGATTCCCTGGGGGATGGGGAGCCAGTGGAGTTTATAAAGGACGGGGGTGATATGGTCACGGATCGAGGTGTGTGTGAGTAGACGGGCAGCGGAGTTTTGAATGTATTGAAGTTTATTGATGATTTTTTAGGGTGCGCCGTAGAGGAGGCTGTTGCAGTAGTCCAGACGGGAGGTGATGAAGGCGTGGATGAGGGTTTCTGCAGCTGTGGAGGAGAGGGATGGACGGAGACGGGCAATGTTTTTGAGGTGGAAGAAGGCTGTCTTTGTGATGTGTTTGATGTGTTTGTCGAAGGAGAGGGTTTGATCAAGGATGATTCCAAGATTCCGGATGTGAGGTGAGGTGGATACTGGGAGACCATCAATGTTGAGGATGAAGTTTTGGGTGGATTTGGTGAGCATTTTTGGACCAATGATGATGATTTCAGATTTGTTGCAATTGAGTTTGAGGAAGTTTGATTGAAGCCAAGATTTTATTTCAGTAATGCAGTTTGTCAGTGTAGAGTGTGTGGTGGAGGAGATTGACTTGGTGGAGATGAGGAGCTGGATATCATCGGCGAAGCAGTGGAAGTTGAGACCATGACGGCGGATTAATTGACCAAGGGGGAACAGGTAGAGGATGAAGAGGAGGGGGCCAAGGACTGAGCCTTGGGGGACACCTTGGGGGAGGGGAGCGGTGGGGGATTTACAGTTGTTAATGGAGATGAACTGGTGTCTGTCAGAGAGGTAAGATTTAAACCAGGATAGGGCTGTGCCGGTGATGTTAAGGGAGGTTTCAAGTCGGGTGAGGAGAATGGAGTGATTTATGGTGTCAAAGGCGGCGCTGAGGTCAAGTAGGATGAGGATGTTGAGGTTGCCAGCGTCGGAGGAGAGGAGAATGTCGTTTGTGATTTTGAGGAGCGCAGTTTCAGTACAGTGGTTTGAGCGGAATCCGGATTGGAAAGTTTCATACAGGTTATTGGTAGAGAGGTGGTATTTTAGTTGGAAAGCTACAGCACGTTCCAAAACTTTGGACAGAAAGGGTAGGTTGGAGATTGGTCTGAAGTTGTTTGGGGTGTCAGGGTTTAGACCAGGTTTTTTCAGAATGGGGGTGACAGCAGCGATTTTGAGGGATGGCGGGACGATGCCAGTGGACAGGGAGGAGTTTATTGTTGCAGTGATAAGTGGAGAGAGAGCAGGAAGGCAGGCCTTGACAAAGCTAGAGGGGATGGGGTCCAGAGAGCAGGTGGCAGTTTTTATTCCTGTGAAGAGGTCAGAGAGGTCGGTGGTGGAGATTGGGGAGAACTGAGGCAGGGGCTGACAGGATAAGGGGGGGCAGGTGGTTTGAGGGGGAGCAGGTGCGTTGGTGGTTAAGGTGCTGTAGATGTTGTCTATTTTGCTTTGGAAGAATGAAAGGAAAGTGGTGCATTTGTCAACTGTGAATGATTGGGAGATGGTGTCCAGGGGGCTGAGGAGTTTGTTTATTGTAGAGAAGAGTGTTTTGGGGTTTCCGGAGCCAGAGTGAATTATTTGAGAGTAGTAGGTGGAGTGGGCATGGGAGAGGGCATCTTTATAGTGCTGTATGTGGTCTTTGTAGGCTTGGGAGTGAATTGTGAGACCTGTTTTGTTGCGGAGTCTTTCAAGTTGACGGGCATGAGTTTTCATCACGCGGAGTTCAGGGGTAAACCAGGGAGCAGAGTGGGTGAAGGAAACTGTTTTGGTTTTTATAGGTGCAAGCTGGTCGAGGCAGGAGGAGAGAGTGCGGTTGTAGTAGTCAGTGAGGTCAGAGGGGCTGTGGAGGTCAACGAAGGGAGAGGCGGACATTATTTCAGAGAGGGAGGATGAGAGCGAGGTAGGTGAAACAGAGTTCAGCTTGCGGAAGTTTATTTTGCGTTTTTGCTTTGGAGCTGGGGTGGGAATGTTGACGGACATGGTGATGGCTAAGTGATCAGAGAGGGTGGGGTCGGAGCCAGAGAGGTGATGTAGATTTAGTCCAGTGGAGCAGACAAGGTCCAGAATGTGCCCACGGTTATGGGTGGGAAAATTTACGTGTTGAGTGAGGTTAAAGCAGTTGAGTATTTCAGTGAAGTCAGCGGTTATTGTGGAGTCAGTGGAGTCCATGTGGATGTTGAAATCACCGAGGAGGAGGATTGAGGGGGAGAGAACAGAACTGGGTCAGAAAGTCAGAGAAGTCAGAAAGGAATGATGGGTGTGGTTTGGGAGGGCGGTAGACAACTGCCATGACTAATTTTGTGTGGGCAGAGAGTTTGAAAGCCAGGGAGAGAGAAAGGGGAGAGTTTGAAAGGGGAGAGAGAAAACAGGAAATTATAGACCAGTTAGTCTGACATCGGTGGTGGGGAAGATGCTGGAGTCAATTATAAAAGAAATTGTAGAGCATTTGGATAGCAGTAACAGAATCGTTCCGAGTCAGCATGGGTTTACAAAGGGGAAATTATCACATTGAATGGCGGTGCTGGCTCGAAGGGCCGAATGGCCTACTCCTGCACCTATTGTCTATTGAAATCATGCTCGACTAATCTGGATTTTTTGAGGATGCAACTTGGAAAATGGACAGGGGAGAGCCAGTGGATGTAGTGTACCTGGACTTTCAGAAAGCCTTTTAGAAGGTCCAACATTAGAGATTAGTGGACACAATTGGAGCACATGGTATCGTGGGTAGGGTACTGACATAGATAGAAAATTGGTTGGCAGACAGGAAACAAAGAGTAGGGATAAATGGGTCTCTTTCAGAATGGCAGGCAGTGACTAGTGGGGTACCGCAAGGCTCTGTGCTGGGACTGCAGCTATTTACAATATACATTAATGACTTGGATGAAGGGATTAAAAGTAACATTAGCAAATTTGCAGATGACACAAAGCTGGGTGGCAGTGTGAACTGTGAGGAAGATGCTATCATCATATATATACAGCCGGAAACAGGCCTTTTCGGCCCACCAAGTCCGTGCCGTCCAGCGATCCCCGTACATTAACACTATCCTACACCCACTAGGGACAATTTTTACATTTACCCAGCCAATTAACCTACATACCTGTACGTCTTTGGAGTGTGGGAGGAAACCGAAGATCTCGGAGAAAACCCACGCAGGTCACGGGGAGAACATACAAACTCCTTACAGTGCAGCACCCGTAGTCAGGATCGAACCCGGGTCTCCGGCGCTGCATTCGCTGTAAAGCAGCAACTCTACCGCTGCGCTACCGTGGACAGGTTGTGTGAGTGGGCAGATGCAGTTTAATGTGAATAAATGTGAGGTCATCCACTTTGGTGGTAAGAACAGGAAGGCAGATTATTATCTGAATGGTGTCAAGTCAGGAAAAGGGGAAGCACAACAAGATCTGGTTGTCCTTGGTCATCAGATCCTGATCTGATAAGGGGACTAGAGGTAAAAGAGCCATTAGGAGGCAGTGATCACAACATGATAAGTTTTACTCTGCAAATGGAAAGGCAGAAGGGAAAATCGGAAGTGTCGGTATTACAGTTTAGCAAAGGGGATTACAGAGGCATGAGCTGGCCAAAATTGACTGGAAGGAGGCCCTAGCAGGGAAGACGGTAGAACAGCAATGGCAGGTATTCCTGGGAATAATGCAGAGGTTGCAGGATCAATTTATTCCAAAGAGGTGGAAAGACTCTAAGGGGAGTAAGAGACACCTGTGGCTGACAAGGGAAGTCAGGGACAGCATAAAAATTAAGGAGAGGAAGTATAACATAGCAAAGAAGAGTGGGAAGACAGAGGATTGGGACTCTTTTAAAGAGCAACAAAAGTTAACTAAAAAGGCAATACGGGGAGAAAAGATGAGGTACGAGGGTAAACTAGCCAATAATATAAAGGAGGATAGCAAAAGTTTTTTTAGGTACGTGAAGAGGAAAAAAATAGTCAAGGCAAATGTGGGTCCCTTGAAGACAGAAGCAGGGGAATTTATTATGGGGAACAAAGAAATGGCAGACGAGTTAAACCGTTACTTTGGATCTGTCTTCACTGAGGAAGATACACATAATCTCCCAAATGTTCTAGGGGCCGGAGAACCTAGGGTGATGGAGGAACTGAAGGAAATCCACATTAGGCAGGAAATGGTTTTGGGTAGACTGATGGGACTGAAGGCTGATAAATCCCCAGGGCCTGATGGTCTGCATCCCAGAGTACTTAAGGAGGTGGCTCTAGAAATAGTGGAAGCATTGGAGATCATTTTTCAATGTTCTATAGATTCAGGATCAGTTCCTGTGGATTGGAGGATAGCAAATGTTATCCCACTTTTTAAGAAAGTAGGGAGAGAGAAAACAGGTAATTATAGACCAGTTAGTCTGACATCAGTGGTGGGGAAGATGCTGGAGTCAATTATAAAAGACGAAATTGCTGAGCATTTGGATAGCAGTAACGGGATCATTCCGAGTCAGCATGGATTTACGAAGGGGAAATCATGCTTGACAAATCTACTGGAATTTTTTGAGGATGTAACTAGGAAAATTGACAAGGGGGAGTCAGTGGATGTGGTGTACCTCGACTTTCAGAAAGCCTTCGACAAGGTCCCACATAGGAGATTAGTGGGCAAAATTAGAGCACATGGTATTGGGGGTAGGGTACTGACATGGATAGAAAATTGGTTGACAGACAGAAAGCAAAGAGTGGGGATAAATGGGTCCCTTTCGGAATGGCAGGCAGTGACCAGTGGGGTACCGCAAGGTTCGGTGCTGGGACCCCAGCTATTTACGATATACATTAATGACTTAGACGAAGGGATTAAAAGTACCATTAGCAAATTTGCAGATGATACTAAGTTGGGGGGTAGTGTGAATTGTGAGGAAGATGCAATAAGGCTGCAGGGTGACTTGGACAGGTTGTGTGAGTGGGCGGATACATCGCAGATGCAGTTTAATGTAGATAAGTGTGAGGTTATTCACTTTGGAAGTAAGAATAGAAGGGCAGATTATTATCTGAATGGTGTCAAGTTAGGAGGAGGGGGAGTTCAACGAGATCTGGGTGTCCTAGTGCATCAGTCAATGAAAGGAAGCATGCAGGTACAGCAGGCAGTGAAGAAAGCCAATGGAATGTTGGCCTTCGTAACAAGAGGAGTTGAGTATAGGAGCAAAGAGGTCCTTCTACAGTTGTACCGGGCCCTGGTGAGACCGCACCTGGATTACTGTGTGCAGTTTTGGTCTCCAAATTTGAGGAAGGATATTCTTGCTATGGAGGGCGTGCAGCGTAGGTTCACTAGGTTAATTCCCGGAATGGCAGGACTGTCGTATGTTGAAAGGCTGGAGCGATTGGGCTTGTATACACTGGAATTTAGACGGATGAGGGGGGATCTTATTGAAACATATAAGATAATTAGGGGATTGGACACATTAGAGGCAGATAACATGTTCCCAATGTTGGGGGAGTCCAGAACAAGGGGCCACAGTTTAAGAATAAGGGGTAGGCCATTTAGAACGGAGATGAGGAAGAACTTTTTCAGTCAGATGGTGGTGAAGGTGTGGAATTCTCTGCCTCAGAAGGCAGTGGAGGCCAGTTCGTTGGATGCTTTCAAGAGAGAGCTGGATAGAGCTCTTAAGGATAGCGGAGTGAGGGGGTATGGGGAGAAGGCAGGAATGGGGTACTGATTGAGAGTGATCAGCCATGATCGCATTGAATGGCGGTGCTGGCTCGAAGGGCTGAATGACCTACTCCTGCACCTATTGTCTATTACAGGCCCCTTCACTATTTACTCCTTTCTCCACATTCGCTTTTTACCCGTGTCTATTGTAGGTAGCTCTGTGACAACATACTATCAATCAAATGGCACCAATCACCATGCCATAATTACATCCCCAGCACTAAATTCCCTTTATACGTTAATTACTCTTATTTGCAATTACGTTAATCCAAACAGAGCATATACAAATCAATTGTCTTGTGGAATACCTCAAGTCCTTAATTACAGCAAAGTCTTTATTGTTGATCTTCTATCACACTATTCTTGCATCTTTTATTTCTAAGTAGAGCCAATATAGCGCAATTCCAGCTTGAGGCACAGCACATCTTTAAACTCAGAACACAGCCATCTAGACCAAAGTTCAACTTCAGATGCAGTCCTATCTTTTAGGCTTCTAGATTCATTACTTATGAAGTGAAAAAGTTTCAAAACTATTCAACCTTTGCTACTAATCAGAAACCAGACAAGCAGTAATATCAAGCAGATCATCTCGACTGCATGAAGTACCGAGCCAGTCTGCACATTATATAACACATTTAGGGTGTCAAGCAGTCATGTTCCAGATACATTGAAGAGAAAGCTAGGAGACAATTTACTCCAAGATAAACCAGATGGAAGAAAGAGTGGTGCATAAACTGATACAGCAACATACTACCTAATATTTGCAATTGGAATAGCCTTTCCTCTAAAATTAAAAAAATTCTAAAACTATATTGGTACTGCTGTCTTTTAAAACCATGAAGAAGCTTCCCAGTTATGTTACCATGGACTTCTACAAGGGTTAATGATTTAATATAATAGGTAAAGAGGGCCTCAAAATTACAAAATCAAACTACACATGTTAACAGCCCACCACATCACATCCATATTCAAATGCACCAAATAATTTAGACATCCGGACACCATGACAAAATACTCACAGGAGATTGCCGATGTTTGCGTAATTCACTGGTGAAATTCACTTCCTTGTACACTGGTACTTCATGTGCATGAATGCGTTTATCTGTGTGGAACTTTATATCCATTGGCTTTGTGGCTGGGATTTGCGTTTTTATTTTGCTCTGACCTGAAACCAGTAGGGAGCAGATTTTTCATTAAAAATAATTGAATTTGAGGTGAAGAGGGATAAAGATGAACGATAAAACACTGCTGCAGCTTAAATAAAAATACTGAAAATGTATTTATCAGAGTAACAGACTCTATTACGGCCATCATGCTGCGTCCAATTTGAAACAAAATAGGACCAGAAGCAAGTCACCCAGCTCCTCGGGTCTGTCCAACCATTCATATGCTGGCCTCAACACTTCTATGTCAGAAAAGATGAGGACAAATCTGCAGCTTAGATCCATTTCATAATTATGGTCACCAGCAAGCTCAGAATGAGAGATTCAAGATTCTCTACTCATGGAAGACATTTCTGCACACCACAGTTTAATTACCAGCCCCTTTTCTGTGACTCTTCCATTAATGGAAATGTCTATCCTGTCAAGCCCCCTTAGGATTATATTTGAATCAGGTCACCCAACTCCAAAGAATATAAACTATCCAGCCCTCCTGACAAAGCAGCCTTCTCATCCCAGGAATCAGTTTATCATTAAGGCAAGGGGATCAAAACTGCATTAAATTTAAGGAGATTTCACCAAGACTACTAATAAAACCATCCTGTTCTTAAACTCATGGCAATAAAGGCCAACATGCTAATTACTGCAACTATTGGAATCTGCGCTATTTTTGTTTTAAGATTCATGCACTAGAACACTGATCCTCTGAATGTCACATATTTTGCAATCTCTCTCCGTTTAAACAACAATCTGCCTTCTAATCCCTCTCAAATTTCTCCACATTAAACTATTTCCTTGCTTTTCATTTGGTTACTGAATCCAAATCCTGTAGCAGAATCACAATGTCTTCATCAAAACATACATGTCCAATTGTGTTCATATAAATAGTTATATTTGGAAACCTTACATTCTCTCCCCCTGATCATTAATGTAAATAAGTATTCAATTGGAGGACATTAGATCTGAGATACACTATATGTTACATTATTCAAACCTGAAATTTATCATTTATTTCAACTGTTTTCTGTGACAGCTATGTTTTCAATCTGTAAAGTACTTCTTCCAATGCCGTGTATTTTTTAAATTTGCACACCATCCTCATGTGGCAAATGCCTGCTTGGAAACTGAACACCACATGAACAGTGCCCCCTCTATCAACCTTCCCCATCACATCTTTAAAGCATGGGCAATTTGTCAAATATGATCTAACCATTTAAAACCATGTCACCTGGGTATGATTTTACAGGTTATGACAGGTTATCATTCCTGAGAATGATTCACAAGCTCCACCATAGCTGGCAAATGCATCCCACCAGGGTGCTAAAATTTGCTTGTATCCACACAAGTCAGGTACATAAGTTGGGAAGGAGCTTTCTTCAATTAGTTAAATTCCCTCTTCATTGACTCTAACATCTTGAAACAATAGATCGAGACTGGTCTATAGATCCTTACCGTCTGTGTCCCTCCCTTTATAGACAAGTGACATTGGCTGTTATTTGACATTTGCCCATCCATTATTTTGGAAATGGATGCAGTGTTCCACGTGAAGAATAATGCTAAAAGATTAAATGTATCTGCCATTTTTGTTTCCTCAGGGGTTTATGAGCAAAACTCAAAAACCTTGGCAATCGATTACTATATGGGGCAGACAGTTTACTCTCACTTGTTTATAATTTGGTCCTTGAAAATTCGGCATATGAAAACAGTGAAAAAGGATAATTCTATAGCAAGAAAATAAGTAGAAAAGTTGGCACCTTTACCTGTGAATTGTGCTAGTGTATCCCTATATTCTTGCATCATGAGGCAATTTAAACCCAGAGTCTACACCAGGTCAGAGCAATTATCCTTCTAATAATTTTGCCTTGAACCCATCCATCATCTCAGATTCCTATCAACTCCCCAGATTCTACCACTCATCTACACAGGGTAAATTACAGCAGCCAACTAACTCATACATCTTTAGGGTGAAGGAGAAAACTGGAGCACCCAGGCAAAATCCCAATGCAGTCACAAGGAAATCAAAACTTCAGACTGCAGAGTCAGCTAGGCCACTGGCTGTGATGTAGCACCTCTATTAGCTGGGCCGCTGCCACCCAAGCAGATAAAAAATAATTGACATTATGCAGGACTGCAAAGCAAAACTGCAGTTTAAAATAATGTGCAGTGTTGTGACTTTGGCTTACTTATTCTATTCTGAATTAATGTAGGTTAAATTCTGCTTAAAAATAAAAATTCTGCTTAAAGAATTACACTATTCAAAATGCTATTTTTTTAAGCAGGAGAATTTACCAAGGCATAGAATTCACCCAAAACATGGGGTTTGGTGCAAAGCAAATGTGTGCTTTTAAAAAGTAGCAACAGGCTCCTCATGCTAATAACATTTAACTTCCCACAAATCAACAGGACCTTTCAAATATTGTAAATAATTATAAATGGGTCTGCTGCAAGGTTAAGTTGGTCATGACTTTATGGCAGCACGCTTGAAAAAAGTAAAGTCTGTGGAAAATCATTTCCATAATACAAAGAAATTAGTGGAGGCATAAACATCCTTATTTACCAAAGTAGACAGTTCCCTGCAGCACCATAAATTCTGCTCCTTGCCTTTCACTATAACAAAAGCATGGTTTGTTTATTTATGGCCACTTTCCAGATCCCAGAAGACTGCTGTGGTTGACACCACTTGTTAGTTAGAACTAGAGGGAAAAGCCCAAATGGCTATAGTTAACTTGGGCGAACCAAGCAAGAGTTAAAATAAAGTAAAATACAATTCTTTCGATCTTTAATATGCTAGTATACCTGCACCAGAGATGGCAAGCTTTAGTGACTCTTCATTCAGTTTCCTCTGCTCTGCCATTTCCTTCTGAAATTGAGCAATTTTTTCCATCTCCAATTCTTCTGTGCTTTTCCCCTTTGAACCCATATGTTGTTGCCTCCTACAAGAAGCAAAGGAGATAAATTTGAAAACTATCTTCAAAATATACCAAAGAAATATACATATTTACTCCGCCTGAATTGGTGACAACTAAAGCAGAGATCTTTCTCAGTCAATGGAGGAATTTACCTAGCAAAAGACAGGCAGTCTTGAATGTGAATTCACGAAGTTTACATAGCATCTGTATCCAGAAAGGTCGTTTTTAATTCAATCTAGTGGCCTGTTTTGCACAAATTCCAAAAGCCACCTCATTTCAGATTTTTTTTCTCTAGACAATTTTTCGCCGCACTTATTTAAGCACTGACCAGAGAAAGGAAAATCTTCAAAAGCATCAGACCTTAAGGTTATAACAGCTTAACTTTGAATACGGCATGAAGATTAGTTCATAGGAAAGTCTACAGAACAAACGAATACATACATGTGGAATAAGAATTAAGATCATCAAAACACAGCTAAGAGGCAAAATTCCTTTTTTTAAATGCACATGCAAGGAAGCAAATGTAAAACAGTGACATAATTTGATAGTGCAACAGGAGAAATCTCAATCCACTAAAATAAGGCTCCAATATAGTTAGCCGCTGAGCTGCTCAATATTACAATGGGCAGTGATAGGACAATGGAGGAGATAAGAAAACAGTATGCCAAAGCAGCTTAGACTGGCATATTTATCACCCAATGATTAGGATTTTAAGTTATGAATATAAATTGTCAGCTAAATACATTAAATACAGAAAACTTGGATCTTAAAATAGTGCACCATGAAAACATGGTTTATCACTTTCCAAAATAACATACCTGAGAACTGTAGGAGTCCCAAATGACATTTTCTGTTTGCCCCGACTCTGACCTCTGCTGTTGGAGCAGTTTCCAGTTGCATCCCTAGATTTAGTATAAAGAATATTTCATATTTTCTATCTGGAACAGATGCTACCAAAAAAAATTGTTGAATGATACATAATTTTAGTATAATTGATAAGATCAGCTCTTAATGCCCATCTCCAACCGCCCTTGAACTGAATGGCTTTCAGGGCCATTTCAGAGCATTGCTAAGAATTAAAAATTTAAGGAGGTTTGAAGTTCCATTTGGTGAGACAGCAATGGTGGATTTCATTTTATAGAAGGAAATTAATCTGTCAAATGGAAATGCCTCAGTTGCCTTTTTTTAAGAATCAATCAACATCTCCAATTATCAGTCCAGACCAGTACACCACAGTATGCTATTTAGGTTTTAGAAGCATAGAAAATAGGTGCAGGCCATTTGGCCCTTCGAGCCACCACCGCCATTCATTGTGATCATGTACAATAAGTAACCTGTGCCTGCCTTCTCCCCATATCCCTTGATTCCACGAACCCCATGAGCTCTATCTAACTCTTTTAAATTCATCCAGTGAATTGGCCTCCACTGCCTTCTGTGGCAGAGAATTCCACAAATTCACAACTCTCTGGGTGAAAAAGTTTTTTCTCACCTCAGTTTTAAACAGCCTCCTCTTTATTCTTACTGTGGCTCCTGGTTCTGGACTCCAACATTGGGATTTTTTTTCCTGCATCTAGCTTGCCAGTCCATTCATAATTTTATACGACTCTAAGATCCCCTCTCATCCTTCTAAACTCCAGTGAATACAAGCCTAGTCTTTTCAATCTTTCCATATGACAATCCCGACATCCCAGGGATTATCCTCGTGAACCTACGCTGCACTGCCTCAATAGCAAGGATGTCATCCCTCAAATTAGGAGACAAAAATTGCACACAATATTCCAGATGTGGTCTCACAACTGCAGAAGGACCTTTTTACTCCTATACTCAAATCCTCTCATTATGAAGGACAACATACCATTAGCTTTCTTCACTGCCTGCTATACCTGCACGCTAACGTTCAGTGACTGGTGTACAAGGACACCCAGGTCTCGTTGTACTTCCCCATTCCCTAATCTGACACCATTGAGATAATCTGCCTCCTTGTTTTTGCCGCCAAAGTGGATAGCCTCACATTTATCTACATTATACTGCATCTGCCCACTCACTCAACCTGTCCAAGCCACCCTGCAACCTCCCAACATCCTCCTCGCAGTTCACACTGCCACCCAGCTTTGTGTCATCTGCAAACTTTAGTGTTACTTCTAATTCCATCACCCAAATCATTAATATATTGTAAATAGTTTCAGCCCCAGCACTGAGCCTTGCGGCACTCCACTCGCCACTGCCTACCATTCTGAAAAGGGCCCGTTTATTCCTACTCTATGCTTCCTGTCTGCCAACCAATTCTCTATCCATGTTAATACCCTACTCCCAATACAATGTGCTCTAATTTTGCCCATCAATCTCCCGTGGGACCTTATCAAAGGCTTTCTGAAAGTCCAGATACACTACATCCACTGGCTCTCCTTCATCCATTTTACATATCATATCCTCAAAAAATTCCAGATTCGTCAAGCAGGATTTCCCCTTCATAAATCCATGCTGACTTGGACCAATCCTTTTACTGCTATCCAAATGTGCCATTATTACCTCTTTAATTGGCTAACTGGTTGGTCTATAACTCCCAGTTTTCTCTCTCGCTCATTTCTTGAAGAGTGGGATAACATAAACTACCCTCCAATCCACATGAACTGATCCTGAATCTATAGAACATTGGAAAATGATCACCAATGCACCCACGGTTCTAGAGTTTGTCCATAGAGTGTAAAAAATACCACAAATTTAATTTAAGGCAAAGTTTACAAACTGCTAAATACGTGTGCACTAACCAATCAAGGTTGTTTCACACACAAGTACTTCCTAACAATCAAAAATTTCCAGGAAAGAGCAAAATACTTGTATTTGCACAACAATGGGATGATCACAGTGACCCTCAATTGCTCGTGTTACAGAACAGCATTTCAGTCATTTGGAACAGACCGCGATAATTTTTAAGAGATTTGCATTCAATATGGCAAAGGAAGCAAGTTTAAATACATAGATAAATATAAAGGAAGCTTACAACCGGGCTTTTTTGTTATCTGGAGGTTCTGTCAATTTAATATCCTGAGAGCGCCTTGCAGCTCGAATGTTGCCCAACTGTTTTCTTACTTGGTCAGATGGTCTACGGGTTGATCTGACAACGAATCAAATTCAGAAAGCTTTAGATTGAAGAAATAAAAAACTAAAATATTTGAACAAAGTGATTAAAAATGTGACCTGGAGCCAAGAGATCTCCAAATGGTGTAGTTACACAGCATTGATACAGACCCTTCCACCTGCCAAACATACGTTTTCCCCAACCCTACACATGTTTCATTTCATTTTACCCATATTGCCATCAATTCCATCACGCACATCTGCACACTGAAAGCTACTTAAGAGGCTAATTAATCTCAAGGACATGCAAATTGGTAGATCTGCGAGGGAACCACAGCAACCGGTGGAAACTCAGTCAGAAGCACCACCCAGAAGGCACCAGGTCAGATATGAAGCTGGGGTCACTGGAGCTCGAGGCAGTAGTTCTACCAGCTCGACAACCTCCATTTACAACAACAAAATGGATCAGATAAAGGGGTTTGTGGAGACCATTGCCAAAAAACTTACTCTATCCTTTCATGAAAAACTGAATCACAAGGGATGGATCAAAAAAAATTGTTGGATAAGTTTCTTTATCAGGAAGTACAAGCATTCAAACATGTAAATAGCCAACATGAATATAGATTTAGGAACTATCAAAAGTAGTGCAAAGAACAAAAGGCCAGATGAAGAATTAAACAAAATTTGCTGGTGGCTTGGATATGAAAACAGCAAAATAATTACAAACAATTATTGGTGATCTCTAGTATTTTGGGGCAAACGAAAGATTTGTAATTGAAATTAAATATTGTACAATCTGCTTATTACAGTGTACAGCCCATGTCATTACTGCTGAGATTCATCCCACTTAGTGACGACAAAATTATAAAAGTACAACTGTGCCATCTGATTGCCCAGGTCTGAATTTCCTTACCATTCCCAATTATTTTTAAACGGCTGTGTCCTTCATGAGGAATTAGTACTTGCTATTTCTGTCAGTATATTCAAGAATTTATGATTTTGAATCAGTGCACCTTGACCAATGTAAGGTGGACAAAACACAAGAGCCATCCTCCCCAGTATACATTCCTTGAAGTCAGAAAATACTAACAGAAACCAGATTTCTCCTCGCTTAATTCAAGTTAAGGGCTTCTCTTAAAGCAATAGACATTGGAGAGCACCTACTTCACTAAAATCACATTTATTACTTGCCTTCTCAAAGGTGCAGAGGTATTGTTTGATTTAGCTCTCCAATCTTCCAGTGAGGTCACAATGTTATCTGGCAGGGGTTTACTAGCTTCATCTACAGGTGGAAAAATAAATAGCTCCAAATTAAAAAATATGCTTAAAAATGAAGGAAATTAAAAAATTAGAGCAAAGTAAAACAATCATGTAAAATTGTACAAAAATTCAGTACAATCCAATTATTCACCAATGGCTCAATGGAAGGCTTTAGGATCATAAAATTAATCAACATTGCGTAGTATTGAACAAATTTTTACTGTCAGTTGGGATATTATACCATGGCTTCCGGTCTTCAAATGGAGAGAAAGATGGCACTATTTAACTCATTTTCTCTCCCTTCTCCTCCCCCTCCCTCCCAGTCCATTGTTGCCGGAGCCTTAATGCACACAATTTATTCTGCCCTATTATCTAACACTGAAAAACATCAGTTCTTAAACAATGTCACCATTGCTTTAATATAATTTTGCATCTTATTTAAAACCCTCAGAAAATTTCCAATCTTCAGCATCCTCCAGCCTAACTAAATCCTTAATATCATTCAAGTGCCTGATTTGTTAGGACCTAATCTTAACCCACCATCCACAACCAAATATCTTTGCCTCAATCTATATAACCAAGCATGGCTACCCTGTCTACAGGAGCTTACAGGAGGCTTGTCCAAAAGACAAGTTAAACCCTAGGAAAGTCTTGGTAATATGAAGCAGAGGAAGATAGTGGAGGGTTGTACAATTAAAATAAGCAAATTAAAAGTGGGTTGGAGTAAAGGTGGTTGGGTTACATGGGAGTAATATCCAATAGACAATAGTCCCAAAGTCACCAGGTTTTAAATTTATTGTAATGAGACATGTTTTTCTCCCCCTATAGCAAAGGTGCACAAAACAGTAAGCCCAGGTTTAATGGATAGATAGATGGTGTAGAATCAGAGGAACAAGAATGCCAGAGGGGACCAAAGGGCCATTTCAATGCATTGGAATCAACGACCACACTTTCATTCATTTGTTTCTTTGTACTTTTATATATCTCGTTTCCCACTTCCCGACTATAAAGAAGAGTCCCGACTGGAAACATCACCCATTCCATTTCTCCAGAGATGCTGTCTGACCCGGTGAGTTACTCCAGCTTTGTGTCTATCTTCGATATTATAGTGGATGGTGGTTCCTACAACATCAGTGCTCAAGAGGCTTTCAGACTGTTTAAACTACTAGTTGCACTACAGAAGAACAATGATACAAGCTGTTTGGATACAGTGGCCTTGAAGAACGTATACCTTGACATGATTCTCAGATATTGTTGGAAGTAGAATAATGTGGCTTCCTCTTTAGAGGCCATGCATAGAACAGGTGCCTATGCTATTGCTAGAAAATACTACACAGTTGCTGTTAACCAGAAACGTAATGCAAAGTGTCAGGGCTTTGCAGAGAAGCTTTCAGATGCTGGTTTGGCTGGCTTTCATACAGTAGTGACTACTCATAAATAATGCAAAAGTCAAATTCTCACTTGCAACTGCATCTTCTTTGTTCAATTGTAGCTGTGATTCTGTTTCAGAAGAATCTTCCGGTTTTCGCAGATCCTGATTTTGTTGGGCAGACACTACCGCGGGCATAGCAGTCGTTGAATCTTGGTCCCTTTGCTGATCTAAGACCAACATACTACAATCATTAAGGTTGAAAAAATAGCTTAAAGTACATTTTTTGCAGAAGTGTAAGAGTGCATTACTTCTGGTAATACCCGCACTTGACTGTTGCAACCATAGACTTGACTGCCCCAACATGGATATCTACAGCTATCAATCTGGCTGCAGTCATCCAAACCAAGTACAACTAATGCTTTAAAATATGGGTTAATTATTTGCCACTGCAGATCGATGCACATTTGAGGGGATCTAGGTTTTAAAGAGTACACGATAGTTGCTATTCATAATTCAGTTGTTTTTTTCAAATAGAAACCCAACCGGTTAGCAAAATCTGTGAGTGATAATGTCAAATTTCAAAGGATGATTTAAAATGGCATTTTAAAAAACAAAACTCTGGAAAGACTACTCAATTTGTCTCACCTGGAATAGATAAGGGACTGCAGATGCTGGTTTACAATAAAACACGGTCCTCTGTGAATTTTTGCTGGTGTACCTCAAGCAGGATTATAACTGAAATTCTACCATTGTTTTCAAATTCCTTTGCGTTTGGCCTTGCTATCTCCATTTTGGAAATCTACACTTCCTACACCCCACAGCAACAATACATATCCTTCCCTATATTTGAAAAGATTTGCTCCCCTCATAACTCCCTGGACGACTCTTGTTTCAACATATCACCCACTGGCCTTTCAAATACCATTCCAGCCCAACCACCCAATCTTACCAGGTGAAACAGTGATTTATTTCTACTTCTTGCAATTATACTCCATTCTACATTCACAATGTGGCCTCCACAGCACTTGAGAAACCAAATACAGATATGATGATAACTTTGTAGAACACCTGCAATCAGTCCACAGGAATGACACTGACACTTTAATTCACCATCACACTCCCATTCTGACCTCTCCAATGGTGAACGTCTGTGCCATTTGAGCTTCCTTGAAGAATGACAACATATCTTCTATCAGGGTGCCTTGCAGCCTTGTAGATTAAACACCAAATTCTCCAACTTCAGGGAGTACAGAGAAGGTTCACCAGATTGATTCCTGGGATGGCAGGACTTTCATATGAAGACTGGATAGACTCGGCTTGTACTCACTGGAATTTAGAAGATTGAGGGGGGATCTTATAGAAACTTACAAAATTCTTAAGGGGTTGGACAGGCTAGATGCAGGAAGATTGTTCCCAATGTTGGGGAAGTCCAGAACAAGGGGTCACAGTTTAAGGATAAGGGGGAAGTCTTTTAGGACTGAGATGAGAACGTTTTTTTTTTTCACACAGAGTGGTGAATCTGTGGAATTCTCTGCCACAGAGGGCAGTTGAGGCCAGTTCATTGGCTATATTTAAGAGGGAGTTAGATGTGGCCCTTGTGGCTAAAGGGATCAGGGGGTATGGAGAGAAGGCAGGTACAGGATACTGAGTTTGATGATCAGCCTTGATCATATTGAATGGCAGTGCAGGCTCGAAGGGTTTGAACGGCCTACTCCTGCACCTATTTTCTATGTTTCTAACTCTGCATCAGTTCTGGCCATTTCTGGTTTTATCATTTTGGCCTAGTTTTTGTTTTGCTGGTTACATAGTCTCATCTGAAGAGAGAAGAGCATATCCAACAGCCTAACAATTAGCAACACATTATGCTGCTTTTATCCATGTAATCTGTTCTTCATTGCTGCATTTACTCATTTGGTCTAACCCTAAAGATATGTTCATTGTTCAATCCAGACATACCCATATTTGCTGTAGATGAAAGCCAATAGTTGTCCTTCCCAGTTCTGATTTAGAGTCTTGGATTCAAAACATTAACTGAGAGTCAATTCCATTTATACACCCATGAGACCTCTGCCAATTACCATTATTAAGTACTCAATCATTCCCTTATTTTTTTTTCTACTATTGATATCAGACTGACTGGTGTGGTTAATTTCATCACCACACCTCCCTTACATAATAAAAATACATGTATTGACTTCCATTCATGAACCTTTAGAATTTAAATACTATCAACATATCAGCTCTCCATCACCATCTCAAAATCTGCAATATGCACAATTAGTGCAACTTATCTTTCCCAATGTAGTTTGAGGTTTCCCTTGAATTTGCAGAAACGCCTCTAATTTTAACTCGCACTACACCTTATATTAGCACCAGGTCAATTAGCAAGTAAAATGTTTCCTGCTCCTTCTTCCTTATTTCCACCCAATTCAATTAATTTTAAAATTAATAGGATTGGGTGGAAATAAGGAAAAGGATGCAGGAAACATTTTTACTTGCTAATTGAATCTTCTGTAACTTTTGTTATCCCATCTCTTTATCAAGGTTAGACTATCAGAATAAAAATTGAACATTTTTATTTCATTCCCAATCACTTGCATCGCGGCTACAAGACCAAAATATGAACGTTGGAAAAGAATTGCAGCACTGGGTGTAGGTAAAGATCAATCCAGGGGCAGGGGAAAGATATGTTTGGGGGGGGGGGGGGGGGGGAAGGGTCGAGACAGAATGGTTGAGAAACTGAAAACATGGTTAAGAATTCAATACAAGTCAGAAAGCAGACACAAAATTTAGTTATTTTAGTGTACTGGGGAAACATTTACCCCCCACACTAGGTTGCCCGTTACATCAATGGCTACAAAACATCAGCAAAAGCCACACACAAGGGCTTGCACTAGAACCGTCCAGTACAAATGGAATGGAGATCAGCAACTGGACCGGTGCCGAACTTCGGAGAGTGCGTAGATCACCGATGTTGAGCTGAAATAGATTATTTCCAGAAGCGATCCAATGTGCACCAGGCGCCACCCTTGTGTGCGAGCTCACGAAGTCGGGACCCCGACCCGCAGTGAGATGACCGCCCAGAACGGCCGACTGCTCCGCTTACCGAACCAGTCATCGGCCATGGGGTCATCGTGTTCCTGGAGGTTACCGAAATCGAGAAAGTTTCTGGGGGCATCGTAGTTCCAGGAGCCGTGAGGCGTGTCCATGGCGGAGACGCGGGTCGCAATCACACAGCGGCGGACGGGCGGGGAACGCGCGCTGTTTGAAAGCAACGGCCCCAACCGCCTTCCTTTGAATCGGCCCTGGCCAATCACAGCCCGCGTTGCCCGCAGGCCGCAAGTGACTGGCCCGTCTAAATTACGTCACAGAGGGTGGATGGGCGGGGCTTCCAGAGCCCCTCGCGGCGCGGCGCCCCCAAAGATACTAGAGGAACAAGATGGACCACTCCGTTGAAATCGCCTAAACAAAGGAGCGTAACGTCCGCCATTTCAGTAGGCAAAACCCTCCGTTCGCTATGGCTCTCGCAGTGTAATCAGTGTTTTGGGGGACCAGTATGTGGAATGATACCATTAAAATGCAGAATATATCTCATCTATCAATTCACAGAAAATTGTTATTTTTCTTTTAAAATGTTTCTGCCTACTAAAATGGCGCCATGACATATCACGGTCGAGTGGTCTATCTTGCTCCTCTAGTATCTTTGGGCGCTACCGTCCGTCCCCCCGCTCGCCTACTGGCTCCATATCTGCCATCGGCGGTACATGAAACCGTGAGGAACCGGCATTTTAATTCAAAGCGGGTACGGTTGGAATCAGAGGTTACTCAGGGGATCGCTCAAATACTCTCGCCAATCACGTCCGCAACCTGTCGCTTTGGCCAATGGATTTCTGTCGTTGCAGATTTAAACTGGCCAATTAGCACTGAGGGGGAAGCTGGACTCGCCCCTCTTCTAGACTAGGGCTCATTGGGAAGAAAGTGCAATGAAAATGGTGGCATTCCAGTTGTGCAGACTGCACTCCTGCACCAGTACCAGATTTAAGTGGACTACAATAATGCCGTGTGTACAAGGAACTGCCGATGTTGGTTTACACTGAAGATAGACACAAAATGCTGGAGTAACTCAGCGGGTCAAGAGTGTTTTATTGTCATATGTCCTAGATAGAATAATGCGATTTTTACTCGCAGCAGCACACAGAATATGTAAACATAGTACGCTGTAAACAATATAATAAATGAGGAAAAAAAGTTCAGTGTGTGTATATATATACACGCACAAGCAGACCTACAAAAAACCCGTAATAACGCAATAACAATAACAGTCTATGTAGTTCAGAGCTTATTTAAGGGTGTAGTGTTTAATAGCCGAATGGCTGTAGGGAAGAAGCTGTTCCTGAACCTGGAAGTTACAGTTTTCAGGCTCCTGCAGCTTCCCAATGGCAGGGGTGAAATGAGTGTGTGGCCAGGGTGGAATGGGTCTTTGATGCTTGCTGCCTTTTTGAGGCAACGACTAGTAAATCCCTTCGATGATGGGGAAGTCAGAAATCGTGATGGACTGGGCAGCGTTCATGACCTTTTGCAGTCTTCTTCACTCCTGGGTATTCAAGTTGCTGAATCAGGCCATGATGCGACCAGTCAATGTATTCTCTACTGTACATCTGTACAAGTTCAAGAGAATCCTCTATGTCATGCCGAATCTCCAAAATCTCAGGAAGTAGAGGCATTGATGGGCTTTCCTTATAATTGCATCAGTGTGCTGGGTCCAAGAAAGATCTTCAGAAATATGCACACCCAGGAATTTGAAGTTTTGACTCCATATACAAAATACTGGAGTAATTCAGCAGTAGACATAAAATGCTGGAGTCACTCAGCAGAGTTATTTTCTTCCAACCTCATCTGAGATGGGGCAGAGGTTCACTTGCACCTTCTCTAACCTCATCTGCTGTTTCGGGTGTGGACTCCCGACGAGAGCGAGCGTAGGCCCAGCGATCGTTTCGCTGAACACCTCTGCTCAGTCCACCTTGACCTATGTGATCTCCTGGTTGATAAACACTTTAACTCCCGTTCCCATACTGACCTTTCTGTCCGAAGCCTCCTCCACTGTCAATTGGAGGAACAGCACCTCATATTTCCCTCAGGCAGCTTACAACCCAAGGGTATGAATATTGACTTCTTTAACTTCGTCACCCTTGCTTTCCTCTCTCCATCCCTATCCCATCCTAGCTTAAGTGTCCTGATTAAATTTTACTAATAGTATGCTTCATTGTCATCTTCCCCTCGGATAACAATGATCTATTTACATTTTCCTTGATCTTCGTCCCTTATGAT